>NW_026099572.1:77149859-77273109 GCF_025091365.1 Daktulosphaira vitifoliae | reverse complement strand
AAAAAAAAAAAAAAAAACACATCATAGTAAAACCAATACCTTCTCAGCTTCGCATCGAAGCTAAAAAAACTATAAATTACAATATCTAGCAACAAAGAATATTTCTTACTTCAAACTTAAAACCAATACCAGTTATAATTTCTTTAATAACTTGATAACTTGGTTCAATTGAATCTTGGTCAAATACATTACTGTAATGATATAACAGAGGTCCTAAATTAATCCAAATTCCACCAGGTTTAAGTATATTATAAATTGTTTCAATAAAAGCAACTATATTGTTAGCACAATCAATAAAAAAACAGGTAGCAATACAATTCCATTCATTTTTATCTGTATAAACCTAAATATAAATTTTGTGAAAAAAATGTTATTTGATGAAATACTTATAATCTATATCCTAAAAAAATATAATTACTTGTAAAAAATCTCCCGCAGCCATTGATATTGATGCATTTTTTGGTAATTCCTGAGCAGGATTAATGTCTGGAAATGAAATGCATTGCATTTGATGTTCAGTCTCTAAATTATTATCACATTGATGAATCCATGGATACAACCTATATATATTTACTCCTCTACATCTACATGTAAAAACATTAAATCATTAAACAATAATAAAAATTATAATTTGAAGCATTTACTTGTTTAGAACAAAGTTTGATGCTATTAACATAAATACGGAAAACTCATTTCCTTGACTATTATAACCAAGTTTTGCAATTTCGAATACTAATCTTCCCAGTCCAGCTCCTGGTACCAGCACTTTAATTTCATGTGGTGTGACACTAAAAAATTTAACTAATTGGTTTTCATAAAAAAAATTGAAGTAATAATAATAACATACGCATCTAAAGGAAACTCCTTCAGAATGTCATCAATGATAGGTTTGTAACAAGTATTCCGCTCTTCAATTCCTTCACTACTCCAATCTCGTACAAATTGTTTCAGGGTAGACTGAACTTTTTCTAAATCAGTTGCTATAGGTTTACAAACATCTGGAGCACGCTACAATAAAAATGTTTTTATATAAAATATACAACTCTTTGCAATATAATAATGATAAGTTTTCCAACTTTATGATAATCAACATATAGAAAGTTCAATAAGTAAAGAAACGGATTTGTATTGTTCTTATTGTTTGTAACAATTGACCTGTTTCCTTACTTACTGAACACTCTGTATATAATTATTCTAAATCAATCCATTAAATGCATATGCTGATACAACAGGCTTTCATTTCTTTTATTTTCTAACATATAAAAAAAATATTAGTTATAAGTGGCTGCTACCAGCACTCTTTTTTGGCCACCTTTTTTATGATAGTTCAATATATAACAACTAATTTCTACATTAATAAATAAATTATTTACCCAACGATCAGATGGAGGAGTATCTTGGTTCTCAAATAAACAGGTAGTATCTTTAATTATTTCTAAAATAACATTATAGTTAGATTGTATACAGTGTCTTATAGTTTCTAAACTAGTGCTGTAGTTTATTAAAAGTCTTTGATGTTGTTCTGGTAATGACTTCAAGTAGTGCACACTTTTATTCAGCCTACTTAATGAGTGTGTCCTGGGAAAAAAAGTTCTTATAAGTATCTAGTTAACTCATAGAGTATTTACTACATAAATATCTCTTAAACTTTACATTTTAGAATTAATTTTTGAAATTTCTCTAATACAAACTTTTTAAATCCAATTTAAAATAAAAACAAATTTTATGATTTAATGCCAGAAAATTTTGGAGTAATAAAAATTATCTTCAATGCATAAATAATTTATCAATGTTTGCTTTTAAAACTGGCTAAATTAATTTTGAATAATACATAATAACTGAGAAACTTTTTACCTGTAATACATAAAAGCTGTAATAATTCTTTGAAAACTTTTCCTTTCTTCTTCTATTTCCATAGGACTTGCATCCATTTTGCAATTTTTTTTTGTATCTAATACTAAAAATGTAAGCCTTTTGATTTGTTTTATAAATAAATATTTAATTATCAAAATAAAATACTAGAATAACGTTTATCAAAAATGATGTATAAGCAACATGTGCTTAAATTAATTTTATTTATATTAATGTGCCGCAATTACTCTGGATCGATTTATGTTTTATTAGTTATTATCAGAGTTAAAGCAATCGAAAAGATTATAGAATGTCAAATTTGGCAACCCAGCAAGTCTTTTTAGATATATAAAAGATAAATTGTCAGGATTACTTCTGATTATAATATATATATAATATGAATGAATAGCAAAATGGAAGCGTGTTTATCATTAATAAAGCGGACAGAACATAAGATATAATTGAATAATCTATGAATTTCTTATCATTGAAGAACTATCAGATTTATTTTATGAGTGTCAATGGCTGACAATGTGGCTTCAAACAAACTAATATAATTAGTTTAAGATTATCTATATTATTTTATTGATAGCAATTATCTAGTGTTTGAAGTTTTGATTAAGATATTTTTAAGCATTTAATAATTGTTCATAATTTGCTTCCTAAGTGTAGACATTAAGTAATTTAATATTTTTATAATTATAATGTAAATTTTCTTTTAGAGCAATTATTCTTCTTTATAAACAATATGCTGAGCTTAATCAAACTAAATTAAGGTACTACATTTTATTAATTTATATTTAAACTTTTTTACATTTTGTTATAGACTTTTTTCATTATGGTTTCTATTGAAATTTACAAATATTAATGATTAGAAAAAGCTCTTTTAATAATAGATATATTTTACAGATAATATACTACCTAATCAGTTTGTAATGTCAATGTCTAAGAGAGAAAAAATATAATTGTATTTCCATGTGTTTTAACTTTAGGAAATACCCTTAACTTGTTTTTATTAAATCATTAGTTTAATCAAATATTTATTATGATGCATAGAATATTCATTACCTAAAATTTTTTTATGCCTTGATTTAATTTAGATTATACTCAATATTTTCTAATTTAATCTCAAATTTACTTAATAATTATAATATGTCATGAATGTTTTTTAAAAACTATTTGTATTACATTATATATATATTTTTTTAATTTTAATGGGTTAAAAGATAACTAAGCATATATAAACTAATGATTTATTATTATAACCATTGATATTTTGATGACCTAATTTAGATTATGTTAATTATATTTTTAATTTTTAGACTAATAATGATTGTTTGTACTTGAAATCGACTTGTTATACAAAGCACAAATGAGTGGTAGAGAAGATGGGTTCTCAATTTTGGGACATTTTACGCCAAGGAATTTGGGCTTCTTTCACTGGAGGATGGTATTACGAACCAAAACACAGCATATTCACAAATACATTCCACCTTTACTTATGGCTCATTTTACTTTGTTTACCATTTTTTGTTCATTTAGTACGTAATTTTAACATAACTAAAAAATTATGATGCTTTTTATTAATTAGTCTAACATAAAAAAACATCATACTTTTATAGATTAAAATTTTTTATTTAAAAAAAAAAACTATATTTACAGTTATCTATTATTTTAGTATGTGTCAGATATTCTAATATGGCTTTTATATTCGACAATTGTAAGTTTGATCATTACAATAATAAAATGTATAAATTGGTCTTTGCACTGCATGTTTGATACTACAGAATATATTGTAGAAGAAGACACCAAAAAGGATAGTAGTTCTGATCTTGAGTGCCGACGACCTCCATTAAGAGAGCCTAACAAGTATGTTAAATTGTTTTCATCATTAATTATTGTTAGAGCAACATACTCATTGTACTGGTAATCTCATTTACTATCACTAAAGTTTAAGATTTAAAAAAAGAAACTTTTCTAACATAAAAAAACATTGAGGTGTTTAAATAAAAACCATATAAATGTGCATTTATACATTTTATAAATTACATAATTTATACGCATTAAGACCATTGTGTAATTTGCTATGCTCCCAAAAGTAATATTAGTCTCCAAATTTTTTTCAAATATGGTTTAGGTTTGGCTTAAAAAACTCATATATTATTTACTAAATGCTTAATGTTTATGTGAAGAAACTTTTTTAATATTTACCCATCTTATATTTTAAAAGATACTCATTCGAATAGTAGTTTAATACATAAAAAATATTTTCAAATGATTGTCGACACAATTTTTATATAATTAATAATAGGGCATTTACTTATCATCTATTAAAAGGTGTTAAGTTTCAAAAATAAAAGTAATAGAGTCCTCTCTTCAAATTAAAAAAATATTTGTTACAAATTATAAGTTTGTAGTTTAAGGAAAAATTAGTATGACTAATCTGTTATTTTTTTATAATAAAAATAGACATATATTTGGTTTTTAAGAAAAATAATCAATAACAATTGTAATTTTTCTTGTAGAGAGGAAGAAGGCATTGAAATGCAGATTCTAGGTGGAGTTGATAGTATAGACAAAAATGAGCCTTCTACATCTGGAACAGCATATCATCAAAATGAATCTAGTAATTTTTTGAAACAATGAAATTTTTTAGAAACTACTTAATTTTATATGAATTTTAGATAATGAAAGGCAAAGTAGCTCTACTAGTACAGATTCTGGTTTACATCTCCAAGAAAAAAGTAAATCAGAGTTTTCACTTAATAGTATGTTTTCTAATATTTAATATCCTTGAGAGTTCCTCAATGGTCTTACATAGTCTCTATTCTTTATCTGATATATAAATGACCTCAAACATCATAATTCAATTCAGTTACTGTTTGAAGATACCTTAAATTTTTCAGAATTATTAATAACATAAGTGATTCTAATCTACTACAAAATGATTTACTTAATCTGAAAACATGGTGTAATTTTAATTTTGTAAAAATTAATTCTCATAAATATAAAATTAAAAATTTACTAGTTGGGCCTCAGCGTTCCAATTTAATCATAATGTTCATAATAACAAAGTAATCTCTAGTGTTAATTTATATATAGATTTAGAGTATAGTATTTCATTGGAAATATACTTTAAATGAACGTATTTTACACTTAGAAAATAAAGCATTACAGCTCTTTGGATTTATTAATAAAAATTGCCATAGTTTTCCATCTATTAATATTTTAAAATACTTTATTTTTCATTTTTTCGTTATCTTTTTAAGTATGGTTCCATTATTTAGTCACCTTATTTAAAAATTCATACCTCAACACTCGAGGGCAAACAAAACAATTTTTAATAATGTTATTATTTAAACTTTATATTCACAGTCTTTCTATGATACAATGTATAATCTTCTCTATGATAAATCTCTAAGTACTATAAGATTACTAAGTGTTATTATTTTTTTATATAATCGTTTGTAGAATGTTATGAATAGTATTTATTAGTGTCCAGAGTATTTAGGGAAAAATTATATTTTTATGTTCCTTGTATTAATAATAGATTATCCAATTTGTTTTATATAAAGCATATAATAATAGTATAGTACTAGTTAACTAGTTGTTACTTGGATTAATATTTTTGTAAATCAATCTAGTTGTTTATTTATCTTATATTTTTGTTAGCTTCAATTAGTAAAACATTTAAATTGATTACAATAGATAATCAAATTTTTGTTGAAAAACCAAATCATGTCAAAACTAGTAGGCCTTATGAACGAGGTGACTTAAAAAGCTTTTCAGAAATATGGAAATATCAAGATGAACGCAGACAAGACTTCATAACAGTTTCTACAGTATATAAAATAATTTTTTTTTAATTACACTTTTTTGTTTCAACATTTAGATCATTTTTGATTGTAGGACTGTTTTCCAAATGATAGTAATAATTCAACATTTCAAAGGGACCCAAAAAGTGTTAGTTCAGATTATTCAACGTGTAGTGATGTTTTTTCTAAAGATAAAGGTAACTTCTTTAAAAATATTCTAGCTAAAGAGCTAGAACTCCTAATTATTATTATTTTTCATGTCAATTGAATAGTATGTAAGTAACAATATTAAATATTTATTAATTAAATATTCCAAAGTTAGGTTACTCTAATAAATACACAAAAAAATGTTTAAATGTTCAAACTATAACTTTGCATAATCTTGTACATTTTTTATATCTGTACACTTATTATCAATATATATTTTTATTAGTAAACAAATTGTATCAGTACTTCAAACCTAAATCACTACATTACTTTATAATGAATATTTTAATTAAAATTATATTATATTCATTATAAATTCTAATTTTTATTTAATTTATTTATTATAAATAACTTTTAATCTTTAATAAAATTTTACATTACTTGATAGTATCTTTCATTTTATATAAAATTTCCAAAATTAAATGTGCTATTTTTTAAGCCTCTTTATGGCACTTATCTAGAAGTCAAAAATTCAATTTTACCTGTATCATAGTAGCAACCAATTATACACTATATCATTTATTTATTTTTTTAGAAATGACTGTTTTAAATATAAATCAAAATTGTTTTAGACTTAGGAAAAACATCTAGTTACCAACTTGTTTTTACATCAAGTGATATTGTTTATCCAATTGTGGAACATTGTGAAGAACATAGTTCTAATCAGGGAATTATACACACAATAATTGATAGTGATGATGACGATGAAGCAGGTAGTAGATCACCTTTATTAACATGTCATGTAGATAATTGGAAACTATGTTCAGAGAATGTTAACGGAGTTTTGAAAATGGATAGTGACATTGAAGTTGCCTTAATAGATGTGAATAAACCTGAAGGTAATATCACATATATTTCTCCTTAAATAATAATATTAAAAAAAAAAATTAATTATTTTTAGTGACACATAATTTTTGGTTAATGAGTTATTAAATAATTTTTATAGTCAATCACTTATATCATATTCTTTTTACCTTGTTTTATATCTAAATATTAAGAGAAGGTAAACTGAATAATGCCAATTAATAAAAATTACTGAATCCACCCCACATTCCCAGTTTATATTTTAAAGTTTTAGTAACTTCCAAAATACTAGTTCAAACGTTATTAATTAATGATCAGTCAATCAATTAAAAAAAAGGTTAAAGGTTTAAACTATATTAATATACATAGTGTTCAGTAAGTAAGGAAACAGATAAATTGTTACAAACAATGAGAACAATAGAAACTTGTATAAAATATAGCAAGTTAAAACCAATTGTTTATTAAATTAAATATTTTTTTAGACAATTTTTTGAAACAATCAGTAGATTCACCAGAAAATTTTGGTTTAGATTGGCTATTTGAACATACAGAAAGTGAATCAGAATTTGATGACATAATTAGTAAGTGGCTTTAAAAATTTTTTTTTAATTAAATAGTTTATGTCAAAATGTTAAATACAATTTTTAACATGCTGCATAAAGTAAGAAAAGAAGAAAATATTAGATTGGTTCCATGGCATTTTACATTTTCTGATGATGATTATACCACTACTTCAGAAGATAATAATTCTAGTGAGTGAGGAATTAAAAAAAGTTATAGTTCACACAACATATTTAAAAATTAACTCTCTAAAGTTTTTAATTATATGGTGAAGTAGGTCTAACTAATAACCCTTATAACTTTCAACACAGTCAACATTTCATTATGATAAAACATTTTTTTTTTTAAATTCTTAAAATACTTTAAAATTATATTTTTATTATAATAAATAATATACATTTTTTTTTTTAATTTTTAATTTTTTTAAAAAGTTAGTTTTTATGGACTTTTCTTATAAAAATAATTAATGGTTGGTTCGGTAATAATTATAGAATGAGGAATTATTAAGTTACAAACATTTTAATATATATAGTGGGTATGTAACATGGTTGAAGTATGCACTATAAATATACACCAATAAGAGCTATACCTACTCGCAATTTGTTTGTCATTGATACCCATTAATCATTTTTATAAGAAAAGTGATAATATATTAGCTATTTTTAAATTAAAATAAAAATTGTTTTATTGTTTTATTGTTAAAATTAAATAATAAAAAATATGATTCTAATGTAGTTTAAAATGCATAATTTTTTTAGCTTTGGTGAGATGCTGAGAAGGTATTAATTTTCCATGATGTGTTTTTTTTATGTCTGTTGCCACATTTTCAGTGATTACCAAACTGATTTATTTCAATGATACGTCCTTAAACATATTATTAATTATAGCTTATATTACATATTATAAATTAAAAAAAATTGTTCCGATAACTTATCTTCTATTTGCAAATAGCTGTCGTTGTTAAAAAACATGCTATTTTTGTGTTAAATTTTTTTTTTTTAATAAGAGTTTGCCATATTAATTAGGCCACCGATTTGTATAAAAGTTATATGAATCTAACTTTCATGGAATATAAATTTAAACTTATTTTTAATATTTTGCGTCCTCCAAGTTAAGAAAAACAACTTTGAATTTTTGAATTAGCTTAAGTTGTACATTTTAGCTACTAATGATTGTAATGTACAGTTGTTGCATCGGTTACAATACAGTCTTTTAAGATCGGAGTACAAGGTTTGACCCACCCCTTTGAAATAACTTTTTCGCATTATTTTCTTAATTCTATTAAATAGGAGTTCATTTTACTTTTGGAATAATCCACCAATTTCTTAAAATTAAACATTGTCTACAGATTTGTATCGAAGCATTATTTATGATAGTGATTTTATTCACTGTCAGATATCATCTGTTCTTGTTCCAATTGTGACACGTCCACACTGTGCTGTGATCCCACTTTGCTACGGTTTTTTTTTAATTACATTGAAATGTTAATTGTATCAAAAATTATAGGAGTTGTCAGTTAGATCTGTTTCATTCTATTTATAGATATTATAAGTTGTCGTCTGATTTGTAGGAAATAAGTGTGAATTAAAAGAGCTTTGTAGAGAAGATATTGAAACAACACCAAAAGCCGAATTTGAAAGTTCTAATGCTTTAGCAAAGACTAAACAAACAAAAGAAGGTGAGTTGTAAAACACATTTTGTATAATGTTTATATTTTATGTAATTTGAGTAATTTTTTATAGGAAAGAAATCAAATAAAAAAAGAAAAGCAACTTCAACTCCTCATCTTAGTATAAAAAATGATTCAGATCGGAAAAGTCATAGAAGAACTAGTAAAAATAAATTAAATGGTTTGTAAAATTAGAATTAATGCTTTGCAGTTTTTTTTTCCTAAACATGTATGATACGTAAATGACTCAATATATTTGGTTGTAATCAGGTGTGACATGGTATCATGTTTCCCTCAGCCCCATATTATGTTATCTATCTATTTGGAAGTATATTTGAATCAAAATCATAGGACGGTGTCCTTGTGGTAATATTTGTCCTTATGTAGATTCTAATACCATACTATGCTTTTTTTAGACTTGATTACTGTTAAACTTTCAATGACTACCCATCAGTCCTTGTTGGCTTTGTTAGTTGTGAAGAATCTTAATATTGGTTTTTCAATAATTTTAGCCATAACTTATAAATTATGTATGCCAATGAAATTCTAAGAATAAATTGAAATTTAACTTAATTGGTAAAACTTTAGTTCTTGACAAAATTTGTTATAAATTATTTTTTTCTTTTTAATTTTAAAGTTTATAAATCTAAAATTTAATTTAAATGTCCCATAATGTCTTTTCTTTTTTGGATTTCAGATACAAATAAATCACTCATCTCCTAATATATTAATGAAGAGACCAAAAATTACTGTTTTATAATATTTATGTTTTTTATATATATTCCTTATTTATAGTCCAATTACTTCATAGGTGTAATAAAGTTTAAAAAAATATGATCAATGTGAAGTAATTTTTGAAAAAAAAATTTTTTTTTAGAATCACGACGATGCAGATGTGATAAAAATAAAAGTGATATGGAATGTGGAATTGAATCAAAAAGTTATCCAACAGTTACTGATGAGTGGATTGATAATAATACACTTAGTAGACCTGATGCGTAAGATTAATTTATTATTGAAAGATCACTATATTAACCCCAATTTTAAATATAAATAAAACTGATTTCAAATTTAAAAAAATACCAAACATATAATATAAATATAGTATTCTAACAAGATTTAGATCATTTAACTTTATAATTTGTACATCAGAAGATAACTTACAAGTCCATTTTTTTTTTAACTAGTTAAGAGTTTTTTCAATAAATATTTCAAAAATAGTCTTTATGAATGTTATATAATTTTTTTTTATTTCTTATCAAATTCAACTAATAAATAATATTATTATGTATTAGAATGACAACACTTAATGTAAATGAAGGAGCTTCATCTTCAGCTGGTTCACACAATGAACTGAGTTCACTATTGCCTGCTAGCTCAGAACTTATAATAAATCCAACTGTGGATTTAATTAATGATAATAAACCTCGTGTTTCAAATTTGAAAAATGAGATGGTTCCAGAAAGCATTGAGCTTGGATCTAACCGAATAGAGGGTCGTAGTAGAATGAGACAACGGCATGTCAGGTTAGCTGACATAAACATCAGAATTGAATATATTATGATTTAATTAATTTGAATTGAATCAAATGATTTAATTTTGTTAACTTTATTATAAAATTAACAAATATTAACTTTTTGTTATCATAGTCAAAGTAATCGTCATGCAAGATCTCGTGATTCACACAATTCTCCATTTTTGCAAACAACTGATGGTGTTAATTTTGCTGCTTGTTCTGAAGATACATCAGATGGGTAGTTAAATAATATATATTTGTGATTCAATTTTTTTAACTATATAACAAATAAATATATTATTTTAATAAATTCTAGAGCTGTACATTTTTTCCGAGATGAAAATGGGCAATGGATGACATATACTTTTCGTGACATGTTAAATAATAATTCTTCTATCATTAAGCCATTTTCTTGTACATCTCGCCGTGATGAGTCTTCTGATGATCTTGTATTTAATCATTCCCCTGTTCGGCTATTTCCTCGTTTAAATCGAGGTTATGAACATCAACATCAGTTTGAAACTGATGACTCATATTGGCTTCAAAATCAACCTCAAAGATACCGTCATTTTAATATATCACCTATTATTACACCTGTCGAAGAAAATTTAGAGCATGATCATGAAAACATCAGACCAGATTATCAAGATGAATATCCAGCAATACCAAGACAGTTACGATTTGATCTTCTTGATCCAAATGTTGGCATGCCAAAACCTAAAAGATATTATCCATATAAGCCACTTAAAACAATATGTTTCAAAATTCGTTTTGACCGCCTTGCTTTACTAACAGCTGTTGATAGAAATTTGAGTTTATTTGAACTTTGTATTACAATAGCTCTAGCAACAACTGTAGCTGTTCTTGGTGCTTTTGTATTATATTACAACTTTTATCAAGACATTCAGGCATTTATATTTTGTTTTGTTATTGCTGGTTGTCAATACTCATTAATAAAATCTGTTCAGCCTGATGTTGCATCTCCTACTCATGGATTTAACAAAACTGTTGTTTATAGTCGGCCAGTTTACTTTATTTTATTTTCTTCTATTCTTCTTTTAACTCATTTGCAGTTAAATTCAGGTCAAACTTTTTATCAATTAAAATTATATGGGTTTACAATACACATAACATACATGTTAGAAACTTTACGTGATTTTTTAAAAAATATTTTATTATTTTTACCAATAGCGTTTAGCTTGGGCTTATTGCCACAAGTAAACACATTTTTCATGTATGCATTAGAACAAACTGATATACACTTATTTGGAGGTAACGCGACAAGTTCATTAAAAGGTTCTGCTTATTGTGTAGTTCGAAGTTGTTTAGCTGTATCAATATTATATGGTATTGCTTATGTCGCACTATATGAATGGACTGGATCATCGAGAAATGTGCTTTTTTCATTATATTGTGCCATTCTCACATCTATTTCATATCATTTGAGTCGAAGTTCAAGTGACCCAGCACCAATATTAAATTTGTTAAAAACTTATTTATGGCCAAATGAAGATATATTTTCTAGACCTGATGTAGAATGTTCTTGGCCTAAAAAAGAAATGGAAAAATTAAATAAAGATTCAGAACAAAAAGAAACTAGATGTGTTGAACAAACTACCAAATCTGGTTATTGGAAATATTTTTGCAGTAAAAATTACTAGATCTAATTTTATTATTCAATTTTTAGAGTTAGACGATGAAATTGAAATTCAAGATAATTGGCCAAAAGAATTACAAGACACAATAAATGGAAGATTAAAATCAGACTTGATTTTTTGTCCAGTTGTTTGTTTAATTATTTATGCCATACATTCTAGTAATATATTTTTAGCTCTTCAACCAGAATTAAATCCAGTAAGTAATAATATCTGTGTTCTTTTTTTACCTTTTCTGAAAATAATTGTTTTTTAATTATAGACAATATTGTGTACTTATTACTTAAAAACTTCAGTTAAATTTTTTCTAATTTATTTAAATATCTCATACACTAAAAATATCCACTGTTAAACTTAATTTCACTATTGTTACAAAATGGATTTATAAATCACTTTGTAAGTTTTTCGATGATCTAAAGAAACTATATGTATGCATTAACTTACAAGTCCTGCTTAATTATTAACAGATTTTTAACTTGTTTGAATCTATACTTAATACAATTTTAGGTAATGTGGTGTATAACATTTAGTGTTGGATTTGTATTGCATTACATAATACCACAGCTACGGAAGCAATTACCTTGGCTTTGTATTGCTCATCCTATACTTAAACCTTTGGAGTACAACCAATATGAAGTTAAACAATTAGCCAAAATTATGTGGTTTGAAAAAGTAAATCAAAATTTATAACTAAGTAATTCTAATTTAAGTAACTATTATAATTTTATGTTACAGGTTTATGTATATTTATGTTTTTTTGAGCGTAATGTACTTTATCCGCTTATGTTTATTGGCTGTTTAACGTCTGATAGTGTTACTGTTGTAAAAAAATTAGGAACCTCTTTAGGTTCCTTAATTTTATCAATATGCGCATTGAAATGCTTTCGATGTTCATTTTCACAACAATCTAAGCAATATAACATATTAGCATTTGCTGTTCTATTTTTTCAACTAGATTATCTCAAATGTTCAGAAACTTTTATCATTGATTATTACTTAACTGCNAAGAAAATATATGTATATACAGTAAGGAAAAATAAAATAATCGAAGTAAACATAATACACGATGACAACAGCGGCGGGGTGTAGCGGTCGTGTAGCGTATCGCGGACTAGACAGTCTGAACTGAACTAACTGAACTGACTGATTCTTCCGATATATATATAGCTCCGATAAGGCTCTCGCTAATTCTAGAATATTCTATACCCGCGTAGGTTATCTTATGGCGTTATCGAAGTTTCTCGAAGGTTTTTGATAACGAGAACATTCGAGAATATTCGTTGCGTATGTTTTGGTCGCTACAATATATATATTATACATTTAGAATTTTGGATTCTTTTTAGTGTTAATAAAGAGTAATCTACCAAAGGGTCTATTATTTTAATTCTCTATCAAATTATTTTTAAATTTTGAGTACATATTTTCAGGACTTATTTTTACTGTTGTGCAGTTTTTTTTTAAGTCCCTACCATAACATGATAAAATGCCTAAGTATATAGTTAGTAAAGTCACTATACATTTTAAGAACTTAGTATTATACTATCTAATAAAAAAAATTGCCCTAAATGTTGGCATATTTTTAAATTTTTAGCATAAAACACAAAAAGATTTACTATCCTAAATAATTTTTGGAACTCTATATTTTAGAAATTTTTGAAAGTTAACCAATATATAGCCAAGTTTTCTTAATTTTAACTATTGATTTAAAAAAAAAATAAAAAATATATTTTTTTTTATTTGTTTGGCCAGACTACTTAATATTTTATATTTTTTAATGTGTATAAACCTTTATAGATGTGTATGCAAAATGTTTTATAAATACAATTCTTATATATCTGTATATACATAGTATTTCCATAAATATAATTCTGTACTTTTTTTTATACAGATGTTCTATAAAAGCACACTAGAAACTATAACTTTTTATATTTTTTCCCAGACTGTTTTTTTATTTTTGATATTTAAAAAGTTAAAAGAGTTAAAAGAGTTAAAAATGATTTTCATAAAAAAGAAAAATCAAATTTAAACTTTGGACTCAAGTTATCTTATGTAAATGTGGTTGGATTTGTATTGAATTTTGCAGAAATCATTTTTATACTTATTATAATAACAAAAGTACGGACATCAATAAAATTAAATAATTTGTAAAATTACTGGCATCCTATAAACTCTCCAGAAAAATAATAAAGGAATTTTTTCATGTGAGAATAGTAGTGAATACTAGGAGATAGTATAACTTAATTTTCTTGTATTTACTCTACTTTAAACTCTCTTATCATATTACTAATAATTTAAAGTGTATATTTTCTTTTAATCTCTTATTATTTAAAATAAAAAAATGTTATTGAAATAAATTTCATGTTTTTAGCTTCAATTTGTTATTACATACATTGCTCCTTGGCAAATTACATGGGGTTCTGCCTTTCATGCTTTTGCACAACCTTTTTCTGTACCACATTCAGCAATGATGTTTCTTCAAGCATTTATATCAGCAGTAATTTCATCACCACTATATCCATTTTTAGGTAAGTAATATTGCTGAGGAAAATAAAAATTATATTTTATTTATGTACTTGGAATTAATCTTGAAAATCCAAAAACATTGTCTTTCATATAATTTTAGTTTCATGTGTAAAAAATAATTTTATATAATTTATTTAAACTTTTTGAAAAGTTCCTTACTTATAATTTATAGTGATTTCAAACTTAAAGTCTATACTTATATCACCTTCCGCCCAAAAATTTATATAAAAATACTAAACAACATAAATATTAATAAAAAAAAGATTTGAAATCAATAACATGTATTTGGGCATAAAAAATCCACTAATCCTGAAAATTTGTTTTTAAAAACTCGGCTTTATAGTAAAAATAAAATGTTCTATATGCTCTAAGTAATAGTAATATGATAATATATTTACAAGATATTAGACAGTTCCTATTTTAAATTTCAAAAAAATTACCAATAACTCAAAATTTACTTATCAAATTATTAGTTTCAAATTCTTTAAAAAAATTCAATTCTTTAAAGTGGTATCATTGTATTAGTTATTCTAGTTCTATGATATAAAAATATCATATTTCTTGTAGAACAATAAAAATAATGTACCAATGTTTCAGGAAGTGCTATTTTTTTGACATCATATCCACGACCAGTAAAATTTTGGGAGCGAGATTATAATACTAGACGTGTTGATCATACAAACACCAAACTTTCATCTCATTTAGAAAGAAATCTTGGTGCAGATGATAATAATTTAAATTCAATATTTTATGAACATCTTACACGTTTATTGCAACACACATTATGTGGTGATCTAATTATGGGCCGTTGGGGAAATGTGTCTCAAGGAGATTGCTTTGTATTAGCATCTGATTACTTAAACTGTCTTGTTCATATTGTTGAAATGGGTAACAATTTAGTCACATTTCAAATGCGTGGACTTGAGTTTCGTGGAACTTACTGTCAACAAAGAGAAGTAGAAGCAATATCAGAAGGTGTTGAAGATAATGAAGGTAAATTAACATTTTTTCTTAGATATTGATTTTTAATTAATATCTCTTTATATTTAAATGTATATACAATGTGATAATGTGGCCAAGTCGTAAACACAGAAGTGCATAATGCATACTTTTAGAGTTTGACACTCAGTTAGGGGTGGCTTCATTTAATTTCTCATTAAGATATTGGCTTAGTTATTAGAGTTGCTATCTCGCTATTTAATGTCAGATAATCCACCTTGTTCCAGACAAATAAGATTATTAATCTTCCTTTTTTTAAGATACAATAGTTTTTTGTGGGCTTTAATAGCAATAAAAAATGAAAATATATCATTGTTATTATTATTATCATTAACCATATATTTAACTATATAATATTTATATTATTATATATTTATATTCAAGACTCGTAACTTCTAGCATTTACATTTTTTTTTCTAAGGTTCTAGAGATATCTACATAAGCTATAAATTTGTTTTAGAAAACTAATTAACTAAATACAACATTTTTTGTTACATATTTTTGTATATTTTGAGGTATAAGTGTTATATGCTTATGTGTTTTAGCTTTATTTCAGTACCATAATAGAGAAAAATATTAAGGTGGTCAAAATATGAACAATTTTTTTTTATTTTACAACTATTGTAATAAAAAACATTTTGGTACTAAAGCATATAATTGTTTAATACATAATTATATTATGATTACGTATATTTCTAGCTCATATTTAATGGTTTTATTTATTGTTAACTCTAAAAACTGAATTTTCACCTCAGAATGAAAGGATTCTAATCCAATTTTTTTCTCTCTAAAGAACATCTGTCAGATTAAAGAAATTTTTTTATGATTTATTATTGAAAATCATTGATATTTTAATTATATATGGAAATTAATGAAATAAAATAATAAGAAGCTGTCAAATGCATAGATAAAATATATTTCTTGGTTTTTTATATTTCATATTTTATGAAATCATATAAATAATAGACTTACTAATGAATTGACTATGAATGCTTGATAATATATGAAGTTAATATGATCTCAAAAATGATGGATCGATAACAACTTTTACATCAGTATCTCAAAATTTATTAACTTTTCTATACATTGATAGAAGAAAGAGTGCAGCTCAGAAATATCTAATGATATAAATAGTCATACCCGTGGCTCTTCTTTAAACAGTATTTTACAGTCGATACAACTTCTGAAGTACTAGTTGTTATCAACCCATCATTTTGTTAATTAGATAATTTTATATTATGTAATCTATTTAAATAAGTATATTGCTATTAAAAAAAATCAAGTTGACACCTCTATAAGTTATAAGAAATAAAGCTAAAAAGTAATAAATATCTGACACAAATAAAAATAACTCATTACATAATTATTAATAAGTAAAACGATACCTAATCATATGAATGTTCTGAATGTTCTGAATGTTTCACCTTTAAAGTCTGACTATTCACAATTGGCGGCTCTACTCTTTCAACAAGTTGTATATAACATCAAAGACAAAAACAAAAACATGTTCAGTGGACACTGTCTACTCTAGTGTGTAGTCAATAAAAAGAAATGATGAAGAGCTAACACCAATTTAATGGCTAATTTAAACCAATAACAGTCAGTTTTTGAAGAAATTAAAACCAATAATTAGAATTTAATTGTATTTAATCTCTCTGCTTGCCTTATCTAGTAGTCGGTGGTAGAAATAATGAGTTGTAGACACTATTGTGTTAAAAAAGAATCATTCGTGCATTTTCTAGCACAAAAAAAAAACAAATAGACAATAACAAAAATTATAAATGATCCACCTTCCAAAATATGATGTAATAAACAGTTGTTGATTTCAAATTAAATATAAGTTTTAAATTTAACTTAATTTATAAGCACAAAAGGGCAACATTTTTAAGAAAAATGAAAATTTATATTTTTAGGTCACTAAATTTTCTTTACTATATATTTGGGTAGCCTCAGCAAAAATGTAAAAAATAATAAATATGCGAGAAGATGCAGTAAAAATATGATTGGATATCAAAAACAAACTGTAATATATGAGACATGGCCATTGCCCTTAAACCTTAAATTAACTTTCTTCATGTTTTTTTTTTTAAATTATATATTAAATTTTAATGATCAAAGTGTAGTTTTTTATTAAGTAAAATTGCAAAAAATGTTTATAAAATAAAAATTGTCATTTCTTTTTCATATTATTTTTTTACATATTTTTACCTTTTTGGTGCATATCAAACCACTAAAAACAATATTTTTAAATGTTTAAAATACATTTTAATGCTGCAAGTTGTGATTTATGTTACTAATATTTAACATTATAGGATGTTGTTGTTGTGAGCCTGGACATTTCCCCCATATATTATCATTAAATGCAGCTCTTGGTCAACGTTGGCTTGCATGGCAAGTTGTTGCAGCTAAGTATGTTGTACAAGGATATAGTATATCAGATATAAACGCTTCTTCAATGTTACAAGTATTTGATTTTCGAAAAGTGTTAGTCAGCTATTATGTTAAGGTAAAAGATTTAAAATATCTCATATATATTTAGTTTAAGCATTACATTTTTATTTTGATTAGAGTATCATATATTATGCTATAAGATCACCAAAATTACCACTTTGGTTGGCATCTGAAGAAATTAATGAAGGTTTAAAACCAACTTTGAGCAAAAGTTTTGTAGACCTTGATCCAGTTTTTAATATAAACATTGATGAAGATTATGATTTACTTTCATGTGGAATTACTCGTAATAGTTTTTGTTCTTTTTACTTGGAATGGATAAGATTTTGTGCTTTTCAAACTGAAAATGTAAGAAATAATTAAAAATTCGGGTCTTTTTTAACAATATTATTAACTAAATTTTAATGTTTATAGATAAGAAAAGTTGTTATTGATAAAGGTAAAGAATCTATATTAGTATCATTATGTTTTGCATTAAGTTTGTTAGGTAGACGTTCATTGGGTTTAGCTTCTCATACAACTATGTCTAGGTATTTATTAATTGTTTTATATCTTAATTACTAGAAATTGTTTTTTTAATCAATTTTTTTATATATATATATTTATATAGTGTTGAATTTTTTCTTTATGGTCTACATGCATTGTTTAAAGGAGACTTCCGCATAACTTCTACTAGAGATGAATGGATATTTGCAGATATGGACTTAATGAAAAAAGTGTTAGCCCCCGCAATTCGCATGTCTTTAAAACTGCATCAGGTACTTTTATTATTAAAGTAATAACATAGTAAAATATAGTATATATTAGTTGTTTAATGCATACACATTAAAAGTATAAAAACACAAACATTTTTTACGTTTAAAAGATATTTTTTCAACAAATTTACCTTTAAGCAGAATAATATATGAATTTTTCAAAAAAAAATATATATATATTATTTTTAAATACCTTAAAATATCATTAGTGTTGTGGACAATTTTTTTTTCAAATTTATTAAAGTATTAAATTTTGAATTATGGCTACCTATATAAAAATTTGAACCCTGGCATGGTGGATACGACTCCAGGAGGAGTCTAAAATAGTGTGGACAATGTTCCTCATAGGACCTGATTGACTGGACAAGCAGGTGAACCAGACTCACAATAAAATGACATAATTTCACACAAGTTATTTCCATCCACGGCTGTTTCAACAAATATTTTGATGGTATTCACAAATTAGCTGCGCCGACGTGCTGCTATTAATAATTGCCCAAGTGAGGCAGATAATGCTGTGCAAACTTTTTCGGTACAAAGTGTTGGCACAGAATCAGGATGCTTTGAAATTCTGTCTTGGGTCTACAATAGGTCCTAATAGTAGGGAGCCGATTATTAATTCGTATATTTGTAATTCAGGGAGCTGAATCAGTTATGGGTTTGAAAAAATCATCCAAGCGCTTACGACAGAGACAGCCGCGCCACCTGGTTCAGGACTTGTGACGCCAATTTCGGCCGGCACCTAAATCTTAATCGGTTTAGCCATTGACACTACTTTTGGATCTGGGTGGAATAACGGGAAACAACGTCTTGTTGTGACTCAGCTTTTGAATAATTTTGAGTTGAGGCACAATGTGGCAGCGTGGGTCACCCTAATGTAATGCCTAACGACAATTTCAGGGCAGCCCGTAATAAATTCCGGTAGAGGAAAAAAAATATTAGTTATATAATGTATTTTCATGACTTACCTGTATATATTTAAACAACATGGTAAATTAGTTAATGTTGTTTATAATAAAGTTTGTGATTAAATGTTTTAGAATCATTTCATGGTTCCTGATGAATATGAAGATCCAGCAGCTTTGTACAATGCTATAAATTATCATCAACGACATTTAGTTATTTCTCATGAAGGCGATCCAGTTTGGAGAAATGCAGTTCTTTCTGGAATGCCATCATTGCTGGCTCTGAGGTAATAATTAATAATAATAAGAAATTTGTAATGCATTTAAACTTTTAACTTATTAGGCACATAATGGATGAAGGATCAGATGAATATAAAGTGATAATGTTGAATAAACGATTTTTAAGTTTTCGTGTCATAAAAATAAATCGAGAATGTGTTCGTGGTCTTTGGGCTGGCCAACAACAAGAATTAATTTATTTAAGAAATCGCAACCCAGAACGGGGTAGTATTCAAAATGCCAAACAAGCATTGAGAAATATTATCAATTCATCCTGTGATCAACCTATTGGTTATCCAATTTTTGTGTCACCATTAACAACATCTTATGCAGAGACTAATGAACAATTGTCATCACTAGTTGGAGGTTCAATAAGTCTAAGAGAAATTAAAAAAACTATTATTAGAATTTGGACAAGGTGATCATATAAATCATATAAGTTTACAATTAACGAGTTAGTGAATAAAGGTGCCAACTAGTATTTTTAAAATTGTTTAGAAATTTATTTTGCAACTAAGATTAGTGATAAATTTTTCAAATTAGTTCTCTATCAATTTATCATTTCAGTAATCATGAAACAAAACTTATTCCATACTGATATAATATTTTTATTATACTAAAACATTTACATTTATGCAATAAAATACATTTTTGTAAAAAATGTCAGTTACACCTTTATCCTACTGGACTCTTCCAATTTAAATTATTTCTAGAATACTTTTACAGTCTAGTTATTTGGTTTATATTTTTTCATCTAAGTAAAATATATTTTAATTTTAGACTAAAAAGTAGATGTGTAGAAGGATGTTCAAGTGGTAGTTCTTTACAATCACACGATGAAGGTGGTTTTGGTCATGATGGAGTCTATGCTATGACTCAGTTTAACCGTCACTCAGGTTATGGTACTAGAACTCCTGGAAGCCAATCTATAGAAATGAGTGGTAGTGGAAGCGGAATGGGTGGTAGTATCAGTAGTAGAAGTGGTGGTACTAGAGGAAGTACAGCAAATGTAGCAGGAAAACCAAATTCAGCTGGATTAGCAAATTTAGCAGGATTATTATCATCATCACAATCACCTGTGACTAGTTCACCACAAGCTTCTGTTGATAGTAATCCTCACAATGATAACTCCCCTGTTCAGCATAGAGTTTTGGTAATCAATAATATTTATTTTTGTTAATTCTTTTATTAAATTCTTTACCTTTATACTCCTCCTAGATATTAGATCCATCACAGGTGTATGATGCAATTAATTTAGGACGAAGAATAGATGTAGTGTGGCCAGATGAAAAAATGAGAATAAGAGGAGGTCGAAGTTACTGGAAAGATTGGCTTCCTGAAAAAGGAATGGAAGGATTGGTGAGTAATTAATAATTAGGTTCATATATAATAAACTTAAGTTGGAATATTATAAGGTTATAGGAGGAGAGCCAGCTTTAAAGTATAGCTGAGGTTTTACTATGAAAAAAATAATATATAAATAATTTCAAATATAAAATTATTTTATATTTGATATTAATTATTATCAGATAAATGGATACATATGTAACTAACAAAAGCCAAAAAAAAATTCTTAAAGAAAACTATTATTTTAAGGGAAATTGAGTGGCTAACATTAAATTATATATATAAAAATTAATGAATTATTGGTATGATATATTTTTAGGTTGTTCATCAATGGATTCCTAATCATCGTGACTTATCTAGAAGATCTCATGTAGATAAAACTATTTTATTAATTAAGATTGACGAGCGATACGTGCCCATTGCCGAGTCTGGTGTATTAGATTTAGGAGCAGAAGTGTGAAAATTTATATGATGACTGATTTATTTGAAATTAAAAATTTAAAAAAATATAGTATTATAATTATTAGTCTTCCTTTAAGAAACAAAGTTAGATATTACCTCATTAACCATACACATTTTGGTGTATAAAATCATTTTTGTAATGCAACATTTGTGAATATGTAATTTTATATACTCAAAATGTATAGTAAATTTACTTTATGCAATGTTTATTTAAGTATTATTAAAAAATTTTTTATATTGTTTTGTAAATACTGTCTTTCAAAAAACAATAAAATTGTATATTTTAATGTTAGATAATAATGTTCCTTGTTTAAATGATCATTTTGTAATGTGAATATTTGTTGTTATATTGCATATTTGAACAAATTATATTAAATAAAAAAATTGAAAATTATTATCTTTTATAAAAATATATGACACTATCCTTCAGCTGTATAGTCAGGAAATTTAAATGGAGGAGCAGTATAGTTAGGTTGGAACCTATTCAATTACTTAACAACTAATGAAAGATATAGTCCCTGTGGCTACAACATTGCTCTCCTTTAGTACACATACTTTTAAAAGTACAGCGTGTTTTAACTATGATCAATAGATAAATTAATACATGGTTATACTTGTAATTATAATGCATATGCGTATAGTATATTTTAATGCATGCACAATAAACATGTAGCTACCAAATAAAAAAATTGAAGGTTTTTTTTTCACTAGATAGATATTGTTAGTCACTAGATGATAGGAATTGTTTAAACTCAAATATATAAACAAATTGATTATTCTTATTGACAAAGATTAAGGGGTGGGACTTAACCATCTTTGCTAAATTATTCCTATCTACCAAATATCAACCTAAATGCACCTTATATTAAATTTTGGTGTATTTAGGGCAATAATTATCCATAAGACCTACGAGTGATATGTATGTAAATATTTTCATGGCAGTATCTGTTGTGTAGTTTAATAAAATTAACACTAGTTATATATATGGTAACTATATTTGTGACACTTTTCAGTAGGGACAAAAATCTATTATTATTATTACAAATTCATTTAAATTGTGCCGTTTTAATTAAAAAATATATTTATTGTCTTACTATTAAAAATAATAAGTAAACATTGTATTAATAATTAAAATTTTTATGCATTATAACACTTATTAATAAACGTTTTATCATAATAATGCTTATTAACAAAATTAACTGCAAAGAAATTACGATAATTTTTATACCAGATAGTCATTCTCACAAAAATTGTAGTAACGAGCAATTGCCACTAAGGTATTGATATAAAGAATGTTCAAAATGTAAGAAAACAGGTCAATTGTTACAAACAATAACAATAGAATCCTTTTTTCTTATAAGGTCATATATTAACCTAGTGGAAGAGATCTAACTGATAACTTTACATAACATAACTTAGAATACAATTAACATTTGAATGAAATTTTTTAAAAATAATTTACTCATTTTTAGACTACGTTAAAATCATATTTTTTATTATGCATTTTTAATAATTGACCAATAACAAGGTACAAAAAAAATATTTTATTAAACATTAAATTAAGTAGAATTATAATTTTTACAATTAAATGAAGTAACTTCCAATTGTACTAATAAATAATAACATAAAAAAAAAAAAATAATAATAATAATAAATATTAGTTGTTTAAAACTAAAATACGAAATTTAAGAATAATAAAAATTGTAAGTATTTTCTGCAAAAACAGATTCGATTGACTCTCAAGTATAATTTTGTAGTTAATTAAAAATTTATTATATGATATATATTAAGTACATGAGATATGTCATAAAAAAAAAGTTTGCTTAAAACTTTAAAGTATTAAGACAATTTTTAAAACATTCTACTAGTTTTTGTGAAAAAAAACACATATACCTAAATGTTATAAATTTAAAAATCATGATTATAAAAATAATAATAGTTGTGATGATTTAGTCTATTTAAGAAATTGTAATAGTAATTTTTATGATAAAATGACAACAATTATTTAAGTTTAAATAGAAAATTTTTAAAAATATTCTATTTTAACCATAAAAACTAATTTTAAAATTAAAATAATAATACAATCCTTTTGAATAAATTTATTGCATAATACTATTGAAAAAGTACCTAACAATATGCTTAAAATTAAAAATAATATTACTAAACAGCTAGTAAAATTCACGTATAAATAATTGATGCTAATGATGGGTTAGTTGTGACTAGAAGACTTAAAATTATTCAACTGTAAAATAATTTAATACTGATTCTGATATATTACATTTAATTTATGACAAATTAATATAACAATAAATAATATATTTTTATAGCAAAAAGTGGAATGTGTTAGTGTTTTCTTAATATCTTTATTAAGAACATCAACTAAAATAAATATTCAACAATTTTGAATTCAAATTATTAATAGTTTGAAATAATAGTTACAAATAATAATACTTATTTCAAAAATACAAAAAAAAATAGTAACCATAGTATTAAAAATTGTTTTCATAAATGGTCTGTATTAATAGGAATGAAGAGCAGAACACAACATTAATAAGTTGTTATAGTTAATAATATTATAACAATTGTTAAAAATTTTACCAAGTCTCAATACTTTGTTCATAATAAATTATTATCAGCCAGCCTTGGTTAACACAGTTTTATACATAATGTAAAAAATAACAATTATTTTAATTTAATTATAAAATACACAATTGTATACCTTGATAAGTAAGAATCACTACTTGTTACAAATAAGGCACCTAATTCAATTTTTTTTAAATAAAAATCTACCGGGTCTTCATCTTTGGTTTTTATTTGTATTTAATAATACATATTAAATAATAATAAATAACAAAAGAGAGCATTTTTCTTTTTATGATTAACTTAACATTATTTTTAAAATATAAGGCACTACATTCTACTTAATACTTAGATGATTGTACATTGAGCTAGTAAAAAGTTGTGACCATTAAATTTCGATGTTAAAAATAATTTTTTGGTTATAAAATTATAAAACAATGATGATAACTTTTACATATTAAAAATATGCAACTTTTTGGAATTAATTTTACATTGTCAATAATAATTATTAATTTACATTTTACAAAAAAATTAAATAACAGAAATTGCACAAATGAACAAGATAATGTTTATCTTTTAACAATTACTATGCCGTGACCCTCGAATTAATGGCACTAAAAGAGATGGTGGTCCAGCTAACCTTAAAAATGGATGTTGCAGAAGTTCAGCAGCAGTTGCTCTTTGAGCTGGATCTCGAACTAATAATCTTTCTAAAAAGCCTTGAAGTCTTGGTGAAATCTATAAAATAATTTAAAATTTAAATACTTTTTATTTTGGGAACATTGAACATGGTAAATTTTTAAACTTCTTTTTAATAAAGTTTTATTATTTATTATTACTTTATTAGAATTTTTCAACTTTGGTGGCGGCATATCACGAATTCTTCGCATTGCTTGTAAAGGTGGCTCATTGAAAAAAGGTGGTTCTCCATCAACCATTTCAATTACCATTATACCTAAGGTAAGTAACAAAAGTTTTTATTTAAATATATTATTATACTATTATTAGTATATTATTCACAATAAAATTAATTTATATACCTAATGACCATATATCTACTTCAGGTCCATAAGGTAAACGTGAAATTACTTCTGGAGACATCCAATATGGAGTCCCAACTAAAGATTTTCTCTTGGGTAGTTCTTGAGAAACTTGTGCACAAAAACCAAAATCAGAAATTTTCACCTATTAAAAAAAGAGTATTAAAAATTTTAAATAATTATTTATTATACAAAACTATTTAAATTAAATTACTCGTCCATCAGTTGTTAGAAGTATAGAATCACTCTTAATGTCTCTATGTATTACTCCTTGTGAATGTAAGTATGCTAGAGCTTTGAGACATTGTTTACAGACAGTGGCAATCTGTTCTTCATCCATTCTTGTATGAGTAACCATATCAGTAAGTGCACCACCTTCCAAATATTCCATAACGACCCACAACTCATCACCCACCAAAAAACTATCATACATATCAACAATATTAGCATGATGATAGTCTCTCATTATTACAACTTCATTGAATAAAAGTTCTCTCCGTTGTTGCTTTCTTAAATCCATTTTTTTTACAGCTACCTTGCGACCAGTAATTCTATCAGTGGCTATACAAACTGTACCAGTGGAACCTTCACCAATTTTTTTGAAACTATCCAAATTTTCCCGAGGATCTCCAGGACTAACTACGAGTTGTAGAGCTGCTCTGAACTATATTAGTTTGAATAAAATTGTTAAGTTATTATTAATTATTAATTATTAGCAATTATTTTATAAAATCATTGGTCATTATATTTTTAGCCTCTATCCTAACTATTTAAGATCAACTCTACTTTATATGATTTTTTTACACCGCTGTCAACCTGATGCAACTTCATTATGGCTCAAAGAGCTAGTAAGTAGTTATTTTACAAATAATATAAGTATTTACTTGTTCATGTGTGATACGTTGCTGTTCATGGTGTTGTTTAGTAGCAATACTAGGAATTGATGTGTTACTAGTTGACGATAACCCATTAGTAGTAGGTTTTAAATTTTGGTTTTGGTCCTGATTTTTTAATAAATTTTGAGCAATACCCTAAATTTTTATTTTTAAAAAATTCAAATTAATTATTTTTGAAATGCAAAACTGAAAATTTATTATTTTTACTTTGTTTGTGCTAACTATTTGAGCATTATTAATAATTGGGTGAGCACGGTTTGGAAGTACTGGGGTATTAGCTTGTGAAGTTTGATTTCCAATAGCAGAATCGACCACAGAACCATTAGTAAACATTGAGGAAATATTTCCATTTTGTAAAGATAATGAATGTGTACTCATCTGATCTGGAGTTATCATCTGACTAACAGGTGTATTAGACTGGCTCATCCTTGAAATAGGGGTCTCTTGTCCAGACCAATCTGAACCTCCAGGTTTTATCTAAAAAATATTTCAAAGTTAAGTGGTAAAAAAGTTTTATTGCTTAAATTAATTTAAGAAAAAAAAATTTATTAGTGTTATGTACATACCAAATTGTATGTACATAGAAATTTCTATAATATTAGTAATGAAGATACATTAACATAACTCAATTAATAATATTTATATTTAAATTTCAATAATTAATGAAGCTTAGTTTTATTAGTATTTTAATTTAAAAAATGTAATGAAAATATTTGTTATAGTAAATTTAAAGTTATAAGACTTACATATTTGTTATTATAATTTGTTTGCATATGATTAGGTGGAGGATATTGAGGTAAGTGTTGAGACACTAAACTTTGATTCATTACAAGAACTTCATTTTCAGGTAATGGCGGTGGAACATTTGGATGTTGACGTCGAATACGTGGTGGACTTGATGAGCGCAAAGAATTTGAACGGGCAACATTGGATGTCTTTGGAAGACCCGCTGATTCATTATTATTTCGATTATTCACTGAAGTATGGAATTTAGGGTTATTTTCTCCTCTTACAATAGTCTAAAATAATAACAAATTAATATACTAGTTTTAGATATATTAAATATAAACAAATAATCTAACATTATCTAATCAGTAAAGTTAATATACTAAAAAATATTGAAACTACTAATACATATAAAAGAACATAATGAAGTTTACTTTTAAATCAAGTATTTCTGTTGGAGTTATTTCAGATGGATCCACAAGTGGTAATGGTCTATTAGTGCTTTTTAAGATCTGGTTATTACCTACTATGCTAGCCCACTGTAAAGGTAAACCTACAAATTTGCCTTCTTGTTTATCAAATCCAGTATGAACTCTATGTTCAAAGTTAGTTGGAGAAGAAATTTGAGGTTTTTTCTTTTTTCTTGAAAACATCTAAAAAAATATTAAAATCACTATTTCTTTATTTTTAGTATATACTATACTTAACATTACAGTAAATATTATTTTTAAATATTAAAAGTTTTTATTTAAATTTAGTATTTATGATTATTGTTATTATAAATATCTCAAAGATCTTAAGAATTATGACTATGACGTTGAATATACTTTTAAAATAAAGATTTTTGCTAATTAATTATAACTGTATCAGAAGAAGAGGAAATACGACGAGAACTAAGGATGATTGAATAAAATTAAACACAATAATGGGTGTAGTCTGATAGTACTTCAACCGTAAATTATAAACAAAATTACTTCAACAATCAAAAAACTCTTACATTAAGATTGGATAGCTGATAGTATAGGTATTTCTAAAAATAAGAATTGAGAGTTAACTTTAAAATTTACAAAAAAATACTAATATTGTTAAAAAATACATAATAAAAATATTTGAATATCATAAATATGGTACAAATTGACTACGAGTAACGAAGGAATGTAAACAAAATGGAACGCAATGCATGTAAGTATGCGAGAATAGGTGTTAGACATAGTCTGTTTAATCTAATTAGCGCATGCGCGTTATATTTCTATGTTAAAAATAAATGTAGCTACGATTACTCGACAAAGTAACCTCACACTTCAAATAATTTAATAGTGTTTTAATTAGCCCTATGCAACTTGCTTATTTACTCAGTACATAAAATTAATATACTATTACTATTTGATGTATATAATTCTGGTAATGACAATAAGCCTGTGAAGTGCTGAAAAGCAAATAAATCGAAATGTGTTTTTTTTTTCATTCATTTATAAACAATCATAGAAATTAGTTATAACAATAATTATAAAATATATTTTTATTCGGATTCTAGTAATACTCTAACTTCTTAAGTTGGTTGAATTAATTAAGAAGAAAGTTAAAGAATAATCATATAATTATCTGGAATATTCATAAATCAATCTTAAAATGTTACATGACTATTCTTTGGACATTCTATATTCATGAAACAATTATATATGACACATAAGCTTGATTGAAAAATTAAAATGGAATGATTATAGAAAAAAGAAAAATAACCTGAATGATTAGACAACCCATCCAAATTATTCTATAAATGTTTTATTGTGTGACTGCTTAAGCTTCACATTAAAAAATAAAAATTAAGACAGCATTAACATTAATAAAAAATAGATTCTGCTATAGAAGTTTGTATATACCTTATAACATTACAAATATTAAGAATTAAAACAGTTTTAAATTAGAATTTAATGTGGTACTCTATTTCAGATGACATTTCATAGGATTAGAAACTTTTATCATGGTTCATATTTAATATGATCATGCAACACAATTTTTAAAATTTCTGATCAATGTTGTATTTTTAGTAACTATTTCCTAAATAATTTACTTTAGTATTATAATATTATATTAAAGATTACTATTGTAATTCATATTTAACATAATAAATATATAGTTTGTTATTTCATTATTAATAAAAGGAGCAAGTCAATTTTTATCATATTTAAAATATTTTAAATTCAGTAAATAAGTTTTTAAGGTATTATTTTTATAAAACAATAAACACATTTATTTGTAATAAATTCATCAATTTAAACTTGAGTTTTATTATTCAATAATTTTTACTTTCACTTATTTCCAACATTATAAATATTTCTTATACATAGATGAATTATTGAACAATATAAAGTAATTAGTCCACTTATTGATATATTAATTTCTACACACAAATTAAATACATTATGCATTAGTTATTATCAGGACTCATGACTAAGCATTTATAAAGTTTATTTTAGCTACTTGGAGTAAATAAATAAATGTTAACCACAGATGACACTAAAAAGTGTATATTAATTAGAAATTTAAGGGACTTAAGGGTATCACCTCCTCTCTAGAACAAAAGATAATAATGTGATACTATATACACTTATGATATTTTTTCAGAGTCAAGTATTTTAGAAGTGGTTCAAACAAATTTTATAAATGCATAATGTTCCAAATTCTGGTTATTATTAACTATTAGACATTTAAATAACTTTTTATTAAGATTTAGGATACTTTTTATTTAATCTTCTTAATAAGTTAAATACTTCTAAAGAAATCTTACTGTACTGAAATGCTTAGAAGTATATTGATAACAACAGACAACTAAAAACATTCTTCTCTTATTGAAAAACAATGTCATTTTTTATTACTTTGAATATGTTGTTCATAATTTTAAGTATTACTTTTTGTTAGAAATCAAATTACAAATTAATAATAATAAGATACAAAAGTTTTATTCCTGTACATTAAAAATAATATTTAATTTAATGAGTTAGTAAAAACAATAAATTATTAACATATTGACTTTTTGTAGGCTAATTGGTGTATGTGACATTTTTTTCATAAAATAATTAATGTAACTTATAGATATTTTATTTAACCGAATATTTTTGGTAAAATGTTATTTATCCCAATTAGCTTACAGTCAATATATAAAAATAAAAATAGAAAATATTACTAGAAATTATCATTTTAATTAAAAAAATAATTTTATTTTAATAAACATTAATTTTAGTTTCATGATTACTTATACTATATTTGTTCTCAATATCATTTGAAACATATGCCCAATAAAACCGCCTCATTGGATCATAAATTGTAGCTAACTCAAAACATAACTAAAATAACAATATAATTTATTATAAGTCAAAAAATTGATATAAGGTTTTTATTAGTTTTTTACTTTTAAAACAAATTTAATTTTTTCGGTATCATTAGATTCTTTTAAGTTTTCATCAGCATCAAGTAAATCAATCATACATGATAACAAATGAGGAGATCTATTACCCTTGTCATATAATTCATTACAAAAATTTCGTACTTTTACTTCCAAATTTCCATTTTCTGAATATAATAATAATCTGTGTTCAATAAAAACAAAAGAAATTTATTACTGTAATGATAATTTCTTCATTTTAATTACCCTCTTAAATAATTCCAAGCACTTTCATTTTTTGACAATATTTTTATCCTATCAAATGTATAGTGAAGTTCTTTATCAATAGTTTCATTAGATGGATCAGTATTATAAATAACAAAATAACGCTGGTTCCAAGCAGAGTTATTTCTCATATCTTGCGATAACAATGTTTCTACAAAATCCAATTCATTTTCCATCAGATTACTAAAAAAAAGTTGAAATAACAAATCTATAAATAAAAGTTACTATCTTAAGATAATAAGAAGATTTAGTTGATAACAATTTTTAAATTAAGTATTTTAGAATTGAACATTTTAAATTTTCAAATTTAAATTTCACAATAAGTGATATGCAAGTAATGCTATTTTTATCATTAGATATTTTTCAGACTCACTCCTACTACCTAGGTATAAAAATGTTATTTACTACTAAAATACTGGTCTAATAGTTGTTATTGACCAGTCATTTTTTTAATAAATCATTATCTAATAAATAATTAATTAATTATGTATGTTGCCATTTGAAAAAGTAAAGTTAACATCTTTATAAAATATCAGAAATGAACATAAAAAATACTTCATTATTAATAAATTAAGAAAAACATGTATCTAAAAAACATTTAAAAAAATTCATCAATATTATTTCACATTCTTGGAAAAATCATTAATTTCAGATGATTCTGTATATAAATTTTACCTATATGTAGTAAGAACCCATTGTCTATATTGCCATGCATGGTAATTTTTAGCATCCATATCTAAAATACTAGCTGTAAATTTCAGTTCATCAGATGGATCATTCAACATTTCAACTATATTTTTTCTATATTGCCTACAAAATAAATTGTAGAAGAATGATTAATGTCAGTAAAAAGTATTTTGTTATTGATTTAAGTTTGACAAGCTTACCATACTTGATAATTTTTGGTGAATTCCCGAATTACATTTGATATGTACTCTAATTCCTTATATAAGTCTATTTCTAAGTGTAAAACAATTTCAAGTCTAATAAATAATAATAAATATTATAGACAACACAAACAAATGAAATTATTTGTTTTAAAAACTTTAAAAATATATTTTAATACTAAATTGTTAAAAAATATTTTTTATTCATATATATTAAAAAATTTAGTATAAAAATTACATTATGTTTCAAAAAAATTATTTTTAAAAACAATATAATAGAACATTTTTTTTATGAAATAAGAAATTAACTTGAATAAAAAAAAAATTTTTTTTAATTCACTTCAATGGGTTACAAATTTGTACTACTTTGTCTTAGAATTATATAGTAAAATAGAAATATTTCCGTTTTAAGGGGATAGACCCCCCAAATACTATAATCTTGATAGCAACTTTTTATTAAGTTCTAAAGTCAATAAATAAAAATTTGTTCTAGCTATAGGTGTGTTTGAAATACTTAACAAAATTTATAAATGCATAAAAATGCATGACCTACATATAACTATTAAAAAACATATTTTTCTATAATATGAAATAAAATGTTGAATTATATCCATTTGGTTATGATGTAAAAATACAATAATTATTAAAAATTATTTTCAAAGAAGTGAAGATTGTCATTAAATTCATAGTAATAGGACTTCTTAAAACATGCTCTGTATTACATAAGCAAATTTATAAATAGGGGATTTTATAATATAAATTATGAATTGAAATATTATGAGAAAAACATATAAAACTAAAAACTAACCTATATATCCATACTGTATAATTGGCTGGGTTCAAACTTATAGCATCAGTAACTAATTCAAGAGATCTTTCAGATTTTTCTCCTGATTGAAGAATAGCTCTAAAATAGTCAAACACATCTACAACTAAAAAAAAAATTTAATTATATTACTATAAATTTGAAGAAAGTTTAATATTATAATTAACTTAATAAAATTTTCTGTACTACAGAATAAAAATGTTAAGGTAGTACCATGGAAATAATTTGTTTGCCTGCAATATATAAATGAAATTTGCTATTATAATCTAGTATGATAATGAATTTAATTAGATAAAAACTAAAACATGTTTTTTGTTTTATTTATGTTTAAATGAATAGCTAAGAAAAATGTTTGTGTAAAAAAGGTACTACTTAAATTTAATAATAATAAAACAATAGAATAAAATGATTTGGTAGCATAATTATGAACAATTGCTATAAATACATACACTTATCAGAGTAAGCTATTTTGACTACTTGACTAGGACCATCATCTTGAGGAACTGGTTGTACATCTTTCCATTCAGGACGATGTCGATACATCACATAGTTAGAAGACTCTGCTTCATCAGACAATTCGGAACTATCAGATTTTGGTCCATAAATAGTATCTTCCATTTCGGTATTACAAATCGTTATAAAAATATGTACCAAACCACATTTATTAGGAATTAGTATTAATTTGAAATTATGATTAAATTGATAAGTAATTCAGTTTTATTGTTATCAATGATAACTATAATTGACGATTCCCACCATCATTGTAATTTATTCGTTCCAAACTTAAGTCTTCCCCACTGCTATTATTTAAAAAGTATTATCAAATTAATATTGTTAAGGAATTTTTTTTTAAATTAACTACCATGCATTAATGTACTAAAATATTAAGATAATGATAAAAATTAATTGAAATTTTTAGATATTAATGAAAACAAATATTGTTGTTAAACATTTTTATTTATTTTTTAACAATTTAGCTAACTTTTATAATGTCTTAGAAGTTTGTTAACTATTTTAATGGTAATTTTTACACTAAGGAATTCTAAGTTAAACATTTAGTATGAATTCATTTCCTCCTCGGACCGCAACTTTATTGTATGAACTGGACAGTTAGTATAAACAAATTAATTACTTCAATTATAAAATAAAAACTTAACCTTTTTAATAATATTTTGTTTTCCTCATTCATTCATAACTTAATTTATCCAATTTAAAGCATGCTAATTTAAATTCTCATACTTTTTAGAAAAATTAATGGTTCTTTTGCGTGATGGTAGAACTTTAATTGGGTACCTTCGAAGTGTTGATCAATATGCCAATTTATTACTTCAACGAACTATTGAGCGTATTCATGTTGGAAAAAAATATGGTGATATACCCAGAGGGGTATTTTTAGTAAGAGGAGAAAATGTAGTCCTTCTTGGTGAAATAGTAAGACTTCATACATTTTATTATTCTAAAATTAAATAATGATGACAATGTACAAGAATTTATGAAATGTATTTTTCCTATTTTTAGAAGAGCAGTTTACGGTTTTTAAAATTATTGTCTTGCGTGTTATAATTTTTTAATGTAATCTCATGGTTTAAATATTAAAATATTACTTTCAAAATTCATACAAAATATATTTTATCAAAGATCAATACGATTACACAATTATTTATAAATTATGTTTAGTAAAAGAATAAAAAGTATGTTTAATATTTATTAGAATTAAAAAACATCAAAAATACTCTAAAAACCAAAAAACCAAAAAACTTTCTGAGTTGAAATCACAAATAAAAATAATTATTTTTGTCAGAAATGAACTTAAAAATGAATTTTTTGTATAAGAACTAGAATTAATCCCAGTAACAATGAAATGTTTTTTTTATTTTATATTTAGGACTCTCTAAAGGAAGCTGATCAAATATTTGAAAAAGTGTCAATTGGAGAGATTTTGGCATTACAAAAACAAGAACAAGATGCTAAAGCTGAAAAAGCTAAATTAATGGAACGTTCTTTGAAACGAAGAGGTATGCCATTACCTCCAGATCTAGTTCAAGATGATTATTTTTGAATAAAATAAAAAGTTCAGTGATAAAATTTATATTTAATACTACATTATTTTTTTGTTCATTTGATTGTTATCAATCAAATAACAAAATAAATCTCAGCATTTGAATCCTATAATTACTACCATTTATTTATTTTTATTAATATTAGTCTAATTAAAAAAAAACAACAATAATATTAATATTTTTTATTCATAACAAAAAAATTACAACTCAACAAAAATATTTTATAATTTTCTTATTTTTACATGTATTTTTATGGTATTCAAGAATAATTTCAATGTAAATAAATATGTAGTAAAGGCTAAAATATATTCAAAGTATAATTATGTATAAAAATTATTTTTGACCATAGCCAAAATAATGACAAAAATTAAACTATAAAAAAAAAAAAAATAACTAGAACAAAACTTTAATATTTTTACATGTCTAATCAGTAATTTGATGTAGGCTTTTAGCTGAAACTAATTACCTTCTTTTCATAAATATTCGTGGTGTTAAGTCTAGATTCATTTTAATTTAACAAATAAATATTCTTCAATTATGGAACAACTATCTCGTTTTAATAAAAAAAAATACTAGTAAATTTTATTTGAACAATTAGTATATAGTAGTATTTTAGTAATCCTAGTCAAGTGGATACTTAATTATACATTTTTCTTGGAAAATTAATGACAAAAATACAAAGCCATAAAAAATTTAATTCTTTCATGATAAATTATCACCAAAATATTTATTATTAGAAATAAAAATAAAAAATAATATATTTGAATCAATATGCATAATAAAGTATTTGATCGCCAAAGTTCAATAAATTTTAAATGTTCAAAAATTTTACAAACCATTTTGTAAAATATGGTAAGCAGCACCAAGAGCCCAGCTTATTTCGTGACCATCAATAGTATTTAGCAGCTAGAATTAAAAAAATTAAATTAATATAATTTAAATAATTTGAAATCTTTATGAATAATTAAAAAAAAATTAATCAAGGTATTTTGGGTGTTTTCAATGAGAATATAAAGGAAATTCATATATATATATATATATATATGTATATATGAAGGGTAAAGGGAAAAAATGGTAATCCATCTTTTTGGATATTAATTTTATAAAATTCATTTAGTGAATATTTTTTTATTTTGATAATATTAAAGAGGAGTCTATTTTTGTTTTATAATTTACGGTGTAGAAATTTATAACTTAATTTTTACCTGTACCCTTCATATATATTTTTTAAAGTTAAAGTAATAACTTACAGTTACAGAAGTATCAACAGGTAATCCAAAACCTTGTTCTAATAATACAGAAATGTATATTAAGTCCAAACACTTAAAAGGGCGATATTCATTGTAGCTTGTTTTTGTACACTCTAAATCCAGAATGAATTATTATTAATTTTATAAATAATGATGTTATAAATATATATGTGAATAAAAGAGTGGATCAAAAAAATTTGACTATCAAAATATTAATGAAAATTCTTTTCACTTTATTATAAAAAATAACATAATATACATTAAAATAGACATGAAATATTGAGATTTTTAAACAAAGTTTTACTAGTAACTCAACGGTATTTAAGTGTTTTGGCGTAAAATAAGTGTTTTGGCCAAAAACAAAAAACTCCAATGTTTTTCAATTTTCGGTCAAATATAACTAATATATATTTAACTTTTATCATAGAACAAATCTTTTTTTTAATCTCAAATTTTTATAAAATGTATATTTTAATGTATATAATAAAGTTAAAAGGGTTCTCATTAAATTTTTGATAGATCTTTTTGGATCCATTTTAATGTATAATAATAATTTTACCTTTATATGCTGCATCATAAAACAAATTTACTGAGACTTCACCTCCTTTCTCACCTAAAAAATAAACATTATTTATAATTATTAATAATAATCATTTTTATTTTATAGAAAAATAATAATTAAAATTTAAAATTTTATGTATTAGCATATATATTGTCATTTCTCAAATATATATATATATATATACATATATATTAGCCTAATAATTAATTTTCTATGATGTATTAGTAAGTAAATATCCCATTACTATGCAAAAAACTGAAAAAAAGTCAAGTTTTACAAAAAAGTAAATGAATTTTTGATTAGAAATTGAAATTTCATATAGTTTTTCATCTTAAAATGCATTGTATTAGCTTTAACTTGGTGTAGGATAGAAAAAATTTTGGTATGATATTGAAGGTCCTTGTTTAACAAAGGTAGAATTTTTAGAACATAATAAAAAAAATGTTGATGATTAAGCATCTACAGAACCTTGGTTAATTATTTTCAAAATAACCATGCTATTATCAAGAAAATAAAGTATTATCAATAAAAATTTCACAATAATTCGTCCAGTTTTCAAAAATTCATTTGAATATGAAGTGAAGACTAAAAATATAAACATTGACTATTTTGTAACAACTATATTTTTTTGGAGCAGTTACTTTGATTAAGGGGATTGACAGGAATTTTTCAATATTTTGGAGCTGAGAGCTTCAACTAGATACTTTTTTCATGTATTGTTGAAGTTGATCATGTAAGAGTGAAGTAATTGTGTATATTATGAGCAACACTATATTTATTTTTTACTTTATAGTTTTTTATGACATCGCTGTTACAGTCACGGAGTGTTTATTGTCAATTATCACTATCAATAGAAATAATTTCTGTGTATTACCAGTTAGTGTGTTTATAAATTCACAACAATGTTTCTTATTACCATTGATAATAAAGGCTATATGCTTGCTAATATCGTCATAAAAAACCAATTAGCTATCTGTACTTGTAATCCCTTATGTATTTATACACGTATATTAACTCAAAAAAATTTGAATCTTTAAATGTTTATATCTAATAATAAACAATAAAAATATTTTTATATTTATATATACGTAATATTGATGATACGCATGCATGTACGGGTACGAAAACCAAAAATAAAATTATACAGGAATAGTGTTTGTCATCGTGGGGTGAGCGGGGTGAGGTGAATGCGTTACGACAGTCTAGTCTCGAGGCCATAGACGACGGGATACGCGAGATAACAACACGTGCCGCGCGGAGAGTTACAAACATACGTAAATATTAACATCATACATAAACACATACATACAGGTGAAACTAATATATGCGTGTTAAAAAGGTTATGAATAAAAATTTATCTTACCAACAAGCCCAGCATCTTGAGCTCTATCATAAAAATATGAAAATGCTATAATTTTCTGATTAAGTAAATCTTTAGGTTTATCTGTGTATATAGATTTTACTACACCTTCAACTATACTTTTGCATATATTGTAGTTGATAGCTGGTTCATTATTTGATGCTGCACCACTAGAAAAATTAAAGCATTGTTTTTAAAACAATTCAGGTTTCTTAGGTACATGATTAATCCACACGTTTTATCATTGATATATCATGAGATTTATTCAACTTTTTTTTTAATAAATATTTTGTTTAAATTATTAAAAGACTAATTTAAAAACTTTTCTTTTTCTTCTTCCTCGCCTTAATCCCAACTACTTGGGGTCGGCCAACTTGGAGATCGTGTCAAGCGGAAGTTGACACGATCTCCCACATCCTCTACGCTCACATCAGCTATCCTCATATCACATTCAATAACATCTCTCTATCTCTTTTTTAGCCCTCCTCTACCTCTTCTTCCTTCAACATTCATTTCTACAACTGTTCTTACGGCTTCCGATTGTTCTCTCCTCATAACATGACCAAACCATCTAAGTCTATTTTCTCTTATCTTATCCACAATTGACGCTACACCTATACTCCCTCTTATATGTTCGTTTCTTATCCTATCTTCTCTAGTCACTCCACTCATCCATCTATACATTCTCATCTCTGCTACACTCATTCTCTGCTCTACTTTTTTATAAACCGCCCAACACTGAACCATACATCATAGCTGGTCTCACTACAGTCGTGTAGAATTTACCTTTACGTCTCATTGGAATTCTTTTATCGCATAAGACGCCAGACGCTTCTCTCCACTTCAACCACCCGCACTTAAACATGTGTCTTACATCCTCGTCAATACCACCGCTCTTTTGCACAACTGATCCTAAATACTTAAAACTTTTCACCTCTCCAATCACGTCCTCGCCTATTGTCACTGGTCTCCTTATTTTATCTACCTCGTGTTCTCCTTTAACAAACTCGTTCTCTATATAACCTGTCTTACCCCTACTTATTCTTAAACCCTTTTCTTCAAGAGCTGATCTCCATACCTCTAGCATTTGATTAATTTCCTCCTATTAACACTATATTGTCAACAAATAACATGCACCACAGCACCTCTCCTTGTATTTCTCTAGTAATTTCATCTATCACTATAGATAATAAGTAAGAGCTTAAAGCAGAACCTTGGTGCACTCCTACTCTTACCCGAAAACCTTCTGTTCTACGCTTTTTACGCTGGTACAAGTGCCATCATACATATCCTCTATTATATTAATGTAACTTGTCGGAACTCCTTTTCTCATTAATGCCCACTTTAGAACCTCTCTCGGTACTCTATCATAAGCTTTCTCCAAATCTATTAATACCATACAAAGCTTTTTTTCCCCCAAACTTTTCTATTAGTTGCCTTACACAAAATAATGGCTCCATTGTTGACTTACCAGGCATAAATCCAAACTGGTTTTTAGATACCAATGTCTCCATTTCTTATTCTCTTATCTATTACCTTTTCCCAAATTTTCATACCATGACTCATAAGCTTTATACCTCTAAACTTTCCACACTCCTGTATGTCACCTTTACCTTTAAATATTGGCACCACAATACTATTCCTCCATTCATATGGAATTTTCACTTCTAATAAGATTTTATTTAAAATTTCCTTCAACCACCTTATGCCAACACCGCTTAATATTTTCCATACTTCCACTGGCACTTCATCTGGTCCCAGTGCTTCATTATTTTTCATTGATGTCACAGCCTCCGATACCTCTTTCTCAATAATTAAATCTACCAGTCCCTTATTCCACGAGATATCCTCTAACGTCTCTTTTGGATACTACTCATTCAGTAATTTTTCAAAATACCTTTCCACCTTTTTTTTTACATCATCACTCGAGAGTACCCTATTATCAGCACTTTTTATACACCTTATATAATAATAATCTTTAGACCATTTCTCCCTTACTATTGCAAGTCTATAGATTTCTTTCTCGCTTCATTTGTTCCTAGCCTATCATACCTCTTAAACTTCGCCTTACTTACTGCACACTTGGGTTTTTTGCATAAGCTTTTATACTCCATCCATTCTTCTCTCCTTTTGCTCTTCTGCCATACTTTGAATTGCTTTTTCTTACTTTCTATGATTTTTTGAACGTCCTCATCCCACCGCCAGGTTTCCTTATTTCCTGACATTCTACTCCTACTCTCACCAACAATCTCTTTTGCAATATTCTTAATACAACTATCAAATCTATTCCACACTTCATTTATGTCTCCTTCGACATTCCACACTGTCCTCTCTTTTACCGTCTTGACAAACTTTTTTTCAATTTCCACCAACGGATTTTCAATTTTTCTGCCGTGTTCCTTCTATTTATGTATATTCTTTTACCGGTACACCAAAAATCCATTACCATCAGTCTATGCTGTGTAGTTACACTTTCGCCTGGTATAACTTTACAATCCTTTACTCGCTTTACACTCTCTCTCTTCCACATAAAATAATCAATCTGTGATCTATCCCCCCCACTCTTATAAGTTATATAATGTTCTTTCCTCTTTCTAAAATAAGTATTAACTACAGCAAGATCATACGATACTGCGAAATCCAGGATTCTTTCTCCAGCCTCATTCTTCCCCCTAAAACAATACCCTCCTCCATGTACTCTTTCATATCCTCTCCTCTCATTACCTACATGTCCATTCATATCTCCACCTATCACCGCATCTTCATTGCCAAGTACCCCTTGAATCACCTCATCCATCTCTCTCCAAAACACTTCCTTGTCTATTTCATCACACCCTACTTGTGGTGCATTAGCACTTATTACATTCAGCACTTTGTCCTCGAATATCCATTTCACAATCATAATCCTGTCACTTTTCCTAGCTACTTCTACTACTTTACTTTTCATTTCCTCATCCATTATTATCCCTACATCATTATTTGTACTATACTTCCGTGAGTATATTATTTTATAACCCTCACCTATTTCCCTTGATTTCTCTTTTTTCCACTTAGTTTGCTGCACACAACAAATTTTAACTTTTCTCCTCTTCAATACTTCTACTAATTCTCTATTTCTACCAATGTTCCAACATTCCAAGTACGTATTCTTACTTTGTATCTATCTTTCTCCCTTATATACGAGTCCAGCCTACAGTTAAGTGGTGATGTTCTTACACCGTTGACACCACAAGCGTTAGGTAGACCTGTACACATGACTGGTGAAACAGTTACCGCACAAATTGTCCGGCTGGTATTAAACACTTTATTCCTTAAGCCTTATCCAATTTAACTACTTTCTAATGTCCCCGCGTACACCCGAGATGGGACAATCCACCTAAGTTTTATTCAGAATTCCTCATACTTTTTGGACAGTAATTTTTACGACGGCTGTCGACCTGATGCAACCTCATTAGTCGCCTCTTACGACTGGCAGAGGGGCCGTGGAAGTATTATTAACGCCTATCCACAGGGAATTATTTAAAAAAAAAAAAAAAACTACATTTTTTAAAAAAATGAAGCAATTATATTTTAAATAAAAATTGATAAATTATTGTTATAGACTTACTTAATATAATAAGTTACATCAGCAAACTTAAAAGGTGATCCTTTGGCAGCAACACTCACACATGGACTAGTAATATTCAAATTCTCTCCATCAATAGTAAAAACACTTTTACGAGCTGCCATTAACCCTAAGCCTAAATAGCTTTAAATATGTATGAAGTGTTTTATATTAGTGTCAATTTAAATAATTATATTTTTTGATTTTCATACCTGTGACTATATAAATCAACTTTTTGGTTCATTATTGGATATTCAGTAATGAACTCGGGTAAATTTTTTTTTAATTGGGTACTATCTGATGGAATAAATGTAATCTGTATTGAGCCACCACCCAAATCAAGAGCAGCTACAGAATTTTCTAATTTACCATTAAGTCGATCTGGAAAGATAAAACTATGTTGTCATATCAACTTAATTAAAGAAGTATTATTTTCACCAAGAAGAAAATTGACTGTAAACCAAGAAAAGAGCCCTTCATCAATTCCATCCATAATAGCAACTGAATTTTTATTAGTATAAAATGGACTTCTTTCAAACAAACGTAACATCTAATGAAACATATTTATAAAACATGTTTGATAAATGAACATTTAAAAAAAATGAATTACTTCATTTAGAAGTTCATCAGCTTTTTCAGATGGCAATAAACGTAACCCAGCTGTTGCTCTCATAGCAAGTGGTGTGTCTTTCCAATATTCTTTAGGAACAAAATTTTGAGCTTTAGCTAATAATTGGTTAATTGATTCGGAAGCCTAAATATATATAAACAAAAAAATTTGTTTAAATAAGTAATAAATATGTTAATTAATTTGATAAAATAAAACAATTAAGTTGCAATGGATAGGTCTTCTTAAGCCCTTTTAATTTCTATATTGCTTATAAAAGTATAGATAAATTTATTCTACAAAAAAAAAAACGTTGTAAGATTAATATTATTTTTCCTGATCTAATTACTATTTATTGAAGGAAATAACTTTCAACTTTTTTACTTCCCAGGAGAGAATATTTTTCAATCTCTCACAGTTTTTTATTAATATAGTATTCATAAATCAAAAATTAAATAATAATAATACATAATAAATTACAAATAATTATCGATATATCCTTCATTCAATAAAAATTAAAATAAAGAAAAACAATTGGTCACTTTTTACTTAAGTAACATTTAAAATGTATTTCAGTCTAGTACAGGAGAAATAAATGGCAATGGAAGTACCATTAACCCTATGGTATATATGTTTAAGAAACCTCTTCTTTAAAGAAAACCTATAGTGGCCATTAAACAAGAAAAATATAAAGATACAAAATGTAATTTATTTAAAATAAATTCTGAAATTACTTTTGATGGATTATCAGCAAAACTAGACAATCCAGGTTTTACTTGTACAAAAAGTTCATCTTCTAAGGTTAAGCCACCACCTAAAGTAATCAAAATTATAGAAAATTAATAATAATAATAAGAAAATGTTGTAACATTAACCACATCACAAGCCAGACTGAAACTCTCGTAAATAGTTATGAGTTTTGTTAATATTCTTTAGATTTTTAGAATTGCTCTTAATTTTGGCCTACTAAAATGTTATAATAGCAATTTCTACCTAAAGATTCCTTGAAAGCAAGCGTTAAAACTCTAGATCCAGTACTACCAGCATCAATTATGACAGCATATTTTGGTTTTAAAGAGGTTCCTTTTTTACTAACTTCTTGTAAAATATCTGATTTGTGTATACTGTAATAAGCTGAAAATGTATTTTTTAATAAGTATTTATTATTTATTTATATTTCAAATATATTTACAGTATATTAACATAGTAGCTACAGCAATAATACTGTAGATAATGAATTTTTTTTGGTAAACTGGAGGTTTGTTTTTATCATTAGTGTAATCTTCATCGGAACTATGATTCTATAAATTATCAAAAATTATAATTAGTATTAAAAATTTTTTATTATGAATATTATAAAATGTATGTAATAAAAGTATAAAATTGATGAAAAATAAACAAATTTTAAGTTACTACTACTAACAATAATGCATTTAAAGAAGAAGTAGCAGGTAAGTAAAAATGTTATTTCCTGAAAACAGTATTACAAATTTTTGTTTCCGGACAAATAATGTCTGTACAAACATTAACAAATAAAAACCTCTTTATGTATAATATATATATATATAATTTTTAAGTCCAGCTACAAATGTAACTGTCTGAAGTGTTTATCATGTTTTCGAAAATAAAGAGTGTCATTCAGATGAAAAAAATACTTTTTTTTCAAAAATTATGTGATGAGAAAAAAAAAATTTTTAATTAATATTTATTTAAATTAAAAAAAAATCCAAGGATAGTCAATTTGATTTTGTACATAATGGCGGCTGAATAAATCGACGAAGGCCTATTAATAATTAATTATAATTAATCATTAACATTACCACGATTAATAATCATTATTAATCACCAAATTATCAACAGAATGTTTTTTTTCTAAGCTAATTTCCTTTCTTTCTAATCAACCATTTATTTACTTGTTTAATAAACAATTGTTACTATTTGTATAAGGGGAAGAATTTTTAATTGATAAAATAAATAATCATGTAGTTTATAATTAATAAAAAAAAATATACTTGGTAGTTTATTTTTGTCGAGTATAAAATAAAGTTTTACTATATAAATAAGATAAAAAATTTTAATCTTATGTTGAATAATTACATAATATTTTTATATGTTACACAACATGGTTTAAGTTTAGATAATAAAAGAAATATTCATTATATTCTAACAGGTAAATGTGCATACAATATGTAATATTATACTACAAAAATAAACTTATCATACTAAAATTAAAACCTTCTCAGCTGCGCATCGAAACTAAAATTATTATTGATAGCTATTATAATTATTGAACTTAGACAACTAGTTAAGATAGATGATCCAAAAATGATCAACAGTGCAACAGTTTTAAATACCAGTTCTGATTATATAAAAAAAAAACCCGGCACAGTGGTGACGTGGCATAGTTGGATCAAGTATAATGATATCTGACAGTGATTAAAATCACTATAAAAAAAAAACGCTTCGATGCAAATCTTTAGATAGTGTTTAATTTTAAAAAATTGGTGGATTATTCCAAAAGCTACATGATCTGCTAGTTCCTTATTAATATCCTGATTAAGATAAAGTATGTCGAATGAAAAAGGGATTATTAAAAAATATTATTTCTCATAAAAAAATTATGTTGATCCATACACTTTTCAATATGTCATAGCATTATAAAGTTAAAAATGTAAAAAATAAAATCGAGAATTTTCACACAATAATAGCATTTGGTAGCCATTTTCACCGTGAAGTAAAAATAAAGTCCGAAATTTTTTTTTACCATTATAAAATATATTACATTAGCTTTAATTTAAGATATATATAAGTGTCAGACCTTCCGGAACATTTTCAAAAATCAAGTTGAAAAAATTAATTTTTTGTGAAAAAGTTGTCATTTTAAATCCCCCCCTGTGGGCAGTTAAAGGGTCAGATATAAAAAAAAAGTATACCAAATGAATGATAATGATATCATGCATCTATATAAAAAAATATTATATTGATATGTTCATTTTTAAAAAACCCAGCACAGGGGGGTCGCGGCACAGTGGTGACGTGGCATAGTTGGATCAAGTATAATGATATCTGACAGTGATTAAAATCACTATCAAAAATAAACGCTTCGATGCAAATCATTAGATAGTGTTTAATTTAAAAAAAATTGGTGTTTTATTCCAAAAGCTACATGATATGCTGGTTTCTTATTAATATCTTGATTAAGATAAAGTATGTCGAATGAAAAAGGGTTTATTAAAAAATATTATTTCTCATAAAAAAATTGTGTGGATCCAAACACTTTTCAATAAGTTATAGCATTATAAAGTAAAATATAATATAAAAAATAAAATCGAGAATTAANTAAGATAAAGTATGTCGAATGAAAAAGGGTTTATTAAAAAATATTATTTCTCATAAAAAAATTGTGTGGATCCAAACACTTTCCAATAAGTTATAGCATTATAAAGTAAAATATAATATAAAAAATAAAATCGAGAATTGAAAAAATTTCGAAAATAAGCGATTTTTAAATTTGTAATTTTTTTGGAGGTTTCCCCCATTTACGGGGAACGAGGGAATGTATTTCAATTTTTAAGGGTAATGTCTTCGACTAGATACGATTTGTGATCTTTGGACGTATCGTTGAAAGAAATCGGTTCGGTGCAATAACAAGGTACAACCGTTTTTAAAAACTTTTCAGGAGACATAAAAACAAATTTATTTTATTTTAAAACATGGGAAACAAATTGGCTTCTTTTTTGTTATAGATCCACGTCGAATTGTCATGTTTGTTTTTGCACTTAGTAACAGTTTCTTCAATAATGAAACTTGCATATACGCTAAACTTTAAAAAAGTGTTGTTACACTTATGTTTTCAATTAAAATTTTAAAAGCAATAGTTCTAGTGGTGGTAATTTCGTGTCAATCGAACGATTCATTTGGAAAACTCGAATGATCCGTTTTTTTATGAACAATCACTCTAGTTTTGATATCGTTATTGAATTCTGTACTATTTTAATCATATAAAATTGAAAATATTAATTCTTCATGATGGAAATTGTACAGAAATGATAATATTCTAAAAACGATAAAATTGAGATTGATATTATCTAACTAATATTAGTTTAAATTATTTATTAATTTACAAAAATTTATAATGTTCTTCAAAATATTATTCATCAAACGTAAAAGTTAATGATTATGATGGTGTATTATGCTCATATTAACTGGGGAACGTAGGTTGATGTTTCTTAAACATGTCATACGAGCCAAATAAACTCATTCGTTCAAAGTTATGTACAGTGGCGGATAGTGGGTGCTGGTGATAGGAATGCGACTTTAAATATAATACCATTAGTCATAGGTATAAAAAATTGACAAATGAAATATAATAAAATAAAATACAATACACGTATTATTATTAAAAATAAATTAGCCAATATAGTAATATACTAATATTTTACTGTATGGACATCCAAAACACGTATATAAGATTTCAGATAAAACGTACCCGCACGCACACAAATTGCACCTCGATTATAATAAACGTTTCAGAATATTACCCGGACGACGTTGTTGGTCGTCCAAACACTGCTTATGTGTACATGCGCATAGACAAGTATACTATACTATACCGCATACACTGAGGGAAACAATTTTAATGTTCGTTCACGACAAATGTATTACAACTATTTTATTATTTAAAAATTTGTATTTTTAATAAAAATGTAAAATTAAAAATATACAATTAATTTTCTTTTTTCAGTTGATTTTAGTAGGGGCGAGCGAACGTCCCGTCGTCCAAGCCACAAGCCGCCACTGGTTGTGTTTTAAAAAAAAAAAGTACAATTGGTATAATGTTTGGCATTGCAACGACGTAATAATAATATTATCAAGTCGTTTATTATACATTATAAAGTATAATTTCATAGTAGTATTCTAAAAAATAAATTAATATATCGAATTACTGAAAAATAATGATTCCTTAAGTATCAATTATTTTTTAATAACACAAATTATGAAGTAAAAAATAATTTCCTACTTTTAATAAACAACTAAAAATTAATATATACATCTTAATCACTTACTTTATCAAAATTGTATAATAACACAAATTATTGATACTTGAACAGTAAAATATACTATTAAGTGAATATGTTATCATTGAACATTTATTGAAATAGCTTTATTAGTATATTTTTGTATTCACTTACATACATGTACATACGCATGTTCGACGTATTTCAAGAAGAATATCATTATATATATAAAAAAAAAAAAAAATTCAAAGAAAACGTCGTAAAACGAAATTGTAACGATATAGTTATATATATATATTAGGCCATGAAATTTTTTTTTTTATTGTAAATATACATGTAAAAAATTAATAAAGCTATAAAATCATCTGAATAGGATACATTACTTAGAATAATATTAACAAAAGCAACACATATAACAAATTAATAGCTTTTTCAATGAAATATCTATCATAATACTACATTGTATTCTATACTTGACAATTTTGTTGTTATAAAATAATATAATGTAATACTAATATAGTCTCAACTCTTTTTATAGATATACAAATATCACAATCTAATCAATATTAAAATTTTATTAACTCTTTTTTTTTCTCCCTTGCCTTTTCTCCAAGCTATTTGAGGTCTGCTATTCTGTTTTGATATCTGTAATACTCAACTATATAATCAGTTACATTTTCTTATTTTACTACAACACTCTTTTCCTGCTACATTCTTAAATTTATCATTTATCACTTTCAAACATATCTTTTCTGGAGTAACTACTGTCCCATAAAATGTACATTTTATATTATATTTATATTGGTTTGGAACCCTCTTAACTCACAAAACATCTGATTCTTCTCTCCATTGTTTAAAGAAAATCATTAACTTTTCATTTTAATAACATTAAAAACCTTTTTATTTTGTTTTAATTAACTAGTTATGTAGTATACAGTTTTTGTAGTTCCATATACCACAAAGTAAAAAAATGTCAAAAGTTTTTGAAGTCTCTTGTACACCCCCATTTTCTCATAAAAATCATTCAACTAAACTAAAAAATTTTGGAATACATAATTATTAATGAAGTTTATGTATAAACATAAGGGGTTTCCTTAATAAGACATAATTTTGTGTAATAATCAATTGAGCCTAATTTATCAAATTTTATTTCATCTCCTAAGCGTCTAATTTGCATAATTTATAACCTGGTTTTAACATCCTTTATAACTATTAGTACAGCAAATATTTTGCATTAATTATTATTGACTTTTTTTATTATTACATTAGCCTTACTACTTACTCAAAAAAAAAGAAATTATGAAAAAAAATCAAAGTTTATTTAATAAACTGGAATATGCTATTCATACCAGCCTCATTTCTCTATAGACAATTACCCAGAGGCCAGACCTTACCTGAATATATAATAACAGTTTAATATATTAAATTAACATTTATAATTTTCATTGATATAATAGTAAAAAAGAATCATAACAGAATGTGAGAACAGAAAATAGACCAAAAGAAGTTATGACAATAACGGATAGTTTCTTTAACTTATTTTACTTTGACTTAATTATCATCACAACATGAATCAATAAAGAATCTTTAATCATTTTAATTCATTGTTTGAAAAATGTAATCTCATAAATGTCAAACAATTATAAGATCAATAGATTTTTCAACTAAACATAATATTTATAACAAACAATATAAAGTTTAACAAACCGGTTTAGTTTTCCTTGAAGGTCTCTCCATTTCCGTTAAATAAATTTATATTAAAAAAGAAATTGAATCCTATAGAATTATTTTATTTTAAATTAAAAAAAATAAGGTATAACGTAATAAATTCTAAAAATTTGTATAAGTCTAACGTCTACTTTAACAATTATAATAATGACGCGCGTACGATTAAATACTGCTAATCATTTTTTTTTACTAGATACTTATTATCTAAGCTCAATTCTTATATAACAGAAATATTTAATCACTACCGAGATTTTTGTCACTGATAACATTATTATGAGAAGGGGTATTTAAAGGGTTGATAGTATAATCGGTATATAAAGCTATAAATTGTTTCAATATTATAATTGCACATTAATAAAAAAATTAAGAATTATAAATATAACAAGCAAACTTCAATCTTGACACTTTTGCAAAGATTAGGGACATTATGTATTAAAAATATAACCTAAAACTTAATTTTATTAATTTCATAAAATTGATTTTTGTATCTTTCTGACTCTACAATTTCATAATTGAGTTTTAAAATGGTAAGTCTAAACAATGTAGTACTTCTATTCAAATATATATAAACTTATGTAGTTTAAACTACAGTAAATCAAATAAATATTAAGACATTGTATAAAAACATAATTTTCCTTTCAAATTGCTATTTTACAGATTAAGTATTGTTTAAACATTTTTCTAATGGTTTGACCATACTTGAAAATCTGTATGACAATGGCAATTTGAGAAGAAGATTGTATCAACTGTATAATTTATAACTTAACTAAAGTTATAATGTTAAATGTCTGATATTCATCAAACATTTTTTTAGTCTGAATGAAATCAATGTGTTTTACCTTTAATTATCAAGTTTTATTAAAATGATAAATATATAACAGTAAATAAGTATGATAAATATAAAAATTAATGTAATTGTAAATTAAATTTTTATTCATTATAGTAACTTAATATTTAGTAAGAAAATTACTTAATTAGTTGTGATACTTGTTAAATAGTTTATTTTATAAATACATTTGTAATTACCACATTCATTCATATTTAATATTTTAAATAATTAATTATGTAAAAAATTTAGTTGTAATATATTAACATATAGCTATTAGTATTTTTATTTACCATCTATATTAATATATTTAATTTATAATTTATCAGGGAACTAAAGTTTGTGACATTAGCGATGATGTGAAGGAAAAATTAAGACAATTCCGTTTTCGAAAAGCAACAACAAATGCTGCTTTAATAAGTTAGTTCTAAAAACTGTAGTTTTAGTTTTAATTAACTAATTGAATAATGTCATTCTGAATCATTAACTAAATGAGAAAATTATAAAACATTATTCTGTAAATATGTTATATGTTAATTTTGATCAAATTGACACTTCCTATAAAAAAAGATTATAAGTTAATGTTTGTTAAACAAGTTTTAAATCAAGTATAATTAACTTATTTTGGTTTAAAACATTTATATATTTATACAACAAAGATTTTTAAAAATACGACCTTTTTCTTAAGAGGTGTTGAAGTAATTTTAACATGTATATTTTAGCTAAAATATTGATAGTTTGATAATATATTAATATTGACTCAAAACCTAGATATTAATATCAAAATTTAAATTTGTAATATTATTTTATATTTTATTAGTGAAAGTTGATCGAGAAAAACAACAGGTATGTGTTGACGAAATATTGGATAACATATCTTTAGAAGAATTAAGAGAGATTTTACCAGGTCATCAACCTCGTTATGTTATTTATTGTTGCAAAATGGAACATGGTGATGGTAGGGTATCATTTCCCATGTGTTTTATTTATTTCACTCCAAGAGGTAAATAATAACATTTAATGAAAATAAATAAACATTTAGGATATCTTTAAAAAAATTAATTTTTGAATTTTTTATTAAATATATATTTATTCATTTTGTATAGATTAGAAGTATATAAGGTGATTCTTTTACCATTAATTGATTGAAAAATTAAATAATATTAATAATGTTTTTATTGGTTTATTTTAGCTCCATGATTTTATAAATTTAATAATGAAGTATGTTTTATGTTAATTTCTTATACCCAATAAGGATGTAAACTTTATTTTTTTAATGTCAATAAGTGATGTGAGGGGTAATACTATTTTTAACATTAGATATTTTTTTGACTCATTCCCATAACCTAGGTATAATAGCCTCTGAAATACAGAACTAAAAGTTGTTGTCAATCAGTAATTTTCATAATTAGATCAATATTTAATAAATAAGCTATTTTAATAATTTTTGTAGTCATTTGAAAAAATAAAGTTGAAAGCCTTATAAGGTATAAAGGATGACCATACCAAACATAATTCATGATTCGTAAACTAAAAAATACATAGAACTAAAAAAAAAAACCCAGCATAGGGGGGTCGCAGCACAGTGGTGACGTGGCATAGTTGGATTAAGTACAAATGATATGTGACAGTGATTAAAATCACTATAAAAAAAAAATGCTTCAATGCAAATTTTTAGATAGTGTTTAATTTTAAAAAATTAGTGGATTATTCCAAAAGCTACATGATCTCCTAGATAAAGATCTAAGATAAAGTATGTCGAATAAAAAAGGGATATAAATATTATTTCTCATAAAAATATTGTGTTGATCCATACACTTTTCAATATGTCATAGCATTATAAAGTTAAAAATGTAAAAAATAAAATCGAGAATTTTCACACAATAATAGCATTTGGTAGCCATTTTCACCGTGAAGATAAAATAAAGTCCGAAATTTTTTTTTTCCATAATAAAGTATATTACATTACCTTTAATTTAAGATATATATAAAAGTGTCAGACTTTCCGGAACACTTTCAAAAGTTAAGTTGTGTATTTAATGTGTATTATTCAAAAGTGTATTGACTTTTCAATAAGTTATAGCATTATAAAGTTATAAATGTAAAAAATAAAATCTATAATTTTTACACAAAAATAGCATTTGATAGCCATTTTCACCGTGAAGTTCGAAATTTTTTTTTTCCATAATAAAGTACATTACATTAGCTTTAATTTAAGATATATATAAAAGTATCACACTTTCAAAAGTTAAATTGAAAAAGTAAATTTTTTGTGAAAAAGTTGTCATTTTACATCCCCTCTTTTGGGCTGGTAAAGGGTCAGATTAATAAAAAAAATATACCAAATGATAGGTAAAGACATCAAGCATCTCAAAAAAAAAAAATTATATTGAATTGTTTATTTTTGAAAAAGTTATGGCAGATTTAAGTAAAAAAAATTGAAAAAATGTCACAAATTAGCGATTTTTAAATTTGAAATTTTTTTGGAGATTGAGGAAAATCTCGTTCCCTGTGTATGGGGAAAATTACGTGGAACGAGGAAAATTGTTTAAATTTTTGAGGGTAATTTCTTCGACTAGATATAATTAATGATCTTTTGACGTATCGTTGAAAGAAATCGGTTCAGTGAGAGTTGAGAAAAAGTGGTAACAGACACAAACACATCATAGTAAAACCAATAACTTCTCAGTCTCGCATCGAAGCTAAAATTATAATTAAATTGTTACTTTTTACCTGTACAATTTTGAGTAACTTAGATATTACAAAACTATTTATTTTTTTCAAAACTAAAAAATATTCCTTGTAATTTTTGACATTAGAGCAATAATATATTAAATAATATAATAGCTATTATTATTGCTAATATTTATTATGATTAAAATTACTATGAATTCAATAAAAATTAATATTATGCAGAGTGGCACATATTTAATTGAAAAATATTATAATTTTTAATATAATTAATATTTTACTGTAATTTTTTTTTAAATTTAGCATTCATAACTTTGTTAAAGTTATTTATTTTATTTTTTGTTTTTAGTAATAAAAATATCATTTATAATATATTAATTTTAAATCTTTTCAAAAATATAAAATAACATTTTTCTATTAAAAGTTATTTATGAAGCAATAATAAAATTAGTACAAATACTTATTGAATTACAAGCATTTTAATACCTACTGTGATCATGTAGCGTAACTGAAGTATTCATGATAAATATACACCAGTACAATTATTACTCACTCATCCTACATACTTTTTTTATGCACCAAAATGCTTGTAGCTCAATAAGTTCTAGTTCTAATATTGTTATTAAGACATGTTCCACCCGAATACTATATAAAACATATGCTACTGTTATATTTTACATAAACAATTTGATAGATGTGACCCAATGAAGAATGAATCTAAATACTTGATTTTAAATATACATTATTATCTAAAACAACCTTTTATACAAAAAATATAAACAAAATATTACATTTTTTCTCCCTAATAATATTGTAGTATATTGTTTTAACTCTATAAAATAATTGATAATAAGTTATAGCTTCAATACGAAGCTGAGAAGTTTTTTATTTTACTATGATGTGTTTTTTTTTATTATTATTATTTTTTTTTGTGTGTGTGTGTGTGTGTGTGTCTGTTACCACTTAACCTCAGCTCTCACTGGACCGATTCTTATGAATAATACGTCCAAAGATCACAAATCGTATCTAGTCGAAGACATTACCCTTAAAAATTGAAATACATTCCCTCGTTCCCCGCAAATGGGGGAAATATCCAAAAAAATTACAAATTTAAAAATCGCTAATTTTCGAAATTTTTTCACTTTTTTTTCTTTTAAATATGCTATATTTGTGATAAAATTCTGAGTTTTGTATTTTATTTTATTTTAAAATACCTGACAAGGGGAGTACACTTATTTTCATAAATATTATATAAATCAAATTAATATTTCATTCGACCGAAGCGAAGTACAGTTGCCGAGTCGGAAACACTTGTGTCTTATGCGTTTAGGGTTCAAGGTTCCAACCCGCGTATGGTTAGGAATTTTTTGTGACTATCATTTATTTTGTTTGCTAACATGTTGCTATATAAATAATTTCTAAAAATATGATTGTTAATTTCTTCTGAATTAACAATGGATTTTTACAATTATAATCAAATTTTATAATATGCTCTTTTGAGTAGATCTTTTAACAACTTTTTTTGATTGGTTTTTTTAGTTAAAGTAAATCATTAAAATTAATTCAGTTAATAAAGCATTTATAGAATCTTTTTAAACACCAAAAGTTACTAGGAAATGATTACTATTATTTCTATTTAAGTTATCTATTACTATAAAAATCCAAAAAAATATTGATTTTTTCTGATAAATTTACTATAAATAGTAATCATAAAATTTCTTGACTGCATATTAATCTTAACAATACAATTTTTTTTAATTCTTATAAAATTTTCTATTTATTGATGTCAATTTCAAAGTTGCAAGTTGAGCTAAAAGTTATTATAATAACTAAAAATAAAGTTAATACCATCACCGTAAAGACATTATAAATAAAAGTACTTTGTTTCTAGTTATTACTTGATTAGTGTAGTTAATGTGTTTAAACTACTCTTACCTGATATATCTTGGCTGCAAATCAAGTTCCACGGTGTAGAGAGGAGAAGAAGTGATTTAGACTTATTAGATATTAAATAAGAAGAAAAATAGTTTGTTATGTAAGCATATATTGTAATTGATTTAGATAATTATTCAAACATGAATTTATCTCAAGTTAAACTATTGAACTATAGTAAGAATGAAGACACTAAGTCACAATATAAAATAGATAAAAAGCTGCAAAGTAAAATGGAGCAAAGCCGAGCACTTAAGTCTGAACGCCAGAAGAAAAAAAAAAGAAGTGACTCTTTGACGGATGTCAAATGACTGATCAGATCCCAGAGGGCTCTTAGGTCTGTTATAATAAATCATAGTAATAAAATTTTATGTGATAATATAAGTCACTTAATTGAAAGAAAGGTGTCCTTTACAACGCGTTACGAGGAATGATTTGTATTGTATCATTGTTTGTGTAGGATATGTAAACAAACAATGACAAGTAATGTGTTGTATATTGCTAATCCATACGCGAAACTGTATGAGTTCATTTATGGCTTATTCGGCAAGGACCATACAAACAAAATTAAACTATTACACGCCTCAACGGCGTCGCTATGTTATTGGTAATCGTTGATGAGATGTAAGAATTTAATTAAGTAACAAAAGGATATTACATTATGATAATAAATACATTTTTTTTTATTATAAACTTTCACAAAAATGAACTTTAAAGGATTAAAAAAATAGGTTAAATATGTCATTTTCCTTATTTTTAATATATTAAAAATCAAAATCCGTATTAATTTAAAACAATAATTTTTTTATATGTAATTACTTATTTTTTAATAATAAGTAATAATATTAAAACTTAGAAGTGATAGAAAAAGTCTAATTACACATTTGAAAACTGTGCAAAAAGTTGATTTAGAAAAGTATATTTTTGTTTCTAATGAAAGTTCCTTGTAGTCCAGTGTATAAAACTTATAACTTTGTTATAATAAACAAAAAAATTTTATTGAAAAGTATTGCATCAAGCCCTTTAAATTTTTATACGCATTAAAAGTAAAGAAATATACAACTACTTTATTATTTTTATAATATCTCCGTAAAAATTACAATATTAAATTATTGAATATCAATTTCATACTAAATTTAATTACTTTAATTATTATTTATTCATATATTATAATAATAAATCAAATAACTAATCGGAATAAAATTAAGGGAATAAGAGTTATTGTTGCTTTTGAAATATTCTACCAATTTCTTAAAATTAAACACTATCTACAGATTTGCATCGAAGCATTTCTTATGATAGTGATTTTAATCATTGTCAGAAATCATCTATACTTGTCCCAACTATACCACATCCATACTGTGTCGTGACTACTGTGCTTAGTGACGTGATATCGAAAGAAAAGTATTGATACTTTTACTTGGTATCGAATCGAATTAAAATACCGATATGAGTAAAATATCGAAACAAATGGACCGATATGAGTAAGTATCGATAGCTGGATACAAGTATACTGTATACAACGTTGCAAACTGCAGGCTTTAGTTTTCATTTATTTTAGGGTGACCATACGTCCTGTTATATACAGGTTGTCCTTTATTTTAGTGTTGTATCCTGTCGTCCTGATGACCGTCTCTCAAAACGCTTTTTGTCCTGTTTTCTAATTATTTTAATAAGTTACAAAGATGTATATTATATTATATACATACATTATAGGTATATTATTACATAACTCGATATACCCCAAATTATCAAATTTAATAAGTTCTTCAGAAAAAGAATACGAATCAAAATGCAACCAAAAAAAAAATTATTATTAATGTAAATGAAAAAGTTTGTTAATTTATTATTATTAATTTTTTATGTATTAGTTTTATGACTGCTTTATAGGAACAGAAATAATGTTAAACACATATTAAATGCTTTTAGGTATATTAAATTAAGTTTTTTATTATGATTTAAAATAAACAAAATAATCAAAAACATAATAGTGAAACTATTTATGTACAATACAAAATACAAATTATATAATATTATTCAAAAATTTATTTTTTATAACTTAAAACCATTGATCTTTGAGTAGATCTGCAAAGAGTAAATTTTTTTCTAAACGAGAACCTGTTAGACGGTTTCTTGTTTTTGTCATAATTTTTCCGGCTTTTAAAAACAGTCTTTCGCATGGAACCGATGTTACAACCATAGTGAAAGATATCCTTGATTGTTTATATAACATGGGAAAGACTGTTTTCATATCTTCCCAAAGTTCTAAAGGATTTGACTTCAGTGGAGACACGGGGTTTTCTATGGTGAGCCCAAATAACATAACTCTCCACATTTTCTTTAGATGTTGTCATTTCTCCTTCTGATTCGCTAGATGATATATCTGGTTTTGATAGTCTTCGAAGTTCTGCCATTGCACTTGAACTAGCAATTGGATCGCTAAAGTAAAGATTTTTGATTCTTGGATCCAAAATTGTGGCAATAGCAATCGGGTTTACTTACTTAATCAGTCTAAATCTTCTAATTATTTCCGTATAATACGAAAATAATTTGACTTATCTTTAATTTCGATCAACACATCAAATCTTGGTTGAATTTGGGCCAGTTGTATTAATAGGCAGTTAATCACGGGGATCACTTTTGAGATAGTAATATAATTTTCTCCAGAGGATTCTTTTGTGACATACTTTAATGGTTGTAATAATTCAATTAATTGTCGGAGGATATCTATTTCTATGGCGGTTGGCTTACTAGGTGCAGTTATATCATTGAGTAACATTGCACTAAGAAAAGACACCATTTCTATAAATCTACTTATCATAAAAAAAACAGAATTCCACCTTGTTTGAACATCTAATATTAATTTTTTAAATTATCCTTCAGGAACTCCAGCTTCAGACTGTTTTCTTCTCAATTGATCACTGTGGATGACGCTGTTTTTCACCTAATTTACAATTTCTCTTACTTTGGAAATTATAGGTTTTATATTTTTTTGACCAACTGTATGTGTTGACACTTGGTTAATGGTATGTGCAAAGCATGGGGTATGCCTACTCTTGCCGAATGTTTTATTAACGGCAGCAACTACATTTGCGACATTGTCCGTTACAACAGTAACAATTTTACTTTTATCAATTTGCCAGTCTAAAAGAATTTTATCTAGAATCTAACTGATATATTGGCCAGAATGTCTTTCCTTCAGTTCTGCAACTGCTAAACAATGTGATTTGATAGATATATCCTTGAGGTAGTGTACTATCACACCAAGGAAACTTTTTTCATTCATCGTCTCAGTCCATGAATCCAATGTAATACACACGTGTGGTGCTGCCAACAAACAACCTTTTAATATTTCTTTTGTGACCTCATATTTATTATCAAGAGCATTTTTCAACGTTGTAACCGAAGGAATTTGATATGACGTCAAAACAGGATTAATTACAGGTATCGAAGCTAATTTCATTTGTTGACAAGTTTTTCTTGTTAAACCACTCGTTCCGGGTTCCAATACATTTGGATGTTTTTTTAAATGTTTATTTAAGTTGGTCGTATTGCCACAGTATTTTACGCTTTGGGAGCAAATTTTGCATTGCGCAATAACTGTCCATTTTTTTTAAATAAATCCAACTTTTACTCTTTTAGTAGGCGGCTTCGTAAAATCGAGTAGTCGCACTCGCACTGGTCGATCGAATGTTACTTGAACAGCGGAATGCCGAATTATCGCCGTATCCAGTATTCGAGTATTTCCCCGAATTCATTGTTAAAAGTATTTTAAAATAGATGATTTATCGCCTTATCGATAAACGGGGACTTTATCATTCCGATTAGGAATTAATTATAGTCGTATTCGTATTGTGTGATTTGTTTGAGCAAATTTCTAACCGGTCCGGCGGTCCAACCACGCGCAAACTATTTTACTCGAGAAGAATTGTTTGATACTTTTAAATCGATATGGCATTGTGGCGGTAAAATGATTCGATACCATTCATTCGATACTAGTACGTTTTTATCGATATGAGTAAAGTATCGAAACCATGGTATCGATACAAAAAGTACTCATATCGAAAGAAAAGTATCGATACTTTTTCTGGTATCGGTAGTAGTGATGGGAATTTCGGGTCAATCGAACGATCCGGATCGTTTGGATCGGATCGTTCAAATCACCCGTTCATATAACTCGTTCTTTCGTTCATTTCTTACGATCGGTCACGGTTCTTATCAATTACTCCTTACTATGGTTTTCCTGAACGAGTCGTTCAAATTCGCATTTTCACCATGTAACATTACCATGATATCAGAATTTTTACTGATAATACACTTGTATAATCGAGTTATATATTATTTTTTCAAATACAAATTACTTGAAATAACATAATATGCTGTTATACACGAATATTTTTGTATAGAATAAAAACAAATAATTTATACTAGCGGATGAGTTGCGGTACATAAATCCATAGAATTTGTTTCTATAATAAGCGAAATCATTTAAATTATTTGTTTTCATAAAAGGAGTTTTATAGAGAAATTAATTCACCTAAATCAGATATTACAATTTACAGCAGCTATGACCAGATTATAAAAGAGTGAGGTGGTTTAATACCTCTCACAACAATTATATTAGTCTAATAGTCAATTTTTGTCCTAGTTGCTAAATTCAATAATTCATAGACCTATTTTCGCTTATAAATAATTATATGAATGTAATATTTATGAAATAAATAGCTATATATTGATAATCAAAATTGTTCTTCAAATGAACAATATAGTAGGATACTTGAAATAATCTAACTGTATTAAACCTGCATGATTATGTTAGTAGAAACATGTCACAACTTTGAAAATTTAGTCTGCAGACCTGCAATAAAAATGTTTTTATCACAAACCAAATAGTGTTGCTTTTAAACTCTCATTGGCAATAAGTATTTTTTTATTTAATTTTTTAAAAAAACATTATAAGTATATACTTATAAAGAATATATTCTTCGTTTTTTTTTTAAATTTTTATATTATAAGAATATAAGGTTAGGCATAGGTTTTAACCGAAGTGCAGGTAAACGTTCAGTAAATGAACGAATCATGAAACAGTGTGTCCGACATATTGCGTGAAACGAACGAACGAATGAACGTATGAACGAATGAACGATATCTATTTTTTTTGCGATCCGGATCAACTCGTTCACTGATATGACCCGTTCAAAAAGACCCGTTCGTTCGTGAACGACCCATCACTAATCGGTAGTATCGCAACGTCTTTAACTGTGCTACCGTATTTTTTTTTTTAGAAGTATGCTACCTTGAGTAAACCCTAATATATCTTTATTTATATCATTATATTATTGTATATTATATTATATCTTTGTATTATATTTAGCTTATTGCATGGTTTTTTATTAATAATCGTACATGCTCTATATGGAGTTATACATTCTTTTTATAATGAAATTCAAATAGATGACTGTTCACAGATAGTCATATGGAATTACAGATAATGTATGCTGGTACAAAAATGGCTTTGCAACGTGAAGCTAATTTGACAAGAGTATATGAAATTCGAGATTTAGATGAAATGACTGACGAATGGCTTCAAGATTGTGTAATGGGAAAGTAATATAATTTTTACATAAACTGTGATCTTGTATAACGATAAATATTTCATATTTTGATACTATTATCATTAAGAGACATTTGAATTTTTTCAGTAATTTTTAATTATTATGATTTTATAAAATCAATAGTTTTATAATTTAATAAACATCGATTTTTTGTAGTGACATTTTGAATGAATTATATTTTGTAAATTATATACTCAGATTATTTTTATTTTAATAGAATTTTAAAAAATATTTTTATCATGATTGTTATGCATATTTTATTTTTGTGTTAGTTATTTTAGCTTTTTCATTTTTATATGGTATTAAAATAAATGTACAATTTTATATTTTAAAATAATTTATAAAACTTATTGATAGAAAGTATAAGCAATTTGTATGACTATTATCAAAAATTTTTTTATGTTTTTTAACCTATATCAAATTAAAGGTAATATAATGTACTTGAAGAAAAAAAAAGAAAATTATCCAAATCTAGATTTTAAGAGATTTTGAACACTAATTTTGTAATATTTTTCATGCTAACAGAATACTTACATTAAAATGTATGCTTCAAATACACATCAATGCACTTTATGACAATAATTTTAATCACTGTCAGATATTATTCAATAATAATTTTTTAAAAATACATAAACTATTTTATTAGATCCCTACTGTAGTTTACTTTTAATGAGTTTTGTATAAATTTATATCAAACAAAAAAAATTGTCAGCAATTAAATTTTTTCTTTATAGTTACATACAAAATTTTTGTATTTTATTACATTAATATTAAAAATATATATTTATATTTTAGTATAATAATAAATATTTTACAAATTAGGTATTATCTATTAAAAACATTGAAATAGATAGTAAAATTTTAAGAAATAACTTAAAAAAATATACAAAATATTTATAAATATTATATTCCAGCATAAATACAAGTATATAACAATAACGTGTTATAGAAATAAAACATATTTTTTTTTTATAAAAGGAAGAAAAGTTACAAACTCAATTTTAATACAATTATTGGTATATCTTATAATAATTACAAACTAGTAATAATTACACATACATAGAGACAACTGAACACATTATTAGGTTTATTAGTAAAACTAAGAGTCTTAATTTATTTAAAATATACTTAAAAGTAGTGTTTCTTTTTAAGTGAATACTGATTCTCGTACTTCTTTGGGCAACGTCCAGTTCTATGAGAATAAACCCCGTACTCGCACATTGGTAGTAAACATTGTCCGGACGTTATGCAGCTATTATCAGAAAACAAATTAGGAATTTGTGTTTAAATTGCTTTTCAGTTTATTAAGTAAATTATATAGATATATTTTCTTACTATCTATCGAGATGGTTGAAGTATAAATTTCCTTTTTTATAACGGATACATTCACGTTGTTTGTCAAAACAATCACAAGAACATGATCCATTTGCTAGATAGCGTACTGTATATTCCGTTGGACATTTGCAACTAAAAAGAAAAAATTTAAATAAAAATAATATTTTTAATTACTAAAAAATACCTGTTATCATTTCTGTGAAATAGTGATACTTGCTGATTATCAGAAGACAAAGAAGTAGTGATCGTATCTCTTGGCATCATCTCTTCAATTTTAGATTGGCATTCGCATTCAGTATGATTGTAGAAAAGCAATGACTTTTGATAAGTTTGACGGTCGGATGCATGTCGATCACCTAACCCAGGTTCAGTCTAAAAAAATATGTATAATACAATGGTAATTATCCCGAATTTAAAATTTTGGGTAGGTTTCAAAACCTTTTTAATGTTTAATTACAATAACAATGTTTTAATAATATCTAAAAGCAAAAGAAGGTCGCCTGGGAAAAATATTTTCTAATTGCTCAGAGTAGTCAACTCGAAGCACAAGGATCGTCTAGTGCAAAAATGTTTAAGAGTGACAGGTATTTTAAGGTACTTATTTCTAAGGTATAATTATAAAATATATAAGTCGTAAATAAAAATTTAACAACACATTAGATAGTTCTAAAATTGTTAGCAAAAGCACTTCACTTGGAATGTGAATGAATATTTACTCTTCTTACATATGTACAACTTTCGTTGTTCTCTTTCTTTTAATATAGTAAAATAACTAAAGAAGAAAAAGGTTATAGTTTTATACAAAAACTTACAAGTATCAAAAATATAACAAAAAGTTTTTTTTTAATAATTCAAAGGAAAACAAATCTACTAATGTATTTATAATATCTCACATTTAACCTACGTATAGTTTTTATTAGTTTAAACGTTCAAAAACATCTTCACCAATAACACAAGATAATGTATTTTCAAAATTACAGGACCGCATTTTAAAAGGATATTAGGCGCACGTGCATCTGACGATTGTTAAAGGACAGTACTGGAGAAAATATTAAATTAATTATTAGTCTTAAAGCATATGAATTTCAAGCATTAAATATCTTTTCAATTTTTTTTTTGGCTCATTATTTCTAAAAAGTTGAAAAATTAAATGATTAATCAAAAGAAAAAATTAAGGTTTTCTATAGAGAGGCACTATTTCTAGATATGGCTAATATGTAAATGATTATAGTTTGTACTAAACGTAAACTGAAAATTATTAAAATATGCCCTGATGATCTCTTTTATTTTAACTAAAGGAACCTACTATATTTTCTATGGTCATAGATATGATAAATAGGAACACCCGAAACGTGACAAATTTAGCGACACGGTATTATTATTTATTACATTTTAACCGGACGTGAAATGTAAATAGTAAAAAACGCGTAGTGTGTAACTAGTTTACATTAGGACTATTTTTTAGTTAAATCATGACGTCCACGGTTATACATTTTAATTATATTTCTCAGAAAATAGCATTACTAATATAATAAATTCATATTTAGACACATCTCATTTTCTTTGTGTTATTAAATATAATAAATATTTTCATCATGTTTCATGATTTTTGCCTCGTTGAAGTTACTATTTTTTCAAAATTTGTAAATTTTATTTATCACAACATAATTAAAATACATAATTATTTAATTTCGGTACCTATATATATGTCATTTCCTCTCTCTGTTTAACAAATATTTAAACACCCAATTTTATTCTAAATTCAATTTTAGTTATCGTTATTGATGTTTAAAAAAACGTTTTATTTGAAATCAGAAGTAATGCACATTTAAGATTAAGATGAAATAAATCTATAAAAATAATTGAACATTGAAACGCATAAAAATCGTCTTTAAATTATAAAATATCAGGGCAAATATTTAACGTTTTTAAAAGATTTAATATTTTGTTGAGAAAGTTAAAACAAAAAATCTTAAAAATAAAATTGTGAATAAATACAGTAGGTTAATTAATAATAGAGACAGCGATAGATTGACAAAAAATTAAGGACGTGAATATTAATCAGACAATCTTACCTTGCTTTTTAAAAATGACATGATTAGCAAAAAAAATGTACACAAATTCCGTTTTGACGAGTCAGAGTTGCGATTTAATAACCGACTCAAAGAAATTTTTTCAGGTATCTCGGTAACATAATCAGCTGCTGGATAAGGGAGGCGTTATCAGAATAAATTAATTTAGGGGCACCAATACTAGAAACAACATTGCATAAAGCTAAAATTCTACTATTATAAAAATTGGTTGTTTACAATCCTATTAACATATTCTGTATAACAAATAAAAATTATACCCATTGACGAAACTAATTGAAAGTTTGAGGGTACTTATACCCCCTAAGATTTTCTCTCTTGTGAGCTGTCTCAGAAATGCTATTAGGTTTATAATTTAACGTTTATAACAATAGAAAGAACATTATTTATATTAACTTTTTGGCTCCTGTCAGTGAGATATGAGGTGAACCACCATTTGAATAATGGATCATTCACGCCAAAATGTTTAATTTGTATATCAAAATTAAATAATTCACCGTATCAAAAGCTTTTTTTTATAACCCACAACTGCAACGGTAGCAACAATACTTAAGTAAAATATAAGTAGATTGGTTATTGTTCACTTAGATTCACAAAATCCATGTTGACAGCTTTTAAAAACATTTTTTTAATGCCAAAATAATTCTGGCTCTAAAAGCTTTTTGAAAATTTGGACAGAACTCAATTTAGAAATCGGCCAATAATTACCAATATCAGTTTTAATACCAGATTTGAATACAGAAATAACATAGCTAATTATCTAACAATCCGGGAGTATTCCAGAAAAACACTATAGCAAACATATAAAATGAATTAGACGAGTAAGAGAATATTGGTAGGCACTATAATGTAAACCTGAAATAATATCAAGTCCAAATGACCTGTCTTTATATATTTGTTTAAAATCTCCATTTTTAAAGTAATAAAACTCACATAACTTACAAACATGTTGTTTAATATTAATAAACTAACAAGTAAGTCCTCATAAATAATGCCGGATGATACAAATCTAATGGTAATAAAGAATCCAGTGAAGTATTTTCAAGTATAGAATTAGAATTAGAAAATATTAAATCTAGGTAAGAATCCTTTAATATTAGGAATATAGTTATATTGATACAAGTTTAAGAAAGAAAAGTACTCATAAATAACATCTGCATTATTTGACCGTACTCCATCATATACCATGTTCATTATTTAAAAAAATTGTATCTGGCAAATTGTAATCACCCATTAATACAGCTGTAGAATCGGCGTTTATATTGGACAGTTTCAGCGTGGGCCAAATATACATTTATTGAACAATCCAGAGGGATATAATTGGTCAAATAATGTTGTCTTACCATTACCATGTATACTGATAAACAATTACTTTACATTATCGATGGATATAGTAACAACTTCTGAAATAATAGTTTATTAACAAATATTTATTAACAAGAAATCGATTTGTAGTTTCGGTCAAACGATAACATAATCGTTAAAAAAAAACTAAAAGTCTAAAATTGAAACGTTAAACCATATTTCAGTTAGTACAATATATTCAGCATTATATGATAACATATTAATTATTAAATCATTTAATTTATTATGTAAGTCACAAAAACTTTGGTAATAACCTATTAATATATCTTTATAATTTACAATTTTTTCCTTACAATCTGAACTTAATTGAGAGCTGATCACAACACGGCGTTGGTTTCCCACCTTGGTAAATCGCTAAGTCATTTCCCTACAAGTCCGATCAACCCGACTATTGGTTCAACCAGGTCGGGTCCAGGCAACGTATCTTTCTCCAAGGAAAGATTAACGCACCACTGGAGCATAGTTACGAGCGGAGTTTATGATGGTTGTCTTCACTAAGTGAACAACCATTCTGTCTCCACTAATCATGTCCAGCAGCGTGCTTCATTCCTAGCAAGACCGCAAGCATCCCCACCGCAATGTCAGAGACCGAGCAGTAGGGTGACACAGTCCGAGTGGTGGCTTGCCTCTAGACCATGATTCCAGATTTCTCTCAGTACCCCAGGTTCGGCATTAATTCTGCTAAGTTATTCATGACCTTCTGGAACCACTGTCGATGTGCGACCCGAAGCTCAACCTAACATCTTTAAGTAGGTCTAGGTAGCTCATAGTGCGCTTAAGAAGTGTGTCTGTCCTTAGCATAGTAATCCGTGAAGGATCCTATCTGTACGTGAACAAGATGGCTTCGATCTTGCGGAGAAAATATAACTCCCGAAAATTATTCTAGTTATGCTAGTGGTTAAGTCATTTTTTGAAATGTATCGTTGTGGATCTAATGTAGATGTTATAGAAGAAACACATAAAAGAATAAAAATATGGTAAATGCGAAATAGCGTTATAGGGCTTTATTTAGTAGTGGCATATTCAGGATATTACAAGAGCTAAGCCTCATTGGTTGTGCTAAACCAAAATTCTGGTAAAATATTATTTTAAAAAGTTACCAATATTTTTTTTGGTATTACCTCACCCTCTGAAAAATCCTGGATATTCCACTTCTTTTTAGCATATATATATATATATATATATAAATTTATCTATTAGTAAATTTTTTAATTGAGGACCCTCAATGTTATTCTTTTTTTAAATGACCCTATTCTACAGAGTTTTTATTACTGAGGGATAAAAATAATAAAACTTAACTGCAATTGAGATTTTATTTTATTTTCTTCATGAGTGTACGTATACCACAATATTTGTTTTTTATATTCAAAATATTATCCTATTTTGTATACCTATCTTAAAACATGCATATATTTTTATTTTCTCGTAAATAAGTCATAAAATTCTTCGTTTTAAAGTACTAATAGTTGTTAAACTTAACAGCCTGTCCAATTGTCTGTGAATTTCTTCTTAAATTTGTTGATATTTATGACTTAGCACTTAAATTGAATCATAAAAACAGAATTTAAGGAGTATGTAAAAGATGTATTGTAATATAAAGTAAATCAAAAATAATTTTATAAATAACGTAAGCGCAGTGCGTTTATTCACTTTTTTTGTTTGAATGACCCGGATTTACAATTGTTGTAACTTGTACAAATGTCGAAATCCCCTAGTAAGGATTTTTAAGAATTTAAATTGGTATCTATATATTTTTTATTATGTATAAAAAAGGAACATCTATTAAATTTATATTGTAACTATTTCATCATTATAGAGGAAAATACCGTACTATGACGATTGTCTTAGGGCAAACCATACACCAATAATGCTGCCAGTCTTCCTTACTGGAATTGCATTATGTGTAAAGGCTAATAATATGGAACGTTACCATTATAAAATCGCTATAAAATATGATAATATGATATATGATTAAAAAAACGAGAAGAAAACGGAACTGGTCGTTTGATATCAGATTAGATTTTTAGCTTCAATGCGAAGCTGAGAAGGCATGGTATGTATCATGCTAGGTTTTTTTTCATGTTTGTCTATAAATTATTCTAAGCTTTCAATAGACGTATTTTACTGATCCATACATCTAAAGAATACAAATTTTATCTAATTTATTTAATTTATTTTCTAAAAAAGTAGACAAAAGCCTCTTAATTTTAAAATTTTTAAAAAAATCTAAAAATTGAATCATTGGTGACAAAATAAAATTATGATTTTTTACTGCATTTTATAATCACTTAGACATTTTAAAAATTACTCAAATCTACTATGTTAGATAACTGTGTTGTTTTTTAACTATATGTAATAAACATGTTATATAAAAACATAAGTATTTTGGTATTAGAAATTTAATGTAGTAAGTGACGTTGGGTACCCAAGTAGGGGTGTGGATAAGCTTACCGGGGAATGAAAATTTTCTTGTGGCCGTATTATAATTAATATTGTTTAGATGGAAACTTTTATTAAATTAGGTCATCTAAAAATTACGTCTAAAGACAGTTAAAAACTGTAAGAATTTGTGATATAATAGTTACCTACAGTTTTAATCAATTTTTTCCTCAAGTTACTTTACTTTTTTATAATTTTTTTGCAACTTCTAATATAGTTTTTAAAAACATCTAATATACTAGTATTTGTTATGATGTAATTAACATTATAAAAATACTGACCAAATTTATTTTTATTCAAATAAAAATTTTGAAACGTTCTTCAGTTGCAAATTTATCTGGTCATTAACAAAGTGTACTTATTCAACAATCGCGTCCGTCTTCTATGCCTTAATAAAAATAATAATAAAACACTTCTTCACACACTATATATGAAACCTCTTTTGACCTTCGAAGTTCACCTTTGAGATATTACTAAAACCTCAAACACAAACCATAATCAAAGATTCCAGTCTAAAATCCCATAATTAATTTCGAAAGTTCTTTTTTATGTTTCAAATCACATTTCACTCTGATCCAAATGTTTCTACTGTAAGTGAGATTGCACAATTACATTATAGTTTTTTGAAATTCCGATTATCTCAATACAAAAATTCTCTCATATCAGTCTGCTTTTGTAACACAATACCAGGAATTCCCCATAAAAAATTAAAAAGGTGGCGGTGTCAAGATTTGCTAATTTAATTAAAAATAATTAATTTATTATGTAGTCTATGAATTATACTTATTATTCATTATATACATATCTTATGTACATCAGATTGTAAAAAATATTAATAAAAAAATTTTNATTTAACTTTATAATGCTATAACTTATTGAAAAGTTTATGGATCCACACAATTTTTTTATGAGAAATAATATTTTTTAATAAACTCTTTTTCATTCGACATACTTTATCTTAATCGAGATATTAATAAGGAACCAGCAGATCAAGTAGCTTTTGGAATAAAACACCAATTTTTTTAAAATTAAACACTATCTAAAGATTTGCATCGAAGCGTTTATTTTTGATAGTGATTTTAATCACTATCAGATATCATTATACTTGATCCAACTATGTCACGTCACCACTGTGCCGCGACCCCCCTGTGCTGGGTTTTTTTTATGTTTCAAATCACATTTCACTCTGATCCAAATGTTTCTACTGTAAGTGAGATTGCACAATTACATTATAGTTTTTTGAAATTCCGATTATCTCAATACAAAAATTCTCTCATATCAGTCTGCTTTTGTAACACAATACCAGGAATTCCCCATAAAAAATTAAAAAGGTGGCGGTGTCAAGATTTGCTAATTTAATTAAAAATAATTAATTTATTATGTAGTCTATGAATTATACTTATTATTCATTATATACATATCTTATGTACATCAGATTGTAAAAAATATTAATAAAAAAATTTTTGAAACTTTGTCAATAAGCTTCTATTTGCAAAAATGAATTGACTATAAAAGTAATAAAATAATTACAACTTTTTAGTATTTTAAATTTTATTATTACTAAAAAATTGCCATTATTAATACTAAAACATTTTATTAAGTACAATAGAAGGAATGGAGTCAATTATATTTTATTCGCTTCGTCGAATTTTTACAAATTGAGACATTAAATCATTTATTTGTCACATAAGGCACTTAGAACTAGAGGTATATTTTGGGTGTATAATACCAATTTTATTTTCTATTGTTTGTTTTATTAATAATATGATTTCATAGAGGTTGTACTTATTTACCGGAGATATTTAAATATTCTATACAAACATATTTATGGATTTATTTCTATAGAATATCATAATATTATTTTAATATGTATTAAAGCAAGAAGAATCTAAACTCGTGAATCTGATTTTTTTAAAATGTAAAATGATGACCAAAAACAATAGATTCGACCGGTTTTTTTAGTTTTATTTTTTTATTATAGGTCGTATCTTACAGTTAGTTTTTTGTACTAAAGCAGACGATATGTAAAAGATGATAAGTGATATCGCATAGGCCTATTCGTGATCGCGCATTAAACAGTTGAAGATTTAAGATACATTGTGAGAATATAGACGTAGAGAATTTACAAAACATCAACACGCAAGAAAAGGAAAGCGAAAGTGCTTTCGCCTAACTTTGGTGGTCTCGATCAGGTATAGTAGGCGCGTTTATGAACATTATTTATATACCTACGGCTAATTGCTTCACAAATATTAAAGCCACCAACAACAGGTCCATACATATAAAAACTCAGAAACCTCTCATACCTTCCACGTGCTTAATATACGTAACACTCCACTAGTATTTCAAAATATCTTTATGCGGGTGGAAACTTTCGGATTGAGTTTTTTATCCGTCACATAACACACAATAATTTAGTACTGCAAATGAATTCTGGACTACAAATTGATTTACAACTAGATATATTTACTAGTTTTACAATAGTGTCAAAAAAAAAAAACCCAGCACAGTGGTGACGTGGCACAGTTGGGTCAAGTATAATGATATCTGACAGTGATTAAAATCACTATCATTAAAAACGCTTCGATGCAAATCTTTAGATAGTGTTTAATTTTAAAAAAATTGTTGGATTATTCGAAAAGCTACATGAATTGCTATTTCCTTATTTATATCCTGATTTCAAATTTTATTATGTATAAGGGTAATACATGAATAAATAGTTAATAAATTTAAATTCATTTATTGTTAAATATTTATTAAATTTGTTCAACTTCGACGGTCATTTCATGTCAAATGAAAGAGGGATATAAATATTATTTCTCATAAAAAAATTGTATTGATCCATACACTTTTAAAAAGGTATAGCATTATAAAGTTAAAAATGTAAAATATAAAATTGAAAATTTTCACACAAAAATAGCATCCGGTAACTATTTTCACCGTGAAGACAAAATAAAGTCCGAAATTTTTTTTTTTCAAATTAAAGTATATTACATAAGCTTTAATTTAAGAGATATATAAAAGTCTGTCAATCTGTCCGGAACATTTTCAAAAGTTAAGTTGAAAAAGTTAATTTTTTGTGAAAAAGTAGCCATTTTGAAACCATTCCTATGGGCTGGTAAGGGGTCAAATGTTCACAAAATATATCAAAAGATAGGTTAATACCTAAGGTATCTATAAAAAAAAATTATATTGATTCGGTCATTTTTAAAAAAGTTATGGCAGTTTTAAATGAAAAAAATCTCAAAAATTTGTGATTTTTAAATTTGTAATTTTTTTGTAGATTTCTCCCATTCAAGGGGAACGAGGGAAATTTTTGCAATTTTTGAGGGTAATGTCTTCAACTAGATACGATTTGTGATCTTTTGACGTATCGTAGAAAGAAACCGGTTTGGTGAGAGCTGAGAAAAAGTGGTAACAGACACAAAAAAAAAAAAAAAATAATACATAGTAAAACCAATACCTTCTCAGCTTCGCATCGAAACTAAAAAATATATGTTAAGAAAAACTATTACTCAATTTTTAAACAAATATAAGCTATTGAAAGAAGTGCGGTTATTTTTCAAGATAATAATACAATTACACAATTATTGTATCTCAAAAAATCTCTTTAATTATAAAATATGTCAAAATCAAATTTATTTAAAAAATTAGCAGTAAGAAATTCTTACTAACGGTAAAAACGAAACACATTTCCTTCAACGCATAAATCAATCGGTCTTAACTAATATTTAATATGATATAACATGATTTATTATTGCAACTTTCACGACAGTTGAATTACTTTCAGGGTTTCTGGCTAAATAATTATTATTTTTTTTTTTTTTTGACAGTAAAATATAAGTGAATAATTTTCTATGTATTTTACATGTGTCTTTAAATCAATTTTTATTATAAAATAATATTGCTCATAAATATAATAATTAGAAATGCTGGAAATATACTGTCAGTTTATTCACAGCATAGTTACAACCAAGATCCTGTAACTATCTCTCTGACGATATATTCTGCAATAAATCCGAAACTTTTGCTCATATAACTGAAAACGTGGATAAATGCGTAAATATTTCAAGCAATTAATTAAAATTTTTAAAAGTTTATACATTATATTGTTGTTTTGTTTTTATATCAACTTTTTTTGTCAACAAATTATTTTTTTAATGTCATTCAATAAACTCTGTAATCAGTAATTTTTATAGAAATAATCCAAACAGAACGAAAAATAAATCTAGTTTGATAATTTGAAATACAATTTTAATCCTCCTCGATTTTTTAAAGAAACTAATACAATAAAGGTACGGCGTTTTATATATGCAATTTATGATCTCAAATGTTTAGAACTAAAATAATGCTTAATACAATTTGGATAGTATCGTATTAAAATCCGTACACTTAAAACAAAAAATTGACATTTTTTATTTCTTGATCATTTTTAGTCGTTCACATAAAAAAAGTGTAATTTAAATTAATAACAGCGCAAGGTCAATGGTTCATTGTGTCTACATTCAAAATAAGAATAATGTAACTGAATTCCGATCAAGTTAAATACTAGATGACGATCTAGTCTTTTAAATTTAAATGGAAATTTATATAGATTAATCAAAGTTTTATTATTATATAAATCGATTTGTTTAAAATTAACTGTAGAACAAGTGAAGGTTTAAAAATATACTATTTATCTGTGCTTAAATGAATGAATCACGTTCAAACAATAAAATTACTAAGTAAAATAACTAATGGCGCCATTTGGATTATTTAATGTGCACCCGCAGGCTAATTTTCAAAATAAATTCAATGTATTGACCTTTAAATTTCATTTGAATAAATTATTTATAGAATTGAAACCTTAAAAAAGTGGTATGTTAAAAAACACCCACACTAACAACGTTAGATTGAACGTTTTTTTTTGAAATTACACCTATTTTGATATTTACGTTTTTTTTTTTAATTTTAATCGAATTTAATGAACTAATTTTTTACTTGCGGATAATAATTATTACCCGTAAGTAAAAAATTATAATGATTATAATCAGTGAAAATTTGAAAATATTTATAAAAAATAGAAAATCATACAAAATATATTTTGTATATTCTATGTTTATGATGAAATCACTTATTTTTAGCGGTTGTATTAATATATTTTAAAAAGAAATTAGAAATCAGCTAACTAAATATTCCTAAAGAATAATTAATAGTAACTATTTACTCTTTTGATAAATAAGAATTCATATAGTTTTATTAATAGTTAATTTTTTTAATTAAGTGTTTGAGTGATTTTATCTAAAACTTTCGTTTAAAAATGCTAAACGAAATGCTAACTTAAAAATGTTATACTGGTTGTTAAGTAAAAATAAACAGTGGTGTGTACAAAACTTATATTTATATCTTACCAAAAAATTAAAAGGTTCCCGAATGTTTTTCGTTAATTTTCACACTTTTTACTTAAAAACTACACTCCAAGGTAATCTACTAGCATAATAAATTGTTTGAGTATTCTTTAAACGAATTCTATGAAAATTCATACTTGTCATTGAAAAGTACTATAAACTTAAAATTATTTTAATAATAATATTTAGAATAATAATCTTAATATTTGCATTATTTACATACTAATATTATTGGGAAATCATAATAAAATTAATTTTTTTTTATTAGTGATTACTATCTAAAGCAGATCATATAGTAAATCTAAATCCAAAAGTAATCAGACAAATTATATAAATAAGTGTTGCATTTAACTACTTTTTGTGTGTTTTAAATAATGTAATGTATTTTAATTATATACATAAACAACACGTTTCACATTCAAAATATTAAGTATGAATTATGACATAAATATTTTATAAAATAAAAACATGTTAATATTTAGTGTCTGTATGTCGATAACTTTGTCAAAAAACTAGCCTTACTCAAAAATATTGATAATGTTGATTCATACAATTGTGTGGGTGGTCTGAAGAAAAAAATAATTGATATGAGATATTAAACTCAATTTTAAGTTGAAGGTTATATCAGTATTATCATCAAAACTAGTAATTTCTTTTGATCTATTCTAATCAAATATATTCGATATCAATATTACACCTAGCGGCATTCGAATTCCTTTGACACGAATCATGATTGTATAATGCAAAACACACATAAAGGAAGTAGTTAATTTCTTTAATACTATTGTTTAAATTTTTATTCAGTTTCTTAGAATGTACTTTAAAGAGATAATTCATTATTATTGGGTAATTCTATATGCCTATTGACTATGTAATGGACTGAATTTTGCATACTCTACGTTTGTACATATTATGTTTTGTTTTTAATTTTTTGTATAAGTCTATCCATGTATATGTAAGAAAGTTGAATGTTTCATGTCAATGAACTTTTCCCCATAATCAATTTTACTTACACGAAATCAAATTTTAAAATAAATTAATAATAATTTGTATTGTAGTCTCTTTAAAAAATCATTTTTAAATAACATGCATGTTTATTCATACCAGTATATTAAGATACTTACGTAAACTAAAAATTGTAAATGTAGAGGTTGTGTAGACTTGGGACCACATTTCAGCAAAGGACTACCACAACATCCAGTGTCATCAGCACATACATGAAGAACAGTACAAGATGGTATATACCTTTTATTTGAACTAGGATATATGTCACTGGCTTTTATCACCCGTGGCCTTGGTACTTTACATAAAGCTTCTTTGGCGATCCGCATTTGATGTTTGTATGCTTCATTGCCATCATTTACACCTGGTGAAATAGTTTTATGTAAAATAGACTACTTAATTTCACAAATCTATTGCTTTTTAATCAGAATCGCAAGAGAATCGTACACAAAAACAGTGTTTTTATTGATTTCTTATTTACCAATAAAATGTTGATAAAAATTACTTTACGAATTATTCAAGCAACGACTAAAATAAATTGTAATTTGATGGCACTACAATTTATTTCTAGGCTTATAATAAGTAATATTTACACAAAAAACTACATTATAGTTGATATAAATAATAATACAAATATTCAATGTTTTATTTCATTAGAATTTTTTATATGTATTATTTAGACTTAACTATGAATATCATTGAAACATAATGCCAATTAAATGTTAATACATACCGGTACGTATTATATCATATGTGCAATATAAAATATGATCATATACAATGCATACTATGTTAAATGTTCATGTTTAAAAACATATAATATTTAGAAAAAATGATGATTTGATCTAAAGCATAATAGCGACTTCTATTATCCATTAATTGGAGCTTTTTACCTTGTTGTATACTAATCCTATGCGAATTCCGAAATGTTTCCTCGACAGTTTTCCTAGAACCCAAAAGTTTCCATTTGTTTTCTGATATTGTAGACATTGTTTTTGCAGGTTCATGTTTTTGTACATTCTAAAATTAATTAAAAATTACCAATGAAACTTTACTATCAATTTTAAGAAAATTTTCAACAACAAATAAAATAAAATAAATTGATCTGTAGAGATGTATAAGCTTATAATTTATATGATCAAAAAAATTAGAATTGTTAAGTTCAGCTATTTAAAAATTAACCTATTAATAAATTAGCGTTTGTACTAGTTTCCATGCGTTGGTAATATGAACGTTCACTTATGTATAGTAGTGCACTTTCCTGGAAATAAAACGTATCCCCATAGAAATTTTACCAAAACAACACTCTTTATAAACATTTTTTAAACTAAGTTCGGAAATATATTTTTTTTTGTGTTCATTAAAAACACTGTTTTTATCACTACTTGAATCTGTAACATGAAAGTCTAAAATTTTGAATATACTCTAGGTATTTTCTAAGTTAAAGTCTGTTTTGAACTTGGTTCTATATTGTCTTGCCTCAGTGCATGATATAAAAAAAAAATATTTATATATAAAAGAAACGTCAGTATTAAACATATTTATCGACATACCCACACAAGAGTTAAGTAAAATTTTTATAAATTTCATATATTTTTTCAATCTAACATGTAGAGAAAATAAGTCATAATTTATTATCTGAATTATTTTAAATCATCGTTAGTAATCATTTCCTTTTTACCTTACATGTTGAATTATCCTTAAGTATTTATGGCGTACATTAAAAAAAAAAATTGAGATGTTTTTTAATACTGTCGCTGTTAAAGTAAATGAATAGTTTATTATACAAATCTCATAGATATTTATCAAATCATATTATTATGATGTTTAAGATGTACGTGCTTAGAAATTTATTCCAAACAACACATGGCCACAGCAAAAATAAGTATAATTTAATGTTTTTTGTTAAGGTGTGTGAATGCGAATTAAAAGTATGATCGTAATATTCAGAAGTCTCCCACATTTTTTTACGTGACGATTTAAAACTTGCTAAATATATTTTTCACACGTTAACACAGACCATGTCACAAAGGAATAAATCTAACCGTGTTTATTATTAATGGATGAAGAATTCGATGTAAAACCCACGGACATCGTCTTAAAAACAAAATGTGCATCTATCAATAATATATGACATAATAGGCCTATTGTAGCGCCTACGTGTGAACATCATGTATTACATGTGCTAACTGTTGGCTAGTAACTTTTAAGATTGTCTTCGTTCGCGACAGCAATCAAATACATTTCAATGAAGCTGAATATTTTATCAAGTTAATCATAATATTACTTCTATTAGTATATTTATATCATGGGCTTTACAAAAAAGGGCATTAAAGGTCATTTGGCCTGAGCGGGAGTTTAATGGGGTAGTAATATTTTCAAGAAAAGAATATATTTTTGGTCGTGGTAATTTTTTCTTTTTAAATTTATTTTAAACAATATTATTACCCAAAAATAACAGTAAAAACATCATTATTTAAACCTTACACTTCCTTATTCTATTTAATCATAACAATTTATCATTGTATTTCATACGTGTTATTTTTGTAAAATATTACATGTACGTATACAGATTTATAAATTTAAATTTTGCGTAATATAGTTATATTATAATATCTATTTTTAAATATATTTGTTATCACTAATATTTTTTTTATAATTTATAAGGATAAGACAACGCTAAAGACCGTTTTGTGAGACACTAAAATTAAACTTTAGTAAAAAAGAACCTTTTTTCAGTCACTAAATTAATTTACAGGCCCTTCAAAATACGTTCATAGTGTAGGGATACAACTCTTTGTACCGACCTGTATAAAGATTGGGTGGGATAAATTTTAACATTACTAACTATATACATTTAGAAATAATTAAAAAAAAGTTTTTTAAATTTTAAAAAATGAATTTGTTTATTTATTTAAACTATATATACATTATAAGTGTTCCAAATGTATAACCGATACAAATTAGTCCGTATCGTTGTTATTATATTGTAAACAATTACACTAATATAGAAACTTTAAAAAAGTGTTTGAGACTCAAAATTAGTTCAAGTAATTAGGTATATGTTATTCTTGTCTTATTATAACAGATAAATGTATATTTTAAATACTAATTAGAAAAACAATATTTCTAGAGACCCTGTGCAAGTTATCTTAAATTTCTAAATTTAAAACAAAAAGAAACCACACTAAAGATATTAATGCAAATGAGTTTATTTAAAAGGTTTAGTAAAATGTTGGTAGATGTTTCAGTAAAAGATAAAAACACTTGTTTTAAAACATTATATTTAACCCATTATGCACTTAGTCCACTCACATTAAAGCTTATAAATGTCAAAAATCAATTATATCCAAAGAAAATGAAATGCAAGTAAACTATCTGTTTAGCTTTTTAATAAAAAGTACATAAATTTCAAGTATAATTAGCCTGAAGTAATTTTGTATACTAAAATTACTTATTTTACTATAATTCAAAATAGTTAGTATGATTGTAAACATGATATCCAATCCTTTAATCTCAAATTTCCACTACAGTCATACGTTTTATTACTAAAGCAAAATGGATTATAAGTTTTACAATAACGTTATGGTGTAATTGCGTTATTTTATTCTGTAAGATATGTATACGTTTGATATTTAATTATAGTCAAGTATCTTACAAAGACTGGAGGCTTAAATTGACATTGACTGAAATTTATTATTGTTACCAGCTTTTGTATTTATGATTAAGCAACATCAGAAAAAGGGGAAGTATTAAACAATCTTCTTGGTATTTACTATATTATTTTTCAATTCATAAGACATTTATTGTAAGAACTTTTATACTAAAACTGTTTTAAATTCTATTATAAATACTATTATAGTTCTCAGGGTCATATTAGAATATTATTTCGGAAGGGATTCAAAATATGTATACAAATATAGACATTGAATTTGTTATATATATAAGGCCTTGATAGTTAAAAAAAATATTAATGAAATATATTTAAATTTAATAAAATATTTTTACAGATTATTCATTTGAGGAAATAAATAATCTAGTAAAACTAGTGATGGGAAAATACGGTTCGTTGTTAAATCTGAATTTTTTATACTAAAGTTTGAAATCCGAAATAGATATTTTAAGAAAATTCAGATTTATTTCTTATCACTACTAGGAAATTGGACACAAATCTGGTGAAGCCTGAGGGAAAAATATTTTATGTTGTCATCAAACATATTTTTAATATATACTTTAGAAAAAAGACACGAAAATAAAAAGTTATTGAAATGTAAAATAATCAATAACATATATTTAATAATTAAATATATACACAATTAAAAAAAAAAAAATTTAAGGGCTGCTTATTTCACAGTTACGTGTATAGTCTTAACAATGATTTTATTTGATTTGATCCCAGCAAAAAATACAGAATAAAATAACGCAATTACACCATAACGTTATTGTAAAACTTATAATCCATTTTGCTTTAGTAATAAAACGTATGAGTGTAGTGGAAATTTGAGATTAAAGGATTGTAAATTAAGTTATTACTAAAGCGTGTCATTCACACGATCTCTACGCGAGATGTTGTATAAAAAACCGGCGCAGATGATCAAAGTATTTTATGACTGTTGCGAGTTACTGGTACCTTAGTTACATTAGATGTATGTAAAAAAAAACAGAGATTTTATATTATATAGCACCCCACGTCCACAGTATTAGCAAGTTAACTATACAATAACTTTACAAAACTCGGAAAAGAAATATTTTAATTGAACTTATTTCTGAAGAAAACAATGCTAGTTATTCGTAAGACATCGTTGTGTTATTTGTTTATCTTGCAGTTGCAGCATACATAGTAAATGTTTGCCAAGTAATAACAGTTGTCTAAAAATTATTGAATTCAATAAAACTTATTTAAGTTTAATGATGCAATTATTTACTACCAAAATTTAAATATTGTAATAATATTATAATATATTGTATAATCTCATGTTAAAATGTTTACTCTAGACAAGATTTTAAACGCTTAATTTCGAAAGATAAATGTTAAAAAATGTAAAATTGGCTTTGTAGCAGATCATGAATCTTTTCAACGCGACATTTATATACATAATAAATAATTATGTTATTATATTAGTAAACTTTTCATTTAAGTCTGATAACTACATAGTGTAACAAGTCAAATGAGCATATTTTTTTTAAATTTTCATAACATATTAAATATTAAAACAATGATAGTACACTTTATTTTATACTTTAAGCTCCAATAACATTAAAAATATACTTTTCCATGAAGTTTTGTAAAATTAAATTTTAAAATGTTTGTAATTTTTGAAAAAAAAAAATCAGATGAGAATTTTTTTAATATTGTTATATACATTGTATGTTTAATGTATATAATCATTTATGTAGTAACATGGTTTGATTATGTTGCCCTGAGCTATACTGGTTTTCTGGTCATAATATTAAGAATCAAAATGATTTGCAGCAATTAGAAAATTATGATAAATATCTAATGAATATTATTACAGTGTTGGTGAATTTATATTTATCGTAGTATTCTTAATCATTGTATTAGTTTCTTTTGATATTGATATGTTTTCTTAATAAATGGTCTAGTGCCAAAGAATCTTTTCGTTTTTGCTGCAATATAAAACTATATCTGAAATATAGCCAACAAGCGTAATAAAACTGTTTTAAACTCATAAAAAGCGGCATTTACAGAAAAGTTTTTTTAACTATTCTGCCTCTGATGGTTTATTTCAGTTCGTTGTTTTTATTGCTATACGCAAATTGGTCTTAACTTTCAAATCAGCGTATACTCTTGAAATTATTTATTTATATAATAGCTGGTTTTACAATAGTAAGTGTGTTTTTTTACCCCACACTATGATTGCTTATAAAACAATTCAAGTTGTATTATAATTAGTTTTTTTTAAACTTTTATTTTTTTATCTATTTGTATTTACGATTTGTTTCATTTGTAAATATTTGGATTTTCTTAAATGTAATACTCATTAACAAAGATTAAAATTAAAGGGGACTTTTAGTTTCCATTGTAACACTATTTCATGTATTTTATTGCTGTTTTAATGTCATCTTCTATGACCATTTGACCTCTCCGAAATGATTTAAGCCTTTAAGCGAACATCGGTCGATTACCCGGACATCGTGGCATTTTACAGGCGGTGTAAAAAAACAATAACAAGAAGTGTACTGTCGTAATACAAATTTTTTATTGGGTTTCAAGATGAGATGCGAATGTCTATCAAGTTCAACTGTAAGTATTATTAATATCAGATATAATGCGAGGCTAGTTTGACAAGCCATTACACTAACTTGAAACATCTAGGACGAACGTCAAAAGTGTTTGCACGATTTTACGATCGTCTGGAGAACTTTGTCGGGTCAAACACTAGCCACCTTATACCGTAATAATCGTGATGCAATATTAAAAATAATAATTACAATAAAACATGATGGTAAAAAACAGTCGGCTTACACGCACACGGTTGTCACCAGCGTCCCTGACAACTACATCATAATCAAATTGTATCTAAATGACTACCACGCTAATACCCTCATCGTCTTATCGTTTTTCGTACGGTACGCTTTTGTCCGCCTTATTGGGTGGTCGCTTCCGCCGTTCTTATTATGTCAAATAACACTAAATAACTAACAATGTGTATAATATATGGTCTTCTGTGAATAAACGAAAAGACAAACCGCAGTCGAGTATAATGACCCGTGAATGAGATTCATTTTACTAGAGCCGATCATTTCTATGCGAGTAGTATCGTGACGGATCAGTAGCATCCTTTAAATTTAATACCTTTACTTATTTATTTATTTTTTTTGAATAATCTCGACGTTCATTAATTTTAAACTCGTTTTCGGAACGTTTATAGTATTAATATTCGGTTGACGAGAACTATATATTTTTTTTTTAGAGATTATATGTCGAATGTCTTTACGTACACATACCGGAAACGAACCCAATGAACTTTTAAGAGCGTCTAAAATAATACCACATTAATTATTACAATACGGAGACCGAGGGGAAGGCTTAGTTGTAAAACTATAATGCAATGTTTTTCGAATAAAACCAATTAATCTTTGTGCATTGTATCAAACCGGAGATACGGTCAATTACGACTAGTCATATTATAGACTGGTTCCTTTTCAGTAATCAATAAAATAAGTTAAAGCGAATAATTATCATAGTAGTATAAATCGTGTGCTGTCAACAATTATGTTTATTCGGCACCCTACTGCACTGAATAGTTAGACACGCTCATAATTACTAGGTATTATACGAGCTTGTAATATAGTTTAAATAGACTATCAATGATACCTATTGATGATAGCGGCGGTTTGATAGGGTAAATATAAAACACGTGATTTATACTACTACAAAGGGATAGGAAAATAATAGAACTTTGTAGGTTTTTACACAAATATTATTTGCTAAAAATTCTGTATTTTTAATAAGAGAAAATAGGGAGGGGACTTATTAAGACAACATTTTGAATAATGTTAATCACGTTATTATATTTTGGAAGTTCAAGTGACAGTGATGTAGTCAGGATTTTTGCATGGGGGACTAAAGATCTTTTTTTTTTTTGGAGAGTTTATTATGTCCAATTACTCCAGTGCTTACCGTAATAGTTATCAGTGGCTGGCCTATAGATTCTTTAAGGCCCCATGGCTACAATACTGACCACTACTATCAAATTACTTGTTATTGAAAACAACAAAAAATGCTTAAATAATTAGCTATACATAAAGATGTATCGAGTTCGATGTTTAAAAAATACGATATTTAAATGGGCTGCAAATAGAGGGGTAAAAAATGTTAAATAAAGGAATCATAAGTTATTCATTAAAGAGAATGCGCACGAAATGAATAAATGATATTGAAAAAAGTCATTTGATAAAACGTTTTACTCGTTCTATCTTTGAATAAGAATATTTAAAATAATAGCATCGTGTGGACCTATTTGGTAGCTCGCTATATTTGCACGAATATATTTTAAACCACTCAAGTAAACAAATAACTTCCGCTAAAAAATATCAACATAATATAACCAAAATCCTTAGATATGTCAAACTAAAAGTTAATATCAAAGTTAAACAAAAGAAATTCACATTTATTCTTTACTAATTAAGGAAGTATAATGTATTAAAACTGACTAAATTAAATTATTTATAAAATTATTAATGCAATCTGAAAACTTAACTACGCTTATTTTCATAAATAGAAATTCAATTTTAGTGTTGTACTATTTTTATTTCGACAATAGTAAACACATTACGTGTCCACTAAGAATGTTTTCGTTATCATTTTTGTTAGATGAATAATTGAGTGCAATTCTTGTAAAAGTAAATATTACTATTTTAAAAATAAAATGATAGGCGCATTAACTAAGAGCAGACACAAGAGGCAGATTAAACAATGACTCATTCCAATTTATATTTTCAATAAATACTTACATAATTTTACAAGTTGTTAATTTTTTATAGTCACCGCATCAAAGTCTAGTATTATGATATGACTATTGCTGGCACATATAAAGTGTATGTAAATCACTAATTTTAAGATATACCAATCGTCAAACTGTCGAAATGCTAAAACAATGACGTAATCGTAAAAACGGATGAATTTACACGGTTAAAATGCAATTTGTTGTTATATAATCTATTCAGTATGACAGTTACACCTAACAACAAGAGAAACAGAAGAAATGTTGACTTTTAAATAATACAATTAATATAAAAAGTTAATTGTAAAACATTTAGAATATTATTAATAAATAATTGAATTTCTATTATATAGTTGTAATGTTTACTTTAAATATTTTTAGAGATAATAATTTTATTATTTATATTGGTAACATGCCTTAAATACGTGTAAATACTCGAATGTCGGTTATAAAATATTTAATCAGAACCTTAATATAAACCAGTTGGTAAATTTTACAGGGCATATTTTTGTATGTATATTTAATATGTAATACAAAATAAAAGTAGACATGAATTTTCTATCGTACATATATAAGTTTTAGTTTAATATAAATTTTTGATTTTTTTTAACGGATGACTTTTTTGATAGATATATGTGATGTGTAATTTTAATGAAAAATTTGTTCAACGGAACTGTTTTATTGTCTTAGCCCCAGTCGCAAAACCCATTAGTCATTTCCATTGGCAGTTTGTAAAACAGTAGTGCAGTATTTGTGTATGTGCATTATTGGAGCAGCTGAAATGTTGCGACAGGAGATATGGCGATGACAGTAACCCAGTCCGCACAAAATCGAAAACCGTAACAATAAATATACGCTCGATGGTTTGCGTGTGAGGGTTGTTAGCATAAACAAAAACTAGAAAAAATGAATAAAAATAAAGAGGAAATTCAGTTTAATAATAAAGAAAATAGCCACGTAAAGGGAAACTGACCGACAATAGATACAATTTGTCATGACAGCATTTGCAGCCCCCGTGTTCGGCCGAGGGGATAGAACACAAATCAACCGGAAATGCCAAACGCCATTTTTTGTCACATTATGTATTTTTGCTAAATTGTTCAGTTAACCGACGTTAATTTGTCAACTGGCACGTTTTGATCACTAAATTCACTTAGCCCGCAAAATCAACATAAATAACGTCGCATTATTACAACCAAATACGCCCATCCCTTCTTAAATTATGTCGTAGGCTCACAATAGTTCTTGTTCTAAGAAAAAAACATCACGAAGAAGTCTAGATATGAGTCTAGAATCCGATGACCACACATAATACAAACATAAAACCAATTCGCTTAAAAGTAATCATCAATCTTGTAGATGAATAACATTATCACATATCAAAGTTTTTATTTTCTGACGCGTTTGCAAATATTACAATAAATACATTGTAATGGAATGTGCGAGAAAGAAATATTTTTTTCTTCTCTATACTTCCCTTATTCCCTTATTAATCAAAACATCTAAGGGTTTACCACGAAAAGAATTGTCACAAATCAATTTCAATTGATTTAACAATAAATAGAGATAGATTTCCAAACTATCAATTCATTTAAAAGACATTGATCAATGTTAAAACTGAAATGAAACCGTAGTCCTACTTCATTTACAACTGAATGGTAGAACTAAAGATCCCGCCAAACTCTTTAAATGGTTCATGAATATGATCATGATTAATTATAGATACAGCAGCCTAGATTTTCGTATTCATTCGTGTCGTAAACCATAGCGTCATTTATATAAGACAGACGTATATGTCAAATTTGTTTTTTAATGTTTATTTCTTATTGTTTATTGTAATCTTGTTAGTTTTCACATTTTGTTTTATGGATGAATTAGGGTTTCCTTTTTCATTTAAAACAGTTTTTTTTTTTCCTAAAAGCGGGCAGTTGACTGTTGTTGATGACACCATCGGGCCTTTCACACACTACACAGCATAAACACTACGCCATGAAGGTGCATTCACCTTAAAAACAGCTCTCAACATTTACACCATGACTTGAACTTGCTTTGAACGCGTTGTTTCTTTGTGCTTGTTTACGCAACCATTAATACTCTTCGATCACGAGTAAATGTTTTTTTTACCGACGTGAAAATATAAAGACATTTGAAAAATTGTTCGAATACGCCGCCTTGGCCGGGTAAAAACTCTCGGGAATTCACTTGTTCCGCTCGTATAATTAGTACAATAAATCTTGTACCTACCCTTTAGACTTTAACAGTAGTCACTTAATAAAATTCCGATTAACATATTGAAAAATTCACGTTGCGGCCTATAGATTAATTAACATACAAGCCAACAATTTTATTGCATCTTTTGTAGGCTCAATACTGGAACCCTATTACTACTCGTTAACTGTACTTCAAAGATGACAGGTGAACATTGTAATGTTCTACTCTTAACTCTAAGGACACTCAACGATAAAACTTAAACCAGTTTCTCAAAACAAATCAATGCGTTGGATTTTAATAAATTTTTTTTATGCTAAAAGCAAAACGTTCAGCGATTTTAGATTTCCTTAATTAATCACTTAATTAGTTTGAGTAAACTACTTTGAGGAGTAATTTTGTAATAATTTTGTTTTACTTATCTCTTGTCATTTTCAATATCGATGAATAAACTATCATTATAATTTATAGATCATATTACAACGTGACTTATTAAACACAACTTAAATTAAACTTTGTGGACATAAATAACTTATAAATGACTGTTATAGTTCATGTGAAGTGGTTGATAGCTTGTTATATTTTTTATGTTTGGCTACGATTACAATATATTCTTGAATGAATCAGGATGTAGATAAACATTTTCAAATTTACACATTCCTTTGAAATTATTCATTTACTAATTTTTACTAGTGTTTCATATCAGAATTTCGTTTTCTTAACAGTCGAGTTAGGTTTGGTTAGTTAACAAATCAAAGAATATTTAGTATAGAAAACACTACAACTTAAACAAAACACTTTTAATTTTATGCTTAAAATTAAATTATAGTTGACTTTAGGTCACCCATAAAAACTAAATATTATTTGTTTAATATTTATAATATTTAAATTGTTGAAACTAATTAAAGAAACCAGATTGTTTTTAATGTGTAACTTTTTTTATTTATCTTATAATTTTTTTTTTCGAGATTGAGCCTTAAATGCGAAACATTTGCTTATTTGCAATTGGCTAATTTTATGTATATACAAAGTCAACATTCCGACAATGGTACTCAACAAAAATATACAAACGATAATTGAATTATGTCAATTAAAAACATACCAGATATTGTGAGAGTCTATTTTAGGAACAAGTCTCGACAGCTTAATGTATTCATGAACATTATAAATAATTTGCGTGGTACCATACAGAGAATGCGTTAAAAATATTGCAGCTCATAGCGACCCATAAAGGCCATTCATATATTTTTATTGACAACATAATAATCACATCTTGTAATGAATTACATAACATATAATTCTGTGAGCTATTAATAGTAAGAGTATACAGTAAATGATAAATAATTATTATAATTATCTTAGTTACTATGGCATGTAGGCATAGAGATTCGATCAACCTCTAAGTTCTAAGCAAGTTATAATTTGTAAAGTTTTGACCGACCAATAAATCACGTACACAATGCACAAGCATTTGCATTCATTGAAACGTGCGCGCGAATCGTTATGATGGAAGCTGCGTTATTATTACTTCTGCTTACTATTTTAAATGGATAATTTATTAAAATACACATTTTTTCAACAGATTTTTCGGTCATCCATTTGGTATGTATAGTCGACGACTTTGTTCTTACGATAATTTGTATGCGTCGCGGCGTTCTTAAAAGGATTGCGTGAAGCAGACGAGAGGGAATGTGTACGACACAAATACGCGAAGAGAGGAACGCCACTATCTGAGCCGGCAAACCATAAATTACTGACTTGGTAAAAAAGTAAATTTTCAATAGTTCTACGGAGATCGACAGGGCATTATTATAGGTCAATAAAAAATTATTTGATCTTATAATTAAATTTTCATTACAGAAATCGATTTAGAGTTCCAAATACCGGTTACAAAAATTATTTTTTTTCTACCAACTTACGATATATTATTGTTATCTTATATGTGTAATTCATTCCATTAATTGGATTTTAATATTATAAAAACTTCCCTAATTCTATAACTACATAATTAATATATTATTGCATTCCACTATCTTAGAAAAAATAATTAAAATATTATTACTTATGAATACATTGGAGCATACAAATAATGAAAACAAATTATTTTTGACAAGTACATAGTAAAAATTTCTATGTAAACATTGAGAATCATATAAATTTAAAAAATAATCGTCATAAACAACAATAATAAATCTGTATGTATAATTTTGCACTACATCTTAAATTATATTAAATTTTTGAAAATATAAAATTCTCTTTTTCTCGTATTATGCATCCGTTCACAACACTTGTAAAACAAAAGTTCTATTATTTGACTATATTGACATTTTTAAATAATTGTTATTCTTAAATAAAAATTAACTTCAACGATTTTTATTTACCAGGTCACATTAATATTAAATTATTAAACTATGTTCCATATTGATACACTAATTGAGATAAAAAAAGTTATTTAAATATATAAAAATTATATTATAAAATGTTCAAGTATTTAAAACAACAACACTATCTTAATGTTACATACTATACAATATTAGTAAGCAATTTTAGCGTTTTTGGTTTTGTAATACCTGAGATTATTAGTTAATTATAACTTATTCTAAAGTACATTGTATTTTGCCTTAGGGCGAACGTTTAATAAATGTTATAAAATGTTTCGCCATAAATAGTAGTCATTAAAATAAATGATTTTACCTATGCACTACACGCAATTTTTGTGTACTAATCAAATAAACAATGAATGAGTTTTTTAAATACTTCTCTGCAAAGCAATTTTGGCGAAAAGTCTTATTAATACTTCTTTGATATTTCATGTCGTAATCAAATGGTTTGAATAATCAAATTTCAGTAGATCAAGTGTATTACGGTTGTAATTTTATTATGTTTACGTTCGTTTTTTATGAGTCGCAATTTGAAATAAGTCATTCGTACGATGTTATGAAAAATATAATTACCTAACGCTCATTGACAAACGAATATTAATCATTTAAACAAAAATTTTCCAAGGACTCCAAAAAATGTGTCGCATTACTAATAACCCCGGGAGATCATTGTGAACTGCTGATGATTTTTGAGAATTCAATAAGGACAAAAAGTAAAAAAAATATATACAGATATTACATCTTGACTACGTTGGACAATACTCCAATTTAATTATAAAACATAATCAGCCCAAATGTCTTAATTAAGATATTAGGAGGCGTCCTCTTTATGTGACTTATTATAATGCGATCATATCAACCCGATCGAATGTACTTGTATTCATAGTGATTTATATTAAACTTATTGTTTTCTCGTTATAATACCCTCAAGCATAATTATTTTGACTACTTAATGAATTTTTTTTTAACGAGAACACGATAATAAGAATTTGTCGGTATTTGTAATGTATTATTCACTATGCATATCATAATACATACAGAGTGTTATTCACTGAAATTATGTATTTAATAAGTTACATCTGATAAATTTTTATTATTAATTTTATCAAGCAAACAACTATGTTATTTCCTAAATATTTAAGTTAATATAGAAATTTGAATTCTACATAATTATTCAATTATTGTCAAGTATATTAAATTTAAGATTAACTAATATTTTTTATACTTTTTTGAGTTTATAGACTTAACAAACTAATTTTACCATCTTGCACAAGAAACCAGGTTATTCCAATAAATTAAACAAAATTGAAATTGTACTGAAATAGAAATAGGTTACAAATGTACTTTATTTTTAAAATTACTATTACTAAATAAAATTATTGCGTATTAACTCATAGAAATGACAAGAAAAATTACACCAAACGTATTTTATTTTAAAACAATTGGCTACAGAGAATTTAAAATTATTTCTCTGATTTTGTCGGCAAAAAATACTGAAAAAAGTTTGAGGTTTTTGGTAAATAACCCAGTAGACACACAAGTCTTTCGATATAACAAACTTGTCGTATGAATAAATAATAGGCTATGAACTGAAAAATATGTTTATTTAACTAATAAAATAACTGATATTGGTTTACCTTATCAAAAAGGGTGTTGTCTCCATCCCATCGATTCCAATGTCTAAGCCTAACAACCTTTTGTGTTAGTTCATCGTCTTCTTCTTCTTCATCATCATCATCATCATCGTCATCATTATCTTCATCGTTTTCATCGTTACTTTCATTATTGTTTTCGAGTGGCTCAGTAGTTGACGTTGAAGTTCTTATTAAAAAGCTTCGGTCTGTGGTAAGCATAAGCGTCTTGGACCTATTACCAACCAAACCTATTCGGTCGTGAAGGAATTTGTCTAATTTTGCATACCGATTATTGGCTGAAAAGAACCCGTCCACTCCGTTAGAAAACGTTTGAGCTCTTACAAGAAGCACTAACACAGTCAACACTCCTAACGCGGCCGCGGCCGCCATAATAATACTCGTATTTTTTTCTACGAATGACGAACAAAAAAAAATATATTAATATTTGGTTTAATTTCTAGTGTTTTGCTACTGATAGAAATAGTTATGGATAAAAATTGGATAATTACGCGTGAAGACTTAAATTCGTACAAAGAAACGGTACCGGTTTATTTGAATACGTCGAGGAGCACGTGGATGCGCGTGTACAGTTCTGTCGATGGCACATGATCGGACCCAACGGTACGACAACACGGAACTGTTGTGGCGCGCGACGCTACGGTTTTACTTCCCAAGTTGCAGTGGCCGTCTACGCCGCCTTGATATACATACCGCGCAGCTGCTCAGCTGGCCCCACCGCCTGCACCACTGCGGTAGAGCTACGGATATAAATCGCATGAAACGGTTGTATCACGCGTTTGTTCTATGTACAAGAGGAGCTCCCTTTAATTGGCGCGAAGGTACTTGCGGTTGTCTGACATGAAATTTAATGTGAAATTTATATGAACTTAATACTATTTCTAGTTAAACATTATTTCATTAGATAATTTTCTATTTCAATTGGAAAACATATTTATTGAATATAAATAATTATAAATATCGGTTTTCACCATTAAAAGATTTGTTTTGAAAATGTTCAGATTAATTTAATATGCTTCTAATTAATAAACAAAACTAAAAGATCTAATATTATTACAAACATTTTTCAGTTATTTGTTTTTCGAGAAAAAACAGAAACTCTTATTTTTGTATAATATTTACGTGTTTTATTGAATAGAAAAATACATTTACAAATTTATAAAGTACAATATGATCTTTTACACGCAAACAACCACAGATTTCATTACCGATATACCAGCAAAGTTCCCGATAGGTCGATCATAGGTCTTTTAATAGATGTACTGGAATTTATGTACTACAATTTTTAGTTTCGATACGAAGCTTAGAAGCTATTCATTTTAGTATGATGTGTTTTTTATTATTATTATTTTTTTTTTGTTGTTGTCTGTTAACATTCTCATTCTCAACTCTCACTAGATTTCAAAATGACAAATTTTTTACAAAACATTACCTTTTTCAAAATTTTTTGGTAACATTTTGCTAAATAAATCATTAAAAAAAAAAAAATTTCAGTTTCATCTGAATTTAACAATAGATTTTTAAAATTATAATAAAATTTTTATAATACGCACAATTCAGTAGATTTTTAACAACTATTTGTTTGCTGTTTTTAGTAAATTATTAAAATTAATTAAGTTCTGCATATTTCAGTTTTAGAACCTTTTTAAATATCAAAAGTTACTTAGAAATTATAACTATGATTTCTTTTTAAATTATCTATTACAGCAAAAATACAAAAAAATATTGAGCTTTTTTGATAAATTTCCTGACTGCATATTAATCTTAACAATAACATTTTTTTAATTCTCATAAAATTATTATAAACTTTCACAAAAATCAACTTAAAAGGACTAAAAAAAAATGGTTTAAAAACGGCATTGAGCACTGATTATTTTTAGCATATTAAAAATCAAAATGAGTAATAATTTGAAAACAAATTTTTTTAACGTAAATACTCATTTTTTACTAATTAGTAATAATATTAAAAATTAGAAAAGATAGAATAAGTCAAATTACAGATTTGAAAACAGCCCGAAATGTTGATTTAGAAAAGTTTATTTTCGATTCTAATGAAAGTTTCTTGTAGTCCAGTGTATTTATTCATAAGTAACAAAAAAATTTTTTCGAAAAGTATTGTATCAATCCCTTTATATTAACTACTTTATTATTTTAATAATTTCTCAGTATAAACTACAAAATTAAATTATTGAATTTTAGATTTATACTAAATTTAATTACTTTAATTAGTATTTACTTATATATTACTTTTATATTTCATAAAATTTGTAATCAAGATATAAATAAGGAAATAGGAGTTAATTTTGCGTTTGTCATTATCCATTAATTTTTTATAATTAAACACTATCTACTGATTTACATAGAAGCGTTTTCTATGATAGTGATTTTAATTACTGCCAGATATCGTTTATACTTGTCCCAACTATGCCACGTCTCCCCTGTGTTACCGTTTTTTTACTTAAAATTTTTTTTATAAATACATTAGATATTTACCTATCATTTGGTACATTATTTTAATAGTCTGACTCTTTGCCTTAAAAAAAATTAACTTTCAAAAATGTTCCGGTATATTGACACTTATATATATATATCTTTTATTTAGGTTTATGTAATATACTTTACTATAAACAAAAAAAAATTGACCTCTGGATCTATACCGTATACTAGAAAATACCATATTCAAAAATATGGTATTTTTGTGAAAAAATTCTTCTTTTTACATTTTTGATCTTTATAAAGCTATAACTTTTTAAAAAATTTATGAATCTATACTATTTCTTTATTATAATTACTATAGATATATACTTCTTTCATTCGATAAACATTTTTAGCTTCGATGCGAAGCTGAGAAGGTATTAATTTTACTATGATGTGTTTTTTTTTTTTTTTTATGTCTGTTGCCACTTTTTCTCAGCTCTCACTGGACCGATTTCTTTCCAAAATACGTCAAAAGATCACAAATCGTATCTAGTTGAAGACATTACCCTTAAAAATTGCAAAAAATTCCCTCGTTTCCCGCAAATCGGGGAAATATCCAAAAAAATTACAAATTTAGAAATCGCTAATTTTCGAAATTTTTTCACTTTTTTTTCTTAAAACTTCCATAACTTTTTAAAAAATCAACAAATCAACATAATTTTTTTTATACTAAAACCTTAGATATTTTCCTTTCATTTGATATCATTTTTTTGAAAATCTATCACTTAACTTGCTCGATTGGGGGGGATTTAAAATGGCAACTTTTTTACAAAAAATAATTTTTTCAACTTAATTTTTGAAAATGTTCCGGAAATACTGCGTCCTTTAAACATATATCAAATTAAAGCTTATTTTATGTGCTATAAAATAAAAAAAAAATTTGTCCCGACACTTTATCTTCTACATTTAAACGGTTGCCGTAGTTAAAAAAACACTATTTTTGTGTTAAAATTTTCGATTTTCGATTTTAAATTTTCAACTTAAAAATGCTATAACTTTTTGAAAAATGTATATATCAGCACAATTTTTTTTTTCTAAATACATTATAAGTACATCTTTCATTTGACATACTTTTTATTAAAATTGGACAATTTCCCCTTATATAGGGGGCGTTCAAAACTTGAAATATTGTAAAAAACATAGATCTTTTTCAACTGAACTTTTAAAAATGTTCCGAAAATACTGCGTCCTTTAAACATATATCAAATTAAAGCTTATTTCATTTACTATAAAATAAAAAATAAAAAATTGTCCCGACGACCTATCTTCTATGCGCAAAAGGCTACCGTATTCAAAAATATGCTATTTTAACAATTTTTTTTTTTATAAATTAAACACTATCTACAGATTTGCATCGAAGCGTTTTTTATGAAAGTGATTTTAATCACTGTCAGATATCATCTATACTGGACCCAACTATGCCACGACCCCACTGTACCGCCACCCCACTGTGCTGGATTTTTTTTTAAATCGGTCTAATTTTCTTTATATAGGGTGTTCAAAACTAAGAAATACTTATAGAAAGTAGAACTTTTTCCAACTTAATTTTTGAAAATCTTCCGGAAATACTGACACTTTTATATATCTTATATTAAAACTCGTATGTAACCAATTTTTATATGGAAAAAAAATTCAAACTTTAAATTATCGTCAAGATGAAAATGACAACGTACTTAATTGTGTTTTTTTATATTAAAATACCTTATACCATAGTATATAGTATAGCATATAGGTTTACCATAGTAATGAGTTCGCCGATTTTTATAAAAGTTACAACTTATATGTAACTTAACTACTGTATATCTATAACTTAAATTGAATATAAATTTAAACTTATATTGAATATTTTATCTCCCCTAAGTTAAATAAATGACTTTGAATTTTTGAATTAGCTTAAATTGTATTTTTTATATAATAGCAAATGCGATAAACTGTTTCCGCATCTGAAACCCTTCTGTATCGCACACACAAGTTACGAGGTTCGAATCCCATGCGACAAATTGACTTCTTGCATTATTCTTAATTTATTTTGAGGTGAAAAATATTCAAAATTCAATAGATTTTTATATCATTCAGATTGATAAACTTCAATAAATATCAAGAAAAATTTGATTTCTGGACTTGTCTTCATGGTTGAAATGGCAACCGTATTCAAAAATATTTTATTTGTTATTTTATATTTTTTGTTATAATTCTCGATTTTGTGTTTTATTTATTTTTAAAAAAACCTTACAAAGGTTTTTGAGTTAGAAAAAAATGTTTAACTTATTTAGATTCAATAACTTCATTACTGTAGTCTCTCCTTATGAGAAGTAATATCTTTTTCATATTAAAATAATTTTACTATCTGTTTTTTTTTGTCGTCATTCATTTTTCTCAGCTCTCACTTGATAATTTTTTTTCAATAATACGTCAAATGATTACAATTTGTATTTAATAGAATATATTACCCTCAAAAATTGAAAAAATTTCCACTTTTACGATATATTTTTAAAAGTTAATTTTTTGTTATCATTTTGAATCCCCCACTTTGGGCAGTTAAATAATCAGATTAAAATATATATATATATATTTATACCTTATAATAGGTAAATACCTAATGCATCTATAACAAACAAATTTTTTTTGATCCATACATTTTTGAAAAAGTTATAGCAGTTTTGATTTATAAAACGTTATAATATTATCAAAATTTATCCATTTTTAAAATTGTATTTATTATGGGGTTTTCCCTCATTAACAGGGAAAGAAGGAAATTTTTTCAATTTTTAAGTGTAATGTCTCTGACTAGATACGATTTGTGATCTGTTGATGTATTGTTCATCAAAATTGGTCCAACGAGAGCTAAGAATAAGTTTTAACAGACACGCATAAAAAAATTAGTTAATGAATAATCAATTTCTAGCCGATGTTTTTAATCGGGCTATAATTAAGTTTAATAATATATAATAATATTTTTTTTAATTTAATAATCATGATTATGATATATCTAGTTGTTAATATTAACTTTAATGAAACCTAATTAAATCCAATAAATAATACATTATTGATTGCCATCCATTTCAAAAGCATTAAATATGATTATAAAACGAGTATTTTACTTACAAATAAATGAGATCATCAAATAAACTCTTTCAATTATACTTGATATTGAGCGTGTGATTATTAATTATTTTAAATGATGACTAATTTAATAAAAATACCCCAAAGAGAATGAATAATTAGCTTAATCTTTTACAATTGTTTTTAAAATTAAATTTCTTTTAAGAGACAACCAAATGTGAAGTTTTATTTAATTATTTCGTCCGGTACAGCTTAACAATTCTTTTATTAAAAAAATGAAATACTCTATGTGCGGGAAATATTTGTCTTGTTCTATTCTATTGTAAATCTATAATGGTTTAGTGAAAATAGGTCAAATCTTTAAAGAACATTAATTAATTTTGTATAATTATTTTACAGTTAATACCACATACGAACCACTATTTGCATTAACTAAAATTAAAAAAATTATTTATTAATTCAAATTATTCTTTCACTATACAATATAAATGTATACACAAATTTTTTAATGAAGTACTCAAATTTTTTATTGATCTTTAAATATCATCGATTATATATTCTGTATTTTAATCTACGTTTGAAATTTTAAACGGAAAAAACTTTGAATAACTAAGTAGAATTTCCAAAAAGTTAGGATAATTTTAACCTTCTTAAAAGGTTAGTTACTGTGAATTTAGTAATAAAAAATTAATTAACCTTCAATTCTCATAACTGTATATAATTTTCAATACAATCAAATAATTATTGAATGTTATGAGTAGTATACAGTATAAGTGTTTATTTAACTACATAAATTCAAAAATTCAATTTTGTTAGTTTTATATTATAATTAAACTTATTTATAAGAAAATCTGAATACTTAATTTCACTAATTCAGTTTTTAGTTTGAATGATAGAAAAGGGGCGATTATATATTAAACATTTTATAATATTCCTTTAATTGGGTACGTTTTAATAAATAGCACATGGAGAATTGTAAGACCGCAGACGTCATTAAGACAAAATATACAATCACTATATTTTTATTGTTTTAATAAAAATTTAATAACCGTACGGAGAATTTTGAATGTACTATTGAAGTAAATAGGGGTCTTAAGATGATGACTTTGTCTTGTTAATCAATGTAGAGTGGGTTACTAATTTTTACCTCTCTCCCTAATAAATTATATATAAAGTTTTATATAAATATTTTCAGAAAAGCGAAAGATAAACAATGTCCTCTTTAGTGGTGGTGCTATAATTTTTGAGACCCTGGTCTAAATATATACGCGAATTTTAAAAATTTATTATTTTATAACCCAATGGCCTTTTTATAAATTAATTTGTCATATTTTTGTGCAAGACTTCTAAACTACGTAAAATACTTGGGGATTGGCGAACATTCAGTCTTACCTAAATACGGACTTGATAATCTCATAATATTTAATCGTTTTACAAAATTAAAATATAAGAAATATTTATAAAAAAAAAATATCTACTCAACTTAAAAACATAATTTTTGAGTTACAAATGTGAAATATGTAAGATTTAATAACAAATTGTAATAATAAAAATAATAATAGCAAGTTTTGTGATTGGTCAAATAATTATTTGACCAAGTTGCGATGTTTGGGTTTTAATCAATTGGTTAGCATAGAGGTTCTATCGAAGTTCGAATGTTTATAACAATATAGACAAGTAAATATAAAAGAAAGTGATTTAAGTCACTTAAAATCCTCTTTTATTCGCTGAGGAACTTTTGTAGAGGCCAACGTCTATCCGTCATCCACTTGAAGCGTTTATTGAATTATCTGGTATGTGCTTTAGTGGGAATACTGAGGAATTCTTGGAATGGCATAGGTCATTTCTCTGACATACATTCGAAGTACATGACCAAGCATTAACTAATTATTAATAATTAAATTAAATAATTTGTGTTTTGAATTGATCCATGTTTGTGCAAGCAAAACTGAGACCTTTTATATTATTTGTAATTATACCCATCTTAGGATATTGTCGTCAGAGCTTTTAGTGATGTTCAGTTTATTGTGTAAAATTAAATATAACATGATTATTATTTTAAGAAAAGATACAAGTTCACAATGTTGACACATATATAATAAATGTTATAAATGTTTGTAGACAAGAAATATAAAATACAAATATTTTTTTATTAATACGTAATAAAAAGCATTGCACATATTACAACAAAACTTAAACTTTAATCAATCACGTATGTTATCCATAACTTATTGTTTACGGTTAATAAATATTTATTAATCATGGATCACAATAGTGTATTCTGGAAACTCAAGAAAAAAATACTCTCATTATTTCATTTATTTCTCCTTTAAAGAAAGTTTTCCTATGATGTGTTTTTTTTTTGTGTCTGTTTCCACTTTTTCTCAGCTCTCACCGAACCGATTTCTTTCAATGATACGTCAAAAGATCACAAATCGTATCTAGTCAAAGACATTACCCTCAAAAATTGAAAAAAAATTCCCTCGTTCCCCGTAAATGGGGGAAACCTCCGAAAAAATTACAAATTTAAAACTGGCTAATTTTCGAAATTTTTTCTACTAAAAACTGCCGTAACTTTTTTAAAAATAAACATATTAATATAATTACTTATTATTTATACTTATTACTTATTAACTATAATATTATTTTTTTATGAGAAATAATATTTTTTAATAATCCCTTTTTCATTCTACATACTTTATCTTAATTAGGATATTAATAATGAACTAGCAGATCATGTAGCTTTTGGAATAGTCCACCAATTTTTTAAAATAAAACAGTATCTAAAGATTTGCATCAAAGCGTTTTTTTTTGATAGTGATTTTAATCACTGTCAGATATCATTATACTTGATCCATCTATAACACGTCACCACTGTGCCGCGACCCCCCTGTGTTGGGTTTTTTCTTTATCTTCTTCCTCGTTCTTATCCCAACTACTTGGAGTTGGCCACCCTTAACAGTAATTAAAATCACTATCATAGGAAATGCTTCGATGCAAATTAGTAGATATTGTTAAATTATAAAAAAATATTGAATAATGACAAAAGCAAAATTAACTTCTATTTCCATATTTATATCTTGATTACAAATTTTATGAAATATAAAAGTAATATATAAGTAAATACTAATTATAGTAATTAAATTTAGTATGAAACTAATATTCAATAATTTAATATTGCAATGCCGATGAAAAATGTATATAAATATTACTTCCCATGAAAAACCTTTATTGATCCATACATTTTTCAAAAAGTTACAGCATAATAAAATGTAAAATACAAAATCGAGAATGTTCACACAGAAATAGCATTTGGTAGACATTTTCACCGTGAAGACAAAATAAAGTCAGATATTTTTTTTTCCATAATAAAGTACATTACATTAGCTTTAATTTAAGATATATATAAAAGTGTCAGACTTTCCGGAACACATTCAAAAGTTAAGTTGAAAAAGTACATTTTTTGTGAAAAAGTTATCATTTTATAGCTCTCCCTGTGGGTAGGTAATGGATCAAATTTATACAAAAATTTACCAAATAATAGGTAAAGACATTAAGCATCTATAAAAAAAATTATATTGATTTGGTCATTTTTAAAAAAGTTATGGCAGTTTTAAGTAAAAAAAATTGAAAAATTGTCGAGAATTAGCGATTTTTAAATTTGTAATATTTTTGGAGATTTACCCCATTTACAGAAAAATGAGGGAAATTTTTTCAATTTTTGAGGGTAATTTCTTCGACTAGATACGATTTGTGATCTTTTGATGTATTCTTGATAGAAATCGGTTCGGTGAAAGCTGAGAAAAAGTGGTAGACACAAAAAAAAAAACACATCATAGTAAAACTAATACTTTCTCAGCTTCGCATCGAATCTAAAATAGAAAGAGCTTCAGCAACAAATCTCTCTTCTCTTTTTAGAATTCAAATTAATAAAAAACTAAAATTTAAAAGTTTAAGTTTAAAATTTATTGTAGAAAGAAATAGTAAAAGTAATATTTAGTTACTAATCAACTAAACTATTTAAGTTATGAGAAAAATATGTACATCTATCAAAACGTAGAATAAGAGAGAAATTTCACTCCCACTCATATTCTATATCTGTTATGATTTTATGTCAATTGGGAGTCAGATCCCATAGTTCCTTTATAAATATGCCATTGACCCGCTTCTGGATATATTTTTAAATAGAATAAAAATTATTTGTCTATTGAAAAAGAAATTAATAATACTAGATGAGTATTTTTTTTTATAAATGCAAATTGCACTGTTTGCTAAGAAAATGTGAAAAATACAAACAATTAAGTGACATTCGTATTGTTTAGTTTACTAACTAAAAATTAAACTGTTATTGTCCCTAGTTTTAGGACATTGATTTTTACATGTCATAAACATTCGGTAGGGTTACAACAAAAGCCACCAAGTTATCAATCTTAACTTAAAATTATATTTTCATCTACTAGTCAGTGTAGTTGACTTAAAGTAGTATTCATTTAAATATCTAAAATAATGTATTTATTAATTTTATATAAATTAAGGCAAAAATATTTTTAAGATTATTTAATTTAATTAATTAATTAAAAGGTAAAAAAGGTACAGTGAGATTTATTTTTCTTCAATATAAGAACATTTAGAATTATAGTAAAATATTAATTGGAGTATTAACATATAGTATAAAAATACATAAACACACGTATTAACACAATTATATCAAGCAATGTAACCATATATTTTATCTTAGATTGTGATTGACTTTAATTTGATAATTAAACAAATTATGCTCAACAAAATTTTCTTTTTTTCCAGGAAACTTTAAATCTAAAATAAAAATTCTTTTATGAAAACTATTGTTATTAAAACTAAAATAAATATAAATACTATACATTATCAACAGTATCTCCTTCTTCATCATCACTGATATCATCTCCAAACTCAATATCTTCATCCAAACCATCATCCACAAATGTAACTGTATCGTTAATACGAACTAAAAAAAGAAAAGAAAAATAATAAAAGTATTTATAAAAACAAACACTATTTTTAATCTTACCAGTTTCAGGAAATTCTCCATATGTTTTCAAATTACGTGCTTCATCAGGTGTATACTTTAAAATAACATCAGCTTTTGTATCTTGGTAATCCCGAAGACCAATTAATACAATGTCACCTTGATTGATCCAAACCTTAAAACAAATAGTTTTAATTCATTAAATTTTTTATTCATAAAAATAGGTCCGTTTTACATTAATTTTCTATTACCTAATTTATTATGCATATATTTAAAGTTAAAGTAAGAAAGCGCCAAAAAAGTTTTATTTTTAACTCATACTAGAACTTAGTCATATAATTTTATTCAAAATATGATTATTATACTATAAGTATTACACTAAATAAATGTTATCTGATTGAATTTTATAAATAAAAAAAATTATTTCTAAAATAGTTATAAAACCTTTTTCCTAAGTTTTCCTCGAATATGACAAAGTCGTTTCACTCCATCAAAACACATTGCTTCAAGACGACCATTACCCAACATCTTTGTGACTTGTGCATATTCTATAATCAAAATAATCATGTATCCACAAGTAAAACTTTAATATAACAGATCAATTTTAAACATAGACAATAATTATAAGTGGCTTGTATAGCTCAAAAAAAAAAACAAGCTATATAGGTTATACTTGAATGTTATAATTTCAGTCTAATTATAAGTTTTATACAAAAATAAAATTGATGAGAAATCTATGATAGATAAATTAACCCAACTACATCTTAAGTAAAGTTAAACACATATTTTATTGATAAACTATTTTTTAAGTAGTTATCAATTTTTTTAACATGCTGAAACGTTACATTCATTTAACATATAAACAGTATAAAATACACTCTAGTAGACTAGTTCTCTATAGAAGATAAGAGTATAGAAAGATTCTAAAAGCTATTGAATCCAATAAAACTACTTATCTACAAAATTAAAGAATGGAAATAGAATTTAACTCTAATTTGTTCAGGTTTTCTAATAAAAAAAACCTATTATTACAACATATATGTATAATTTTGATAAGTGATTTTACAAACTTATTTATAAAGGATTAAAAATTACCTTGTCCATCTTCTTTAAAAACTAATTCTCGTTTTTCAGTTTCGTTTTCATTTTTACCACGTCTACGATTTTTACCTCCTTTACCTATAAAATAAATTAGTAGATATTTAGTAACAGTGAATATTTTGATAGATTATTTGTAACATGTACCTTTATTTTTTGGCATGCTCACAAATTAAACAATAAATGTTGAAACTGACAAATTTTCAAGTTAGTATATAGTTATAAAAATAATAAATGGCGTTTTATAAAAATTCGAGTTTCAGAAGTTGATCAAAGATTCCGTAAAAATGATTTCAGGAACCTAAGTGACATTAGATACATTATCAATATCATACATTAGTTATCATGAATCTCAAATTTTTATTTTCTTTTCCATGAAATATAATATATTTATAGAGAGCAAGATTAGTTGTTACAAGTGTATATTTTTATTTTTGTAAATGTTTAGTCAACAGTTCTCTAAATTTTAGATATGATATAAAACTGAGAAGGTATTAAATTCCTTTTTTTTATGTCTGTCGCTTTTTTTTTTTAAGCTCTCACCGAACCAATTTCTTTCGACAATATGTCAAAAGATCACAAATCGTATTTAATTGAGGACATTGCTCTTAAAAATTGAAAAGATTTCCCTCGTTTCTTGTAAAGGGCGAAAAGTCAAAAAGAAATTACAATTTTTAAAATCGTTAAATTTTGACATTTTTATTAATTTAATTTTCTTAACTGCTATAATTTTTTTAAAAATGAAAAATGAAAATAATTTTTGCTATATAGAAACCTTAAGTACTTTCCTTTCATTTTATATAAATTTCTTGAAAACCTGACTATTTATCTGCCCATGAAGTTTGGTTGGGTTGGGTTGAAACTAAAATAAAATATTTCAAAATAAAAACTTTTTCACAAAAATCAATTTTTTCAACTTTTGAAAATGTTCTGTAAATACTACGTCTTTTAATTATATGTTAAATTATAGCTTATGTTACGTACTATAAATAAAAAAAAAATTGTCCGGACATCCTATCTTCTATGTGCAAATGACCGTCGAAGTTGAACAAATTTAATAAATATTTAACAATAAATGAATTTAAATTTATTAACTATTTATTCATGTTAACATATTCATATTCAGGATATAAATAAGTAAATAGGAGTTAATTTTGCTTTTGGAATAATCCGCCAATTTCTTAAAATCTTCCTTCATCCCTTCGAACCTTTTTTTATGATAGTGATTTTAATCAGATATCATCTATAATTGTCCCAACTATGCTAAATTCACACCATGCTACGACCCCAATGTGCTATCGTTAAATTATTTATATCTATAAGTTTTCATATAAATATAAGTTATCCAATAGTTTCATACTTTTAATAAAAAAAATGATTTACTAAAGATAGGGAAAATATAAAAACCCTAACCCTACGTGGGGTAAGTAAAATCATGTATAAAGAGTCAAAAGAATAAAATTAATTAATACTAAGGTTTGACCAGTCTCGGTCAAAGAAAATGAAGTAATTATTATGTCCAGAACTGACCACTGCTGTTTAGTTACGCCGATAAAACTATATAGATTGACTGAATTTCAGTTTAATCAACAGAAATATAGTGATGAAATAAAATTAATGGGACCAATAAAGTGTTATTATTATGTGTTATAATTTTGAAACGAATTTATTTACGGGCGTTTGGATCTTCCCAAAACATCTAATATTTACATATTGTACATAACATGTACATAGTAACATATAAAAATATTTTACAAAACGTCTACAGTTCAAAAATAAATTATCTTATCAAAATGTCCATAAGCAGTGGTATTTAGCACAAAATAATAAATACGATGAACTATTTAAAGTTATTGTTATTATTATTTTAAATGTACCATATTTGTTTTTTATTCTGAACAAAGAAATTGAAAAAACTCCTAGTATTTTACAAGAAATTAAAAATATTTAGTTCTTAAATTTAAATAGAATAGATAACAATATTGATTAAAAATATTTATAATCAAAATAAATTAAGTATATAATAAGAATTAATTACTTATTATATGATAATATAATTTGAGATTCAAAAAATATTAATTGAAAACTAATAGATTAAAAAGAATTATTTCAAAAAGCCGCAGAAATTACTAAAAAATCATAGATAAGTATTTCGGGAACAACGGTACCATTATGAATACAGTTACTATAACTTTTGAGTAATGTTTCAATTCTAGGGGTTAAGTACCAACCTCGTGGACTGCTTATAATACATATATATATTTATTTACATCGTAAGGGGTTATATCCCCGTGAGAACGCCCATATAGTGATAACTTTATTGATTTGTAGACCTTTGTGTTTTTATTCATATTATCTATATCCAAATTCTAAAGAGATATATGTCTCCTAGATATTCCTTGAAATATTTTCTAATCTTTATTTATTTTAGCGGAGTAAAAATTTGTAACTTATTAAAAAGGCATTTATAATGACTAAACATTACTGATTAATTCATAAAAAAAGTTATTTAATTTAGTATGATTGTAATACCTACGTACAAAAAGGTACTGTAAATTTTAAAGGGTAACATTCCAATTGTCTTATAAGAAAGTTAAATAAATAAGTAACATAATATTCATGAAATACTGCACTTCGATTGAAATAAAAGAGCTGTAGGAGTTATTAGAGTTATTTTGGATTTCAAATATAGATTGATGCAAAAGGAAATAATTTTTTTTGTAGTGTAACCTTATTGATTGTCAAGTATTTTTTAGAAAAAGAGATAACAACCACCCACAAAGTTTCTTTATCTTATCAATACTTACTATACATTCGTTAATTTCGCAATGACTCTTTTAATATTTCGCTATTAATGTTAAGTGTTGTACTTCACAAATTTTATTCTACTATTTTTATTAATATTAACATTTAGAAACTTCGTTTTCGATATCTTTGTTCAGTTATGTGATATTTGTAATATATTAAAATAAAAATTATATTTTTTTATAATATTTAAATGCCCACCACTATACCAATTAAAAAATACATTTCCATATTGGAACTAAATTAATACATAATGAACCCTATTCAAAACTTATATTTTTATTTTCTTCTTGCTTGTCTTTTACTTGAAGGATTGCACAGTAGTATACGTAGTCGTAAAGATTTATGTCCCAAAATATATCCATGGATATTTGTTGGTTATAGGCCACTGAGTGAGTAAAATTAATTGCTAATTAAAGAAATATAATTTTTCTTAACAGACATTTTTCTAGGTAAAGAATCAGCAGGAATATATGAAAAAATTCCAAATGTTACATTTGATGGTTGTATAGCAAAATGTTGTGAAACTTATGGATGCAATATTTTATTTATGCACAAAAAAGATTGTTATACAGTAAGACATTGATATTTATATTTACTTAAATAAAAAATTCCTTATTTGCTTTAATGCATTAGTATTGAACAATTAAAAATAATCATATCTTTCGTATTTTAAAATAATAACTCTTTAAATATAAATATCTAGTAAAGATATTAATTTTGAAATAAAAAATAATGTTTACAAAATGTTTTAACTATTGTAGAATAAATGTTGTAATTGTAATTATGTATTATTAAGTATTTCAAAAAATGTCAATTTGAACCAGTTATAAATATAAAAATCTACTTATATATTTTAATTATAAGTTATACATAATATGTATTATTTTTAATTCCAGCTTTCTTGTAAAACAAATGAGGATTGTACCCCAGTTTTTGCTAAAGATCATTCTAGTTTTTTAGATTTCAAAATGGTATTGGTTTCTCCTGTTTTACCAGCTAAATTTTGGAATGAAGTTTTGTTAAATGACTTAGATAATTCACTTTATCAAGAGTAAGTTTATTGAATTAAATTTTATAAATTTATTTTGTACTATTTATCATTCTTAAAAATTAATATTCAGTGGTGATAAAGAAGAAAAAATTTTTTCTTTGGATAAATTATGTGATAAAAGTACAGATTGTTCTGAAAATGAGTCATGTGACCCACAAATTGATATATGTATTTGCTCTATTGGTTATCAACTTGATGAATCTAAAAAATTCTGCATTCCTATGAATTCAAATATAGGCCTTAACAATACAGGTTTTATCATTGACGGAGTTAATGATATTATTGATCAACCTTTAAATTCATTTAAAAAAGTAAAACATATGACTATACTTTTATAAGTTGAAAATAATTATTTTTTTTATTTACTTCGAAAATATTCTATATTTTTCTAGGAATCAGTTGAAGAAGAATCTCAAAAACCTCCAGAAGTTAAACGATTAGTTGTGTCAGTTTTATCAAAAACTGTTAGATTACCTGAAAATGAAGTAACTTTATCTGCTTATACAGTTCCTGCCGATGAAACAGGTTTATAAAAGATTTAAAGTATTTAATTGAATGTGTCAATTTTTGATAATGTTAAATTTTAATTTTTAGGCCATAGTTATCAATATGAATGGTCATTAATTTCAAAAACTCAAGGGTCTGGTCAAACAGTATCTATGAATGATCAAAATGGAAGTACTTTAAAATTATCTCATTTAGTTGAAGGTCTTTATACATTCAAAGTCACTGTAACTAGTACTAGTACTTCTGGTGAAGCACAAACCAATGTTACAGTTTTACCACGTAATTTAAACATTTTTTAGTTTATATTACTAGTAACTTAATTTGAATGTTGTGTTTTAATTTATTTACCAATTATTGTAGCTCAACGAATTAATACTCCACCAAAGGCTATTATTCAACCATCATCATTAGTGGTTAAACTGCCTAATACTGTTGCTGTACTTGATGGTTCAATGAGTTATGATGATGCTGGTATTACTCACTGGCGTTGGGAATTGCAAAAAGGGCAATTAGGTTACCGGCCTCATTTACCACCTGATACACCAACTTTGCAATTAAATGATTTACAAATTCCAGGAAATTACACTTTTAAGTTTGTTAATTTTAAATGATCTTCTAAATTAGATTTTTTATTTAATCAATGTTTTTTTTCTTTTAAGATTAACAGTTATGGATGCATGGAATGCAACTGATTCAACTACTGCTAATATTACAGTGACTCGTGTACCAGATTATCCTCCTGAGGCTAATGCTGGTCAAGATATGGTTGTATATTTACCTGTGAAAAACGTTACATTAAATGGAAGTTTAAGTACTGATGATCATGGTATAGTTGCATGGGAATGGACAAAAAGCTCATCTGATCAAAATAAAGCTGTTGATATACAAGTAAATAAAAAAAAATATTATTGAAAGAATATTTCTTTAAATATATGGTATTTTTAATTATACTATCAGGATACACGAACTCCATTTCCTAGATTATCCAATTTAGAGGAAGGTCTTTACACATTTGTATTACGTGTGACAGACAATGCAAATCAAACCTCAAGTCCTTCTGAGGTACATGTTTTTGTTAAACCACCAACAAATAAACCTCCAAATGGTGAGTTCAATTTATTTTTATTTTTGAGGCATAATTAGGATTTTGTATTAGAGGAATTGACAATATGAATCTATGAATTTTAGAAGAATATCCTCACAAAACAAAAAAAAAAAAAATTTGCCTTCTCTATTTAAATTATTGTGCTCTTATAATCTATCCTAGTTATCCTCCTCTAATTATGCCCCGTATATTATATTTGTATAGTAATATAAGATTATTTATTTTCTTAGCTGTTGCTGGAAAAAATGATACGATATCTTTGCCTCAAACATGGACTTTATTGGATGGATCCAAAAGCAGTGATGATATTGGAATTCAAAAATGGAAATGGCATCAAATTAGGTATATCATGTCATACCTTAAAATACAACAACATATTTTACATTTTGGCCAAATTAACCTTGTATTAAATTTTACGAGAAATTGATTAGGGTTGTCTGATAAAAACAGTTAGAAAAACGGTTATTTATCAAAATTGTGAAAATTATTATACACGTTAACTAAAATATAATAGAAATATACCAGTTTTTTTACTCTTCTGAAAAGTTTAGAAAATTGAGATATGAAGTGTTGTGTCTTAAGTGACAATATAGTAGTAAAATCTAATGTTTTAGTAATTATTCCTAATTATGATAAACATTTCATTAGTGGTCCATCAATAGTACATTTTAGTAAAGCAAATGAATCAAAAACTAATGTGACAGAACTAACTAAAGGCTCATATTTAATTCAACTTACAGTTACTGATGGTAACGGTAACAATGCATCTGATATTATAGGAATAACAGTAAATCAAAGTAAGTTTTACTACATTAAATATAACTTGTACATTCACTGATAGATTTAAAAGTATATAATCCATTTAAGTATGGTCTTTAAATAAGTTTAATTGATTTAAACTTTTTTAACAATTATTATAAACAATAAAGCTATTAAAAAATAAATTATTTTAAATAAAAATAATTTTTAGGATTTTAATTTGTAATATAATTATTTTTATTCAATTTTAGATAAAAATACACCACCTAAAGCTAATGCTGGTGGAGACAAAACAGTCATTTTGCCAGTGAATGCAATTGTTCTTAATGGATCATTATCTTGGGATGATTTGGCTATTGTTAAATGGAATTGGATCCGAGAACAAAACTCTTTAGCTGCTGGAAATATTATCTTAGGTTCAGAATATTCTCCTATATTAGTGGTATGTAATTTGAATGCCTTAAAACAAGATATACATAATAAAAAATTGTTGTTAATATATTAGTATAGTTTTGTATAAATAATTTTTGTGTAGGTAACCAATGTTGTAGAAGGAAGATATGTGTTTCGTTTAAAAGTTACTGATGATCAAGGAGCAACCAGTGAAGATACAGTTTCAGTCAATGTTAAATCTGGTAAACATAGTTTTAATTTAATTCTATCATGATTTAATATTTCAAAATGTTATTTAATAATCCAACTATTTATTGATATAATTAGATCTAATAGCAAAGTCAATTATAAGTTTAACACTTTATATTGAAGCTAGTAGACTTACTCAAAGACAAGCAGATGAAGTAATATTAAAATTAGGTATGTTACTACCGACTGGAAGTCAACTTAAAGTGAGAAAATGGTCTGAAGAACAAAATTCCAAAAGAGCACAATTATATTTTTTTGTCAATGATAGTAAAAACAATACTCTACCTGGCCCTGATGTGGTATCAATGTTAAAAGCTAAACTGAAACAAGATTCATCTTTATTGCAATTATCTGTTGATAATATTCAAACTACAATTTGTCAGAATAATTGTTCAGGTATGTTAATATGGTATTGTATAAAATACAATTTTTATTATTTGAAATACTTCAAACTAACTTTTCTTTATTAGAAAAAAGTATTAAATAAATTAGATAACTTAAGTGTTTTAATTTTAGGTTAAGTTTTTGGTTTTAGCTAAAAATAATTTTCAATATTTTTTTAATGAATTAATTTGTTCACTTTTATTAAACACAAAGAGATAAAGGATTAAAGAAAAAATCATATTTTTAAATCTCAGGTCATGGAATTTGTGAAGAAGAAACACGTATTTGTGTTTGTGAAGCATTTTGGATGCATAATCTTTACAGAACCCTATTTAGTGATGGTGAATCTAATTGTGGTAAGTTTATAATGATTAATTAAATCACTAACTCTCTATTTTTATATTTGATTAAAATAAGGCTAAATTCTATAAAACTTTTATTTATATCATTATTTTAGATTGGAGTATTTTGTATGTAGTTATTATATTAATTGCAATGTTTGTGACTACTGTATTTTGTTTCTGGAGTATCGCATGTTTTTGTAATCGTTTATGCTCTACAAAGAGAAAAATAAAAAAATATAAACTAGTTGGAGATGGTGAAAGTCGTTCAATGAAGAGTAAAATTAACTTTAAAAAAAAAAAAATAATTTATGAATTAAAATCAATTTATTCTTCCTTATTTTTTATTATTTAGCAACGTTGACACACTTGGGATTATCAGACACAGATTCAGATTCAGACATCTTATTAGATGTAAGAAAGGCAAAATTAAATCAGAATAGTTTATCAGATCGTTTATTAAATGGATCTAGGTATAAAAAAAACAAAAGAGTAAATGCTTAAATTAGGATGAACAAGCAAATAAATAAATTGTAAAAATTATAAGTAGCTACTTAAATAAATGCTTATTCTTGGAAAAAAGAAGAAATTATTGTTACCCCTCATATTTTTAATAATTAAATCATTGATGATTCTATTTTATTTTACCTATTATATCCTACATTTTTTAAGTATATTTTACTAAAGCTTTATAGAATGTACTTTAATGTTTACCAATAAATATCTAGTCAAGCTTAAGTTGTTTAATTGTACAGTCATTGTATTTATTGTATTGGAAAAAATTTAATAAATTGGTTTCTAATATATTATATTAATTAATTAGTAACTATAACATGAAAAATTTTTCAAAGGTGCTTCAATGATACAGTATTTAACTTAATTACCATTTTTTTTTAGCTACTGCTATTTTCATTTTTTATTACAACTACTTTATTATTGTTTAGATTTTAGTTTAAATCGGTTTCCAGAATTTTTCTATGTTTATGTTCTTGGTATAATATTGTTTTTTTTTTCAATAAAATTATTTTCATCAAATCACTGGCAGCGTATCCCACTTTAAATATTATTTTAAGTAAAATTGTAATAGTATTTTTCACCGAATAATTTAATTTAACTGAAATAAAATATATATTTTGAATTTTCGTAATTCTTCTTAATTAATTCCAAAAAATGAACTTTATTTCAACTTATCATGAGGTAAAGTATTTTTGATTAATGCCAGTTATATTTTCATTAATACGCAAATGTATAAAAAAAAAAAATGAAATTTTTGAGTTAGAATCCTACATTGAAAAAATTACGCCCAATTTTTCTTTTTGTGAGTGTTAAGTTTTTTTTATTAAAAAAAACTTTAAATGTGGCTTTAATTTCAAACTGCCATAACATTTACATGTATGAATTATAATTAACCATGAAATTCATATTATTCTGTAATTTATTTGAAATATATGTAATACATATATTTAAATAAAAATTAAATATATATGTGTTTAATTTTCTTACAGAAAATGTTAAATTTAAACAATATTTTTTGATAAATGATAGATAAGATCGATTTTATGGTAGCTTTATTATTTCATTTACTACTAAAAAAAAAATTAACATAAATAATATGAGACGCATAAACGCCTAATAAACTCCAGAGATCACGTTAGAATGTGTTCTTCCCTTTAACATCTAGGATCGATCACCACCCGCTAAGTTCTGCATCTGATAACTGGAGCCGTGGGTTTCGTATTCTCACGGCATTCATGTATTAAGGACGTGTTCTATGTAATGCATTTCAACAGCAATAACCGGAGTTATAGTTAAGTAGTCGTAGTGCACTTATTTCAACAAATGTATTTAATGATTGTTAGAGCTATCGTGTAAGAAGACAATATGTCATGACCTCGTTAAACATTTTATATTTATTCGCCCTACAGTCTCAGCTGTGACTATGGATCAAAATCAGGAAAAACCACCAAAAAAAGTGAGTGGTATTATATTTAATATTACTATTTTAAGGTTCGTTATATCTGTAGTAAATAAATTATGATTAAAGTATTTTATCACAAAAAAAAATAGTTTTAAGTATTATGGCTTTGTATTTTGGTTAATTTGGTTTAAAATTAATTTTAGAAATAATAAAATTATATTTAAGAATAGAAAGAAATGGGAGACCATTGCACTATTGTTACTGCCGCTAAACTAAATTTTTATTTGATTGGCTGGTGTCAAACAAACTGAAAAAAAAAATTTATTTACATGACGATCAATAAATATATGTTAAAGTAAATTTCGCATTTTTAATACTGAATTAAAAATGATTTTCAATGTTTGTCTATAAATATATTTATTATAATAAAAAAAATTGTTTGCGTGTTTTATGTTGCAATTTAGCAACAAAGGCTTATTGGAGCAACAGAACAATATAAAATCCTCCTAATAAAAAATACACGTCTGCATACTACTTAATTTTTTTTCTAATCTAGATATTAATGTAATTTTTTTTAATTTTATTTAGTATACGACCTAATTTATATATTAAATATGTGTTGAATACAGTGACGCAATCAAAGGGGTTGTGTATTGTAACCATACTCGAAATATTAGTAGTGTTTGAATTTTTTAATCGTATTAACCTTAATTTTATGCTTATTCGAATTTTCTTAAATAGCGATGCAAAGTCATATTTGTCTAAGTAAAACATTTTTGATAAGCAAAAAAGAAAATAATTAAAAATCTAAAAATATTTGTTTTGAATATAAAGACACAAATAAGTCTGAGAAAATGATGGATTAAAAATCTATAAAATTTACAGTTAGGGTTCTAAAAAATGTTTTTCGTAAAGTGAGAGATAAGTAAATTTATGTGAAATATTTCTACTAATTACAATCTGTGACGTACGCAGAATTTACAACGAGAGTGAAACATTGTATATTATAATAATAATCTAATACGAGGGAAGGGCAAACAAATACACCTCTGTTAACAAATATTTTATCACGAATAAATACTGATAAATCAAATGATGATATGTTAATTTGATTAGTTATCTAAGCTTAAATTATTTAATATATGTATACAGGGTGTTCAGTAAGTCTGGAAACGGGTTTCTATTGTTCTCANTATACAGGGTGTTCAGTAAGTCAGGAAACGGGTTTCTATTGTTCTCATTGTTTGTAACAATGAGAACAATAGAAACCCGTTTCCTGACTTACTGAACACCCTGTATAATACATGTTAACATTGTTATCTTTTTGCGAATCATGTGCAGTAATCAGGTGTGAATTTTTAGGGGATGATCTCAGAAACAATTTATCATGTACGCGTCTGGTAGTCATCAAAATACACAACGATTTTTCCCATAATACAACTTATATGTATTTACATCGAATGACATCAAGTAATTTTGTAATGCTCCTGATAATGTAAATGTGATAATGCAGCAACACAATTTAAATGAAGAAATGCGCATTATTTAATTATATTTAGTTATAATATTCTCGTTGTTATAACTACGCTTGAACCACTATGAGGTGTCTTCATCAATGCAAGAGCCCCGCCGAAAGCCTTATGCGCAAAGTTTTTATTTATATCAATGCTATTTTTACGGTCCTGCATGCTAACACATCGCGCATATAGAAACGTTCTCGTAGAAATTATTACTGAGTATACACGAATTCCTCGTCCGGAGATTTTCTGTCGTTGTTGTATGGAATGCACAACGGGTCCAGTGCATCGCCACTGAATATCAGCTGATATTATTGACGTGTCGCAGGAATAATAAAACCAAAAAATTAAACTTTAAATTAAAAAAGTGTAAAACTTTTACTTTAAATTATCGATTAAAAAAAAAATTTAGTTCGTTAAAATTTAATTGATAAATCAGAAATAATATGCCCAGCAAGCAGTTCCTATCGACCCTCAGCATCAACGTAAGTAATAGATACCACGAGCCGGAACGACGTAATTGAATTATGATTTTATTTCTACTAACTGTGAAAACATTGTTAATCTTGGAACATTAAGTCAACCGTTAAAACTATCAATATAGAAATATCTCCATTGCTTGCCATTTTATTAGTTATTATTTTATGTAAAATCTTTAATAAATATTTACATACTAAAACACGTAATTTTAAATCATGATTATTTGTGTCTTTACATAATTTTTCTTCGTTTTTAAGATTAACAAAATTGATATTAGGATTTACAACAACTCAGGTTGAAAAATACCTTACCACTTGTTATTGTTGTATAAATAAAAATGTTGAAACTAATATGCACTTGTTAGTAATTTGCATATCAGTCGCACACACAACAAGTTGTAAGTGATTGTATCACACTCTGTTTGCCACCCTCGGTGTAAGTACGTCAGTGGTTGTCATTACGTTTCAGAGACTACTGAAGTATTATATTACAAGGTTATAGATAATTGGCGTTTTAATGTGAGGTTTTATTGTAACCCTCACACTTGTATCCACAATTGATGTGATTACCCTCCATTCAAAACTACGATGACTAATGTCATGCAATTGTGACTAGGTAAAACAAAAATGTTTTACTTACGTTATTTCAATATAATTTCTTTGTGTATTCGTAATATGTTAAATTATAAACATATTCTTAAATGGAATTTGCAGTAATGTTTTCGCACAAACGTTAATTATGAAAAATTATTAGTGGGTATACCCCACACAAACTACTGGAAATTTGAATTAAGATTATAATTGTTATTGAGATTTGATTTTAGTACCAGATTAATGGCTGAATAAACTGAATTAAATACGTTTGTTCAAATGAATACAATTTTTTAATTTTTATTCCGAATTATATTAATATCTACTGTATGTTTAAATAATAGGAACACGTCAAAATTATTAAAATAACTTTGGATTAATTTAACTTCCATATATTATGGTGTATACGTATAATTATTAGAAAATAAATTTAAAAGGTTTCAATTCCTATGAATTCATATAAACCCTGACCTTCTTTGAAATAGAAGAAATGAAGTTTCATGAAATTAATGCGAGTATTATTTTAAAATCTATAACGTCACGCACGTTCTGTTTCTTTTTAAAGTGCTGCATTGTATCACAATTTAAGTTATGAAGACATCGTTTGCAAGTTGTAGTTCGATGTTACAAAAGTTGTCCTTTAATATATTGTCTTCATTTGAACGACTGATTGATGTTGACAAATTCTGTAAATGTATGTTGTATGGATAGTTAATGGTTATACTAATTTTTACCGGAGCGTTATTGTTATAATTTACATAATTATATCAATGTTATGTAACATAAAGGTATATTATTAGACCGACATTTTCGCTATAATATAGAGTTTTTTAACCATTAACTAATAATAATATAGAACATAAAATAATATGTAGGTTATGAAATAAGCTATGGAAAGTTATACCGTAGAAAAATAAACAAATTTTTTTAATGTTCCATAACTTGATTTATTAGCTTAAGACATTATTTAATAGCTTTTTATAATAATTTAGAAATATAAATTTTATATTAATATAAATATTTTGATCATCATTTAGCAATAAATATCGAATTTATTTGATATCGATCCTATATGCAGAATTGGCCTAAAGGAAATCACTCGAATATAAAAATATAACTCTATGAATGAAATTATGGTTGAGTATTCAAAAAAAAATCTATTACTCTCAACTTTTTTACATTTGAGTAATATATATCTTCCTAAAAATGTTAACATAAAACTTGATTTTTAATATTTACTTTTATTTTTTTGTACCCTATAAAAAAAACAGTCAATTTTTTCACAGTTCAGATTTTTGTAACATAATATTCTATTTTTCATCATGTATCTTTTATGCCGCCGAACTAATGGAAAAAGTAGATTATTAGATTAATCTGGTAAGTTATCGTTTACTGAAAATAATATATAATTTTGAAATTAAAAATTAGATTTTCTCAGTTGACAAAAAATTGACTTTGTTTTTCCGTGTACCCTTCATATATAGAGTCTTTTACCAATAACTATAAAATTAAATGAACATACTTGCATTTAAAAAATGTTTTCTTTAAAAATCAAATAATTTTTTGGTATAAATAATATTTATTATTGTTAATAGTAATAATATGTAAAAATATAAATAGTATTTTCGGGTGACATATTCCAACTTTGTATCTTTTATCATTGTATTTAGGTTTGATGAAATTGTACGATAATTGTCGTTGTGATAATGTTCATTTATAATTCCAATCAATTTGATGACTATTTTTAAATTAGTTATCGTATAAACTTCTAAAGTTGTGACAAGAAATTTTCTTAAAAAGATTTAGATGATCATCTATGTAAAATTTTATAAAAATAAATTCTTTGGAATTTTTGTTGCATTAATCTATTTGTATCTTACATAATTCTTACAAATGCTTAACAAGCTAGATGATATATAATATATCTAACTTGTATTATATTACTGCACTTAAACATGAGATCACGTTGTAAAATGATCGAGAATGTTACTCATGCCTATTTTTTTAAATTTAATGATATATAGGAAAACTATGCTAGTTTAATAATTAAATTTTTTTAATAAAAATAATTTTAATTGTATTAATTTGATACAATAATTAATGAATCAGATATACTAATAAGTAAATAACAAAATTATGTTAATATTATTTTATTATTTATTTATTTGTATGAGTTAAATGTTTTATCCGTTATTCATGAAGTATTATATAAAACTATATAAACATCAATGTGCTTTTACAAGTAATCATTATCTAATACATTTATACATTTTCTCCAAACTACAATTTTAACATATCTTATCAAATTTATTTAAATAAATATAAATTTTTATGGAATAAAATAAAATTTGTAAGAAATATAACTTTTTCATTGAAATTAAGGTTTAATTAAAATTTTTATCATAAATATAAAAAGTTTGCGTTTTATTCTAGCATCATATTTTTTTCTATCTTATCAAAAAATTAGCTCAATAACATTTTAGGTCAATCCAATATTTTTAACACGCAACATCTTTTCATGTAATTTATAACAATAAATTCAATTTTAAGTTTGTATAGTATCAGATTGATGAGAGAATGACCACTAACAATTGAGTTTTAGTAGACTGAAATTAAATTTGATAAACAAATGAAAGCATATAAGCAAAAAATAAAAAAGGTTGAGTTAGTATAATATAATGACTCTGCAAGGGATTTATATTAAGATATATTGTATGCTTTTTCTGGCTTCCATGCTTGTTTGTTTCTACCTAGCAAAAACACAATAAAAAACCCAGCACGGGGGGTCGTGGCTCAGTGGTGATGTGACATAGTTGGGACAAGTATAATGATATCTGATAGTGATTAAAATCACTATCATAAATAACGCTTCGATGCAAATCTTTAGATAGTGTTTAATTTTAAAAAATTGATGAATTATTCCAAAAGTTACATGATCTACTATTTCCTTATTTATATCCTAATTTAGATAAAGCATGTCGAATGAAAGAGGGATATAAATATTATTTCTCATATAAAAATAGTATTGATCCATACACTTTTCAATAAGTTATAGCATTATAAAATTAAAAATGTAAAATATAAAATTGAGAATTTTCACACAAAAATAGCATTCGGTAGCCATTTTCACCGTGAAGATAAGATAAAGTCCGAAATTTTTTTTTTTTCATGATAAAGTATATTACATAAGCTTTAAATTAAGATATATGTAAAAGTATCAGTCTGTCCGGAACATTTTCAAAAGTTAATTTTTTGTGAAAAAGTTGCCATTTTGAAACCCTTCCTGTGGGCAGGTAAAGGGTCGAATTTTTAAAAAAAATATACCAAATGATAGGGCAAAACATCATGCATCTATAAAAGTAATTATATTGATTTGTTCATTATTAAGAAAGTTATTGCCGTTTTAAGTAAAAAAAATTGAAAAAAATTCGAAAATTAGCGATTTTAAAATTTGTAATTTTTTTGGAGGTATCCCCCATTTACGGGGAACGAGGGAAATTTTTTCAATTTTTGAGGGTAATGTCTTCGACTAGATACGATTTGTGATCTTTTGACGTATCGTTGATAGAAATCGGTTCGGTGAAAGCTGAGATAAAGTGGTACAGACACACACAAAAAAAAGAAACAAATCATAGTAAAACCAATATCTTCTCAGCTTCGCATCGAAACTAAAATTGTCTTTTTTTAGCATAATTTTACTTCATAATTTGTATTAACTTTTAATTTTTCTTTTACTCCAAACAATTAAAATTATTTAAATAAAAATACTTAGAGAATATTTTAGTCATTTTTAATATTACACAATAATTAAAAAATAAATAGTTTTAGATGATTAACCAATATCTTATACATTAAATAAACATGACCTCTCTCTTGATATATTGATTGTTAGGATTCGATATTATGCATCGTATAACACTTCGTACAACTTATTGAGATATTAATATATCCATCAAGAGTTAGATAACAGATATTATAAATTATTTTCGTTTGGTGCCTAACCATATCGTACTACGTACCTCAAAAACGTCAAAGGAAACTCCCAAGCTCAACGTTGCCGGATTTGTTAGCTGAATTTGATTGCCACCCCCAGGGGTACAACCTTATCGTTCAGGATACAATCTGCACACCCTTTCGCAGTAGTGGCGGTGGCGGCGTGTATTGATTTTGCACAGACCATGGCTGGCGTCGTCGTTGTTACTACATATCCATTATTACACCGTTGTCCTCGCCGTTATCCACCCCACAACAGCCGTCTCCGTTCGATACGGTACACTTTCCCTTCAAAATACTGGGCCGGTGTTCTTCTATTATATATAATATCCGCATGTTGCCAACTTAAACGCTTATTCCCTTGCACAATTTTCTATAGATTGCGGCATAGTAGTAAACAAGCCAAACAAGTTGCGAAATCATAAGAAGTACCATTTGAATACTTTGATTTCTAAATAAAAAATTAGTTCATTTGATAAGGCGCGTCCAACAGTTTACAATATCGCGTGCTTCTAAATTAAAATAAAACACCTGAAGCTTGTAGCTGTCAGTACAGTTTATTTTATTATTATTATATTTATATAATATATTATGAGTTGTAAACTAAAATTAAAAGATTTTGATATTTTTTATAAATAAACCAAAATATCGATAAAAAAATTATTTTGTAAATATACGTAAAAATTTAATTTTTTTTATAAATTTATTAATTAATCAAAGTTTCAATAGCCTATGAATATATTTTGTTTAGTATGAATCTAATAACTTTCTAATATTATTAAATATATAAATCTTATTAAACAAAATGCATGATGCAAAGTAAGAAATAGTCATAATATGCAGGTCATAAACAGGTGTATGATATTATTGTGGCAAGTGTGCTCAAGTTGCGACAAAAGATTGGCAACATTGGCCGGTTGGGGGTTTTGTTGTAATGACATTTGAACGAAGGGCTTGTTGGAAAGTAGTCTCACCGTTTCGTTGCCGGCGTTAAGCTCAAAGGGGCCAGTTTGATATAAACGCCGTTCATGGGAACACCTACACGCAAAATGGCGTAATCATTTAAAAAAAAACTCATTTATTAGTTAGTGAATCTTTTTAATAGATACCTATTGACATTTTGTGAAATGGTTACCGAGACAGGACAAGTAAGAAATAGAAGTTTTATGTTTAAAATTGTTTTTTAAATACTTATGGAATAGATTCTATTCCATAAGTAGTGATTAAAATCTATAAAAATCCATATAAGTATTAGTTATCAATTATTCTTACCAGTACAATTAACGGAAAAAATAATTATAATATTTTTATACTAAACTGTAATTTATTTTAAAAAGTTTTTATTTTAATGATTATAATATAATAATTTCAACAATGGTTGAATTGAAGGATTCAGAGATACTGATTTTTCCTTATAGAAAATTTATTGCCCATATACACATTTTTTTTTTAATATGAATAAAGCTACAATTTTATTATAATGTAATATATTTTAATTAGATGTATTCCATTAGTACGCAGACTAACATTTATTTAGGTTTTCTATTTAAAATACATGTAAGAAGAATCTATAAGGTAAGCCTAGCTAAGCTTATATCAAGACCTTAAACAAAACTTAATACAAGCTAGGTGTTATTACCCCACCTACCTTAGTTAGGGGTGTGTGCGATAGACCTAATATTAATCTTGCGACAACGTAACACATTCATATTTAATATGACAGTCCATTTTTTTACAATTCAATTACTGTATTGAAATCTTGTCAAGGTTCTTGTCATTTATGTTAACTCATGAATCGATTTAATCTCATAAACTTTTAGTTAAATATTTTGTCTTTTTTATTGATTATATCATGTGCTAATATTTTTTTTAAAGTTAAAAAGACATGTACCTAAATTGTATAAAAATTTCTAATAATTTAAATTCCATTAATACATTATTTTTTTTATTTTTAGTCGGATGGTGGTACCTCTTCGTTTCTTAGAGCAGCTCGTTCTGGAAATCTCGATAAAGTAATAGAACATCTGAAAAATAAAATTGATATTAACACATCAAACTCTGTAAGTAAATATTTATATTAAAAAATTTATTATCATTATTAATTTTTAAATTAATGTTTAGAATGGTTTAAACGCTTTACATCTGGCATCTAAAGATGGTCACTTAGAAATTGTCCGAGAGCTTTTAAAGAGAGGTGCTAATGTTAACTCTGCAACAAAGAAAGGAAATACAGCTCTTCATATTGCTTCTTTAGGTAAAAATTATTTAATTCAATTCTTTCCTTTTAATTTTATCATTTATGTTTTTAGCCGGCCAATATGACGTAGTAGTTACTCTTGTTGAAAATGGTGCTATAGTCAATGTGCAAAGTCAAAATGGATTTACTCCTTTGTATATGGGCGCTCAAGAAAATCACGATAGAGTTGTTAAATATTTATTAGCAAATGGAGCCAACCAAAATTTAGCAACCGAGGTAAATTTTATAGTTAGAAAATAGATTAGACTATTTTTAATACTAATTACAATCAATATTAATATTTTATATGTTTTTTAAGGATGGATTTACTCCGTGTGCTGTTGCGATGCAACAGGGTCACGAGAAAGTGGTAACAGTGTTATTGGAAAATGATACTAAGGGTAAAGTTCGTCTACCTGCGTTGCATATTGCAGCAAAGAAAGATGACTGTAAAGCTGCTGATCTACTCCTTCAAGTAATTTCTTCCCATCTTATTAAATTTATCAAAAAATTTAAAAAAATTATATTAATTTATTTTCAGAACGACCATAATCCAGATGTTACATCCAAGAGTGGATTCACTCCACTACACATCGCTTCTCATTATGGAAACGATGGTATCGCTAAATTACTTCTTACTAAAGGTGCTGATGTAAATTACTCAGCTAAAGTATGTTTGACAGTAATTAAACATCAAGAATTTTGAAAAATTAATTTTATAAATTATATATAAATTTATTCTTTAGCACAATATAACACCCTTACATGTGGCAGCAAAATGGGGGAAAAGCAACATGGTATCATTATTATTAGAAAGTGGAGCCAACATTGAAGCGAAAACAAGAGACGGACTGACTGCTTTGCACTGTGCCGCAAGATCGGGACACGAACAAGTTATAGATATGTTATTACAAAGAAACGCTCCGATAAGTTCTAAGACAAAGGTAAGTTAGAATTTTAGATATTAAATAATATTATTTGATATTAACGTGTTTTCAGAATGGTTTAACATCACTTCACATGGCTGCTCAAGGTGATCACGTAGAGGCGGCTAAAGTTTTGCTGAATAATAATGCTCCTGTAGACGATGTAACCGTGGACTATTTGACAGGTCTTCATGTGGCTGCTCATTGTGGACACATACGAGTAGCTAAGCTCTTACTGGAAAAACATGCAGACCCGGATGCCAGAGCCCTTAATGGTTTTACACCATTGCATATCGCGTGTAAGAAAAATCGCATTAAGGTAGTTGAACTACTTCTCAAATATAACGCTAGCCTTGAGGCTACCACTGAAGTAAGAATCATTTTTTGTATACTACTGTATTACATTTTTTCACATAATCGATTTTTTGCAGTCTGGACTAACTCCCTTGCATGTTGCAAGCTTCATGGGTTGCATGAACATAGTTATATTTTTATTACAACACGAAGCTAATTCAGATTTACCAACTGTAAGAGGAGAAACACCATTGCATTTAGCTGCACGAGCTAATCAGACCGATATAATACGGATATTGCTTCGAAATGGAGCTCAAGTTGACGCTAGAGCAAGGGTAAGTTTGATTAAAATGTACAATTGCCAAAAAAATCTTATATTTTTATTAATATGTTTTGTTTAGGAAAAACAAACACCTTTGCATATCGCCTCAAGACTTGGTAATGTGGACATTGTAATGTTACTATTAGCGCATGGGGCAGCAGTTGATTCAACTACAAAAGACTTGTATACTGCTTTACATATAGCTTCTAAGGAAGGCCAAGAGGAGGTAAGATCACTGATTATGAAACGCATTATGGATCATGTGGATACTACATATATGCTTGATAAATTTTGGTCGGTTAGAAGAGAATATTTCATATAAAAAAATATTTTGCGTGATATAATAATCTTATTAGTGGTAAACTAACGAATTTTAAAATTCTCCTCAACATTAAATATCACTACGTGTTTGAGGTTAAATTAATTTTTTTGAATTTACGTAGACCTATACATTCAACATTTAATATTACACATGTATACTTCATAATCTTTTCTTATATTTACTTATTTCTGTGTAATTTAGTTAAGAGCTAAAATCAGGACTATTACGTGTTCAAAATATACTCGGTGCCAATTAAAATTATAATAAACATAATTATTAATAATTTTACAAAAGATTTGTATAGAAAATGACTTAATTAGATTAAACATTATATATTAAAACAAAAACATTTTTCAAATTCCAAAGAAGTTAACAAAAATGTTCTAATGTATTAGAATTTCATGACACTTTTTACATTTTAAAATAATTATTACTTAAACGGGTTCACTGCCACCATTAAGGTGATGTGTTCATTTTCCAAAATTATTTTGTTTTTAAATTTTATTCTATAGCAATATTAATCAATATATATTTTCATAGTGCCAAATAATTAGTTACATTAAATTAATTAAAAAACTCATTGTAAAACTATAATCATATTTAAATAAAAATTATTACCTTTTTTAAAGTGTGATAAAATTTTTTTTTTAATAACAGTGAATATATTACGTTGTAATAAAATAATTATAATTATCACTAACTTAAAAAATAAAAACCTTAAGTTTTTTATTAAATGAAGGTTATTCCGAATTATGAATCATAAACTACTGACGATACAATATTTTCAAAATATTATCATTTTCTTTGTTATGACTTAATCAAATCAAGTTATATACAAAACTGTTACGTTTTTATTAATTTATAATTAGGGAATAGAGAAATACTTATAAAATAAACCTTGTTGCTTGGATCGTTGTTTAATTATTAATTTTAATATGACCAGTATTAATGTGTAAAGTTTAAAGATATATCGTTCATTGATAAAATGTTGCATTCGATAAAATTATATAGTTTTTATTTATTGTAACTAATATTATTCGGTGTAAACGATAAATGTTAAATTATAGCATTTTTGATCTCTATTTGTTATTAATGAATTGTATCAAACCACTTTATTATAAGTTCAAAAATATTATGCTTTTATTATTGTCAAATTGTTCTTTTTTATTAATTAAAATGAAAAATAATATAAAAAAATATTTGTATTTTTGCTTGGCCTATTTTTAATTAAAAATAGTTATTTTATTTAATTTAAAAATCTAATTGTAGATTTAATTAGAAAAGAATTTTGTAAATCTTTTTAAAATACTCCTCAAATTTTTCGTATACTATCAAATATTTAACCTTTCATTTCCTTGATTTTATCATTTAAATCATAACTATCCATTTTTTGTTCGCAATATTAAAATATATAATCAATTAGTGTGCAGATTATATAAAAATAACTTGCTATGTGAATACTGCCACCAGCACAGGCTACGCTTTACAACACTGATGCAATATTTTTAAAATCAAATAAAAATAATTTATTCTTAATAAAAGCTATATTTAAAAAAAAAAATTGTTTATAAAACAGCATTATCTAATTTTAATAAAAGATCCAAAATGTATCAATTGGTTATAAATTAATTGGTATGAAAAAATTAAATCTTTAAATTTTTTTTTTGTTGGCAGGTTGCATCAGTGTTGTTGGATAATGAAGCCTCAGTGATAGCAACAACAAAAAAAGGTTTTACCCCATTACACTTGTCGTCTAAATATGGAAACATTAAGGTGACTAAATTATTACTTCAAAAAGAAGCTCCTGTCGATGCTCAGGGAAAGGTAAGTTTATTTAAATTAATTATAAGTTTAAAAAAAACGGAAGCACAGTGGGTTCGCGGTACAATATGGACGTGTGATAGTTGGAACAAGTATAGATGATATCTTACAGTGATTAAAATCACTATCGTAAGAAACGCTTCGATGTAAATTTGTAGATTGTGTTTAATTGTAAGAAATTGATGCATATTTACAAAAGAAACATCAACTCCTTAATTATAACTCCTATTTATATATTATAACTCCTTAACTCCTATTTTCTTAATGATATCCTGATTAGTAATTCAGAACTTAATTAATTTTAATGATTTACTTTAACTAAAAAAAATAATCCAACAGTTGTTATAAAAATTTACTCAATTGAGCGTATTATAAAATTTGTTTATAATTGTAAAAATTCATAGTTAAATTCAGGTGAAAGTAAAAATCATTTACATTTTACCAAAAAATTTGGAATATTATAGACTAGTAGTATACCATAGACAAGAAATTAATAAAAACAAAGTAAAATTATTTTAATTTGTAGTTGAAATCTGTTATCAAACCTAATTCGGCTATAAATACTTTTAAAGCATTAGAAATGAATGATTTAAATTGTTTGTATGGATAATGTAGGCTAACCAACTTTTTAATTGATAAAGTGGAATTTTTAATACATTTTTGAGGGAAATATCTTCTTCATCTAGATAATGGTTGTGATCATTTGATGTATTGTTAAAAAAGTTGGTCAAGTGAGAACTAAAAAAATAAATAAGAGCCATAAAAAAAAAAAACTCAGCACAGGGGTGTCGCGGCACAGTGGTGACGTGGCATAGATGGATCAAGTATAATGATATCTGACAGTTATTAAAATAACTATCAAAAAAAAAAACGCTTCGATGCAAATCTTTAGATGATAGTGTTTAATTTTAAAAAATTGACGAATCATTCCAAAAGCCACATGATCTGCTAGTTCCTTATTAATATCCTGATTAAGATAAAGTATATCGAATGAAAAAGAGATTATTAAAAATTAATATTTCTCATAAAAAAATTGTATTGATCCATACACTTTTCAATATGTNGGATTATTAAAAAATATTATTTCTCATAAAAAAATAATGTTGATCCATACACTTTTCAATATGTCATAGCATTATAAAGTTAAAAATGTAAGAAATAAAATCGAGAATTTTCACACAATAATAGCATTTGGTAGCCATTTTCACCGTGAAGATAAAATAAAGTCCGAAATTTTTTTTTTGCATAATAAAGAACATTACATTAGCTTTAATTTAAGATATATATAAAAGTGTCAGACCTTCCGGAACATTTTCAAAAGTTAAGTTGAAAAAGTTAATTTTTTGTGAAAAAGTTGTCATTTTAAATCCCCCCTTGTGGGCAGGTTAAAGGTTAAATTTATGAAAAAAATATACCAAATGAAAGGTAATGATATTATGCATCTATATAAAAAAAAATTATATTGATATGTTCATTTTTGAAAATGTTATGGTACTTTTAAGTAAAAAAAATTGAAAAAATTTCGAAAATTAGCGATTTTTAAATTTGTAATTTTTTTGGAGGTTTCCCCCATTTACGGGGAACGAGGG
>NW_026099572.1:77120670-77149677 GCF_025091365.1 Daktulosphaira vitifoliae | reverse complement strand
AAAAAAAAAAAAAAAAAAAAAAAAAACACATCTTAGTAAAACCAATACCTTCTCAGCTTCGCATCGAAGCTAAAATCACATAGTACAATAATTTTAATATGATACAAGGAATTGAATAAGAAAATACTTCATACGAGGGGAGACTACTGGAATGTTTTCAAATATTAAAAATAAAAAAATTTTTATGAAAAATTATGTGTTTTTATTTCGACGACTAATTTTACATAGAAAATTGTAGGTAGCCTTGTTACATCCTTAATATTTCCATAAAAAGGATACGAAAAAAACTCATTGTCTCTAGTGTTGTTGATGTCAATTACATTGATAAGATTTTACAATCTAATAGGTTAAAATTAATAAAATAAGCAGAATTTTAGAACCATAGATATTTTTATGTATAACTTATCAAAAACGGTGAAGTGAGAGATGAGTATTTTTATGCATTTGGTAAAATCAATAAAATTTTTATCAATAATTTTTTTATTAGTTGAATTATTTTTTTCTTGATTTAACAAAATGTTTATTAATTTGATCATTTTTTTATTCTTCTTACAAAAATAATAGTAAATTAATGTAAAACTATGATTCATTAAAAAAAAAATTGTTTGGACATATTTTGATAGTGCATTTATTGGTTTTACTGGAGGAATTTTTCAATGTAGACATACACAAAAAAAAAAATACATCATAGCTAAAATTAATACCTTCTTAGCATCGCTTCAAAACTAAAATTTTTACATTTAGATTTTAAAATCGATGAAGTAAAAAAAAATGTTTGTCGATTTCAACAACTTTAATTACTTAGGAAATTGTTCCTAAATACAAGGGACGGGAACATAATTCTTAGTTTCGATGTAAAACTGAGAATGTATTGGTTTTATGATGGTGAAAATTCTTTTATATATGTCCATTAAATTCTCAGGTCTCACTAAACCAATTTCAAAATGTGACCGACGTGGCCACGCTGTTCCTCTATATTAAAACTGCTATAATTTTTACTTAAAAACACTGAAATTTTAATTGGATATACTAGAGGCAAGTTTTCTTTTAGTATAATTAGTATAAATATTCAATTAAAAACTTAAATGTAGGAAGGGTTTGAAAGAGACATTCAGGCATTTAACAAATTTGTTTTTGATTAACAAATTCACATCGATTGGTTTTTTATGGCAGTAATAATTATTGTCAAATATCATCTTAAATTGTCTCGACTATAACGCGTTCTCGCTGCTGGATTTTTTAATTTTAAGTTTGATACTTTAGTTATATAATATTTTATGATAATATAAATTACTTTTAATTTGTTTTAGATTTTTAAATAAAAACTTGGATTTATAATTTTGAAAAACTTTGTTTAATTTAGAATGGTGTAACTCCGTTACATGTAGCAAGTCACTATGATCATCAAGCTGTAGCATTGATGTTATTAGATAAACAAGCTTCACCTCACGCAGCAGCAAAAAATGGCCATACTCCTCTACACATTGCAGCAAAGAAAAATCAAGTAAGTATGAGCAAGTAAAGAAATTATAAGTTTTATATTTTTGTCACTTATAATTTTGTACTTATTGTATTATTATAATATTATAATATTAAAATTTTTTTTTTGTTATAATATAAAAATATATATAAACTCTCTTTACAAATTTAAATCTTAATTATTAGATGGATATAGCAAATACTTTATTGGATTATGGAGCAAAAACAAATACTGAATCTAAAGCTGGATTTACACCTCTTCATTTGAGTACGCTAGAAGGAAATGTCGAAATGTCTACATTACTACTAAACCATAATGCAGACCCTAATTCCAAATCAAAGGTATTATATACACTTTTTAATTAATAACCTTTGTTTAAGTATTAAGTTTTTTAGAATGGTTTAACCCCATTACATTTATGTGCTCAAGAAGATAAGCATAAAATAGCTGTTGTATTGGATAATTACCATGCAGATATTAATTCAGAAACTAAGGTAACTATACATTATAGTAGTTGTTGAAATGATAAGTTCTTATAGTGAATCAAATAAATATGCGGACATCGTCTAGAAAAAATAATTTTCATCTTGAATTTCCATCGTCTTATAAATGTATAAGAATGGTCATTATTACAATAATGTTTGTACGAGCGATTAAGCCATACTTTAAGGTCTGTAAGATGATGACAATTCTAGAGACAATTAGTTTTTTTCTAGACGATGTTCGCATATTAATTTAACTCACTGTATATTATAAGGTTGTCCTTTAATATAATGATAAATACTATTTTTAATATTTAAGATAACATATCTTCATGTTTAAAATAATCTTGTAAAAATATTACTTAATGAATATAACAATTTATTATTAAATATGAAATATAGTTGGTAGAGTAGTGTTTCCTTAGATTAAAAGCGACTCTTTCTAAACTGGATAACCATTTTTTAGGGATACTTTTTCTTAGAAAAAAAATTATAAATCCGCTCCCTAGAAAAAACTTTCTAGTTAATATTGTAGGAGGCCATATAATATGGTAAATAAAAAGAGGAACAGATAACTGTGAAAGGTGAACATATAAAAAAAACAAAACTAGTTGGTTCTTTAAAAACTCTTAAAAAAACATAATTGTATTTTCATAAAAAAATTAACATCAACGTCATAATAATAATTTCGTAATATTAACATTGCATAATATATAACATAACATAATAAAGATAAGGGTTGTGGCCAGTGCCACCAACCAATGCCTACAATATATTAGTATTAATTTAAACTAATATGTTTAAAAATGTAAAGCACTCTAGTTTAAATGTAAAAAATAATTTTTATACATTTAAAATGGTTGTCATAGTAAAAAAATTAGTGGTAGCTTATATCTTTTACTTTTAACTTAAAAATATATGTGTTGGATACACATCGACCGAATATGCTGTCAAGAAATTGTGTTGTAATTATTCATGTTATCGTTGTGTTACATCGAGTTGTTGTCGATCTTCTCTCTATTTCTGCATTGTCGCCGCCATCTTAACGCTTCTTCTGCTTTAAGCTCTATGGCGCTTGAGAGCCAATAGTTTTGTATTCATTTTGCTAGAAAATTAAAATATCACCTTTTGCGAATGTCGCACCTTGTGCGTTCATTTTATCGCCGTTAGGTCAATATATTTTCCGAGATACATCACAGTACCGTTCACAGCATATTGTACACGTTGGTCAGCTACTTGCATTCGACTTCAATTGATCCTTTCAATATTCAACATTATCATCAACCGTTTCATTTAGCCGATAAGTATAATGCTTGTTCATCTATCTTTTTAAGACTTACTAACTTGTATAATTTATTATTTGTTTATATCAACGCCTTTGTGGCATTAGTATTACGTGCCCCCCCTATCCACATTGGTGTATATAAGATTTTATATTTCTTGTACAATATATTTAATTTTAAAAATTATATATTGTAAAATTCATTCTACATTCAAACATACAGTCTACTCACCTCATTCCTTATCCTCAACAAAGCTAAAGACTTATGACAAAATAAAATCACGAACGTTAACGAACCCGCGTGAATACTACCGAGCGCTGTGTTCAAACAATATGAATATAAATTTTAAAAACATAAATAAAAATAAACAATTTTTATAGACTGGGTTTACTCCCCTACACGTAGCTTGTCACTTTGGTCAGCTAAATATGGTAAGATTTTTAACATCTCGTCAAGGAATAAACTTAAACGCAGTTACATCTTCTGGGTATACACCTCTTCATCAAGCGGCTCAACAGGGTCATTCGACTATTGTTAGTCATTTATTGGAGAAAGGAGCAGATCCTAACTTATTGACAAACGTGAGTGATTAAAATTCTGTATTAACTCATATATGTAAGAATATATAAGACTGTATAATATACAGTCTTTTATTTCTTATATTATAAGAAACCATATAAGTAATGTGGTTTAAAAAAAGTTTTTACAAAATGTTTTTAATTGCATTTTTCTAAAAAGTTTTTTTGATAATAATAATTTGGTATTTTTAGCAAGGACAAACACCCCTATCTATTTCTCAAAAGCTAGGTTACATTAGTGTTGTTGAAGCGTTGAAAAACGTCACAAAAGCTAAACCAACTTCAACATCCGATGAAAAATATAAAGTTAATGCGCCAGAAACTATGCAAGAAACGTTTATGTCTGATTCAGAAGATGAAGGTGGTAAGTGGAGATAATTTTTTAATTATTTTTATTATGGGTGAATATTAGCACACTTGAACAGCAAGATATCTATAATTTAAGATTTATGATATTTATGTACTCGCGTGATTTGTAAAGTATCTTATTTCCTTTCTCCCTCACCTTTATTCCAACTTCTCGGGATGGTCCACTCGTATCATAAGATGGATTATTTAAAATATGTGCAGATATATTTCCCATTGACTAGCAGTTAGCTACAAAAATGTTTGACTTATAAAAAAATGTACAGTATTATAGTAAGTTATGTTCAATATACTTAAAAAAAGTTATTAATACTAAAACCTTTAAATGTTCCCAAATATGTCTTTAACACCCTATGAAAAAATTTTGAAAAAACTACAATATGTACATTCATTAATTAAATACATGAATTTGTATTTAAAAAAATGGTACTGTTTTCATACTTAAAGTTTTAAATATATTTAAAATTGATTATTTTTACAGTTAAATCAAAAAAATTAAAACTTATTAAATTTTTCATATAATTTTTTAATTCAGGTTTTTATCTTAGTTAATTGGCCTATAAATTGAAGTTTTAATTTAAATTTCAAATGACATAATAAATTAACTGTAGAATAACACACCTTTTAAAATATAGCAAAATCTTAATAATATAAAATGCAAAAGACGTGAAGGTTACGCCTTTATTGCTGTGTTAGTGTGGTTTTATTTTGTAATACTAAAAGCTTGTAATGTATGTGATGGGATGATGATTGGCACACAGGTGACGTTTTACAAAGCGGAAGCGTCGAGTACGGTCTCAACACTAAGGCTCCGCCGATAGACAGTGTAATCGCATCGTCACGTGAGTCTGATTCATAAAATAAAAAATAAATAAAAACAAAACACAAATTTTGGACGTATTATATAGTAGTCAACATTGCATGTAAAAAGCTAATAACCCAGTTCAAAGTGTTTATTCCTTATTGGCTGTTATTCAATTTAGTTTAACGAAACTTGAGTCGAGTTGAAAAAAACTTCAATATATTATTCACTATTTCGCAAACGGATTAGACGACACGATCAATACTAAACTTTTCTATGTTAATTATTTTGATATTTTCATGAATTTGGTTTAGCTGCATAAAAAATGTGTATCATCGTAGATGTGCTCCCATCATCATTAAAGCTTATTACAAAACCACAAAACAGTTTGTACTTTTATTTACTTTACATATAAATGTTACCATTGCGACAACATAATATTGTATTATTTTTTTATCGTACGTCTTTATTTATTTTTTAAATGATTGATATAATTAATACTTATGTACACATAAGGATAAAAAACTTAACAATCATTAAAAATTGTATCGAATATTGTCTGAAATATTTACATATATGTCGATCGTTCTATTTATTTTACCAATTGCTGAAGTAGTTCATAATATAGTACCCGTTTAAAATTAAATGTGACCAGCCATCTGGTCAGTTAAGTTATGACCATTTGGCATAATGCCGTATACGTTTCGTCATTGACTTTCCTCTTTTCGGATTTTTCGCGCTTGGCTTCTAGAACATCAAAATAATGGATCAGTTTTTAAAGAGGGAAAAAAATGATAAAAATAACTCTCAAGTTTAGTAGTTACCCACTGTCAGCTAGTTTCAGTGGTATCTTTAACTAGGTCGCCGTTCTTTATCTTTCTTTAATTTCTTGAAAAAAAAAAAATTGATTAATATAAATAATAAATTGTAAACGGTTAAAAACTACTGCTAAAATCAAAATGTGTAAACGGAGATTTTGCTATTGCTGTTTTAAGAGACAGAAAAAAGAAAACAGTTCTCTTCCTGTTGCAGGTTAGAAAAATTATAATTTTTAAAGAATTGAACATTCCTTTTAAAAAATTAATTTTATTGTTCAAAAATACCAAATGGCTACAGTTAAATTATTAACATTTTTGCTCAAAAACTCAATATTAATAATTTTTTTTTAATTAAATTTTGTTACGAGATTTATAAAAAGAGCTTAAAGTTAAGTAATCTGAAACATTTACTTGTGAAAAAATCATAAAAATCAGTACAACATAGAATTTAGGAGTTATGCATTTATTGAAATTATAAACTATATACATGGAAAAAATTGTTGGTATTACTTGAATTTATTCTTTAAAAGTATTAAGTAGTAAATATTTTATAACATTGTATTATACTCCATTACTTTATTAGTCTGTTAATATCTTATTTTACCAACCACATTTAACAAGATATATTTAGCATGTTTTTAGCTATTCGTATTTAAACCTGTAATAAAAAAAAAAAATATAGCTTTCTCAAAACACAACTTTATTCTAATATTTTTCCTCTTTAAAACTAAAAAGAATCACTATCAATTCATTCACAAGTATTTTGTTATAGTATATCATAATTAATATCCGACGCATGAAAAAAAAAAATATGTAGTAGTGTTTTGTGTCACTGAGATCACTAAATAAATTATGCTCATTTTAATATAAAAATTTTTAATTTTATTAGGAGAGGAAACCTTGATAAATGAGCAGTCTTATAGATATTTGACGGGAGAAGAAATGAAAGGTTTCGGTGACGAATCGGCTCCTATTGACGTCACCCGGGACGAACGATGTGATGCTAACACCGGTATGATAAATATTTACTTAATATGACTACAATTTATAAAAATAATAAAATGATTTGATCTAATTTATATAGCTGCACCTCCTTCGTCAATAGATGATATTATAAGTCCGCAAACCGTTTATGACCAATACAGTGGACCAGTGGATAACATCGACATAGTTAAATATCCTCCTCATATTGGGTAAGTAAAAAATTTTAATTACCAAGTCACTATCAATGTTTATTTATTAACGAAATTGTAATTGATCTATTTACTGCTTTCTCTAAATGGATAGTCGTCTGCAATGGAAAACGTAAGCAGTTTAATTTATCTTTTACATCTAATTAATTTTTTACTAAAAAATATTTTAAGGTGTAATAAATAGGGTGTTACCACTGGGTAACCTACCTAATCTCATGATTCATGTTATCTTATTTTTTTCAATTATCAAACCTACTTATTATACAAAGATTATGTATAGATTGTAGTTATCTTAAATAATAATAAAAAAAAAAAGTGTAATTATGTATAAGAATTAATAAATATTTATGTTATTTTTAATAGATTTTTGGTGAGTTTCTTGGTGGATGCACGAGGAGGAGCTATGCGGGGTTGTCGCCATAGTGGAGTACGTGTAATAGTTCCACCACGCCGGGCGTCAATGCCAACACGTGTCACCTGTCGATATTTAAGACGCGAAAAGCTAGTACATCCTCCTCCGTTGATGGAAGGTGAATCTCTGGCTAGCAGAATATTGGAATTAGGACCCGTTGGAGCAAAATTCTTGGGGTATTTTTGGAAGATACAAATTATTTTTCTACTTAATTATTGAAACGATTAATATATTTACAGACCAGTAATGATTGAAGTGCCGAACTTTGGATCTATGCGTGGATCTGAAAGAGAAATTGTTGTTCTGCGATCCGATAATGGAGAAACTTGGAAAGAACACACGGTGGAAGTGACTGATGAAATAGTGAAAGATATACTTGGATATAATTTTGATAAAGAAGGTAATACATGTATATATGATCTAATGAACATACTTATTACATTTAATTGTGAATTTCCTCTGTTATCATTTGATAATGCAAGCATTTTTCTCTTAAACAAAAGTAAAATTATCTATAATTTGTTACTATTGTCAGAGTAAATATAGTCTTAAAACCCCGTATTATATAAAAATAATTCAAAATTTATAGATTGCTTACTTTCTGAAAATCATACATCTAATAGAAATTCTTATGTTAGTATTTTTTTTATGTAAACTACATTTATTTTTGTGTTTATAGATCGTGATCCATGGCATTCGGGCAATCGATTAACAAGAATTGTTACCACTGAATTTCCTCATTACTTTGCAATTGTGTCCCGTGTAAAACAAGAAGTGCACGCGATTGGTCCTGAGGGAGGAGTGGTATCGTCAACGGTGGTGCCTCAAGTTCAGGCGGCGTTTCCACAAGGAGCGCTCACTAAGCGTATTAAAGTCGGCCTACAGGTAAACTTGTTTAAACCGCGACGAAACGTGGCCAGCACGTGCCTAAAGAAAATATCTGTGAACCACGTGCCAAAAAAAAAACGGTTCTCGCTGATGTGGTAAACATTAATATAACTATTTAAAATCAAACAAAAATTATGACCGAACTCAAAATTTTAAACTGTTTCCTTTACTCACGCTTCATATTAAAGTCACTAAAATAAAATTCTTTTTCATTTTGCCATCTAGTTATTTTACCTAAAATAAATATTACTCTAGTCATGAATTACGTAAACAATGAACTTCATTCTGGTTATTTTTTTAAAGTTCAGTGAAACTTACGATGGTAAATATTTAAGTAACCACAATTCTTTCGAATTATTGTGTACAAATTATTTATTTATACTATTATTTAAAATATTTAAAAGATTGTGATTACTAATAATAGAGTTATCTATATAATTAAGAAATATTTAAAATAGAAATCATTATACACTTATGGATTATTGACTATTTTCAACATTATATAAATATGTCAGTATTCATTTGGTGTTAAAATGTTTCACTTTAGAGTTTTATTGTTTAAAATTCTAACACAGAAATTAAATTATGTCTAAAATTTTTTGATAAATACCAGGAGAATCATTAACGTGGTTGACTAAAATAATATCATTTTATTGTACAGTTAACGATTTTTGTGAATTAAAAAAATGTGAAATTCATATTTTTATAAGATAATATTATTATATTAATGTATTTGTATTTTTCATTTTATTATCGCTTTATAATATCATTCCCCTTGAATGTACGAGATATTAGCAAGTTTTTTTATTTTTGTACTAATTTATTATTTATTTTGCTTTACTTTTAATTTAATTGCCCAATAAATATAGTATACATAATTTTCATCGAACTAACATGTTTTTTTTCCATTTTGAGTTCACTCCGAACTAGATAGTTTATTTCATTAATAAGACGTATAAATTTTACTGTATATTATTACACAATTTTTCATGATTTTGAAACAAACTATCCAAGTTCAAACCTTAAAATCCTTTTAATCTTAAAACTTCCAAATTATATAAAATATAAGAATTAATCAAACTAAATCATTTTTTTAGAGTTTTAAAACTCACATACTAAAATAATACAGAAGCTACTATTTATTGGGCCATCATTTATGATTATTTTATAAAAAAAAATAAATATTTTAACAAAAATATTTTTCTTTTATTTATTTTTTTATTATTGCTTAATATTTTTTAAATAATGCTTCTTATCACAGCTTATTAAATTAAATAATATCCCATCAATACTCAAATTTTGTAATACTATTAAAGACAGCATTACAAATTACATTAATATAAATGTAATATTTACATTGATTGATAACATATATTATTATTTATTATGACTTGATGGTCCTTAACTAGTAGTTAGTAATAACTAAAAGCTTTCTTATTAATATTTTAGTTTCTTAATTTATAATGAATAGTTGGTAACTAACTAATCAATTAATTTATCACACCATTGGGAACATCATACAGAGGTGTATTTCAAAATCTTCTTATTTGTAATAAAATAAAATAAATTAAGATATTTTACTGGTTAGTCTAGCGAGAAAAACACTTAATGTCTAACGACATATCATTCACTCATTATTATATTCAAATACATGTTAATAATATCTCAACATATATAATGCATAATATAGAATATAATTATAATAATTTGATAAATAATATGGTCTTTAAATCGTAATAAAGTTATTTATAAAAGAAGTACAAATTAACCGACAAATTTAATAATAAATGACTTACAGTTTTGATATAAGTGTATAATTAAACTACATTCATAATGGATCTTTAAAGGTAGGTAACTAGTGAAAATATTCTATAACATATGTCAAAGTTGGTTTTTATACTAAATTTTATGCGATTACGTACATTTTTGATGAGCGAGTTTTAATCGCCACTTCGGATTTTATTTAAATATTTCCAAACTAATTATTATCCTTTAGCTTAATGATGACATTATAAATCTTCAATATAGTAATTTTGAAATACTAAATTATTGATTTTGATGACATTGCTTTTTCAATTTCTCAATTAGGGTTCAAATGTATTCAAATCGTACTTATCTAGTGATATTTTTGCCTATGAGTAATGTAAACTATATTTGTTTGTGAATGTATTTAAGTACCACTAAAATAAGAGATATTTATAATTATATAAAAATGTAATGTGTTGTTAATTTAAAAACTGATATTTTATACAATTTTGAATAAGTTTAAAACTATAAATAAAATTATTTGACATTGAATTTTAATAAACTTAGAAAGATACTCAAACAAGTATAAGTTATATGTTGCAATTAATGGATACTTAATGATGTAATAAACACATGCTAACACAATTAAAAGTTAGTTGTTTATTACAAAAGAATAATTGTCTATTTATTCCTCTTTCTAAGTTAGTAATAAAGAATGTAGGTGGAAATTTTAATTAAATGAAAATATCAATATTTTGATATTTTACTATAAATAATATAAATAAACAAATACTTCATTTACTTAAATTATTAGAATTTCATACTTTTTAAATATCTTGAAAATTGAATGATATACCTATTACAATCTCGATTAAAAACTATTTGAAATTTAAACATAGTTTTTTTTGTAAAGAAGAAGAAAATTACTTAAAGTGCTTTAACATGTATCTTAAGATGCACTTAAGTTGGCCATTTATTAATTTAACTATTAATCATCTTGAGGTCCTTTTCATAGTAGATTAAGAAAATATCATTTTGTTCACTAATAAAATGAACCATATTTCTTAATATATATATATACAACGTGTACAATAAATACAAAAAAAAAAAGTTATGAATACAATATCGCATATACATATTTCGTGTATATTGAATAGGACATTAACGCCGATAATCAGACGGTTCTGGTAATTTTTATAATGTCTGAAGACCAAGAAAATACAACAACTTGAATAAAGAACAAAGAATTTCTTTATCAAAAATTTCTTGATTATTGTGTAAATGCAAGACTAGTCAAAGAATTTGAACAGAAAATCATTACTTTTACCAACACGCTATTACTGACTATAATTATTTATGTATTATAAAAAACACACACTAAATCATATTTGTTATAGGCCAATACAATTAATTAATATTAACAATAAAAATTGATTAACATTAATATAAGAGTACATTTTTAATTTCTTTTTTTTTTGTGTGTAACTGCTACTAATATAAGAGTAACGTTGTTTATTTTTTAATTAATAAAAATTATTTTATTATAAAAGTTAATTTTACCACGACAAAAAATTTATGTTTTAGTGAATATTTAAAATTTATTTCATCCAAATACGTAATTCAACAATATAAAAAAATGCAATTAAAAATGTGTTACTTAAATTACAACATCAACATTTTTCGTGAAAATGTTTTTTTTTTTGTATTGAAATTTATATGTTATAGTGTATCTGATTTGAATGAGTAATTATACATAATATAATAAACGTCATTATACATTTTATTATATTATTTATTTAAATACTGTAAATCAATATTGTTAATATTTTAAAAATTATACATAAATACTATATGAATAAAAACTTCTATAATAAAAAATAAACTATTTTTTAATATCATTGTCACTATTGAAAAATATAAAAAAAATTAAATTCGAGGTATTACCACTGGGGTAGATATTATGCATATAATATATGCATAATAATTATTATAAATTTAACAAAATATGCTTTAAATAATACAATACGATATTATTATATTATAATGTATTATTTGTTTACACAAAAGCGAGAATCATTGCTTAAATATTTAAAAGTTTTTATAGGTGCATTTGTAACAAACTGGTTTGCGATTTTCACAGGCCCAACCAATTCCTTCAGAACTGACAACAAAGCTGTTGGGTAATCGAGTTGCTGTTTCGCCAATAGTTACTGTAGAACCGAGAAGACGAAAGTTTCACAAACCAATTACGTTGACAATACCATTACCGCAAGCTGCATCTAAAGGCATGATAAATCATTATACAGGGGATGCTCCAACACTTCGACTTCTTTGTAGTATAACAGGTCAGGCAAACTAAAAATATATTTTTATCATTTTCTTTTTAATACTTATAATTTTTTATTTTAGTTATAAAATTCATATTTAGTTTTTAATACATAGACTTTCTTTTTTAACTTCGATGCGAAGCTAAGAAATAAATTTATTTACCATAATGTGTATTTTTTTGTGTCTGTCCTTAAATATTTTCAGCTCTTACTGGGCTGATTTTGATGACATATATATCAAAAGAACCCGAAGACATGACTTTCAAAAATCAAAAAAACTACCTCAATCTAAAAAATTTATAAAAATAACACAAAATTATACTACAGTTATAAAAGGCATTTTCAAAAAAAACAAAAATTTTGCATTTCAAAACTGCTATTACTTATTTTTAAAAATACTGATCCTTATAAAATTTTTTATAATATACTAGATACAATAAGTTTTCTTGTGATATGCTTTCTGTCAAATTCTAATGAAAACCCTGAGTACAGGTTTGCATGTACACAATTCTAATTTACTAGATTTTTGATAATGTTTCGGAACGACTACATTTTTTGACCTATATTAAGTTAAAGCTCTTGAATTGTACTACAGTATTTAAAAAAACTACAAGTAATCGGCCTATAAAGTAAAAAAGATTACATTTATACAAGTTATAATGAAATTGAACAGATTCGCATCGAAGCGTTTTTTATGATAGTAATGTTAATCACTGTCAAATGTCATTTATACTTGTCCCAGCTATGCCAAGATCTCACTGTGCTGGGTTTTTTAACTTATTTAAAAAATACAGTAACTGAATCTCGTGCCGGAATAAACCCTACGTATCATAAAATGAGTTTTAAAAGATCAAGTTCTTTAAAGTATTTATTATTAAGTAGGAATTTGACACGTGAAAATTTTATACTGATTATTTTTTATGTAAAAATCGAAGCCATTTTCAGTACATCAACGAAATAATCTTTAAATGAACTTTGTACTAATGAAAATTAATTTTCTGGCGAATAGACCAAATAATTTTATTGTTTGCATATTTTATCTATCCGGCACAGTTTCAAAAATTCAAATACTTCTGTATTTTAGTTATACAGGACAAACGTTATTTTATTATTTATAAACTACTTATAACGTTTACCTTGAAACTCGATTTTTCAAAATATTAACTTATAGCATTAAAATAAGGTAGAATGAACTATAATAAATTTAATTGATTCGACTTAAATTTATATTTCCACAAAAAACTTAATAGAAATATATTTATTTATTTATTTATATTAAAAATGTTCGATTTACAAGGTATAACACTATAAGTATTACGCCTGTTGAATGTCTTTAAAAATTATTAAACTATAAATTAAAATTTATTCAATTTTATAAGCACAATAATATTATTGAAAAACATTTCGATTAAAACAATGTTTATTTTTGGCTTTCACCGTTGCATTACATGATACTGCACTCTTTGTACAGGGTTGTTTCGGAAAAGATCTCGAAAAGGTAAAAACTAATAAAATAAAATACATTTTATATGGCCTAATATAATATTTAAGAATTCTTAATACTTGATCGTTTATGTTGCTAATATTATATGTAATATATTTTTAATTTTTTTAAACAAATTTTAATTACCATTATAATATACTATTAAATTCAAATGGATAATTAAAATGTGTAAAAATTATTCTATATATTTTTTTTTTTTAACTTTTTTTCATTAATTAAATTTTGATTTTACTTAAAATTTACGTGTGCATATTGAACAATTTTAATTTAATAAAATGTGAAACTATCATTATAAATTATTTATGAGTTACTTTTTTTTGAATTTCTGAAACTTAATTTTATTTATTATGATGAATCTATATGCTATAACATCATAGCTTTTTATAAAATATTTATAAGTAAAACTCTTTTGTACACAACCATATATCAAAAATTTTATAAAAACCATTTCATTGTAAGCTATTGATCTTTTTTGAAACATGCGGGATTGACTTAATTTATTGGTATAAACATGGAATACACAAATTTTATTAAATATTTTATTATAATTTAATTAAATGAACTATTAAAATAATCTATTACCAATTAAAAACTATTTGTAGTTATGGATTTATATTTATTTTTTTATGCGTAGTTAAGTATAATATATATAAGATATTAGAATAAATTAATACACGTTTTGATGAAAGTAATTATCATGTTAAGTTATTTCCTTCTGTTAAAATATATCATATATGGTGTACAAAGAAAATTGTGAATGTCGCATATTGTCTTACTGTCGTATATTGTCATATACTTAATAATTTTACATTTATTTCTAAAGTTTTGTTAAAAAATAATCACTTTTTTGAATATGATTAATTTTTCGCCTAATTAATCTAGGAGGAACGTCTAGAGCACAATGGGAGGATGTAACTGGATCTACACCATTAACGTTTATCAACGATTGTGTATCTTTTACAACGACAGTATCCGCTCGATTTTGGTTAATGGATTGTAGGAATGTTGCCGATGCATCGAAAATGGCAACAGAACTCTATAAGGAAGTGATTCATGTTCCATTTATAGCAAAGTAATTTTGTTTTTAAATATTTTTATCATAATCAATTTTATTCAAACTTAAAAAGAAAAAAAATTTAGATTTGCTGTATTTGCTAAACGAACGGATTTAAATGAAGCTCGAATAAGATTGTTTTGCATGACTGACGACAGGGAGGATAAATTTCTGGAAAACAAAGAGCAATTCACCGAGGTTTCAAACAGTAGAGATGTAGAAGTAAGATTTTAAATTAAATAAATGATACTTAATTTAAATTATTACTTTTATTTTATTAATTAATATGTATAAAATAATTACTAGTTTATATGAAATGCTAAATTTTTTCAAAGATAAAAATTTAATTTAATAAAGTTGTTGGAGAAATTGATGAATTGTGTGGGATACAAAGACATTCATTTTTTTTTTTTAATAATAACTATTTATTATAATTTACACTTTATACAATTTTTAACAATAATTAAACAGTTTAAATAATTATACAGTAGAACTCCAATTATCCGAATTAATGGGGACCGGGACCCATTCACTGACTAATCAAAATAAACAATGACAGGTGACTGCAATGCGCCGGAACTGGAGTGGGAACTCTTACCACGTGTTGTGCCTACACTGACGCCGCGGACTTTGGACAAATTTTTTTCTGATTTTTTCTGAAAGTGATTCGGATAATCGGCGATTCGGATGATCGGAGTTCGGATAATTGGAGTTCTACTGTACTCCAATAAGGTTGATCGATTGGTTCAATCTATTAGAGTCGCGCTCTTAAAATTTTTATTATTACTAAGTTTTCCTTAGTGAAATATTATAAATAAACAATAATATTGGTTAATAATTATTTCAAAAATGTAATAATGAATGAATTATTTATTTGCAAAAAATAATTTTTATACCGTTACATTAATACTACGATCTTTTTCTTAACTATGAATTTTTTAGGTTCTTGAAGGCAAACCAGTGTATATAGAATTTGCTGGTAATTTAGTTCCTGTAACCAAATCCGGAGAACAATTAAAACTGGTAGTAAGGGCATTTAAGGAAAATAGGTTACCATTTACAATGCGTGTGAAAGATCCTACTGCAGAACCTCGATCGTGGACCATAATTATGAAAGAACCTAAGGTATAATTCACAAAATTAATAAATTACTCTGCAAAAATAATTTTTTATTTCAATTACAGGTTTCTAAAAATGAAATTTCTCAAACACCAGTCTGTGTATTGCAATTCGCGTTACCAGAAAATATTGTACCTGATAATGAAGTTAGTGATAGTGAAAAGTATAACTATACTCACAGCTATCACTCTAGTAAGTATATATACACTTATAAATTAAATATAATAGTATACTGTAATAAATAAATTTATACTAATTTATAATTTTTTTTATATAGCTCTAGAACCTAATAAAAGGATTGAGTTACGCTTGACTGATTTAAGTAATTTTGTATCAGATGATTGGACAAATTTAGCTCATGAATTAGGTTTTCAGTCTAATGAAATAGCTCAAATAAAAAAAGAATATCCAGAGAGCAGTAGTCAACAATGCATGAGTATGCTAAACCTATGGATGAATGAAATTTCAGCCAAAGATTCGGGTAATCTTTCTTTTTATTATTATAACTTTTTTTATCTTTCTTTTTAGAATAATATAATTTTTTTATAAAAAATATTGTTTATTAACAATAACATTACGAATAGTTCCAGCATTAGAAAAAGCATTAAACAACATAGGCCGGGTAGATGTGATAGAAAAGTGTAACATGGTTGGAATTGAAAATCAGTCAAAAAAACCTATTTATGCAAATCCTGAAAAATTAAAAAGTTTGTTAATATAAGTTATATTATATGTATGTTTTCCCCTATTTGAGATCAGATATTTGAATGGGCCCCAGATAAGTTTTTTCATAAAAACTATATTTTTTTATAAAAAAAGTTTATTAAAACACTGCTAAAAACTGTAAGTGTTAAAAAAAAATTGATAATAGTATAACTTTTAACTTTTTGAATAACTTTAAAAATTAGGTGAAAATTTACAAGACAAGATTTTTTTGTTTTGCACGCCCGTATTTTTTGTGGGCTCGAGAGGCATGAATTACCTTGTCTTCTTTAGTCTAGGTCTGTAATTTATTATTTCGTGTCACATGACTGATGTAATAATGGCTATTGATGGTACTAATGTAACATTTTGTAAAGCTTAAACGTAACAAAATAATCATTTCTAAAATGATTTAAAAAGGTTTTCTGGTGCCCATTCGAAATTTATTTACATTAAAAACAAAATAATAACATTTTAATAATATAAAATTACACTAACATTGTGATAATGTTATATTGAATTTTTTTAATACCTATGACATGTTTTATTTTTAATTTTTATGTCATTTTTTTTCTGAAAATGTGTAAATAGATCTAATTTGTTGATTTTGTAGACTTTTCGTGATTATTTATATAGAAAATTCATGAAAATTTAGAGAAAAAAATTGATTTTTATTTTGATATTTCTAATTTTTACCAAATATTATCATAATACTAACAATCAATATTGTTGTTTACACAGTTTATTAATTTATTTTTTCATAGAGGATAAATACGCAGCGGAAGAAAAAGTCGTTATAGAGGATGAAATTAATAAAACAGTTAACGAAAGACGAATGGAAATTGAACAAAGATTAAATGGAGAACCAGTTGTAATTGAAAAGAAATTAGATCCACGAACAAAAATTGAAACATTTACCACGAAAGCAATAGAGAAGCCTATTGAACCTATAGAACCTACTGAAGTATCATTTGAACACAAGCGAATGTCGTTCGAAAGAGGAGTATCTATTGAATCAGTTCTACTTGAAGATATCCCATTAAAAGATAAACCACAACAACTAGGAGAAGATAAAAAAATGAAATCTATAGAAGAAAAGTTATCAGATTCTGATGTCGATGGAACTAGTTTATCGTTTCACGAGAAAAGACTTTCATTTGAGCAAGGAATACCAGTTAGAGAAATAATACAGAAAAAAACGGAAGAAACAGTTCAAGAACAAATTACAGAGAATGTGAAAGATTCAGAACCATTAAGTGAAATTGAAAAATCCTTTACAAAGAGCGAAACAACCTCATCAATTTATGGTAACAGTACTATGAACCTTTACAATTTGTTAATAATTTTATGAACTTATATGTATTTCACTTAATACTCCATAAAAGTTAATTGACTATGGCAAACGCTTGGTAGTTTTGTTACTTCTAATGTCGAGAGATGCCAAAACGACTATTTTATAAATATAAATAAGGTGTCCTCATAATATTTGACCCAAAGTGCTGTTATAACTGATACCGATTTTGCATTAGGAAATAACTTAAAACTATAAAGATTATTATTGTAGACTGTTAATAAGTTTTGTTTTGTTTTTAGATGAAACAACAGTGCCTGATTTAAAACCTGAAATTGTGCTCAATGCCAATATTAATCAAGAAAAATCACTACAAGCTGAGCGTGATTTAATGATATCAGTAAAAGTTGCCCAAAATTTGGAGAATTTGGATACAAATAGTCCAAAAGTAGAAAATAAAGGTAATTTATATTTATAATAAAAAAATTATATTATTAACTATTTTTGTGTATTTCATGTTTAATTATAAGCATATTCCCTTTTTATCAGATGATCTCCTGTTGTCTAAATCGTTCAAAACTCTACTACCAAGTCAAGCGGATTTTAATAACGCTCAAAAGAATGAATTTGAAAAATCAACTTCTCCCTTAAATAATATTGAAACTGAAGGTTAGTACTTGCAAATGTAACATAATACTTTTTACATATTGTACAAATTTCAAGGTGTTCTAATACTTGCTAAAGCCGAAATTATTTTTATATCGCCTTTTTAATTTTTTAGTCATATAGAATTACATTATTTTGTACTAAATATAACATTAGATAACTCGAGTTAAATATAGGTCAACTATAGTTTATGAAATAGTTTAAGGTTTCTTTATCATATAATGGCTTCATTCTTACGTTAATATGATAATAATATTACATTAGGGGAAAATAAACTCTATATACTGGAAGGGATACAATTTATGCATTTGACGAGCTGTAAGAAGAATGTGTTCTATTGAATAAAATGTATATAGTTTTACTAGAGTGACGAAAACCTAAAATTTATTACCTAAATTGTTTACATACATTTAGTTAAAAACTGTGAGTATAAAAAAAAAATAGAAATAAGATAAACTTTATTAAATTTAGTAATTAAACTACCTATTAAATTATGAAGAGATTTAAGCAATATCGTTAAAATAAGTTCATGTTTAAAGTTGTAAATAAATATTTTATTAATTAATATTGGTAAAATTAATATTCATATATTGATTTATATATATGAGTTGTTTAAATAAATATGTCGATTATTATTTACTATAGGTAATCATAACAATTATGATGTAGTAAGAAAAACATATTATTTAACATTTTCATTTAAATAAATAAATTATACATTTATTTTTCAATAAGTCTATAATGTTTTACATTTAGTTGATCAATGTTTAACTCGTTAAATTTTACAATAATAATAATTAATGCGATAATTTAACTGTTGGTAGATAATTTCGGCTTTAAATTTGCGCTATTTAAAGCTTTTATTTTAGCTCTTACTAAGAGTAATAGGGAAATAACAAACATTTATTACTATCCTTGAAATAATTAACTTTTTAAGAGATAATAGCCTATTATAAGAATTAGTAAATTATTGTTTCTTAATATGAAAATCGTGTACAATAGCACATTATGTATTGGTGCGTCATGTAATGTGTTGCAATTATATTAAATTTATTTTACTGAATTTAATTTAAATTAGTTAATCATTAAGTTAACTGCTTATTATAAAATTAATTTAAAAGTTTTTTTTACATTTCTTCATTTTTAATACCTTAATGTTGTTGATGTAATTTTACAGTAAATAATATCTATACATAAATATTTTTTATTTTGAATCATAACTTTTGCTTTTGCTAGTTTTGAAATATACTATTTCAAAACCTTTTTAGTGAAATAAAACTGTTAATGTTTTTAAAGTGTTCGATCATTCGAATATAAAAAGAAATTGAAAGAAGTTAAAAGATAAAAATTGAGGGATTTAACTTAATTTTTAGTTGTTTGGGAAGGGTAAGGTGAGTTGACACCCTTACTTGAATTTTTTAAAGAAAGTATTCATCACACAAATTTGTGTGATGAATACTCCTAGTATTTCTTTATTTTAATAAGACTTGCAAATACTTTTTATTCGTTATGTTTCTCTTCAGCTATTATAAAAAATAAATATTCATTAACACTCAAGTTAAAGCCTTTTATTTTTTAAATCCATGAAGATTATCTTTCCCCGAGTGTCAACTTGCTCTGATCTCTTCTAAATAGAATGATCCATGATGTTTTCACAATTTTAATAACTTTTAATTTACTGAATATGTTGCGTTACTTTTTATAAAATTATTATTGTGTTTTAAACTTATCAATTGAAATAAAATGTTTAATAAAAAAAAAAAAAAATTTATTTGCGAAAAGTGTAAAAAATATACTAATATAGTAAATTTTTCAGAGAAGTTTTTAGTAATATAATTACTAAAAATATAATTTGTTAGAAAAATCACATTTTAATGTTTTATGGATAAATTTCAACGACATTATATATTTTGCCAAATTTTGAATATTTATTTTACAGTATCGAAAATCATGTAAGTAAAGTATAGAAATAAAGCATATGTACACATTAAAAACAAGTTAGATTTATTAAATTGTTTCTATGAAAATTATAATAATTTGAATGATCGTCTGTTATTGAAATCGTTATAATTTTTTTTTTTGAAAAAGTCTTATACTTATAATCCAAATAATTAGCGTGAAACCAATGCGTTATCTTTTTTTTTTTTCTTAACACAAATTTTAATGTTCGATACCGTAAAATAAGTAAGTGAAGATTTTAATTTTAACATACTTCAAAATACAACATATAATTTATTACTGAATATAGATAAGATACTTTTTTTTTTAATGTACTTTAAAAAATGGCAATCTTGATATTTTTTTTACATTTTTTGCAAATAAAAAAAAAAATTTTAAACTAAATTAATGCAGTAGTATTTATAATGATATATTTGTAGTTCTTAAGTATAATACTAATAATTCAAAATATTAAGTAAATCAAAAGTTATGATATTTACAAAACATCATGGACCACACAATGTATATCCCGGGCCACATTTAGAAATTGTGCCGCCCTGGGATACTCAATGACCTTTTTATTTTGCTCTTTAAAAAAATGAATTAATTCCGAATATTCGAACACGAGTTGCAGCTTATAAACTAAAATTTATTTGTAACTAATTTTTTTTCGTTATGTCTTCATCATATACTTATTACTATTGCTTTTGCAGTATTTTAACATAGATAAGTTTTTAATATCGAACATTTCTGAGTTTTCTGTTTAACATCTATGTTATACGTTTGTTACGGTGCTTTGATTTTTGTTTTACATTAAAAAAACTAACAAGACAAAAAAAAATGTATTTTATTTTCTAAGTAATTTTAGTAATTTAGTTACAAAATCGTCCTTTATAATAAATTAAGTCTTATGAGGCTGTTTTATAATTTTAATTTTTATAACTTAACTTTTAGCAATAAATTCATTTTTTTTAGTAGTAACATAATTAGTTCAAATTTATTCCATAGTTTTGTAATGAAAAAATAGTTTTCATAAAGTTTTTTTAATTTAACATATTTTGAATTAAATGAAATGTATAAATTAAAAATATATATATTTTAATTTAATGAATTTATTAATATCGAAAAGAAAATTAGTTTAAATTATTTATATAAACAGAATGGGAAAAATTAAATAATATAAAAAGGTACAATCCGTGTAAAGCTTAAATAAAAATTATAACACAAAAAGAATTTTTTAATTATTAAAATTGATTTTTTAATCAAGAGAAAGATACTGAAATCAAAGCACCATCAACACAACCAGACAAATGACAGAAAAGTGAGAAAATAAAGTATAATATAATATTTGCACAGTTCAGCTACTGTTGCTTCATTTTGAAATAGATATGCTTAAAAACGATTGGAAACGATTATTTCCTTATTGTCTTGCTTTTACCGTTTTACCACCAATATCCTATTTTATACACACAAGCCACATCGCAGTATCATATCATTTGTTCAAAATGGGTTAATTATGACTAGTAATTTATAATTAACTAGTCCTACAAAATAGTGATACATTCATGATGTTTTGGGCATAGTTTTTTGGCGACAGGAAAATGATGATTTATTGGATACACACGGATTTGGTGAGCATTTTGTTGGTATTGAAACACCAAATTTGGCTAAAACAAAAACCAAATCTTTGGCGGATATTGATGAGATAGTTGAGGATGATAGGATGGTTGTAGTACACTCATTTTCGAACCGATTTAAAGTTGTTCCTAGTGAGGCACATATAGCAAAAAACGAAATTCTTTCATTTAATAGTCCAATAACAGATAAAAGACTATCTCATAAAGATATAAGTAAAAGTCTTACACAAACCTATAGTGATACTTTATCAAGCCCAGGACTCAAATCTAAACCTAAAACAAAGTGTGATAAAGAGTTAGATATTAGTTATACTGGGATAAGCTCGATTTATTCACATAACATTGGTTTATTAAATAACGAAGTCACAGAAGTTAAAAAATCAATTAATATTATTGAAACAACTGCTAATCCAATGAATTCATTAATATCAAATGACTCAATAATAAATTTGAGTAATGAACAATTAAAAATATATAACATTAATAATAAAAGTATTAATACAGAAGAAACAAGTAATAATAAAAAACTATTTGTACAAGAAAAATACCAAGAAAATACACAGGATTTATTGAGAACTAAATTACCGTTTGATTCGAAAGCAGTAAATTCAAAACAAGTTAACAGCAATGAAAACTGTGTAAGCCACTTAAAAAGTTCCTTATTAAATATTATTAATATTGAAACAAAAGTATTAGATAATATAGAAAAAAAGATCTGTAATGACAATAATAAAAGAAGTGATTTACGTTTAGAAAAATTAGAAACAGAAATTATAAAAAATAAAAAAAATAAAGATGTACCATTAAATAAAACAATGTCTAATCTAATAACAAACAAAGAAATAAATAAAAAAGAAGAAGTAAATGAAGTTTTTGAAAAATCAATAGTTGATAGTGGTAGAAAAATTTATAATATAAAAGATACAAATTATGACAGTCTCAGAAGATTTAAGGAAATAAAAGCATACATTGACCAAGATGAAAAAGAAATAATTAAAACAGGTGATAGTATACATAATAAAAACTTAACTAATAAAGAAATTATTGACGAAATACCTGTAAAAGAAGAAATTATTATACCAAAAAAAATTAAATACTCAGATCAAAAAGATAATGTTATACAAGATACACAACATATTATTCCTTTAAAAATGAAAAGTATAGAAAATTTAAAAGAAAACAAAGATAAGGAGACTTTAAAAATAGAAACAATGAAAAACATAGGTGAAACCCAAAAATTCACAATCACATCACAAGGTGTAATAAATAAAATATATAAAAAAACTGAATATTACGAAGAAGATGAGGATTCCGAGTCTGAAACGTTTAAAAAATTCACAAAAGAACACCTCAAGAATGTAAAAAATTTAATAATCTTGGATGATCAAGAAAAAAAAATTAATAAAAATGACGAATTACCAAATCGAGTACATAAATCTTATACTAAAAATATTGAAAAAGGACTTAAAGATATAACAAAAGCACTATCAGGCATTGTTAAAAGTATAGATAACAGAATTACATATCCTAAAGATCCTAATGATGACATAAATAACAAAAAAAATGATAAATACACTAAAACAAAACCATCAAGAATCGATAAAAAAAATGAAAAAAACACTGACAATTTAAAAAAAGATTCAATTACAATAAATATTGTAGAACATGATAGACTTTTCGATAAAAATGATGCATGTAACAAAAAACGCGATGACAATATAAATGACATCAATAAAATCGAAACTTCTTCAACCGATATTGAAGATGACACCAAATCGCATTCAATCGATAATGTTGATGATAAAAATTCAATTGAAAACACTGATATTCCAAAAGTAGATTCCTCTAACATTCCACCCTTAAATAAAATCGAAAATTCTTCAACCGATATTGAAGATGACACCAAAAAATCGCGTTCAATTGATAATGTTGATGATAAAAATTCAATTGAAAAAACTGATATTCCAAAAGTAGATTCCTCTAATATTCCATCCTTAAATAAAATCGAAACTCCTTCAACCGATATAATAGATGTTAAAAATTCACTAGATAACATTGACAATTCCAATATTAAATCCTGTAATGAACTATCGTTAAATAAAACTAATTCATCATCGTTCGATAACGATGAAGACACCAAATCGCATTCTATTGATAATGTTGATGATAAAATTTCAATTGAAAACACTGATATTCAAAAAGTAGAATCCTCAAATATTCCATCCTTAAACAAACTCGAAACTTCTTCAACTGATATTGAAAATGACACCACATTGCGTTCTATCGATAATATTGATGATAATAATTCAATTGAAAACACTAATATTCCAAAAGTAGATTCCTCTAATATTCCATCCTTAAATAAAATCCAAACTTCTTCGACTGATATTGAAGATGACACCACATTGCGTTCTATCGATAATATTGATGATAAAAATTCAATTGAAAACACTGATATTCCAAAAGTAGATTCCACTAATATTCCATCCATAAATAAAATGGAAACTTCTTCAACCGATATTGAAGATGACACCAAATCGCGTTCAATTGATAATATTGATGATAAAAATTCATTTGAAAACACTGATATTCCAAAAGTAGAAATCTCAAACATTCCATCCATAAATAAAATGGAAGCTTCTTCAACCAATATTGAAGATGACACCAAATCACGTTCAATTGATAATATTGATGATAAAAATTCAATTGAAAAAACTGATATTCCAAAAGTAGATTCCACTAATATTCCATCCATAAATAAAATGGAAACTTCTTCAACCGATATTAAAGATGACACCAAATCGCGTTCAATTGATAATATTGATGATAAAAATTCAATTGAAAAAACTGATATTCCAAAAGTAGATTCCACTAATATTCCATCCATAAATAAAATGGAAACTTCTTCAACCGATATTAAAGATGACACCAAATCGCGTTCAATTGATAATATTGATGATAAAAATTCAATTGAAAACACTGATATTCCAAAAGTAGAATCCTCAAATATTCCATCCTTAAATAAAATCCAAACTTCTTCAACTGATATTGAAGATGACACCACATTGCGTTCTATCGATAATATTGATGATAATAATTCAATTGAAAACACTAATATTCCAAAAGTAGATTCCTCTAATATTCCATCCTTAAATAAAATCCAAACTTCTTCGACTGATATTGAAGATGACACCACATTGCGTTCTATCGATAATATTGATGATAAAAATTCAATTGAAAACACTGATATTCCAAAAGTAGATTCCACTAATATTCCATCCATAAATAAAATCGAAACTTCTTCAACCGATATTGAAGATGACACCAAATCGCGTTCAATTGATAATATTGATGATAAAAATTCATTTGAAAACACTGATAATCCAAAAGTAGAAATCTCAAACATTCCATCCTTAAATATAATCGAAACTTCTTCAACCGATATTGAAGATGACACCAAATCGCGTTCAATTGATAATATTGATGATAAAAATTCATTTGAAAACACTGATATTCCAAAAGTAGAAATCTCAAACATTCCATCCATAAATAAAATGAAAGCTTCTTCAACCAATATTGAAGATGACACCAAATCAAGTTCAATTGATAATATTGATGATAAAAATTCAATTGAAAAAACTGATATTCCAAAAGTAGATTCCACTAATATTCCATCCATAAATAAAATGGAAATTTCTTCAACCGATATTAAAGATGACATCAAATCACGTTCAATCAATAATCTTGATGATAAAAATTCAATTAAAAACACTGATATTCCAAAAGTAGAAACCTCAAATATTCCATCCATAAATAAAATCCAAACTTCTTCATCCGATATTGAAGATGACAGTAAATCACGTTCAATCAATAATGTTGATGATAAAAATTCAATTGAAAACACATATATTCCAAAAGTAGAAACCTCAAATATTCCATCCTTAAACAAACTCGAAACTTCTTCAACCGATATTAAAGATGATACCAAATCGCATTATATCGATAATTTTGATGATAAAAATTCAATTGAAAACACTGATATTCCAAAAGTAGAATCCTCAAATATTCCATCCTTAAATAAAATCGAAACTTCTTCAACCGATATTGAAGATGACACCAAATCACGTTCAATCAATAATCTTGATGATAAAAATTCAATTGAAAACACTGATATTCCAAAAGTAGAAATCTCAAACATTCCACCCTTAAATATAATCGAAACTTCTTCAACCGATATTGAAGATGACACCAAATCACGTTCAATCAATAATCTTGATGATAAAAATTCAATTGAAAACACTGATATTCCAAAAGTAGAAATCTCAAACATTCCACCCTTAAATATAATCAAAACTTCTTCAACCGATATTGAAGATGACACCAAATCGCGTTCTATTGATAATATTGATGATAAAAATTCAATTGAAATAACTGATATTCCAAATGAAGAATCCTCAAATATTCCATCCTTAAATAAAATGGAAGCTTCTTCGACCGATATTGAAGATGACACCAAATCGCGTTCAATTGATTATATTGATGATAAAAATTCAATTGAAAAAACAGATATTCCAAAAGTAGATTCCACTAATATTCCATCCATAAATAAACTCGAAACTTCTTCAACCGATATTAAAGATGACACCAATTCCATAAAAAACATAGACAATTCAAATATTGAATCCTGTAATGAACTATCGTTAAATAAAACTAATTCATCTACGTCCGATAACGATAAAGACACCAAATCACGTTCAATCGATTATGTTAATGATAAAAATTCATTTGAAAACACTGATATTCCAAAAGTAGAACTCTCAAATATTTCATCCTTAAATAAAATCGAAACTTCTTCAACCGATAGTAAAGATGACACCAAACCGCATTATATCGATAATTTTGATGATAAAAATTCAATTGAAAACACTGATATTCCAAAAGTAGAAATCTCAAACATTCCACCCTTAAATATAATCGAACCTTCTTCAACCGATATTGAAGATGACACCAAATCGCGTTCAATTGATAATATTGATGATAAAAATTCATTTGAAAAATCTGATATTCCAAAAGTAGAAATCTCGAACATTCCACCCTTAAATATAATCAAAACTTCTTCAACCGATATTGAAGATGACACCAAATCGCGTTCTATTGATAATATTGATGATAAAAATTCAATTGAAAAAACTGATATTCCAAAAGTAGATTCCACTAATATTCCATCCATAAATATAATCAAAACTTCTTCAACCGATATTGAAGATGACACCAAATCGCGTTCTATTGATAATATTGATGATAAAAATTCAATTGAAAACACTGATATTCCAAAAGTAGAATCCTCAAATATTCCATCCTTAAATAAAATGGAAGCCGCTTCAACCGATATTAAAGATGACACCAAATCGCGTTTAATTGATAATATTGTAGATAAAAATTCAATTGAAAAAACTGATATTCCAAAAGTAGATTCCACTAATATTCCATCCATAAATAAAATGGAAGTTTCTTCAACCGATATTAAAGAAGACACCAAATCCATAAAAAACATTAACAATTCAAATATTGAATCCTGTAATGAACTATCGTTAAATAAAACTAATTCATCTACGTCCGATAACGATAAAGACACCAAATCACGTTCAATCGATTATGTTAATGATAAAAATTCATTTGAAAACACTGATATTCCAAAAGTAGAACTCTCAAATATTTCATCCTTAAATAAAATCGAAACTTCTTCAACCGATAGTAAAGATGACACCAAAACGCATTATATCGATAATTTTGATGATAAAAATTCAATTGAAAACACTGATATTCCAAAAGTAGTATCCTCAAATATTCCATCCTTAAATAAAAACCAAACTTCTTCAACTGATATTGAAGATGACACCACATTGCGTTCTATCGATAATATTGATGACAATAATTCAATTGAAAACACTAATATTCCAAAAGTAGATTCCTCTAATATTCCATCCATAAATAAAATCCAAACTTCTTCAACCGATATTGAAGATGACACCAAATCGCGTTCAATTGATAATATTGATGATAAAAATTCAATTGAAAAAACTGATATTCCAAAAGTAGATTCCACTAATATTCCATCCATAAATAAAATGGAAGCTTCTTCAACCGATATTGAAGATGACACCAAATCACGTTCAATCGATAATCTTGATGATAAAAATTCAATTGAAAACACTGATATTCCAAAAGTAGAAATCTCAAACATTCCACCCTTAAATATAATCGAAACTTCTTCAACCGATATTGAAGATGACACCAAATCGCGTTCAATTGATAATATTGATGATAAAAATTCAATTGAAAAAACTGATATTCCAAAAGTAGTATCCTCAAATATTCCATCCTTAAATAAAATCCAAACTTCTTCAACTGATATTGAAGATGACACCACATTGCGTTCTCTCGATAATATTGATGATAATAATTCAATTGAAAACACTAATATTCCAAAAGTAGATTCCTCTAATATTCCATCCTTAAATAAAATCCAAACTTCTTCAACTGATATTGAAGTTGACACCACATTGCGTTCTATCGATAATATTGATAAAAATTCAATTGAAAAAACTGATTTTCCAAAAGTAGATTCTACTAATATATTATCCATAAATAAAATGGAAATTTCTACAACCGATATTAAAGAAGACACCAAATCCATAAAAAACATTAACAATTCAAATAT
>NW_026099572.1:77092731-77120570 GCF_025091365.1 Daktulosphaira vitifoliae | reverse complement strand
GTAGATGACACCAAATCGCGTTTATTTGAAAATGTTGATGATAAAAATTCAATTGAAATAACTGATATTCCAAAAGTAGAAATCTCAAACATTCCACTCTTAAATATAATCGAAACTTCTTCAACCGATATTGAAGATGACACCAAATCGCGTTCAATTGATAATATTGATGATAAAAATTCATTTGAAAACACTGATATTCCAAAAGTAGAAATCTCAAACATTCCACCCTTAAATATAATCGAACCTTCTTCAACCGATATTGAAGATGACACCAAATCGCGTTCAATTGATAATATTGATGATAAAAATTCATTTGAAAACACTGATATTCCAAAAGTAGAAATCTCAAACATTCCACCCTTAAATATAATCAAAACTTCTTCAACCGATATTGAAGATGACACCAAATCGCGTTCTATTGATAATATTGATGATAAAAATTCAATTGAAAAAACTGATATTCCAAAAGTAGAATCCTCAAATATTCCATCCTTAAATAAAATCCAAACTTCTTCAACTGATATTGAAGATGACACCACATTGCGTTCTATCGATAATATTGATGATAAAAATTCAATTGAAAACACTGATATTCCAAAAGTAGAATCCTCTAATATTCCATCCTTAAATAAAATCCAAACTTCTTCAACTGATATTGAAGTTGACACCACTTTGCGTTCTATCGATAATATTGATGATAAAAATTCAATTGACAAAACTGATATTCCAAAAGTAGATTCCACTAATATTCCATCCATAAATAAAATGGAAATTTCTACAACCGATATTAAAGAAGACACCAAATCCATAAAAAACATTAACAATTCAAATATAGAATCCTGTAATGAACTATCGTTAAATAAAACTAATTCATCTTCGTCCTATAATGATAAAGACACCAAATCACGTTCAATCGATTATGTTAATGATAAAAATTTATTTGTAAATGCTGATCTTCCAATAGTAGTAACCTCAAATATTCCATCCACAAATAAAATCGAAACTGTTTCAACCGATATTGTAGATGACACCAAATCGCGTTTATTTGAAAATGTTGATGATAAAAATTCAATTGAAATAACTGATATTCCAAAAGTAGAAATCTCAAACATTCCACCCTTAAATAAAATCGAAACTTCTTCAACCGATATTGAAGATGACACCAAATCACGTTCAATCGATAATCTTGATGATAAAAATTCAATTGAAAACACTGATATTCCAAAAGTAGAAATCTCAAACATTCCACCCTTAAATATAATCGAAACTTCTTCAACCGATATTGAAGATGACACCAAATCGCGTTCAATTGATAATATTGATGATAAAAATTCAATTGAAAAAACTGATATTCCAAAAGTAGATTCCACTAATATTCCATCCATAAATAAAATGGAAATTTCTACAACCGATATTAAAGAAGACACCAAATCCATAAAAAACATTAACAATTCAAATATTGAATCCTGTAATGAACTATCGTTAAATAAAACTAATTCATCTTCGTCCGATAATGATAAAGACACCAAATCACGTTCAATCGATTATGTTAATGATAAAAATTTATTTGTAAATGCTGATCTTCCAATAGTAGTAACCTCAAATATTCCATCCACAAATAAAATCGAAACTGTTTCAACCGATATTGTAGATGACACCAAATCGCGTTTATTTGAAAATGTTGATGATAAAAATTCAATTGATATAACTGATATTCCAAAAGTAGAATCCTCAAATATTCCATCCTTAAATAAAATGGAAGCTTCTTCGACCGATATTGAAGATGACACCAAATCACGTTCAATCGATAATCTTGATGATAAAAATTCAATTGAAAACACTGATATTCCAAAAGTAGAATCCTCAAATATTCCATCCTTAAACAAACTCGAAACTTCTTCAACCGATATTAAAGATGACACCAAATCGCGTTCAATTGATAATATTGATGATAAAAATTCAATTGAAAAAACTGATATTCCAAAAGTAGATTCCACTAATATTCCATCCTTAAATAAAATGGAAACTTCTTCAACCGATATTAAAGATGACACCAAATCGTGTTCAATTGATAATCTTGATGATAAAAATTCAATTGAAAAAACTGATATTCCAAAAGTAGAATCCTCAAATATTCCAACCTTAAATAAAATCCAAACGTCTTCAACTGATATTGAAGATGACACCACATTGCGTTCTATCGATAATCTTGATGATAAAAATTCAATTGAAAAAACTGATATTCCAAAAGTAGAATCCTCAAATATTCCAACCTTAAATAAAATCCAAACGTCTTCAACTGATATTGAAGATGACACCACATTGCGTTCTATCGATAATCTTGATGATAAAAATTCAATTGAAAAAACTGATATTCCAAAAGTAGAATCCTCAAATATTCCAAACTTAAATAAAATCCAAACGTCTTCAACTGATATTGAAGATGACACCAAATCACGTTCAATCAATAATATTGATGATAAAAATTCAATTGAAAAAACTGATATTCCAAAAGTAGAATCCTCAAATATTCCATCCTTAAATAATATCCAAACTTCTTCAACTGATATTGAAGATGACACCACATTGCGTTCTATCGATAATATTGATGACAATAATTCAATTGAAAACACTAATATTCCAAAAGTAGATTCCTCTAATATTCCATCCTTAAATAAAATCCAAACTTCTTCAACTGATATTGAAGATGACACCACATTGCGTTCTATCGATAATATTGATGATAATAATTCAATTGAAAACACTAATATTCCAAAAGTAGATTCCTCTAATATTCCATCCTTAAATAAAATCCAAACTTCTTCAACTGATATTGAAGATGACACCACATTGCGTTCTATCGATAATATTGATGATAATAATTCAATTGAAAACACTAATATTCCAAAAGTAGATTCCTCTAATATTCCATCCTTAAATAAAATCCAAACTTCTTCAACTGATATTGAAGATGACACCACATTGCGTTCTATCGATAATATTGATGATAAAAATTCAATTGAAAACACTGATATTCCAAAAGTAGAATCCTCAAATATTCCATCCTTAAATAAAATCCAAACTTCTTCAACTGATATTGAAGATGACACCACATTGCGTTCTATCGATAATATTGATGATAAAAATTCAATTGAAAACACTGATATTCCAAAAGTAGAATCCTCAAATATTCCATCCTTAAATAAAATCCAAACTTCTTCAACTGATATTGAAGATGACACCACATTGCGTTCTATCGATAATATTGATGACAATAATTCAATTGAAAACACTAATATTCCAAAAGTAGATTCCTCTAATATTCCATCCTTAAATAAAATCCAAACTTCTTCAACTGATATTGAAGATGACACCACATTGCGTTCTATCGATAATATTGATGATAATAATTCAATTGAAAACACTAATATTCCAAAAGTAGATTCCTCTAATATTCCATCCTTAAATAAAATCCAAACTTCTTCAACTGATATTGAAGATGACACCACATTGCGTTCTATCGATAATATTGATGATAATAATTCAATTGAAAACACTAATATTCCAAAAGTAGATTCCTCTAATATTCCATCCTTAAATAAAATCCAAACTTCTTCAACTGATATTGAAGATGACACCACATTGCGTTCTATCGATAATATTGATGATAATAATTCAATTGAAAACACTAATATTCCAAAAGTAGATTCCTCTAATATTCCATCCTTAAATAAAATCCAAACTTCTTCAACTGATATTGAAGATGACACCACATTGCGTTCTATCGATAATATTGATGATAATAATTCAATTGAAAACACTAATATTCCAAAAGTAGATTCCTCTAATATTCCATCCTTAAATAAAATCCAAACTTCTTCAACTGATATTGAAGATGACACCACATTGCGTTCTATCGATAATATTGATGATAATAATTCAATTGAAAACACTAATATTCCAAAAGTAGATTCCTCTAATATTCCATCCTTAAATAAAATCCAAACTTCTTCAACTGATATTGAAGATGACACCACATTGCGTTCTATCGATAATATTGATGATAATAATTCAATTGAAAACACTAATATTCCAAAAGTAGATTCCTCTAATATTCCATCCTTAAATAAAATCCAAACTTCTTCAACTGATATTGAAGATGACACCACATTGCGTTCTATCGATAATATTGATGATAAAAATTCAATTGAAAACACTGATATTCCAAAAGTAGAATCCTCAAATATTCCATCCTTAAATAAAATCCAAACTTCTTCAACTGATATTGAAGATGACACCAAATTGCGTTCTATCGATAATATTGATGACAATAATTCAATTGAAAACACTAATATTCCAAAAGTAGATTCCTCTAATATTCCATCCTTAAATAAAATCCAAACTTCTTCAACTGATATTGAAGATGACACCACATTGCGTTCTATCGATAATATTGATGACAATAATTCAATTGAAAACACTAATATTCCAAAAGTAGATTCCTCTAATATTCCATCCTTATATAAAATCCAAACTTCTTCAACTGATATTAAAGATGATATCAAATCGCGTTTAATTGATAATATTGATTATAAAAATTCATTTGAAAATGCTGATATTCCAAAAGTAGAATCCTCAAATATTCCATCCTTAAACAAACTCGAAACTTCTTCAACCGATATTGAAGATGACACCAAATCGCATTTAATTGATAATATTGATGATAAAAATTCAATTGAAAAAACTGATATTCCAAAAGTAGATTCCACTAATATTCCATCCATAAATAAAATGGAAGCTTCTTCAACCGATATTGAAGATGACACCAAATCGCGTTCAATTCATAATATTGATGATAAAAATTCAATTGAAAAAACTGATATTCCAAAAGTAGAATCCTCAAATATTCCATCCTTAAATATAATCGAACCTTCTCCAATCGACATTTCATCTTTGAATAAAAACGAAACTACTTTAAACGTAATTGGAGATGATAAAAAGTCCTTAGAAAGTATTTACAATTCAATTATTGAATCCTGTAATAACCTATCATTAAATAAAACTGATACTTCCTCGCTCGTTAATGATGATGACACTAAATTACATTTTATTGATAATTTTGATAATAAAACTTTAATTGAAAACAGTGAAAAGTCAATAATAGAATTATGTAATATTATGACTGTTAATAAAACAGAATTACGTACAATTGATGTAAATAATGAAATCTTATTTGAGAATTCTGACGATTTATTCAAAAAACGTGATGACTCTAAAAATAATACTTGTACATCTAAATTGTCAAATTCATCGATATCTAAATCAATTGGTTCTACTAGTAATAAATGTATAAAAGTTACTAAAGCAATAAAAATTAAATCATTTGAAAAATCTGCAAATCATACAAAACAGTCTTCAAGTAAAGATAACTCTTCAAATAAAAGTGACAAGCAATTTAGTATTAATAAAATTGAGAAAAGAAATTCAACTCCTTTTTTAAAAAATTTAAAATCTAACAAAGTGATAAAAAGTGATAAAATAAAAGGATATATGGCATCAACAGAATCACGAGATAGAAAAGTGGAAATTAATTTACAATCAAAATCTAATATTGTGGCTCGTCAAAAACATTTTACTGAAGTACAAAAAACATATTTAAAATCTGTTTCTAAAATACCTATTACAAACAATTCAAGTAAAACTTCATTGAAAAAATCTATATCTTATTTAAAACCAGAATCAGATAAAATTAGAATATTAAGTGTTCCACCACCAAAAAACTCCTTTGAAATTATTACTTCATCAAAAAAATTAAATATTACATCTTTACCAGTTAATCCAGTTGAGAATGAAAAATTATCTAAAAAAAACAATAATACGGTTAAAGGAGAAGTTTTATCTAATAATTATAAACTCTTGTCTACACCCGAAGTAGTGTACTTACAGCCAATCCTTTTTCCTTCTATCTCAATATCCAAACAACCATCTTCTATAATTGAATCAATATCATTTGAGGACGCAGAAATGATTTCAACTTCCAACTCCGACAATAAACGGGGATCAGAGGTACCTAGATCATTTTTTCTTTAATTAACTGTAAGAATGACAATATCACACTTTAACTGTAGTATTGAATAATAAATTTCAAGTATTTGATAAGATAAACTATCAAATCAAAAATGATCATGGTTATTCTTTAAGATTTAAAATCATAAATTTAATAGTTAATAGAAAATAATATTGGAATTTGTAATATAAATATAATAATAAATTTACTTTAATAATATTATATAGGTTTTCTCTCTGGCACAAGTAACTATTTTTAAAAGAGAACATTAAATTTAAATATAAATATTACCAATTCTGATTTCTTTATTATAAAATAATAATTGTAATTATATTTAGTATACTTTTTTCTTAATTTAATAATTTGTAAGTTATTAAAAAATAATAACAAATGCAATATCTATTAATGAACTTTATATTTCAATTGTAATATTTAATACAATAAGTTAAACAATATTGTTAATTTTGTAAAGTTTGTTACTGTCTTAATGATAAATATATTTTTTAACGGAAGAGGAATATTGTATTCTTCGTGTATCTTTATGGATGGGATAATTTATTTGTATATTACTAGAAAATAAGTAATATGATTGTTATTAAAATATTAAATTCGTTTTTAACTGAAACTTCTTGTTTACCCCAAGTAGCGGGATTAAGGCGAGGATGAAATAGAAGAAATGAGAATTCTTGTTATTACTTCAACCTCATAATAAAAATTCTGTATTTATAGCAATAGATATAATTCACAGATATTATTGTTTAGTTAATAAATACTTTTTTAATAGTAAGTAAATTTAAAATAATATTTAGAGTAAACAAAATGTTGACAAAATTAAATATTCAACTAAAGAAACTATAAAATATGGATCAATGTAAGTTTATAGTAAAATGTTAAATATGTATTTATCATTTTTTATTATTGACTACATAAGAATTTTATGGAAAAAAACTTAGTTCATGTTATTTCCTATAATATTCACATCCAAAAATTATTGATCACTCAATTTTTACTAAAAATGGAGTAAACTGAACAAATTTTTAATAATAACATTTTTTTGGGGAAATAATACGCTATAATTTTATTTCTATTTTTGGCTAGAATCCAACAAGTTTTTCCAAAAAAAAAAACAGTTATTTTTATCTTAAAAAAATTAAATAAATTCTCTATTTTAACACGCTTCTATTAGTTTTACATGTATGTTGTTTGTTTGTTTGTAACTCTCCAAACGCCACGCGTTATCGCATATTCCGTCGTCTAGACTAGACTGTCATAACGCATTCACCCCACCCCACGCCTCGCTCATCACACGCCGGCAATACTATTCCTGTAAAAATTTATTTTTGGTTATCGTACCCGTACACACGTGCGTGTCATCAATATTATATATATATAAACAAATTTTTTTTTTGACTGACCAATACCGTCCTCGTGTAATGCGCCTTACGTATATATATATTTATATATTCCTACCGTCAATGCCGCCATTTATATTTCAGGTATAGCGTTCCCCCCGCCCACAAAACACGGCTATACCTCGTGCATGATACGTTTACGTACATATGTCGCTTTATATGTATATATATACAGAGTGATTTTTTTATAATAACCCACTCAATTACTTACAGAGTAATGATAATTTAAACATTTTTTTTTTGGTTATCTTTAGTTACANTTTTTTTTTATTATTATCTTTAGTTACACATTATTCTTGAATTATTAACTATGTAATACTTTTTAAGTTCATCCCTTATGCCTGGTAAGAGTGTCAACTTTGTTTTTTTAAATGGTAACATATATTTTTAATTTAATGAAATGTTTGAGTTTTTAATTCAATAGTAAATGGCATTTGAATTTTTAATGAAACTTTATTAGCTTATTAGATATAAACATTTAAAGTTTCAAATTTTTGAGTTAATATTTAGGTATAATACACAAGGGATTACAAATACAGGTAGCTAATTGGTTTTTTATGACTTCGATATTAGCAGGTACACAGCATTGTTATTATCAATGATAGTAAGGTACCTTGTTGTGAGTTTATAAATACACTGACTGACAATACAAAAAGTATATCTATTGATAGTCATAATTGATAATAAACAATCCGTGACTGTGATAGCAATATCATAAAAAAACAATTAGCTACCTGTATTTGTAAACCCTTATACATGTATATTAACTAAAAAATTTGAAACTTTAAGTGTTTATATGTAATAAACAAATTAAGTTTCATTAAAAATTCAAATGCCATTTACTATTGAATTAAAAACTCATACATTTCATTAAATTAAAAATATATGTTACCATTTAAAAAAACAAAGTTGACACTCTTACCAGGCATAAGGGATGAACTTAAAAAGTATTACATAGTTAATAATTCAAGAATAATGTGTAACTAAAGATAGTAATAAAAAAAAATTTTTAATTATTATTATTCTGTAAGTAATTGAGTGGGTTATGATAAAAAAATCACCCTGTATATATATATATATATATTCTAATTACTATTAAAAATATATATTAACACGCTTTATTCTCATTAAGAGATATAGAGTGTATTCATTCCGATTACAAAGGACGATTCCCGTATCGTCATTTTTCGTCACTACCTCCATGTTCCGGGAGTGAGTAATTTACGGGCCTGCTGCTTTCCTTGGATATGGTAGCCTTTTCTCAGACTCCCTCCCCGGAATCGAACTCTGTATTCCCGTTACCCGTTACAACCATGATATTGATAACTACTATCATAACATAAAACTATATTTATTAACACTTATATTAGTTTCACCTGTATGTATTTTTGTATTTACGTATGTTTGTAACTCTCCACGCGCCATGTATTATTCTCGCGTATCCCGTCATCTATGACCTTGAGATTAGACTGTCGTAACGCATTCACCCCGCTCACCACTCTACGATAAACACTATTCCTGTATAATTTTATTTTTGATTTTCGTACCCGTACATGCATGCGTATCATCAATATTATATATAAATATAAAAATATTTTTATTGTTTATTATTAGATATAAACATTTAAAGATTCAAATTTTTTTGAGTTAATATATGTGTATAAATACATAAGGAATTACAAGTACAGGTAANATATTTTTATTGTTTATTATTAGATATAAACATTTAAAGATTCAAATTTTTTTGAGTTAATATACGTGTATAAATACATAAGGAATTACAAGTACAGGTAGCTAATTGGTTTTTTATGACGATATTAGCAAGCATGTAGCCTTTATTATCAACGGTCATAAGACACATTGTTGTGAGTTTTTTCTGTATTGCCAGTTAGTGTAACTGGCAATACAGAAATTATATCTATTGATGGTCATAATTTACAATAAACACTTCGTGACTGTGACAGCGATGTCATAAAAATTAAAAATAAATATAGTTAAAAAAAACTAAAAAAACATGCTTTTAAAGCATATCGAAGTAAAAATTTAAAAATAAGCTTAAAACAATAATAAACGAAAAATACTAGTATTATTGTGAAAAAAAGCGGGAGGGCTTTGTGCCATATTTTTTGTATATTGTGTATACATTCTGTATATTTATTTTTTGAAATTAAATTGAACCTTATTTCAAATAGTTCATAATTCTTAAATTAATTTTTATTATTACTTACTTCTTAAGACCTATTTTTCAACATACACTAAAATGAATAAACCATTTATACTCCGGGATGAGTCATTAGTCTATCTTAAATTAATTAAAAGCTATAAATATATTTTAAATTGATATATTTTCAACTACATCATTTTAATAGAAATTTGAGTGGCATTCATCGGTTAATACCATCTACCTTAATAGCACTATAAATAGTAAATGTAGATAGATATCATTATAACTAATTAACTTAAAGTTATCAACATCAAATAATTTACAGTTCTTATAACCATTTTTCTTAGAAGTGTGTATGCAAAACTATTTTTCTAGAACTTAAGCTCTAAGAATGTGTGCGATTATTAAAATCCAATACATTAACATTATATTATAAATATTTATTTATCATGATAAATTATCGATAAAAAAATGTAACACTATAGTAATTTTAATAAAAAAGAATTAAATTTTGATTATATTCATTAAAAAATTCGAATTTTTTTACAATTTTAAATAATTGTAACGGTAATTTTCTTCTGGTAAATGTCATACTACCTTGTTATCTAATGAGACTCAATAAAACTGTTTCAATTAAATATGTTTTTATGGGATATTTATGTTTATATTAATTTGACTAAACAATAAAAACACGAATTATTTTATTCGCCTTATTATTTTTTATAGTTTTAGTACGAATAAAACTACAAGGGTTCAATTGCCTAAATATTCCCCATATCATTAAAATTTATTTTCCAATTATTGAAATAAGTAATGAAAAATTAAATTATATTTAAACGATATTACAAAGATTTAAATCTCATTCATACAGTTCTATTTAATTTATGACTCCGTTTAAGATTTACTATATAATTTTTTCACAGATAAATTCATATAATTTAAGTGGTGTATCATCATTAATCCCAAATTTATTTGTTGTCCAAGAAACTGAAAAATCATCGTCTTATGTCTCATTCATACCATAATAGCGTGCCAAAAATTTCTGTGACTACTTACGAATCAGTCGAAGAAAATGTTGAAGTAAACAATTATTTTAATTCACAGAAAATTCGAAATAATTTCAACTCTAACGTTACTACTTTGTCTTCTAATCCTTCTCAGCGGAAAATAAATGTTGATTGGAAATCTATGACTTCAGAAGATAGTAATTTAAAACACTCTTTGTCCCCAATTTCATCATCAGATATCAATTGTTTGACGGATATTGAAGCTATTTCAGATTCCGATGATGAAAATAATTTTATTCAAACTGGTTGTTTGAGTCCAAGTCTTCAGAAACTTTGTATTCTTACTGATATAGAAGACTTAAGTGAAGATGAAAGATTATCATCAGTAAATAAAATAAATGAGGTGCATACAGATACTGAAAATTTCTCAGATGAACTAGATTACTTGAAAAATGAATTAAAAGAAAAGAAATATATCGAAGACTTCTTTCCTCAACCACATCGTGAAGTTTCATTCCATTCTAAAGATAGTATAATTTGCACTTTAACGCCTACAAATGAAATAAATCCTGTATGGCTTAAGTCACCTCGTGAAGAACTTGAAGGTTTTGAATCAGAAGAAGAAATAGTAACAATCCCCGAAAATTATAATGACAAATCTTGTAAAGGCAATTCAGATATATATCATCATGATAATTACAGCGGCGTAGTAGAATCCTCAGAATTTATTAAAAAATATCAAAATAAACAAAAAAGTTGCGTTTTAATGACGAACAAAAAATCATTTCTATCAGACGCCGATTTTATAAAAAAAAGAGTACGTAATAAACGTCAAAATAGTAGTGACAAAAGAGAAAATTTTGAAAAAAAATCAACTGAATCATTGAAAACGGAATTAAAAAGTTTATTGACACCGTCTCTCAATAATATAATGCAATCAACAGGATTACAATTAAATAATAAAAATTATGCTAATAAGCGTCATCCAGAGTACAATAATTTGAATAAATTGGTTATACATGATAATATCAATGGCTTTAGTGTTTCCTTTAATTTTGAAAATCAAAATTCTGTAATTTTAAATATTGGTAGGGATTCAGAAAATTTATCTTTGAAATGGTATAAAAACGGATCTGCATCAGGTAGGATTAATTTATGATAAAAATGTAAAACTAAATATAACTGACTGTAACAAAAGTAGTTTAAAAAATTTAAACCGCTCGTGTTATATAGAATTATGCTTATATATAACTATTAAAACCCACCAATGTAGATATATTACCTGTTTTATAATACATTTATAAATCCTTTACACGTAGTGAAATATTAAAACAGTAAACAATTTCTTATTAGATAATAGCCTGTTAAAAAATCACATTTGATCAATTTTTACTCTCTTAATGATAGTTTTATGAACATTATCCTTCAAATAGAACTAAGCTGTCTATATTTAAAGTATTTAATGAAGTATATAAAGTTAAAATGAACAACAAAAAAACAATCAAATCTCAAAAACATGGTGAGGGGATATTAAATATTTAAGTAATTAATATCACGAGAGCTGGAAAACTATCTATAAAATATTACATTACGATATTAAAAACTATAGAATGTTGCGTTTTAAACAAAAAAAATCACTAATATGAACAGTTTAAATAAACTTATGGATAAAAATTTATTTTATATAAATAGATAATTGTAAAAATGGCGAAGGAATTAAACTAATGAATATATGATTTGTAATATAATTATTGGATTTTATTAAATAGACATTATTGATATCCGTTAATTATTAAGTAAACAAATGTATTTAATTAAATATAGAACACCTGAATTTATGTAACAAAATTAACTTATACCTAGTTCACTATCCTTGGAGGAAATAAATAACACTTCCTTACATTAATGCTGCAACTAATATAATAAGCTATTATTTAGTATTTTCGGCATTATTTTGCAGTGATATTATTATTAAATACAGAGTATTTTAATTATAATGATAAATGTGTCTAAAAGTAAATAAGCATGTATTGATTTTATTTTCACATTTTAGGAAGTGAAGTCAACTTATCACAATACCAAAATGAAAAGTCTTTAAGTTGTTCTGGTAAGTTTTTTTATAAACAATTCCGTTATTTAAATCCTTTAATTTTCTTTCATGTATATTAAAAACACGAATTTATGTTTCTTCCAAATTATATTATCTCGATGATCCCTAGCTTTATTGATTTTAACTAAGTAACATTTCATCAATAAAATACTCCTAATTTTCTTTACTAATGATATTGTTATAATTTAACGCTTAGTCAAGTTTTTTTATACGTTGTTTTGATGTATCTTTTAACTAATATTAATATGTGCTTTATATAAAGCTCATAAACTAAAAACTAATGTGTTAAATTATGTTTTTTAATTTGAAAATATGTTTATGGTAATTAAACTAAAATAATAAATAGATTTTAAGTAATTCTTTTTAATTATGAATCTTATACAATTAACATCTCTTATGATTTCTATGGCAAAATCTTTTAGATCATTATTTGATGGATTCTCTCACCAAACCTAACACAATTTATAATGAAGTATTTTTAGATAATGCGATAAAAAAAAGTAGAAAAGAATTTGAAAAATTAATTAAAGATGTAGATGGCTTAGAAAATGAAGTAACTAATATGAAAAAGAAAAATTTTAGAAAAGACTATGAAATAAATACTTTTAATACGGAAGATTCGTTTGACATAGAAAAAAATTTTAAAAAATTACAATTTACTGTATTTCAACTACTAAGTTACGTTAAATGTCAAGAAAATTATTTACGTGATTCATTGATTGATATAAAGAAATCTTTAAATGATTTAAATGTAAATAAAATTTCACCAATATATAATATTCAAAAAATATTAGAACCTAGTCTAAGAGGTAACTTTAAAACAGCTAGTTTACCCTACCATTGGTGGAATAGATCTATGCCGTGTTTACCATTGATTCAAAATTGTAATACATTTTTGGAATCACAAAAATCAGTGAATAAAAAATATTTTTCATACAAAAATAAAGCAATGTCAACTTCAACATTATTTAAAGATGAAAATTCTGCATACTGTATTTGGTTACCTTACACTAGACCAGGTGAGATATGTTTTAGTTTTTATGTTTGTTGATAACTATTGCTACTAACCACTATATCCTTTTTATCCTATAAATCCTTAACATAAACGAAGCAATGGAAATTTCTATTAAATTTCATAGAAAAATATCTAATGAATTTGATTTGAAATAGAATCGCTGAAAAAAAATGGTCGCGCTAAAGGAAAACCCTTAATGGTAAGAACTCCATCGGAGAGTACAGTACCAGATAATTTTGAACACCTAGATGAATGGAAACCATTAGACTATGCAAATATATCACCTGATTTAGTACAAGAAAAATTGAAAACCATGCTCAATGAACCAGGAGACCATGATGAGACCCTTACTAATATACTTATTGACATGTTGATCGAACAAGAAACTGCCAAATTGGCTGCTTCTGGAGAAATATCTTCGTGTTCTTCAGAAAGCGATCCGCATGAAACCTCTAATAGTGAACTACCGAAATATATTCATCCAATACCAATAATATCATCTCCAAAAGTTCGAAGAAATGGAGTAGGTGGATCTCAACGACTTTCAGCAAACCAAAGACCTACTCTTAGAGAAATCTGTAAATCTCATGATAGTGATTCCGACAACGAATACGATTATATTGTTACTGAGCCCCAAGAAAAAACATCCACAAGAAAAGTAACTTTTAGATTGGAATCAGAAGATGATGAGATCATTTATCCGGCTCAAAGTGATGACGAAAGTGAAATTATTACAATGTCTTCAAAAATAAATCAACCTATAATATTAGAAGACGTTAAATTTGATGCATCCATTAATGTTGCTGAAAAAACATTAAAAAGAGTAGAACGGAGATTTGAACGAATGGCATCTGAAACATTGGAAGATAATTCCATCGCTAAAAATGCTGTTGAAGGAGAGTATCATAAAATCGTTTCCCAGCTTTCAAATGAAGAGGTTGATGTTGCTAATCAAATTTGGGATGGAACTGGTAAATTATAATAATTATAAAGGCTTCAATAATAACTAACTGTATACTAACTAGTAAAAATACAATTAATTTTGATTTAATGTTTAGTAACTGTAATTAAGTCTATAATGGTAACTTATTATTAGTAAAAATTTATTTTATTTAAAGCAGGGACTGAAACCAATTTTCTAAAAATCGGTTGAAGGCGATTTTTCCGGATGCTTTATTATTTAAAACCGAGACTCAAAATTGAAAACGTAAATATTTCAAATGGTTTCAGTCCCTAATTGAAAGCATTAATTAAAAAACAAAAGTAAGTAATTTTTATTAATTAAAATTATCAAAGCAACGTATAACAAAACATTAAATATGACAGTTATTAAATAGAATTAATGTATTTAGTTGCAATAAAAACATCATAATAATAGATTAAGTATAATAACAACAAATGAACCACTTTTAAAAACCTATACCAGACTAAAAAATATAATGATGAGAAAAAAAATATTATTGGGTTACCTATCATTTATATATTAATTTAAAATCGAGAGAACTACAAGAAATCTCACGATAATATATACCGAATAAATTTTGAAAAAAATTGATATACTTTCAATTTAACAAAGGGGAACATATGAAAGTCTATATCTTACGTTGTTTCAACAATATACGTTTTTTTGTGATAGGTTTATAAACATATAGCTAACTATATTATAATTAAATTTAGATTCCTTTGCAAACAATGGCCTTTTATTTATTTTTACATGCACGTGGTCAATTAAATTTTTTTTTTTAATTTTCAAAAAATAAAAAAAATATATTGTAATATATATTTTTTAAAATAAGTGGTTCAAAAGTTACCTTTTTCACGTTTCGTATTTAATTAACATGTTTAATCCTATAACCTCTTTGTTTGTGTATACAGAGCCCAGCACAGAAATAACAACTAACGCAATCAGTATATTATACCAGAATTCCATAGATAAAATCCCACCCAAACCAAATCCTAGATATTCCATCGATATTAGTACTGCTTTATCCTTAGATGAGGATAATACAAATTATTCAACCAAAAAACAGTTTTGGGAAGAAAAAAGTAAGAGTGCGTATCAACCACCACTTCCTAAGCCTCGTCATAGTATATCTTTACCTGTAAATCCTAACGAAAGATCAATAATGAAAAATTCTTCTTTGGATCTTAATTGTACATCATTCGATACTTCTGATCATGCAGAAATATCTGAAATGATTAAAAAACCATTGATGAGTAATCAAACTACAAACAATTTTGTAGTTAATGATTCGACTTGTCAACAAATAAAAGGTATAGATGATATGCCAAAATCAATAACCTTAGAAAATCATTCTTATAAAGCTAGACCAATAAATCGCTTAGATTCTGAAGCTGAATACATACAAAAGTATGGCGAGGAATCTCTAGCATATGAAAATCAAGGATTTCAAGAAGATGATTTGAACGATGTAAATAGTACGAAACATATTCAAAGCTTAGAAGAGTCAACTTTAAAAAATCCAATTAATAAAGAAATAACATCCAATCAATATATTGAACAAATTAAACCACAAATATTAAGCATGCAAATGGAACAAGAATTTTCTCCGGAACATAAATCATTAAAAAATATAACTAACAAAAATTCACTAAGTCAAGAAGTTCTAATTAATCGTCAAATCCATAAACATATTTTCTCAAATGAATTAGATGAACAAATTGATTCGCTCATTCCAGAGGTAAAACATTTTAAAGTTAATTCTGAAACTGATTTTTCAACAGATTTGCTAATTAACAAGTATGTAGAAAAATCATCAAGTATAAGTGAAAAATCAATTACAAAAACAGAATCTAATGAGTCTTCTACTATTGATGATTTACCAGAAGAAAAAATAAATAAAAATGCTAACATAATTTCTAAATATTCTTCTAGTTTATCACAGGATCTTATAGATGAAATACCTTTAGACACATGTAGTAAAATTGAACAAAGTGAAAAAAATAAGCTTCAAACTGAATATATTAGTTCTTCATTAAATAAAGATTTACAACATGAATATGTAATTAATCCTATTGAAGAAACTAAAAAAGTTCATATTATACATACTCCAGAAGAGCATATTCAAGATACAATATGGGAGGTAACTCAAATAAGATCCGATAGTCAAGATATCATAGAAAATGTAAACACTAGAAAGCAAGAAGAATTTCAAAATAAATCTGTTAAGCAAGATAACATATTAGAGTTAACTGAAATTTCTAAAAATGACATGACAAACAATTTAGCTAAAGATATAGCTGAACAGTTGGTAAATGAAATAGAAATCGAACTAACGAAACGTCAAGACGTTTTGGCAAATTTGCAACATTTAGTTGTGTCACCGGAACACTTAAAACAATTAGAAAATAATGGTTATCTTGACATAGATGGCGATGATTTGAAAATTAAGTTGATAGAATCTGTTTTAGCTAAAAAAAGTCGAGAACAATTAAAAAACATTTCCAAAAATGATACTGTAACATCAAGTATTGAAATAACTGATGAAGACTTAAAAAGCAGCGGTTTTGAAATAGAGTATGATGGATTTACGAAATTACCTATAATAAATGATATTATAATCGATCATAAAAATAATAAGTCGGACGAAAAGACAATTCCAGAAAATTTGAATTGTCAATCTGAAATTTTCAATCACAATGACAATGAAAAAAATTCTAATGCATTAAATAATGAAGTGTTAATTCATTGTCACTTAAAAAATGTTAATAACGAAGAAACACTTACAGAAATATCACAAAACTGTGAAGTATTTTCTACTGGCCAAATAACACATGATTCTTCTTCACAAAAAAATCATAGAGACATATCTATTGATGTTAGTGAAAGGATAACTCTAAATACGGATATTAAACAAATTGATAATCATGAAAAAGGTTCATATATTAAAATACACGATGATGAATTATTTCATGATATAATAAAGTATTCTGAGACAAAATTATGTGAAAACAGTATAATTTTACAACAACGTGCATCTGAGTTAGAAATTAATAGAATTGATACTTCAGAATGCTTTGATATTGAAAGTGAAGTTCAAGAAACTGATGGGAAAAATAGCATAAAAACAAAACAAAAGTACGTAGATACAAAATTAAGAGACTTTGATAAAATAGTTAAAAAAGAGAGCGAAGAGCACGAAGAAATAAGTGACAATGGAAGTACTATTATAAGTAACACCAGTAAAGAATCACATATAATGTCTAACATATTAATAGAAACATGCTCTAAAAGTAAAAATGAAATCTCCCTAAAAGACGAACAAATTTGTTCACCGATATCTAATTCCCCTCTTGTTAAGCATCTAAGTACCGAATCCTTACCTTCAAAAGATAATTCTATTCATTCACCTACATCACCATCTTCATCATCAATTGATATTCGCGAAGAAAAGCATGTGAATTTTGACTCAGTAACATTAAGAAAACCAGATTCAGTAAATATAATGAAATTAACAGCAAAACGGCCAGCAGATTCAAGTTCAAGTGAGAGTCATTATCAATCCTTTGATTTAACATCATCGAGTAGACCCTGTTCGTCAGATGTAGATGGACTTTTAGCTTGCTCATCAGAATATGAATCTGCAATTTCAGTGCCTTCAAATGAATATCATACTGCTATTAGCTCATTAAGTTCAAGAGAATCTATGAAATCATTAGATTCGGAGAGTTCTGGGAACCTGGCATCTGTTGAAAATAGTGAAGCTTCTGAAACGCTAATTGCATCTACAGGAGATTTAGATTACGATATAGAAGTTCCAAATGATATTCTAGAAGAGGACATTAAAATAGAATCATATGAACAAAAAATTCCTATGCAAATAATTAGAGGAGAATCTTTACCGCTTATTGCAGAAACATCTGATAAAAAGTACAGTAGTATTTATAAAACTCAACCCTTTTCTCAGCCAACTATAAATAGCGAAAATAATGCACAAAAAATGAAAAGATCTCATGAAATGACATTTCATCCAGTTCCTAAACACATTACTAGTGATAGTTTATCCGATTCGTCATCTCATGAAGAAAAACAATATTCCAGTGAAAGTATGAGCATATCTAGTACTGAAGGTCCAGCTATACAAACAGTTGTAGAAACAACTAATGGCTATCCAAAGTCTGTAATTAGTAGTTTCAGTTTAAGTGATGATAGCGCTACACTCGCTGAAAAATCGACAACAACAAATAAAGATAATAAATATTTAAAAGAAGAAGAATTAAATCAAGACGTGACAATTTTGTCTTCCTCTTTGGTTGAAAATGAAACACTACATAATGTTTCAACACAAATAACTTCTAAATTTGAAGAAGTACAAAAGAAAGGTCATAGGCGAAGTATTAGTTCAGTAAATGAAATAGTTTTTGAAGGCATAAACTTAAATTCTTCAAAAGAAATAGACCTGAAAGATTCATCAAATGAAATAATTACGTCCAAACAATGTGACCAATCTCTGTACAATATATTAACTAAAACAACTAGTATTGAAACAAAAAAATGTGAAAATATTTTAGATTTAGGAAAAAATATCGATGTAACATCAATTTGTAAACATTCTGACTCAGGAAAACTCACCAGTCCAATATCAGAAAAACATAGTTTTGAACATATTGACGATGTTGCTGAAGCTGATGCAGCCTTTCAAATGGTACCTCATGTTTCACCAGTAATTCCTACATCTTTACCTCCAACTATACCTGAAGATCCATTTTCTGAGGACGAAGATGATCTAATTGAAGATACATCTAATAATGTCCCAAATATTATGGTGACTGAACATATGGCCCCACTTATTGATCATGGTTTCTGTTACCCTGACTTAGACTTGGAAGCTAAAGAATTAGAAATTAAATCTACTCCAGAAACTCCAGCTTCTATAAGTAGTAAAGAGTCGTCCGATACTGATCAAGGAAAAGAGTATGTTCTTAATAACAATTTTAATCCGCATGAAGAGTCATCATGTACGCTAAAAGAACATATTGCCTTAGAAAAAGTTGAAAAACTAGTAGAAAAAGATTCAATTTCTCTTGGCGAATCATTCGAAATAATTGAAAATAATGAGGAAATACCCAATTTAGAAGAAGAGTTTGTAATCGTAGATGAAATTGACAAAGATATTAAGTGCCAACTAATTAATATAGAAGGAACTGAAGATAAAAATCTTCATTCTAGTATAATAAGTGACAATACTATTATACAGGAATCAGATATTGACAAAGAATATTCAAACCTAAACTGGGTGGAGCTTCAATTTGACGATGATAACACAGTTAATGAAATATTTGGTTATAATATGGAATACGATAGACCGCCTCTTGAAGATATTAAAGAAGAAGATACTGAAGATTTGCATAGTAGCAAAGTAGGAAGTGTCGGTAGTCAGGTTAGTCAATCTATTGGCAGCTTCGGCAGTATGAAAGAATCATTTAGTAGTACTCCAGAAAGTAAAAAATATCTTGGTAAATCATTAGAACATGATAATTTGTCAATAAACTCGTTACAAGAATTTGAAAGATTAGAACAACTAGTAAGGATTGAATCAATGCAGGCCAAATCGTCTGGATCTTTAGCATCTAATACGTCCAGTTCTTCTAACAGTAGAAAAGAAGACAATTCTTTAGGATCTCTTAAAGATTTTGAAGCAATCGAAGCTGCTTGCATACAAACAGAAATGATTGAAAATAAAGCTTTAGAATCAGAAAAATTGTTAATCAATAATGAGAGTGTCTTTAAAATATATGATATCGGTCAGATAAGTGATTTTCATGTAGAACAAAATGAAGAAATTTCAGAAAAACTTCACTCAGATGATGACAATTTAACAAGCACAGACTCGTTAGATCTAAAAACAATTGTAACCGACATAAAACCATCAATTTCTGCAGAAAGAATATTTGTTGAAAGTATATCAGCTGAATTTGATGACTGCATGAACTCAAGTATATCTAGTCGAGATTTTAGTAGCTCTCTAATAGATGATCATTCTAAAGAATCTTCAAATAGAGATAGCTTAATTTTAGGCAGTAATGATTCATTAGGCCCTTCTAGTTCAACAGCTACTAATGCAACGTATCACTGTGAAACAGGATCGAATTTATCTTCTAGTTTCACAAGTGGTGGCTCCAATACAATGGTCTCCAGTATGGAAGGTTTAGACAAAGCGGGTATTAAAAATGAATGGTTTGAAGGCTCGGAGTTTATAGAGACACAAGAGAAGGACCATGATGATACAAAATACGTTCACAGGATAATCAAAATTCCTGCAGAAATTCACAAAGTATCTGCTAAAGGTCTAGAAAAGGTTGGAACACTTGATGATTTCGTTGAAAAATTTAATCCAGAAGTGTATGAAGATAAAATCGAACATACTGATGAATTTGGCAATACTGTTACTGTGAAGAAAATGCAAAAACGAATGATATTTGAAACAAAAGAAGAGTTAAATAAAGGTATTTCCAAAGAAGAATTAAACGAATGTTTAAGAAAACTTTCTGATAATATTTCGGACCAATATGAGTATAGTAATGCAACAGCAAATAATTTTCAAGGTACAAACTAAAACCTTAATTCTTTAAAAAAAAACAATTTATTATTTTTCCTTTCGAAGCCTTAAAAACTGCATGCTTTATAACAAATTGTTGTATATTGATTTTTAACCTACTACACTATTATAGTTTTTGAAGTATATTAATTTATTGTATAATTTACTAATATATCGACAGTGTAAATAAAATGTGGTGGAACTTTTAGAGAATACTATTATTGACCAACATTTAATTTTGGTTCTATTAATTCCTACTCAAAATATGAATTTTGAGTAGTTGTATAATATAAAAAGTAATTTGAGAATTACATTATTGAAAAAATACTTAACATATACATTGTGATCGGTTTATTATAAATCACTTGATTACTCGTAAAATAAATACAATATTGGGAAAATGATTTTTGATTTTAGCTACATTTAATTTTGGATTTATCAGCTAATGATTACTTTTTAGGATCATTCCTCACAACTTATAGTAGTGTCAACTTCATTTTTTTAATGAAAACATACATATAATAATAACTTATAAAATAAAAAATTGTCCAATTAAGAAAATATTGATCGATAACAACTTTTGAACCAGTATTTTAGATATTATTAACAATTTAAAGTTATAACTGAAGATGAGGAGTGGTTACTACCATTTTTATCACTAGTCATTTTTCTGGCCGTACTCTTCGTCCCGCCTATATTTAAAAATGAAAATAACATACAAAGTACTGGTCCAAAATATGTTATCATATATATTAATACATATATTTTATAAATTAATTAAATAGGTATGTTGTCAATAAAAAAAAATAAAGTTGACACTTCTGTACGTTGTAAGAAATGTTCCTAAAAAGTAATTATTAGCTAAAAATCAATAATGATAGGTAACTAAAAGTAATCAAAAATCCTTTTTTCAATTTTGTGTTTATTTTGCGAGTAATCAAGTGATTTATGATAAACTGATCACCTTGTATTTTGCTACACATATGTTAAACATTTTTATAAAAATTACATCACTGAACTTTATTATTGTCAATATAGTTTATATATTTTGTTAAAAAATTAATTAAAGAAAATTTATTTCAGGTCCAACTGAAGAAAATCAAGTAGTGTCCAACATCAGTACCCTTAATGGTAAACATTGTAGTGTGTAATTAATTTGCATGACTATCAAATATATATTTATGTATTGTTATTTAACGTTTTGTATCTAATAGACAAAAAGGTATTCCAAGCACGTAATTAAGTCAATATTTTAATGGATGATAAGTGTAATTTTAATAGTTTACTAATCATGAGAAAAATGTGAGCAGTTAATATACTTATTAACTTATTCTTATGCCTTCTATTTCAGTTATTAGGGGTCGACACCCTATTCGTTATTTTTTATCTCAGTCCCTTTACCTATACTAGTACTGGTAAAATAACTGCAGTTATTTTCGTATCACTATCTATAACGTCAACCCACCTCTTTTTTAGATATCTCTTTTCCTCTTTTTTTGCCATTGAGATATGTAAATTAAATTAAATCTTCATTGTAATAAAATTAATTTTTTATCCTCTTACCTCTACTGCTTTACATTATTTTAGTTTAATTTATACTGCTAACTCTCCATACTATTTGTTATAAAAAATATATTCATTGTTGACTGTGTATACTATCAATTACAATTCAATCTATTACTAAGGAAAACAAGTATTCTTATTTGCTTTTCTTTAAAGTCAAACCTTGATGAACTCCTACATTAATTATAAAACCTTCAATTTCTCCAAAAGGGGATTATAATTATTTGAATTATATCAATACATTTCTATAACAACTTATCTTTATTAATTCCTACTTTAAAACGAAAAAAATATTTTCGTAGTTTCATACCTAATTATACAGGGTACTTTTTTATCATAACCCACTCAATTATTTGCAGAATATATATAATTTAAACATTTTTTTTTTGGTTTTCTTTAGTTATACATTATTCTTGAATTATTAACTATTTAAAACTTTTTATGTGCATCCCTTATGCCTTGTAAGGGTGTCAATTTTGTTTTTTAAATGGGAACACATATTTTTAATTTAATAAAATGTTTGGATTTTTAATTCAATAGTAATTTTTTAGTATAACTTTATTAGTTTATTAGATATAAACATTTAAAGTTTCAAATTTTTAAGTTAATGTACATGTATAATACACAAGGGATTATAAATACCGATAGCTATTTAGATTTTTAAGACATTGCTGTCATAGTCACGGACTATTAATTATCAATTATGACTATCAATAGATATACTTTCTGTATTGTCAGTTAGTGTATTTATAAACTCACAACAATGTGCCTTACTACCATTGATAATAGCAATGCTGTGTACGTGCTAATATCGATATCATAAAAAACCAATTAGCTACCTGTATTTGTAAACCCTTATACATGTATATTAACTAAAAAATTTGAAACTTTAAGTGTTTATATCTAATAAACAAATAATGTTATACTAAAAATTCAAATGCCATTTACTATTAAATTAAAAACTCAAACATTTTATTAAATTAGAAATATGTGTTCCTATTTAAAAAAAAACAAAGTTTACACCCTTACCAGGCATAAGAGATGAACTTAAAAAGTATTGCATAGTTAATAATTCAAGAATAATGTGTAACTAAAGATAACCAAAAAAAAAAAAATGTTTAAATTATCATTACTCTGTAAGTAATTGAGTGGGTTACTATAAAAAAATCATCCTGTATAACTATATAAATTAGCCCTAACTCGTACTAGGAAATAAGTCAAGTAACTAATGTACTGCTTTTAATAAGTTATATTTGTGACTTCCTCAATCGTATTTAGTGATTTAATATACATAATTTATACTTAGAGTAAAAAATTTTAAGTACAATAAATTAGACTTAGATGCTTTTATATGATGATTAGTAGAGTTGCAAAGGGATGCAACAAAATCGGAGTTGAAGTATGAAATTAGTATGGACGACGATACGGAGATCGACCTACGGGAGCATGATTGGCGATTTCAACATCAAATAAAAAACGGTTATTAATTACTATACAAATAATAATTTCGTATGATCCACTAAATGTACTCATTTTTTAATAAATCATTTCATTATTCATGTCTTATACTTTTGTAAAAACGATTGTTTTCTACATAAAAAAAAATATTAATATATGGTGGTTCGTGGATGCTGGTGGTGGGGGTGTGACTTTAAATGTAATACCGCTAGTTATAGGTATATAAAATTGTCAAATTAAATATAATAAAATAAAACACAATACACATTATTCTAAAGGTCACAGAAGAAAATAAAAATGAAAATAATAATAATAGTTATTATACTATATAGCAAACGATAACGATGAGCGTACAAGTAGTTAATTCTAAAAATAATTACACAATATAGTAATAAACTAATATTTTACTGAATGGACGACGCTGTCGGTCGCTCAAACACTGCTCATGTGTGCATGCGTACCCGCATATACTAAGAGAAACAACTTAAATGTTCGCACACGACAAATGTATTATAACTATTTTAAAATTTACATTTTTAATAAAAATTTAAAATTAAGAATATACAATACATTTTCTTCTTTTAATTAATTTTAGTAGGGGGTGCGATCGTCTCGTCGTCCAAACGAGTGGCCACTGAAATAGGAATATATTGTTAATAAAAATAAAAATTTTAAATAAAAAAAATAAATGGTTTTACCTCATTAAAACGTTATAATTTAGATTCCTTTACATATGTTTTACATAATAGTTACAAATGTTTTAGAAAGTATTAATTTATAACGTTTTTTTTTTTAAATAACGTTATTTATTGTAATTCCTTTTTATAATTTTTTTTTGTTTGGTTTGCTTAATGTTTCTGCTATTCTTAGCATATTAATGTGATTATAATTTTTGTTTCACTATTTTATATTTTTAAACATTATAAAAAAAATTTCAAACCATAATAAGAGGGAAAATAAATATTACATTTTATGTATTTTATAAGAACTATTTTAACGCACAATGTTTTAAAAAAGTTGAATAGTTTTTAGTAATTAAATTTTACTAAACTAAAAATTGTACATAGTTAGAGTATCATAATGAAGTTATCCCCGAATCTATCCTTTCAAATTTTGTTTTATTTCATTTTTCGTAAGCAGTATGGTGAAATATTCAAAACACTGAACTTGCAACAAAGTACAATAAAGATCCAGATTTTGCGTTAAATTAAAAAAGCTAAATGCGCAGCTATGTACTACTTGCCAACGTGATACACTCGTATAATAAACTTTTAGATACTGATTATTTTTTCGTATATAATAAAATTATTTAAACTTTTTTATTCGACTACTTTGAAGATACTTGGGTTGGTCGCATATTTCGTAATAATAAAAGAAGAAATCCAGCTTTTTTAATATAAATGTAAAATTTCTATGATCTTGATCAAAATGATTGATCAAAAACAAATAATTCCTTTAACTCCGTTTTAAACACTGCCCACCCTTCTATTTCGAAATTTTTCAAATGCCTTATAAAAAGAAGATAAATTAAATAGACTCAAAATCGGATAGATTATAGCAAGAAAGAAACAACCTACACAAAAAAAGAAGTACCATGATAGCGCCACTAAAATTAATAAATTTTTACCAAATTTTATAACACATCCATTAAAGTTTTTTTTTAATAAATTGGATCAAAAAGGATCAAATTTTTAATTTTTTAATTTTAAAACTTAATATTTTAAAAACATGTTCAAAAATATTAAAATGTGAGATCAATCTATTCTCTAGTTACACTATTGGTTCTGACTTTCTACCAAATTAGCTTAGTAGTTTATTTTAATAGTTTTTTTCGATAGCAATTATACTACCTTAAATTAACATTTTTTTAGTTAATATCCAAATTAATAATTGTTAATTTTTTAATTATCACCTAATTTATATTTGTTACTTATGATATGCAATTTAATCTAAACATACTTAAGTTTCACGACATCATTATGATTACAAAATTCATCATGCATTTTGAAACTGCCGATTGAAAGTTTTCTCAGTTATTGTAAATAAACAATTTTATATATTGTATAAATTATGTCAATTTAGTAAAATGTTTTTTATTTATCTAAAAATTTTAGGATTGTTTTTTTGTTAAGTGTCTATAAAATGACAAAACCTTCAAAAATCAGTGTAATGCAGTAACACAATAATAAATTAAATAACGTTATATTTTAGTAGTTTTTGAAAAGTCATAAAAACCATTTGAATCTAATAAAAAAAAATGTCTAGTTGGAACACTAATTATAAGTTTATTTTATAATTTATATCATATACAAATATTTTATTACATTAAGTTTATATAAAATTCTATCTTTACTTAAGACCCTCTATCATTTGTTTTAATAGCAGTATTCATTAAAATTAAAAATAAAAAAAATAATTTACAGATAACAGGCTGTTATTAAACTTGAAAAATATATTTACTATTAACAATAATAAATATAAGTCACAAAAAAAATAAAAATTATAAATATTTATGTTTCAGAATCTGACGACGTAACTAAACCCGGTCCATCAGAAAGGTAAATAAATATTCCATTTGAAACTTGATTGACATTTAATTTTACTGAAAAGTGTTCTTATAAAGAAATTTGTGGAAGATATAACTTACCAAAAAGATTTTTTGACCAAAATGATGTTTTTTTGTAATTCTAATCGGAGGCTCCAATACCTTTGGATAACCCTATTATATTTATATTATACCAACTTAATATATTATTATATTATAATGATTGCGATATATATTAAGTTTATTGAGAAATATTTGGTAGTAAGACACATTGTTGTAAATTTATAAATACACTGTCAATACAGAAATTATATCTATTAATAGTTATAATTGGCAATAAACACACCGCGATTGACAGCGTTGTCATAAAAAATTAAAAAGTGAAAAATAAATATAGTTTAAAAAACTAAAAAGCATGTTTTTTAGTTTTTTTAACACGCTTATATTAGTTTCACCTGTATGTATGTATGCATGTATGTATGTATGTATGTATGTATGCATGTATGTATGTATGTATGTATGTTTGTAACTCTCCAAACACCACGCGTTGTCGCATATTCCGTCGTCTAGACTAGACTGTCATAACGCATTCACCCCTCCTCACGCCTCGCTCACCACACGACGGCACACTATTCCTATAAAAATTTATTTTTAGTTATCGTACCCGTACACGCGTGCTTGTCATCAATATTATATATATATATAAACAAATTTTTATTTTGACTGACCAATACCGCCCGCGTCTAATCCGCCTTACGTATATATATTTATATATTCCTACCACCGTTTATACCTCAGGTATAACGTTAGTCCGATCCGCCCGCCCACAAAATACGGTTATACCTAGTGCATGATACGTTTACGTACTTAAATCGCTTTACTTGTATATATTCTAATTACTATTAAAATTTATATATTAACACGATTTATTCTAAT
>NW_026099572.1:77051245-77092504 GCF_025091365.1 Daktulosphaira vitifoliae | reverse complement strand
ATTTTAAACTTATTTTAAAAATTATTTTTAACTTTTTAGTTCGATGTGCTTTAAAAGCGTGTTTTTTTAGTTTTTTTAAACTATATTTTTAGAATAGATTATCGTATATTTTTATTATTTTAATAGTTTTTGAATGACTATTGAATAGTTCGATAGTTACTATTCGATATTTCTGACAACTAATATAAACATTTAAAGATTCAAATTTTTTTGAGTTAATATACGTGTATAATACATAAGGAATTACAAATTCAGGTAGCTAATTGGTTTTTTATGACGATATTCACAGGTATAGAGCTCTTATTATTAATAATAGTAAGACATATTGCTGTGTGTTTATAAATACACTAACTGCCAATACAGAAATTATATCTATTGATAGTCATAATTGACAATAAACACTCTGTGACTGTGACAGTGATGTCATAAAAAACTAAAAAATAAAAAATAAATATAGTTAAAAAAAACTAAAAAAACACGCTTTTAAAGCACATTGAACTAAAAATTATTTTTAACTTTTAGGTTCAATGTGCTTTAAAAGAGTGTTTTTTTAACTATTGAAGAATTTCAATAGTTGGTAAATAACGATCTCCGTATATGAATAAAAGTCTACAACTTTGATTCATAAAAGTTCATCATTTTTTACCTTCTATAAACCAATTTTTGGAGGTTTAGACCGCCATTTTTTTAATTGTACACGCTTATATCGAAATTTTATTTGTATTATTATTATTATGTCAACTACGGGTCACTTTACTTCAGATTATTCTAACCCCACCTCCAAAAATTTTACTAAATGTCCGCCTATGAATTCTATCTTAATACCGTTCTTCAATCTGTTCCTGCTTAGATTATAACTTATAACTTATACCTTATGATTCCCAGTAATTTAAAAATAGATAAAATCATTAAATTAAATGTAAAAATTATATTTGTTCACTATTTAATTAATTTGGTTTTTTAGTGCTGTAAAAACAAAATCAAAGGAAACAGTTTCAGAACTTTAAAACCATAAAATATTTTATTACTTGGAAAATGTTTTTAATAATTTTGAATATGTTTATAAAAAGGAAAAATAACATTCCAAAGAATTGTTGAAAACTTTGTAACGAACTACAGTAAAATATTATATTATTGATAATGTATTAATAAATTTTGAGACTACATTTCATAACTCGACTATTTGAGTAATTTAACGTATGTACAGTAATTAACCAACAAATTAGCTAAGTATTTTAATTATAATTATTCTATACTCATTTATTTGATAAATTATTGAAAATAACCATTTTTATTTTTAAACCGTAAATCATAATGCTTACAGTTATTAAATTATAATTTCACTTATAAATGAATACTAGTAATAGTAAATACTTAATGTTTAATATTATCTTTATAAATTTATTACTATAATATTTGTATTAATAATTTAATTTGATTTATAATGATATAAGTATGTTGTTATTATTTTCTTGCATTAAAACATATTGTTTAAAACTACCTAAATAATAACCCATTAATAATTATTATTAATTTACAATTAGGCGTTATTTATCTTATTTTATTGCATCCATAGGCTGTGCGTTATTTTTATGAATGAATTTGATGCTTTTAGAAATAAATAAAAATGTATCATCATTTTGTGTATTTTTTTTAATAATAAAAAAGAGCAGGATACAAGATGATCTTCTTGGATTTAAAATATATAGTAGTAATATTTGCAAACTTTTATGGAAATATTTTAAAAAATATTAACCAAATAACGACAAAATTTTTGAAAATAATTTAAACAATCACATATGATGTTTTAAATCTCACTTATACCATTTTTACAAAAACGACATATTATTTTATGACACAAGGTTTTAGCTAGAGCGTGAATAAATAATTAAATTTTTTTATTGTAATAGCAAAAGAAAAACATCACAAATAAAAAGAAATAGGAATTTTAAGTTTTATTTAATTTAAAGATATACTAGGAAAGATTTTTGAATAAAAACAAAATGAGGAAAGTTGGGTTTTTTGTTATTTGTGTATAAAATGTCTATATATACAATAATTTGTTTATAATTATTTATTAAAATACCAATAAGGTAGGAAATCAGGACAATTTCCTCTTTTAAATAGTTTTACACTACATTTTTTTATTTTTTATTAATGGAAGACCAATAAAAAAATTATATAATTTAACCAACATTTTTTAAGAGGACAGACGGTGACTAACACTTAATTGGAGAATACATATATAATATATTTTTAAACATAACCTAAAATTAAGCTAAGGTATGTCAACTTATCCCATTAACAAAATCATCTTACCCCACGACTAGTAATATTTATACCAAAATTCAAGTTTTATTGTTTATCAAAAAATGGTCCAGTGAGAGCTGAAAATAAGTTATAATAGACATAAAAAAAAATGTATATATATATAATATGATACAGTCTAAAAATCTAGAAAACTATAAACTCTTTAAGACACAGGTATCTTATAAAATATCATTGTTATCACTATAGTAATGATTGGTCTTATCGATGTATATTATATTTTATGGAAAGTAATTAATATATAATATCTTATGAAAAATTTTCTATAATTCTCTGAAAATATTATTTAATAGAGTTTATACTCGAGTATATAGAAGCTATTTTGTACATAAATCCTTCAATTTTTCACAAACTCAAGTAGATAAATCAAACCCCAAGTTTTTAATCAGCTGGGTTAATGGATTTTACAAAAAAATTTAGCTTCATCTGTATTTTATATATGTCTATGTATATAAATGAGATATTAATGAGTATTAATTATCAAATATTTGTTTTATGGCAAATATAAAAAACGGTAGCACAGTGGGATCGTGGCATAGATGGGACAAGTATAGTGATATCTGACAATGATTAAATTTATAATCATAAGAAACGCATATTTTTGAATACTGTAGCCATTTTCACTATGAAGACAAAATAAAGTTTGAAATTTTTTTTTCATATTAAAGTATATTACATTAGCTATATTTTAAGATATTTATAAAAGTATCAGTATTTCTGGAACACTCAAAATATTTTTTTGTGAAACAGTTATCATTTTGATCCCCTCCTGTGAGCAGGTAAAGGATCATATTTATAAAAAATAGACAAAATTATAGGTAAATACCTCATGTATCTATAAAAAGAAAATTGTAATGATCCATATATTTTTCAAAAAGTTATGGCAGTTTTAAGTAAACAAATAGAAAAAATTAGCAATTTTTAAATTTGTAATTTTTTTGAAGATTTCCCCCGTAAATGGGGAATAAGGAAAATTTTGTGATCTTTGTAAAAAATTGATTTGGTGAGAGTTGAGAAAAAGTGGTAACAGACACACAAAAAAAAACACATAATAAAAGTAAAGCTTCAGAGATAAAATCATATTGTTATTATACTTATCCAGATGAAAATTAAATAAGTTATTTATATCTGAACCTATATTATATTTTGGCAGCCCCTTTCCTTGTAATATATTTATTGGATGGACTATAGGAACAAAAATTCTCCCTGTAAATAATTATATATAACTAACATTTAAATCTTATTTATTATTTGTTTTTATAAAAAGGGGTAATGGGGATATTTACTCCCTCACCATCCTATATATGACATTAGTTATCAACCTAAAATACAGGCATATAAAATTGAAAAAAAAAAATTATTATAGAAAATTTAAACGGTGATATTTTATACAGATTTTTTGATGAAATTCAAGTGTCGTTTACTTATAAAAGATAAGGTGTTGGGACAAAATATTATTAGACTTATGTTATATACTATAATGTAACATAAGCTTTAATTTAATGTATGTTTAAAGTTCATGGTTTTTCTGAAACATTTTTAAAAGTTGAGTAGAAAAGGTTAACTTTTCATGATTTTTTTAAATAAGATAGATTTTTTTATTAAATATTTAAAAAATAATAAATACAATTTTGTAAAAAAAAAATTAGATAAGAATAAATATATTTTATTTATAAAAATTTATTAATGTTAAAATAAAATTTTAAAGTAGTAAATAATAATTATTGTTTACTTATAATTAAGTTTAATGTAAGATTAAAATATAACAGAATAAATTTTTAATCAAATAATTATTGACCTGGAGCAAGTAAAGATTTTTCCATAAACTTTTTACGAGCAAAACAAAGCCACCACTTTGAGGGCTTGCCATCATCAGTTGAAAATACTTTTTCACAAACTCTACGACCAGTCTCTTTTCGAAGTTGTTCTAAATATTGACGCATGACATCTAATACATAATACAATTAATTTTAAGTAAGACTAAAATTTTACTCAAAAAATTACTTAATTTATCAAATTTAGTATTGTTTATTTTAATTAATATTATTAAATATTACCTGATTCACTGGATGATGCTGGTTTTGCATAAACAGAATTCAATGGAAATCCAGCTTCACCAGGAATATCAAATTTATAAAGAGCAAGTGAATACATTTCAGACATTCCTTGATCTTTAGATTGGCACTTTTGAAGTTTTTTTAAACATTCTGTTATATATAAAGTAATGTAAATTAAAACTCGATCTGCTTCACTCTAAAAATATAAAATGGTAGTAAAAATGAGATATTTATCATTAATTATTTAAAAAATTTACCTTAACTTCGTAAGATCTAAAAAATACATTTGCTTTAAAGTATGATAATGCTTCATCAATAATATCTATATCTTGGCTATTAATGCTTAACAAAGGAGCTGGACCTTTATACTGGGATTTTATGGGTACAATAGCCATATTCCCAGTTAAATGTTGATAATCTTTTACACTTGAATGGTAAGCCTAGAACAAATTATATAATTAAATATCAATCAATACAAATTTAACAAAATTGTATTAATTTTATTAATTTGAAATTAAACTTACAGGCATTATGTTGATTACTAGTCTTCTAATTTGAAGAAAAGTTGAATAGTGGATGATAAATAATTATATACAATTCCTTAACTTCAATAGATATTCTACCTATAATTTCATATTTGTTAAACCATGATTACATTCATTACTTTCAATAATATCTTATTTCTGATAAGACAACAATTCATTGATAATTTAAAAAAAAATCTGAATGTAACATAAAATTAATAAAAACGAATTTTAAATAAATAAAAATTATTTTGTAAATACTGGTAATATTTAAAATTTTATACAGTAAATTGTGGAGTTACAAAAATACACTGCTACATGTAGGTAAATTTATTTTGTTAAAAGTTTTTTCCTTTATTATAATAAATTATCTTTTTTTGTAAATAGATAACTTATCAACTGCTGATTGTAAAATAATTTAAGGTGAAAGCTGTAATATATAGTCATAATGATGATATTAAATGAAATGTTCTCTTAAGTAGGTATTTAATTTATTTTAAAAATAAATTTATTTTTAATTTTTTAAATCGTTATCCTAGATACATAGTTATTGCTTTATAATGATTTCAATTCAATAAATTTACTTTGATTTGTTAAAATGTAAATTAAACACTGAAGTAAATTAAAATTTTTTTTGATATGTGGTCCACATTTAAAATATTAAATCAAAGAACAAATCTTGTAAAAATATGTTATGCCTTTAAAAGTCATTATGAAGCTCTAGAATTATCTAAAAATGCTACAATCAAGGAAATAAAAGATGCCTACTATCGGTTATCCATGATTTATCATCCTGACAAAAATAAGGGCTGTGAAAATGCTGCTCAAAAATTTCGTGATATTACAGCAGCTTATGAAGTATTAAGCAATACTCGGCAAAGGAAATTGTATGATCTTGGTACAAGTAAGGAGTTTAATAAAGAACATTCTTATACACAAAGACCATTTGATCAGACACAATCTTCAAATCAAGTCGAAAAAACAAAAATTTCATACACTAGTTATAATTTTGATGTGTGGGCTAGAAGTCACTATTCAAAAACTATTCAACGTAAGCATGAGAATGAACAATGGGTTAAAAAAAATAAAGAATTTGATCAATTTAGAAATCAACAAAACTCTCTAACATCTGTAGTTCTTATCATTTGTTTTGGATTCTACTGTTTGGCATTTATTGCTGACTTAGTTTTACACACTTACAGTAATAATGATGACATAGAGAGTATTTTTGAGAAAAAATAAAATACTTTTGTAATTAGCACAGTTACCAATACTTGTTTTAATTTAAGTATGTATATGTAAATAATTTGTTATTAATACTTTGTTTTAAAAAATCAAATTTTATTGTTTTTCCTTAATTTGTTGATCTTATTCAAACTAACTATAGAATCTTAACTATGCAAAAAATGTTCATCAAATGATATAATAGTATTAATTACTTGTATGTGTCCCTTTCTAATTTAACAAGGGTATTTTTTAATATACTATTTGTAAGAGCTCTAACACCATTATTGGTGACTCCAGTTAAAGATTGTATCTATAATTTTATTGTCATAACTAAAAATTATTTTAGAAGTAGTGTCAATTAAAATCCTTAAGTTATGAGACATCCTAATTAAATTTTGTGTTTAATCTTAATTATTGTATTTATATGAACACAGATTGTAAATAAAAAACATTGTAAAAATCCATACCTTGAAAATCAAACTACATTATTAAATTTATTTGTATTTTAGGAATATCTGTAAGATGAAAATTTAAAAAATGTCTTTAGCTCAATCTCTTTGACAAAACAATATCCATATTATCCAAAACAACAAAAATTTTATGCTCAAAAAAAAATTGATAGTTGGATTTTACTTAATTGAAAGAATAATTCTAAATACTCTTCTAAAATCCTTATAGGGTATCATCAAAATAAAAAAATACATAATTATTCTCAATATATAGCGATAAAAAATTANAAAAAATGTCTTTAGCTCAATCTCTTTGACAAAACAATATCCATATTATCCAAAACAACAAAAATTTTATGCTCAAAAAAAAAATTGATAGTTGGATTTTACTTAATTGAAAGAATAATTCTAAATACTCTTCTAAAATCCTTATAGGGTATTATCAAAATAAAAAAATACATAATTATTCTCAATATATAGCGATAAAAAATTATTTTTTTAATTTTTTTGAAGCAATAATAATTGAATTTATGATTTAATGTTTTTCTAGTTTTTAGTTTCAATGTTGATCTAAAAAATATTATACTTGAATATTATATTTTTTCACTGGTGACCATAAAGATTTTTGAAAATAAGAAACGAACCCCTTGAAAATTTAGGGTTCCAAAAATTATGTAGCCACTGCACTAAAATCATAAATACATATTAGGTATTGATTATGGTATGATTTATGATTATCAAAAAAGACTATGATCCTCATTGATAATCATAAACACTGTGTACACTATTTATTAAAAGACTTGTGATAAAAACGTAAAATTTAGATAATATCAACATTTTTTGTGTTTTCTGTTGCAGATATTTCATTGTGGATAATTTAAATTATACCTAAATAATTTAAATGAAAAAACAAATTAAACGCCATTTTATCAATAATATATTCAATATTTGCCAAGTTATAAAGCTTAAAATTAAAAACATAAGTTTCTTGTGAGAGATTATTTTCAAAAGCTGTCGACATACTTGGTCAAACAAGAAACTAGTTGTCTAGCATATGTTTTTAATAGGTATTCATAGGATACTTTCTATTGGGTATTTTTACTAATATCAATCTATGTAAACCATTTAATATCAGTAAAATAATAGATACAATTCTTTCATACAAAATTTCTAATAATTATTATTAATTATGGACTGTTAAGCCTTCTCAGAAATAACCATCTGGGACAATATCATAAAATTGCCGACTATTAATCTAGAATTAAAAAATAATGCATTTTATCATGTCTGAAAGTTGGCTCCCAAAGTTATCTGAATTGTAACCATTGATAAGATTTTAATAACCACATTGGTTTATGAAGTACATTAAGTTACATAATTAGTTTTTTAAAAGGGATTTATTATTAATAATTTTTAATTTAATGTAATTTATAAAAATAACTTTATTGCATAGAGCAATATTACTTTATACAATGTTTGTATTTTGTTTTAACTCAATGTTAACAACTTAAAAATGTCTTTTAAAGTATAAATTTTGTGGCCTTTTCAATGATGTAAGATTTATTATTTATTTAATATAGGTATTAATTTATTATACAGCACCTTTTATTATAATTATTGTATCAAATAATTTATTATGCCTGTATACATGAAAATCAATGCATATTGATGGATTTCAAAAAATTGCCAAATTTTAAAAACTTCAATGTACTATATTTGGTAAATTTTTTGCCTTATCTTTAATATATAAAGTATAAAATAATTTGATTATATCCAGAGGTGTTGTGGAGCGTATACGCGGGTATACGGCGTATACCCACTTCTTTGTTTTTCTGTTATTGCGTATACTTATAAAATCATGAGTGATACGCGGGTATACGGCGTATATCCACTATTAGTTTTTTTATTAGTGCATATACGTATTTATAAAATAGTTAAAGAGTATAGACTAAAGAATAAAATAAAAAGTAATACGTGGGTATCGAATATAGGTACGTTTGTCATAAAACACAAATTTTGAATAACTATTATCAGTTTGTTTAATCTCTACAGTCATACCACATATAAACATATACCTGAAGTTATAAACATACAAATATGGCTCGAGACTATTATCATTTTAAAAATAGAATATAAATGTAAAACAAAAATAAATAAATAGGATAATGTTTATCATTTCACGACAATTTTATTGATAAAATTTAAAACATCGATCAGAAATTAACGATATAGCACATACTAAGTTGAAACTGAAATTTATTGGGTTAACCTATAGCTGTTGAAATTGGTAATTTGTATTTTTCCGTAATAAACCGTTTACCAACCAATCTAGTATTTAATATATTACCTATAATGAATTAAGATAGTACTAACATGTACCTATTCACGTTTATTTCATTTATGATTTAACGATTTGAAAACAATAATTGTAAGATTATTTTATTACTGCATAAAGTTTATTGTTTATTTATAAAAAATATAACAGTATCTAATAATACACATATCGATTATATGACTATGAAATTTAATTTATGTAAGAACTTAGAAGTGTCAGTAAAAATATTCGAGTAATAGTTTGGAAGGAGCTAGGCCGTATCTGGGAGGGTTAAGAGTTTTAGTTGCATTATGTAATAATTAGAAAATACATATTTTTAACACAGTTAAAACATCACAATATTTGTATTCCGTCTCCCAAAACTATGTTATAGTTAAGGCCTTTGAAAAGTAGTGTGGGGGTGAAATTCCCCACGTTTCCTCATTTAGGTTTTTAACTTATCTATTGATCAAATTACGACTATATCACTGTTGATAATGTGAAATATTGTATGTAGAAAATGTAAAGTGCAATGGGGGGTGTGGGGGGCGGAGCCCCCCACGTTATTCTCTATTCATTATATAGGCGTATACCCATAAACATTTTTAGGACTACACCACTGATTATATCTAATCTACAACTGAATTCAAATATATTTATAATATTTACACTTCCATAAAAAGTATCTCCTGGACAAATTTTTAAAAATGTTTTTTCATTATTGCTATTTTTAATTATTTTTTTGTAAAAAAAAAAAAATTATAAATTTAAGTAAACATCATTAATTCTTAATGGTTAGTCGTTCAATTATGTATATTATACATTGAAAAGTATTTAATTGATTTAAATAAAATTCAATATAGCTTAATTATGAGGCACATATAATGTGCCTCGCAAGTTAATTGAAAAAAAACATCTTATGCCCAGTGTAATGAATGTAAACTCATTTGTTATAAATTTCTACATCCTCCAAAAACAATTAAATAAAATTGAATTTACATTAATATATTTAAGTGTTAAAAAATAATTCTGTTTAAAAATGTATATACATATATAATAAGATATGAATGTATGAAAGTGTTGAGTAACTTTTTTTGAAAACGAAGTAATTATTGACAATATTACAATAGTTGAATATGAGTTTTTTTTAAAAATTAATAGTTCCAAATAATTGAATAAATATTGACTAAAATTTTCTCTCTTCAAATTGTCAGTTAACACCTTTATCAACATAATTTTTTATTTATAGATGCATGAAGTCTTTACCTAAAATTTGGTGTATTTTTTTATAAATCTGACCCTTTACCTGCCCACAGGGGGGGGAATCATAATGAAAACTTTTTCAACTTAACTTATGAAAGTGCTCTGGAAACTCAAACACTTTTATATATATCTTAAATTAAAGCTAATGTAATATACTTTATCATGAAAAAAAAAAAATTTCGGACTTTATTTTGTCCTCACAGTGAAAATAGTTACCAAATGCTGTTTTTGTGTGAAAATTCTCAATTTTATATTTTACATTTTTAACTTTATAATGCTTTAACTTATTGAAAAGTGTATGGATCAATACAATTTTCTTATGCGAAATAATATTTATGTTCCTCTTTCATTCGATATATATATTGTATAATCCACCAATTTTTTAAAATTAAACACAATCTAAAGATTTGCATTGAAGCGCTTATTATGATAGTGATTTTAATCACTGTCAGGTATCATTATACTTGACCCAACTATGCCATGTTACCACTGTGCCGCGACCCCCCTGTGCTGGGTTTTTTTTTCTCAGCGCTCACTTGACCGATTTCTTTCAACTATACGTCAAAAGATCACAAATCGTATCTAATTGAAGACATTACCCTTAAAAATTGAAAAAAATCCATCATTCCACGTAAATGGGGGAAATATCCAAAAAAATTACAATTTTTTTCTTAAAACTTCCATAACTTTTTAAAAAATGAACAACTCAACATAATTTATTTTACATTGAACCCTTAAGTTATTCTCTTTTATTTGATATAATATTTTTGAAAATTTGACTCATTTCAAGAGGAGATTCAAAATAGCAACTTTTTACAAAATTATATTTTTTCAACTTAAGTTTTAAAAATGTTTGAAAATGAAATACTGCGTCCTTTAAACATATGTCAAATTAAAATTTATGTTACGTACCATAAATTTAAAAAAAAAATTTGTCCTGACACCTTATCTTCTATGTGCAAATGGCTGCCGTAGTTTAAAAAAATGCTATTTTTGTGTTAAAATTATCTTTTTTCGATTTTAAATTTTCAATTTTAAATTGCTATAACATTTCAAAAAATGTATGTATCAACACAATTTTTTTTTCTATATACGTCTTTCATTTATCATACTTTTTATTTAAATTGGACATTTTTCATTTATACAGGGGTGTTTAAAGCTTAAAACATATGTATACAAAGGAGAACTTTTTCAATTTAACTTTTAAAATGTTCCCGAAATACTGCGTTCTTTAAGCATTTGTCAAATTAAAGCTTACAATAAAAACTATGAGTTTAAAAAAAAAAAAATTGTCTCGACACCTTTTCTTCTATGGGAAAATGGCCGTCAAATTTAATGTAAAAATCACTGTTTAACATAAAATATTTTAATACTTAAAACTGCCATAACTTTTTGAAAAATGAACAAATTAAAATAATTTTTTTATATTGAAATCTTAGATATTTTTCTTTCATTTGATATAATTTTTTTGAAAATCTGATTCTAAACCTGCCCGCAGAGGAAATTCAAAAAAACAATTTTTGCACACAAATTAAGCTTTTTCAATTTAATTTTTGAAAATGTTCCGGAAATATTGATACTTTTATTTAATCTTAAATTAAAACTTATATTATATACTTTAATATGAAAAAAAAAAAATCGAAATATAGATTTTCTTCTTGTTGAAAATGGATACCGTATTCAAATTTATGCTATTTTTGTGTTAAAATTCTGTGTTTTGTATTTTATTTTATTTTAAAATATCTTACAAGGGGAATACACTGACTTTCATGATTATTAAATAATCTAATTAATAAAGTTCATAAGACATAAAAAGTTAAACTTATTTTAATTTTTTTGTTTTTTTTTTAGTTAAAAAAGTAATTATAATATTTGAATAAGCATAAATTGCCTATTTTATCAACCGACGAACAGTTATAAAATCGGTAACGCTTATGTCTTTTACTATTAGGGTACCAGGTTCGAATCCGTCTATTTAAAAAAGTTAGAAAAAATTTTCAAATCATTTGATTTTTACCTGATTTAGATTCATTAACTTCAATAAATATCAGAGATCCCATCATTGTAGTGTCCCCTCATAAAAACAATTTTTTTATTCATATTAATATTATTTTACTATGTGTTTTTTTTTTTGTAGCTGTGATTTAGTTTTCCAACTCTTACTTAACCTACTTTTTTTAACGATACGTTAAATGATTACAATTCGTATGTAGTTGGAGATATTACCCTCAAAAATTGAAAAAAATCCCTTAATCAAATAAATAGTAGCTTAAACAGCTTTATCCATACAAACAATTAAAATCATTCATTTTTAATATTTTTAAAGTATTTATTGTCGAATTAGATTTGTTATGGTAAAATATTCAACTGCAAAGGTAAATAATTTTACTTTGTATTTTATTAATTTTTTAACTCTATTTGTGTTTGCTACTTCCAGTCTATAACATTCCAAATTTTTTTGTAACATGCGGCTATATAAATCATAAATTTTAACAAAAATTATTTTTAATTTCACCTGAATTTAACATAAGTTTATTTGAATATAAAAATACTTGAGAGTATTTTTATTTTGATATTTCTTTTATAAATGTATCATTTTCTTTAAAGTAGCGGTTGTATTATACAACCGTTATTTTGTGTGTGGTGTGCGTTTAATTGTATACATTTTTTATATAGTGGTATAATTTATAAAATTGTTGTACATGTTATAAATATTTTTTTTTACACACTTATATATTTATGTTTAATTTAGAATACATATTTATTATGTAATTTCTATATATTACTGTGTCATTTTTATAAGGATTTTTATTAAACATTTTCAAAGTTCAGAGAAAATAATTTAGGAGATAATCTCTTTAATAATTACGAAATTAAAAAAAACATTTATTATCAAAATGTATTATTATATATATTATACATTTTTGCAGTTCATTTTTTTGTATAATAATAATTAAAATTATTCGTACTTCTATCTCTTGAATTCTTAAAGTCAGGCAACCTAATGAACACTGTTACCTTATCATTTATAGTTATAGTGGTTAGGCGCTCTGTCTCGGTAGCTACTTCATAGACGTAATTGTTTTTGTGTAAACAGATATTTAAAATAATTCATTTAATTTTTAAAATTTTTATTCTTCAAGTTTTTAAGTCATGCATCTTTCACTGAAAAATCTTAAGAGAAATTTTTCTACTTTTATTAAATATACAGCTTTTTGTTCAACTAAAACTCATTTTGGTTTTGAAACAATTGAAGAATCAGAAAAGTCACAAAAAGGTATTGAAATAATCTAATGTTTATTTTTAAATAAATAGGTAAACTAATGGGTAAACATAGAGAAACTCGTAAACGCTGGAAGAAATTACAAAGAAAAAGAAAAAGACAGGTTGCTGCAATTGAATATAAAAAAATACAATTAAAATTTGAAGAAGAACGTTCAAAATCCCCGTCTTATCAATTGTGGCTAAAAAATCAAAATGAGCTTGAAGAATTTCAAGAAAAAGAAAGCAAACGAATAGAATTTGAAGAATATAAAAAATGGGAAGAGAAAGAATTGCAGGCTATGATAGAATGGGAACTATTACAAAAGAAGTTAGAGAATTTAAAACAAGAAAAAGCTAAAAAAGAATTACTAATTAAAGAAGAATGGGAACGTGAACAAAAAAAAATTAAAGATAATGAAGAAAAAAGGATTGCAGCAGAAAAATACCAGGAAGAGATAAATAGAAAATTTATGGAAGAAATTGAGATGTATATCAGTGGCTTAGGTCCTCTACCTAGTTCATTAGAAACCTATTCAAACACCAGACCTGATCAGCCACTTTGTCCATTTTTTTCTAAAGTAGCTGCTTGTAGGTTTCGAGATAACTGTTCCAGAAATCATTGTCGACCTAGTTTAAGTGACACTTTATTAATTCCAAATTTTTATAAGAATTTTGAACTAAATATGCGATATGAACGAGAATTTGATATTGATATTGGGTTAGAATGTGATGAAAAAGAAGCATATGAAAAGTTTTATGAATTTTATGATGACATAGTATCTGAACTTAAAAGTTATGGAAAAATTATTGAGCTTAATGTATGTAGAAATCATGAACAACACCTTCTAGGTAATGTGTATGTGCAATATAGAAGTAAACGATATGCTCTGAAAGCTTATAGATCATTATGTGGACGTTATTATGGTGGTCGTCAAATAACTGCTGAGTTTTGTAATATCCCTTCTTGGTCTGAAGCAATTTGTGGACTATTTTTCAGAAAATTATGTCCAAAAGGAAAAAATTGTAATTACTTACATTTATACAAAAACCCAGGATTTAAGTACCAATCAAAACACAACAGAAAACAAGATGAAAAATTAAAAAGTATTAATGAAGATAATACTGGTGGTAATTTAAATAGAAGAGATCGGTCAGATAGTCGTAATAGTTCAAGAAATTTAAAAACTAATAATTCTTTTGACAGAAATAAAAGACATAACTGCACATCTGAAAAAAATAAAATTAAGAAATCTAAATGGGAAAATTCTCCTAACAAACATGATAAAAACTTAGAAGTATTCAACTGGTCTAGTGATGACGACTGAAAATGCAGAAAAAAAAATTATTCTATACATTTTATAAGATCTAGAAAACTGTATTATTGATCATTTTAAAAAGATATTTTTAGAAATTAAAATTTTTCATTATACTTATAATAATAACTTAACCTTAACTGTGAAGTATTAAAGCATTATTCAAATTATGAGTGATATTAATGTATAAATATTTATGAAACATCTATTTACTTGTATTATAAGAAAATTGAAAATGTTTTATTTATTTTTAGTTTGTATAAACTTTTATAATTAATAATTAAATATAATCTAATGTTTATGTTTTTTTTTTATTTTATACATTAGAAATTATAAAAAAATAAATGTTTGTTTAAAAATTTTTTAGTGTACCAAGTATTTAAAAATGTAGCAGACTCGTATGATACCATGAATGATGTTATGAGCTGTGGAATACATAGGTTATGGAAAGATGAACTTATAAGGGTATTAGATCCAACCCCAAAGACACGATTATTAGATGTTGCTGGAGGAACTGGTACATACTTTATCTACTTTAGCATTTCTTAATAATACATTACTAATCAATTAAATATTTATTTAAAAGAGTTCTAGTTATAAAGTTATTAACAGTAAAAAAGGTGATAGGTACATTTTTTGTAGTATTACAATATTTTATTTAGTACTGCAGTACTTAATTACCCTTTTGATTAAATTATTATTATGAAATTATAGACAGTTTTTATGAAAAAACAGTGAAGTCAAAAATTGTAATTTTTGAATAGACCATAAAACAAAAAAAAAATGTATGTGGTCTTAAAATTCATATCATAAATATAACATAGCTACCTATAGAAACAACAATAACATCTCAAAAGTATCTAAAAATGTCTAATTAAAATGATAATTAACCTGAAAGTTAACCAACTTTTCACAAAACTGTCAATATTATTGCAATTAAAAGACCAATTTAAATTTTTTATGTACTTTGTGTATATGAACAAATACTATTATTTTTTTTATGAAAAATAAAACTATTTAAAAACTTAATAATAATTTCTATTAAAAGCTGATTATTAACTAACAAAATAGATTTATATATTGTAATATAAACATTTTCTTTATTCTACCAAATAATAAAGTGTTATAAAATTTATTTATTTTTCTACATTTACGAGTATTAAATTATATTAAAAATTAATTTCGTTTGAAAAATTTTAGTTGCTTCTATTTATGGAGAATAAGTAGGAGTAAGACAGAGTATATAGAGTACGAGTTTGATAAAAGAGAACACGGGGTAGGTGAAATAAGTAGACCAGCAACAATAGGCGAGGACGTGATTGGAGAGGTGGAAAGTTTTAAGTATTTAAGATCAGTTGTGCAAAAGAGCGGTGGTATTGACGAAGATGTAAGACACAGGATTGAGTACGGATGGTTGAAATTGAGAAAAGCGTCTGGCATCTTATGCAATAAAAGAATTCCAATGAGGCCGAAAGGTAAATTCTACAAGGCTGTAATAAAGCCAGCTATGATGTATGGTTCAGAGTGTTGGGCAGTTAACAAGAAAGGAGAGCACAAAATGAGTGTAGCAGAGATGAGAATACTTAGATGGATGAGTGAAGTGACTAGAAAAGATAGAATAAGGAACGAGCATATAAGAGGGAGTATAGGTGTAGTGTCAATCGTCCTGGATAAGATGAGAGAAAATAGGCTTAGATAGTTAGGTTATGTTTTGAGGATAAAAGAATCGGAAGCTGTAAGAACAGTTATAAAAATGAATGTTGAAGAAAGAAGAGGTAGAGGAAGACCAAAAAAGAGATGGAGGGATGCTATTGAATGTGATATGAGGACAGCTGATGTGAGCGTAGAGGATGTGGGAGATCGTGTCAAGTGGAAGTTTAGGATAAGGGTGGCCGACCCCAAGTAGTTGGAATTAAGGCGAGGAAAAAGACGAAGACAGTTAAACTAAATTTCATTATAAGTCTAAAAAAAAATGTAACAATTTTTATTAAAAATACTCATTTTATAGGTTTATAAAATATTACTCACTTTTATTTTAAAATTGTTAAAATATTTTTCTTTAGTGTTATGTACGATAATTTGTGTTTACAGGAGATATTGCTTTTAGATATTTAAATTATATATCTGATATGGAAGGAGATGGGTATGTAACAGTAGCTGATATTAATAAATTTATGCTAAAAGAAGGAAATAGGAGAGCATTAAATTTAAGATTAAATAATGAACTTATTTCTTGGCAAGAGTGTGATGCAGAATTGTTACCATTTGAGTCAGATTCATTTTCTGCATACACAATTGCCTTTGGAATAAGAAATGTAACGCATATTGATAAAGTATTAGATGAAGCTTATCGAGTACTTGAACCAGGAGGCAGATTTCTTTGTATGGAATTTAGTCAAGTGAACCCAGAACCTTTAAGATGGTACAGTTAATAATTATTTATATATCTTAAAATAATAATTATTATTTCTCTGAACTTTAGGCTCTATGATCAATATTCATTTAATGTTATTCCCGTTATGGGTCATTTAATTGTTGGTCAATGGGAACCTTATCAATATTTAGTAGAAAGCATAAGAAAGTTTCCACCTCAAGTAAGTTAAACTAATAGACTTCATTAATATTTACCTGCTTAGTTTTAATTATCAGTATCCACAGAGAATCATAATTTAAAACTACTATTTAAATATTAAAATTTTATTGCTGTCTCAATAAAATTTTCCTCTTGAATTATAAAAGGCAAACCTTGAAATTAAATAAGATTTTTTTAAGTTTAATTTTATAAAGAATGACAGAAATTACATTGATTAAACTCTAGTTGTTTTTATTTAGTAATTTTTGATAGTACATTGATTATTATAAAATTTATTGTAATTTAAAAGAACACTACACATGTTACGTGATTAAATACAATTTAAAGAAATTAATCTAATATTGTAAGTAAAATACTGCCGATTCAAAATTGTTTTTAAATTCCTAAATATTAAAGGTTTTTCTTATTACTACATAATGGTTTATTTAATTAAATGATTATTTTGACTCAATACTTTTTATTTTCAACAACTTTCATACAGTATAAACAAAATTGAAGTTGTAAGTGTAGTTTAAGAATTATATTTATTTAACAATATGTTTTTCTTATAAATTATCTATATAATTTTCAGGATGATTTCAAATATATGATTGAATCAGCTGGTTTTCGATGTGTTACATATACAAATTTAACATTTGGTGTAGTATCAATTCATTCAGGATTTAAAATATGAATGTAATAATAATAAAATAAAAAAACAATGTGTAAATAATCAATTATGATGCTATAATTAAAATGTGAATATAGAACTGTTAATTTAATTTTAGTAAATTTTTATTTAATTGTTAAAAGTTAAGACGCTACTTGAAACATTCTTGTTTACGCCAGTCAGAGAACACAAAATACAATGTAAAAAACTATGTTTAAAAAAAAATACCGATAATTAAAAATAACTTTCAAAGATCTAAAAGTACCATAAACATATCAATAATAATAATAAAAAAAAAATTATACATAATTAAACAATAACAACTTAATCCATTTTTAACTGTTATCTTAAGTATGTTGGCATGTTCTCGTTGCATTGAAATAATAACTATTATCATTGTAATGCTGGATTGCACATGTTTTGTGGGATGTAAAATATCATAAATAAAAGGATACACAAGTAAAATAATTAAAAAAATTGTTTATACAACCCAACAGCCTAAATAATAACTATTCAAATTACACACAAAACAGTCCCATGTTTTATAAAAACATTTGTTTTTTTATGGACTAGAAATAATTACAATTATATTATAATTGAAGACATGAAATTACTAATAAAATTTGTATTTAATGTGTAGATAAATAACATAATTTCAATAAAATAGTAATGCAAGAATGAGAGTAGCCAGATAAAAGGTAGTTAAAATTGGCGAGAAAAATTCAGTATATAATCNAGCCAGATAAAAGGTAGTTAAAATTGGCGAGGAAAATTCAGTATATAATCCATGCTTAATGGACCACATGAAAATATTTATAATCTACTCGCACATCTTTTAAAGAAAGAAAAAGACATAAACAAACAAAAATAATTAGTATTGAGAAAATTTGTCAAACCCTTCCAATAAATTATTTCATCAAAAATTAAAAATAACATTAAAATAAATATTTGAGGAATGTTAGAATGTTAATGAATAATTTTAATGTAAATAAATATAAATAAAAAACGATGCAACTAAGCTCATAAAAATATTTTTTATTATATGAGTAAGTGGTATTATATATTAGATAATTATTTTAGGTAGTTTTATAAATTAAATTCTGCATATTGGAAGGGGACATGTGCAGTACTTAATTAAGAATTTAACCGCTCTTGAATAGCAATATAGCCACTTGGCCTAAATAAAAATAAATGAAATGCCTCGTTTCATGAGTAACATAACTTCCAAAATTACGACCAACAATACAATGCCATGTTGGGTTATACTTCTTATCAAATTCTTTCTTTATGTATGCAGCTATGTCCTGAAAAACATTGTTTTTAATCATTTCAATATAAAATAGAATTATAATATAATAATACTAAATTATTATATTAATATACAATATTGAATGATATAAAAATAATTTGATCTCATAATAATAATTTCCATTTTATCGGTGAAGAATGAATCGACTTATTCAAATTCATCTCTATGATCTAAGTTGACTACAGAGCTGACAACACTGACTTGGTGAGTGAGAAATTCTTTAACTAATACATCCAAATGACAAATACGTCATGACGTCGGTTTTTGATTTTACAGTGAAGGAGTAAATATCAACAATTCATTTTAGAGTGTGGTCGTGACAAATACCTCCCGTAAATAATAGTTTGAATAACAATTTATTCAAAAGGTTTTGATAATATAAACTATCTATATATAATATATTTTTAAGTAGAATGAAATAGAATAACAATAAATTTAGATTACTAAAAATTAAATAAAATTATTATAGAGTAAAATAATAATATCAAAAATATTATTTGTTACAGTAGATTCATTTTCTTATTTTTAAGTTAGAAATGTATAATTTAAAAATATAATGTTATAATAAAGAGAAGTAAATTATATAGTTTAAATGTATTTTTTTATCAATAGAAATAAATAAGCATTTAATTATACCTTTTCAATATTGTATTTTTCCAGGGCTTGGGTAGCGCAATCAACTGCATCTTGCTGCATCTCTTCAGACATGTCAGCATTTTTTATAACTGCTTTGCGATCAGACATTTTTCAAATATTTTAATTGACTGAAAAATTATAATAATAATACTTAACTCTAATAAAATTTTCTCAAAAAAAAAAAAAAATTAATTTTGAAATATTTTTAATAAATTAATATCCCCCTATTAAATAAGATAACTACATAAAATATTGAAAAAATTTACCTTTCTAGCAAGAAATTTAAGGAACAATCTAATAGTGACTTTAGATAATACTTCTTAGAGTCGAACTAAAGTGAAGAACGATTTTCTATTTTAAATCAACTAAATACAAATAACTTCCGAATATTTGCCGATAAAATAAATGACGAAGAGTGTTGTTAACAACTCTGTTAGAGCGAAAATTCACTTTCTCATTGGCTAGGAAACGGCGGTTTCTATCAGCCACTTTACTATCGTCGACCCATCAACCCAACAAATCGATATACGATTTTTTATTCCATGATACCAAAAACGTTCTTCAGTATAATATTTGGCAAGTCTAATTATAAGTAATTCAAACTTTGAACAATCTGAAATTAATTCTTCAATGAATCGCTATTTATTTTTTTTTCAACAAATAAAATTTACATATTATAATATAATGTACAATTTTTGAGAAATTTTGTTATTTACAAAACTTATGTTTCATGCAATATTAATTAATTAGATATCATTTTACAACTATCGATATTCTTGAAAACTTATCAAGCATCATGAATCGAAAAAAATTTAATTTTTATAAATTGGTAAAAAGGAGATTTAACAATAACCGTTTATGATATATAGTTATATTTGATTTCAACGAAGCGTCCATAGAAATTAACGCAATGCATCAAATAGTTTAAATTTGCTCAACTATCGATATTATAGAGAACATGAAATTGACACGATAGTTTTTAAATATTAATGTTTGGCTTATTCCAATCATAGTTGCTGTTTTATCTCGTTTTGATTTCTTGGTGTTTCCATTTCCTTTAAAATCGCATTTTGGCGATTACTGTATGTTGTCTTCTAACTTGTAACATCTAACACATTTTTCTAACCTACCTATTTAAATTTTCTGACGTAAAAAGTTTTTGTTTAGTTCTAGTAAAAATACGTTTTTATTTAGCATAATCTATAATTATCATGTCGGGCAATGATTGTAGAATTTACGTAGGAAATCTGCCACCGGATATACGGACAAAAGATATCCAGGATTTATTCTATAAATTTGGCAAAGTTTTGTTTGTCGACTTAAAAAATCAAAGAGGCCCACCTTTTGCGTTTGTTGAATTTGATGATCCTCGGTAAGAATATAATTATTTTTAACTATATCTTTTTATGATAAAATTAAAATTGTATTTTATAACTAAACCATTATTATTATGTTCAATTTTTACTGTTACCGTAAATTTTGTTACTTATTGATTAATTGATAATTAATTTTTTATTAATTTTCCTTATGTGCCCATTTTTAGAACAATCATATATATAACTTATTTTGAAAGTGTACATCCAAATAAAATCAATTACATATTAAAGGTTTAAACGTTCCAAAACAGTTTATGTTTGATGAAATTCATCCTGAAATTTTTTGTTAAACAATAAAAAGAATTTTTTCATCTTACCCTAGCTTTTTCACTGCTAACAACTCTTTAATATCACGTTTATTAAAAAACTTAAAATAAGCATAAATAAAAAACATAAATTATAAATAACATTTCATCAACTAAGATGCCCTTAGAAATCTCAAGGTACCTTTTGTTGTGTCAATGGGCAGCTAGCAAGTAAACCCTAATGACACGCCACTAGTTAAAATATATAAAATAAAGTAGATAAGAATAAAAACAATAAATTTTTTCTATTGCTGTAACAATTTCAAATATTTTTATTTTTAAAATCTATTTGATAATTCTTTAAAACTGAAAGAATTATCTCAGTATGTGTTTAGCGTTGATAATGGTAACATTGTTTCCGAAATACGTATCCGCGACTTTTCATTAATTTTTTTGTGGCTTTGAGTTTAATATTTTTTAGTTTTTTAAATTAATAATATTTTTAATATAGTTTTAATTTTACTTAATTAATTAGCCACAAGTGATCAATTTTTATTATATCTTTAAAACTGGATAAGAATAAAAATAGTACTGTATAGACTTATATTTGAAGAAAAATTGTAATTTATAATGAAAAATTTATAGTAGATTATATATATATTTATTTATAAATGTAGTAAAATAAGTTAAATTTTGCTTATGAAAAATTTATAAAATATGTTGGTATTTTTTTACATTATTTTTAATTTATTTTTCTACATTTGAACTAAAGAATATCATTTAAATACCAACCCTTACAGCTACCCTAGAATTTTATAAAATTACATCTTTTAAAAATCATATTTTTATTTTGGAATAGTTAATACTTCTTAATTACTGAAATAAACATATTGATACTTTAATTAGTTAAAAAATTTAAATCAAAAAATAATTTTTTACCTAGAATAGCAGTAATGCTATAAAAAAGTAATTTTTAATTAATACTATGTTACTTAAATTGCTAAGATCATATTTAATTTAATTTCAGAGATGCAGAAGATGCTGTTCATGCTAGGGATGGATATGATTATGATGGTTATCGGCTGAGAGTTGAGTTCCCTCGAGGTAATGGTCCACACAGAGGTGGTGGTGGTGGTGGTGGTAGTGGTAGTGGTGGAGGAGGAGGTTACAGTAGAGGAGGTGCTAGTGGAGGAGGTGGTAGAACAAGAGGTCCACCAGCAAGACGCTCTCAATACAGAGTACTTGTTACTGGTATGATAAATTTTCAAATAAACCAAATATATTACCTAAAAAATAAACATTAATAAAATAGTGAACAAATTTTTTCCACTTAGGATTGCCAGCATCAGGTAGTTGGCAAGACTTAAAAGACCACATGCGTGAAGCTGGTGATGTTTGTTATGCAGATGTTTACAAAGATGGATCTGGTGTAGTAGAATTTTTACGTTATGATGACATGAAATATGCAGTTCGTAAATTAGATGATTCAAGATTTAGGTCACATGAGGTTTGCATTTAAATTTTATTGTATTATTATTATCTTCTTACTCATAATATAATTATATTTTTGTATCAGTGTTTTCATTTATTTATTAATGTATTCATTGCAGAGCCCATCTTCAAAGTAATGCTTACTTTTATGTGTCAATGTAGTCACAGATGCAATATTACTATGAAGATGAACTGTGTTTTAAATTCAAAACACTAACTTTCCCTCCTCTCAAAATAATGAAACTTAATTTTATAAATTTATTAGAAATATTTGTAGTTATATATTAATATTTCTATTTTTAAGTTTTAAGTAATTCATTTTAATAAATCAGGGAAATAAAAAATGTAATAATATTGAAACAACCTATATTATAAATGTATTTTACTTAATTATAAAATGTTAATTACAAATTTATTTTTCTTTTGAAATTATATCAGAATTATTTTATTATCTATTTAATTCTATTCAATTATTAAAATTTTTAGGGTGAAGTGTCATATATTCGTGTTAAAGATGATTATGGTGGTGGAAGTAGCCATCGTAGTCGTGATTATTATAGTCGTAGTCGCAGCCGCTCCAATAGCTATTCACCTCGTGATCGTGCCACACCAACATACTCGCCTGTAAGAAAAAGTCGAAGTTATTCAAGATCTCGATCTCGATCATAATATTGAGGACCTAATGGTAAAGCATGAAATAATTCTATATTGACCCTCATTCCATTACTCTAGTGTTTTATTATTATTATTATTACTATTATTATTATATATTATTATTATTTTTATTTGGAAAATATTTCACAAATTTAAATACGAGGGTTAAGCTAAATTAAACGTGTTTTTGTCAATTTTTATTATTTTAACATTGTAGCTGATTATAAACTGGACTTGGACATTTGACACAAATAAAGGACTCTTAGCATTACTTAATGAAGGATATCTAGTTGAATTTTATTTGCCACCTTTTATCAACTGAACAGGAAAATCTTCATTCATTAAAAATTAAATCTGTATGTAATATAAGTGTGTTTAAATATATAAATGTTTGTAAAATAAATTTTGCAAGTCAAATTGGATTTGAAGAAGATAAATATTAGTGTAAGTTACGTCTTATTATATTCACTTCATGATATTTAGCAATATATATAAATATATATATTGTGAAAGTTGAACAATAATGCACTTGTATAATAAATTATGTAAGCACTAATTTTCTATACATTTGGAGTTTTTAATACTTGAACTACATTTAAAAGATGTCATATTAGGAACTTACTACGGAAAATGGATTGTACATCAATTGTTGATAAATAAAATGTTTAAAGTGGAAATACCCTTTGGATCACCTTCTAAAATTCTATGGAAACCTCAAGACTTCTAATATATGTGTTACCTTTTGTTAAAAATGCGTAATGGATTTACTATCTACTTAATGAAGTAAAACAATACATTAACTTTTGGATATGTAATACATAGGAGATATATTTTAGGGAAGTAATATTTTTGTGGATAGTCTGAATCATAAAATGTAAGGATCAAAAATTGGATTTAGTCAAAATTTTTGTTTTAATTATTTTAATGGTTACCTTCTGGAAGTCTAGTAATGTATTATACCTCGGGGAAATATATTTTCTGGATTTACTGGATGCATGCTTTATTAATGGACTGAAATTGGATTTTACCTTTCATATTTTATTTACAATCAGAACTAAAATGACCATCAGCCTAAATTTCTACAAATAAAATACCAATAATTAGATTATATTTAACTGGAATATAGGATTGGACAATCTTCATAAAAATATATATATTAATAAACTGCTGGATCAATAATACAAAAATGAGAATAATTACAAGTAAACTGAAATGAACATTTTCATATCGATTTATACATTTGTCTAATGTTGTTCTATATAATTAGATTATTTTGTGTTAGATACCTTGTTAACTGCCATAGTCAAACTGTTGTCATTTTAAAGTTTCTTTGTACAGTATTTGTATGAACAAAAAAAAAGAAAAAATTTTATTTTTAAAGTGGACCCAAGTTTTTAATATATTTTAGGATTATATCAGGGGAAATAGTAAGGTTCAGGCAAAAAGTTCCTTATTCCCATTTTTATATAAAACTAATTTAAAACAACTCTTTTAATATAGTAGTTAAACGTAAAAGTTTTTTATAGTGTCTTAGAAGGATCCTTACTCCCCATTAATCAAATATGCATATAAGATTTATCATTGCACATTCAATATGTAAAAAATTATAACTTCAGTCGTTACAATTCCTGTAAAAAAATATTGTTCTAAGATATACGTATTCTTTTTAAATATTAACTAAAACTTAATAGACTTATAAATTAAGTTTATTTTTATTAATAAAAAGTGTTATTACATTATATATATATATATATATTACTATTAAAATGTACTGTTGCATATTACAATATATTTATTGATAAAATTTTTTAAAAACATTATCTAACTAATTAAACTTATTAGTTGTGATTAATGTGTACAATATTGAAAAATTAGAGTTTTCAAAACTAAGTTACATAAAAAATTCTTTTGATAAATAGAGTTAAAAATAATTCAATTCAAATATATTTTATCGACAGTTAAGTGTAATATTTACAATGTTTTAAATTACTATACATAAAACTAAGATATAATTATAATTAAGTAATGTTGAAAAACAATGAAATTTAGAATATAATTCTTTCTTATAATATATCACAGATATGTATGTGAGTGCCAGTGGGTATTTCCAGCTAGCAGCTAAGTCATTCTTCTTAATTCTTTACAACAGGTTAACTATTCCAAATCACATTAAAAATAAATTTGACTTGGGATAGTTTATCTCTGATGAACAAAATTATCTTGATAAATAAATAATTAGAAAAAGTTTTTAAGTACTATACGTCATTTTAAATTTTAAAAAATAATACAAAATCTTAGAAGACTATTTTATTGCATTCTTATAGATATCAATTTTAAAATACTTTGAAGTTCAAAATAACCGAAGTATATATGGATAGATATTTTAGATAGTCACTCGAATTTAAATTTTTACGAAGTCGCAAAATTTTTATTTAATTGCAGAATATTTTAATTAATATTATTATTTTATAAAATACATTTCCTTAAAAAACAATTTTAAAATAAAAAGAATTATTTACATACTCTGTCTTAACTTTACTTTTAAAAAATAAAAAATACCTCAATTTATAACATGATTAATGAAGCTTATATTTGAAAAGCTATTTTTAAAAAAAAATTTTATAATTCAATTATAAAATTATAAATTGAGACTTCTAAACAGATAAAATAAAATGATACATTTTATCAATTGTGTTTTTTAATTCGTGACTTGTTAATGTGATAAATTAAGACATATGTACAAAAAGACTACCAAAATGATTTAAAATTATAACCCCTACCCTTGAAAAAAAATTCTGATAGCATCACTTAACACAAATTTTTTTATAATTCCATGGGATCATAATACCATTTCTTGGGAGCCTTCCAAGTATGAATTAAAACCAAGAAAAATGCATAGATATTAACGTGCAATATCAGAACATATATTATTTATCCTTTAGGTTGAGCTGATTATCTTAACAAAAATAAAAATGGCCTAACACTAAAAAAAGGTTGGACTCTTCAATTTCTGTACGCTTCGTATGTATTATGCATCATTAGTAGTTATAATACATGCTGTATTACACAAATAATAATAAAAAATTATTGGATTAATTAAAAATTTTAATGAAGTTTAAAGGTAAGAGTTTTTTGCCGGGGTATACCAAAGTAATTTTAGGAGGTCAACAAATTTTTATCAACTGAATAAATTGAAAGTTCAATTTAACAGACTATAATATTTAAAAAAAATCTGTTTAACCGTCTAAGTTAATCCTAGGAGTAAATTACTTTTCTTGTTTCAACATTTTAGTTTCGTCCCTAACTCAGAGACGTATCATAAAGATAACATTAATAGTATTATATCTAGGCGAGAGGAGAAGAGCATTTGAATATCTAGTAATAATCTAAAATACCTAAAGAATATCAGATGAATGCCTTAACTTTGCCTTAATTATTAAATGTTAAAATTTTCCGAAATATTGGTTAAGAGTTTTTTTTTTAACTCCAACTGTGATAATACCCTTCATTTTATTTTGTTAATTTTCGTATAATTAAACCGGCCATATTAGTGGCCAAACTAGGGTTTCGTTCTATGTAGGGTTTATATTTAAGAAAAATGTTAACTACTCCTTCCAAACGAAAAAAAATTGAATCTTCACAATGAAATTATATTTGTCATGGATGGATATAATCCAGATTTTCCCACGAGATTACTCCAGTGGTTCCGATCTTCAGCGAAAATATATTTTCGTTACCTAGTAGAACGGATTTCTGAAAATACATAAAATGCTGTAAAATATATTTGAAATATCATAACAAGTATACTTGCAATTACAAATTTGTATAATCACAACAAATTATAAAAATTAAAAAAAAAAAAACATTTTTTAAATAAAATTTTATTCTTTAAAAATAATTGTTGGTTCAATACTTTTTTGCGTTATTCCAATGGAGTTAATGTAGAGAGCGAAATTATCACATTTATAAATTTGTTAGAGCCATTTTAGAAGGACCCAAGTTTGTAAAAATTTGTTGTAGAAATATTTTACGTATAAGAATAAACCCCAACACTATAATCCCAGTTAAATCAAATTACTAAGTTTTCAACCCTATTAATATAAATATGTACTGGCTGAAATTATGAATGGAATAATTTAACAAAATTTATAAAAGCATATAAATTTGCTCTCTAATTATATATAACAAAAACCAAATTTATAATAACAAAAGTAAATACTTTTTAAGTTAATTATGCAATTGACAATTTAATTAATAAGATTGAATAGTATATATGTTAGTCAAAATATTACATAAGTCAAATGATTCGACAATCGAATAATATATATATATAATTTTTTTTTTTTTTGTAAAAATAAAGTGTCATTGTAAATAAATTTATTGTACAACAGATGTATAGATAGTAATTTCCTTATTAATAAAAAAAATAAAGTACGTATCAAATCACGATTAAATACCGCTATTGATTGACATGGAAGTAACTTAAAGGAGCTTAGCCTCCACCAAAAAAAATGTTTGTAGAAAATTATGTTTATTTATATTATGAAAATATATTTTGCGATGGGAGCAAAATACAAAAAACCCCTTAACATTTGTATTCTAGCTGCGCCTTGACAATCAACCGTTAGTCGATAGTTAAGGAATTAACAATTATAAATATTTCTATTTGTAATTTGTAATTATTGGAAATTACAAAAAAATCTTATTCAAATATAATAATTAACAAAATAATCATTGTACCAAAATGATAAAGTTTGATCAAGTATATTGAAATAAAAATTAAAAATGTATAAAGTACACATACATAGTACAAAATTAATTAATTTAGTAAAATAAATTCTATTATTATATATTATTAACTAAATTATTAAATATTTTTATAAAAGAAAGATTTAATTCAAAGTAAAAAAACTATGATTTTATTTAACTAAAATGTTTAAAAAATAACTAATAATATGCATTACAATTAAACATTTATTATAGCATTGGATAAAGAAAAATCAGTTAACTGATCAAATTTATTTCTGGTACTTTTGCGGTTTCCTGTTTTACTTTTTGGTTTTAGATGCTACATATTAATCTAATCTAAACAATTAACCGCTACTACATTATGTGACACAATTATTTTAGTATTCACACAGTTTAATCAATTAAAATTTTAATATTGTGGTCAATATTTTTAGATATAAATTTGTAGAATTTGAAATGACATGCCATTAAGTGTTTGATGTCACACTTTTGATCATTGAATTAATGAGTTATTATTACAGTTTTATTGTCTAATTCTTTGATGTTTAAATAATTCTGTAATTTTTGTTATTTGAAAAGTATCAAAATATTTTTTAAAAAAATTGCTGGTAAGAAACTTTTGTTTATAAATTTAATCAAAAAATATATTCTATATTACTTATATAAAATTTTTGTCCAACTGTCAAAAAATAAAATGTTAGTTGACTTTTTGTTTCTTAAACACATTGTTTTTTAGTTAATTTTTTATAAAATATAAACTAAATTATTTTTCTTTTTTCATAACTAAAGTTGTTAGTATTATACGGTACAATAAAAATGATTTAAATTATTTCTCAATAAACAAAATAATTGGAAAGTCTTAAATCCCAGACAGTTATTTTAAAAAATAATGTTGTAAAAACAATTGTATTACATTATAATAACGTAATAAAATTATTTTAATAATATATAAAAAAAAAATCCTGTCTGGGATTATATCTCATTTCCTCTTCTGTATAATTATTTTAAATTCATACTGAGTGGAACAGATCTGGCAGATAACTCTTAAAACTTTTTATACAATTGTCATTTCGGTATAATTTTTTTAAAAATAATTTTTGTATTCTCAGACTACGTTAAAAGTATATTTTTTATTATTTGTAATAAATAATAAAGTAAGTAAAAATTATTTTTATTTTATTTTAAAATAGCCTTTTTTAGAGTTTTACTTATAATAAATTTGATTGGGTAAACAACAATTTTAAGATAATTACTTATTGAGTTACAAGTATTTTAACACATGGGTGAGTATGTAGTGCTAGCAAAGTATATTTAATACAAATTAGTGCGAGTTATTAACGTAGTCTAAGAATGCAAAAATTGTTTAAAAAAGATTATAGTGAAATGATAATTGTAGCAAAAGTTAAAAGAGTTGTCAGTTAAATTTATTCTAAATAGATTAAATTAATAAATATAAATTGTATAACTGTTTTTTTTAATCATTAAATTTCTTTTTTGTTTTAAAACAAAACTAAAATATACTTTAATATTTATCAATGAATTAATAATTATAATTATAATATTTAACATTACATAGTTATGAAAGATCTGTTATATAATTAATAAATCAATATTGCCAAAATAACGTCTAAAATTTGAACAAAATAAATATTAAATGTTATCTTTTTTTATTTAGTAAAAATATTAATTAACAATTTTTTTTATTACCTACAATCTTTTTATAAATAAAAGTATTTTAAATTTTAACCACAATAGAAAGTAATTAATTACCATATCACATATTTTTTAGAGATCTGAAGTTAATCATGTCTTCCACCGAAAACTTCACATATTTGTTTGATCGCCCAACTGAACCTATTTTCAAACCCAAAGGTGATGATGAAGATGTCGCTTTTATCGTTCCAGACGAATACTTGGTAAGACATTTATCAAACAAAATTTTTGACGTTCGTCACGGAATATGTGCATTTAAAAATTTTAAGTCATTATTTAAATGGGAATAAGTCATTCCCAACACACCTTTAGCCAGTATAGATTTTATTAATTGACTTTAAACTTAGTTATATGTTGTAATCGAGTTTATAACATTTAGATTATTAAGAGGATTTACCCCCCCCTCATAAAATGAAAAATATTTTTACGCATTATATAATCCTACATTAGATTTGCACAACTTGAGATTATTCAAAGTGACTCACACAAAATGTATAAATGCATATATTTCCGTGTTCTATTACTTATTTCTTTACATCCCAAATCCGTTTAATTTTTTTATTTATTCTGTATTTAGGATGAGCGATATAAACCAGCTGCATCCGATTTGCAAACTCGTTTTCCAGGAGCTAAGCAAATTAAGATTAATAAAATCAATAAAATCCCTGACCTATCACTTCCCTTGTCACTTGACAAGAATACACCATTTACTTTATTTAACCCTATGCACTGCTCGATGTCATCAAGACTCATTACTGTTTTTATGGGTAAATATTCATAATAGTACAATTGCTTAAACTATTGAATATTGATATTTAATCCAAATTCGATGCTTAAATTTCATTCATTCTGCGCAGTTTTAAATAAAAAAAAATATATTTGTATTTATTTATTGATATAATAACGTTATTATAATATACAAATTCCTTTCATAGCCTTTACGACTTTGCATAGAAATTAATAATATTAGCTTCGATGTGATGTTGAGAAGGTATTGTTTTTACTATGATGTATTTTTTTATGTCTGTCTAAAAAATATTCTCAGTTTTCATCGTATTAAAATTACTGATTTATAAGTCAAAAAAATTCGGTTGAACTTATCATCTTCAAAAATAGAAAAACCCTTAAAAAATACAAGTGTAATACACAATTTTTTTTTTAATCATTATGGATCTTTGATGAGCTGTTCCACAGAAATATTAAATCTACCACCATCCCTTATGCTTAAAACTTGTATCAACTCAGATTTTCAAATGGAAATCCATAATATTTTTATATATTCTTGTTCGTCATAACAAAAAAAAATGTTTAACAAAAAAAAAATTATATATATAAATTTTAAACGAAATACGCTACTTTGTAATTTAAGATATTTTTTTAAAAATAGTTTTTCTACACGGTCACATTATTATTTTATGTAGCGATAAGAGGTATCGGTTTACTGTGTCAACGCACGTGTCAGAATAAGGACCTATAACGTTCGTGTTAGTTATGATTTTTTCTTTATAAACGCTAAACTTTAGAAAACCGTGGAACGCTTAATATTAAATAAAATAAATTATTTGTTTTACAAAACATTTTTTTTATTAAACTAAATCAAATGGTGTAAAAAAAAATAGGGTTGCCTTTGAAAATCTGAAGTTAGCACAAGTTTTAAGCATAAGGGATGGTGGTAGAATTTTAATATTTTTTATGAAACAGTTCATCAAAGATCCATAATGATTAAAAAAAAATTATTTATAACATTTGTATTTTTTAATATATTAGGTGAGACATAGTTAGCGGATTATTCTGTATAAAAAAATACAACAAAATTGTTCGATCAGTGATTAGATTAATACTGATGTATTAATTTAATAACGATTATAAAATTATAAATATTAATAATGATATATCTGTCGAGGCAAATTATAATTACAATAATTTTTTTTTTTATAAAATTCAAATTTTAGTGAGATTTTTCTTAGTTATTCTAAAGACAATAAAAAAATGAATGTGGTGTGATACAGTGGATCATACAGTCGCCGTTTTAGTGTTAATGTTCAGATGTGTTGTTTGCTGTTAGTTGCCCAATGGGTGACCATACGAGACTTTAACTTTAACAGAAACACTCATTTTGTCTCTTTACTGGTTCCCTCAGATATAATAAGATTGCATTAGGTCAACAGCTGTTGTAAAAATCCTGTCAAATAAATTCTAAAGAATCACCATTATTTTATTTTTTGAAAATTTTATAGAAAACCTAAAGATAATAAAAAAAGTTTAAATGAGGCTACCCACGTATATCAATTTTTTTGTGTTCGAGGACATCACAACTTTTAAATTTATTTTAAATTAAAGTTTATTTTTATGCACTTCATAATTAAAATGCTCTAATGTTTTCTTCTAAAAGTTATTAGTCTTTAAGGTTGAAATTACAAAGTTCCTGCTAAAATTGACCAATTCTTATTTGCTTAATTCTTTCTTTAGCACAATTGTATCGAAACGTTTTATGATAGTGTTATCCGCTGTTAGATATCATTCTATATTGTAATCCACTATGCTGGATCCCGTGACTATAATTAACGTTCTTCTTTTAACTTAATAAAATTTTGAACATAAACAATCAGATCAAATATAAGCTAATTATCATTTCTATCATAGATATAATAGAAATTCATATATTATCTGCGTTAATTTTAAGCAAATTTGTGTTTTACCGCTAGAATGTTAAAAATTAAAACAATTAACTTATAAAACAATCAAAAATACTTATAATTTTACAGAAACAAAATCAACTGACGAGTTAATGTCCTTGGCAGTATATTGTCGTGAAAAGATGAACCCATTTATGTTTGTGTATGCTTTATCAGTGGTTATGCTTCATAAACCAGAGACTCGAAGTATACAATTACCTTCACATGCTGAAATGTTTCCTGGACTTTATGTTGATCCTACAGTATTAAGTCGTGCCAGAGAAGAAGCAGCAGCCGTTCCTACTGGCAACAGAGTAACAATAATTTGTTTTAAATATATATAAACGTCTCGTAATTTTGTTATTATAACAGAAAAAATTATAAAGGGTATAAAAATAAAAATTTTATTTTATTCTGCTCATAAATATTTTATTGTATAGATTTTGACTTGAATTTTTCTTATCATAATAAAGATTGTTAGGTTGTTAGTTATACTCCTAATATAATTTTAGGTTTTTTAATTTTTTAATTTTCAATTCATAATTTTAATGCTTTCAAGGTCTATTAAAGGCTATAGTGATTTCCTGAAAAGAGAGTTTTTTAACAACGAATACTTTAGAACAACTGATTAGTCCGTCGCCGGAGAGAGGGATAGCGACTACAGTGACCTAGTCTCGAACCTGAGGATAGTTCGCATTACATTAGTACATGTTATATAATGGACTCAACAACCCTACCCTTAATTTAATTCATAATAAAAAAAAATGTTATTTAATATGCAATCAATAAGAAAAATTAGGTGATAATTGTCAAAATGTCTTTTTAATTTTTGACATAGATACCGATTGAAATCCCACGAGATTATACAGCATCTGATTTAGACATTGAGCATAGACTACAATACTTCCGTGAAGACATTGGAGTGAATCTTCATCATTGGCATTGGCATTTAGTGTATCCATTTGATGGACCACGAAATATTGTAGAAAAAGATAGAAGAGGAGAACTTTTCTACTACATGCATCAACAGATAATAGCTAGGTGTTTATTTATTATTAATAAGTAATAAAATTTACGTCGATTATAATTCATATTTAAATTATTCATATTATATTAGTTCGTTCAAAATTTAACAATATTTTGAAAATACGCATTGGTATAAGAAATTCTAAAATATAATAATGATAATTTTTTATTTAACTACTTTTACGACAGTTAAAATAAGTCTTCACAAATAAAGTCGCATTTGTAAACTAATTTTTATTGATCCAATTCCCCAATTTTTTCTTCTTTTGTATGACAAACTATGTAGGTCATTGGGAAGCTACTGAATTTTCGGTGAGCCAATCGCTTTTTGTTATACCATATCCTTGTAAATAGAGGGAAACGGTATTTATATTAGCGTAATATTAGTACAATTCATAAAATAGTAATATTAGAAAATAAAATTTCTGATTTGCGTATTTTTTATGTACATTTAAATTTAATATTAATCGTTACTATATGTTACTTTGTAATATTTAATTTTTAAAACTTTAAAATTACATTTCCAGGTATAATTTTGAGCGTTTGAGCAATCGAATGAATAGAGTAGTTCCATATACAAACTTACGTGAACCAATATTAGAAGGCTATTTCCCTAAATTGGATACAGTAGTTGGAAATCGCGTATGGCCATCGAGAAGTGCTAATACAAGATTATCGGTAGACAAATAACGTCTAAACTATAAATATCTTTCTATATATAAATAAATATTTCTTTTTTTGTTCATAGAATTTAAACAGAGAAACTGATCAGGTCAGATTTAACCTCGAAGATTTGGAACTCTGGAGAGATGAATTGTTCAAAGCTATTCACTCTGGGTTCATTACTGATGTAATTATGAAATACAGAAATTACTGATTTCTGTTTAATAATAAATTGTATTTTATATTGTAAAATAGACTAATAACCAACAAGTAAGATTAACTGAAATGGAAGGCATTGATATTCTCGGTAACTTAATAGAAGCAAGTATTTTAAGTCGGAATCCAAATATCTACGGATCTTTCCATAATAACGGTCACTTGGCTATTGCATACTCACACGATCCTGACAACCGATATTTGGTAAATATTTTTGAAATACTTTAAATATTTTCTTCCAATGTTATATAATTATTTGTATTCTTTAGGAAAACTATAGCGTAATGGGAGACTCTACAACAGCAATGCGAGATCCTGTATTTTATCGTTGGCATGCATATATTAACCACATTTTCACGGAATTTAAGGCAGTCATTCCTCGATACACTATTCAAAATGTAATTAATTTAATTTGTTTATGTCTAAATTTACATTAAAATTAAATATCAAAAATCTTAAAATTTAGTTGAGTTTTGATAACGTAAGAGTAACTAGTGTGGAAGTGGCATCGGGAAATTCATTAGCTCGTAATGAATTTGCAACTTATTGGCAACAAAGCGACATTGATTTAACCAGAGGTTTAGATTTTGTACCTCGAGGTTCTGTGTATGCTCGTTTTACTCATTTACAGCATGCTTCATTCACATACAGAATTGTGGTATGTAAATAATATATTTTATGTGACCTGTATAAGTTTTAAAAAAATTAATATTTGCTTGCTATACACCAAATCTCGTTTTAAAGTATCAAAGTGCAATGTGATTTCATTGAGATGGATATAATAGAATAGAGCGTCAATTATAAATAAAAATATAAATACATTTTAATTACTTTGATATGTACCCGACTAATAACAAAAGATGTTGTGTTAATGTTTAGGTTGAAAATAATGGTAATCAACGAGTAGGAACTGTACGTATATTCATTGCTCCCAAATTTGATGAAAGGGGTCAACCTATCCGTTTTAACGATCAGAGACAACTTTTTGTTGAACTTGATAAATTCAGCTATGAATGTACGATTAAAAATAAAAATAAAAATTGTTACACTATTAAAATATTTTTTATGTATTTTAAAATAGTAAGAAGAGGAAGAAATGAAATCGAAAGGCGTTCAATTGACTCATCTGTAACAATACCGTTCGAAACAACTTATAGAAATTTGAATAGTAATAGACCTGCAGCGAATACTGCTTCAGAAGGAGTTTTTAATTTCTGTGGATGTGGATGGCCACAAAATATGTTGATTGCCAAGGGAACGCCTGAAGGTATGCCTTGTGAGCTCTTTGTAATGGTTTCAAACGGTGCTAATGACCAAGTAAACTTAATTTTTTTTTATTTTCATGTGATAATATTTGTAATTTCATAAAAACATATCAACTTTAATTCTAAGGTGGAGAACTCTGGCCGAGGAAACTTAACTTGTGATGATGCATCTAGTTATTGTGGTGTCTTGAATGCACGATACCCAGATGCTAGATCAATGGGTTATCCATTTGATCGTCCTGGAAGAGAAGGTGTAGTTTCGTTGCGTCAATTCCTTACACCTAACATGATTGTACAAGATGTAATTATTCGATTTTCAAACAGAGTTGTTGCTCCAAGAGCACAATCATCTGACAATCAAGCCAGACCAAGTTCTGGATCAGGAAATAGAAGACAATGAAACTAAAATTTTTTATGAAAATAAAATAAATAAACTACAATATTTAACTATCATACATTTATTCAACTTATTTTATAACTCTAAAATAACCAACTTAATTTATGTTATTGTTTTATTAATAAAGCTAAATATATTTTAATACTTAATACAACTATAATAACGTGTAGATTTAATAAATAAATTACTTATTTTCAAAAATAATAATCTGCCTTTATTCAATTCAATTACTTTTTATTATTTTGAGTGTGATTTTTAGGATTCAGATTTATACGATGAAACTTCAACTGCTATAATAGTAGATTCAGATCTATACGAAACTTTTGATTTTATCAAAAAGTGTTTATTTATTTATTAGCTTCGATACGTAGTTGAGAAGGTATCTTTCCGATTTCTTTCAATGATACGTCAAAAGATCACAAATCGTATCTAGTCGAAGATATTACCCTCAAAAATTGAAAAAAGTTCCCTCGTTCCCCTTAAATGGGGGAAACCTCCAAAAAAATTACAAATTTAAAAATCGCTAATTTTCGAAATTTTTTCAATTTTTTTTACTTAAAATTGCCATAACTTCTTATGGCAGTTTAACTTTAAAAAAATGAACATATCAATATANCATTACCCTTAAAAATTGAAAAAAATTCCCTCGTTCCCCGTAAATGGGGGAAACCTCCAAAAAAATTACAAATTTAAAAATCGCTAATTTTCGAAATTTTTTCAATTTTTTTTACTTAAAATTGCCATAACTTCTTATGGCAGTTTAACTTTAAAAAAATGAACATATCAATATAATTTTTTTTTTTTATAGATACATAATGTTCTTACCTTTCATTTAGTATATTTTTTTTTTATATGTGACTCTTTACTTGCCCACAGGGGGGGATTTAAAATGACAACTTTTTCACAAAAAATTAATTTTTCAACTTGACTTTTGAAAATGTTCCGGAAAGTCTGACACTTTTATATATATCTTAAATTAAAGCTAATGTAATATACTTTATTATGGAAAAAAAAAATTTCAGACTTAATTTTATGTTCATGGTGAAAACAGACATCAAAGTTAATAAAAAAAATACGATTTTTGTAAAAAAATTATTTTTTATATTTTTAACTTTATAATGCTATAACTTTTTGAAAGATGTATGGATCAATATAATTCTTTTTTATATAGATGCATGATATCATTACCTTTCATTTGGTATATTTTTTTTTATATGTGACCCTTTACTTGCCCACAGGGGGGGATTTAAAATGACAACTTTTTCACAAAAAAGTTGTCACACTAAGTAAAAGTAAAAGTAAAAGTTCACACTTTTACAATTTCAATGTAACTTTTGAAAGTGTTCCGGAAAGTCTGACACTTTTATATATATCTTAGATTAAAGCTAATAAAATATNATGTAATATACTTTATTATGCAAAAAAAAAATTCGGACTTTATTTTGTCTTCACGGTGAAAACAGACATCAAAGTTAATAAAAAAAATACGTTTTTTGAAAAAAATTCTTTTTTATATTTTTAACTTTATACTGGTATAACTTGATGATGTTGAAAATTCTCTACCTTTGATTAAGTTATATAATTAGTATTATATATATGTAGTTTTGGTACTATGACTCGTTTATCATACCATACGTTAATTATCAGAAGGACCTGTCGGCGAACAGAGAGACAAGTAGTTCAGACCGGTTGACCAACTGCCTAGCGTCACAGAAGGGATCGGTACTACCTACCAGGCTGAAAGGTAATGAGGGTTGCTTGTAGTCTCATCGACGGTCAGTTTTCAGAACCAAGTAGAAGAAGAAGGACGCAGCAGATATTCCACCTTTTTATATTACATATTTATTTAGTTATTTTTGTTGAAAATTATTTTCTTAAATAAAGCAAGTCAGTTTGTGTTTGATCATTCACTATAAGTAAGTTTGTTTTTATTTTATTACATAGAATAAATTTGTCTACAATAGACAAATTTATACATAACACAATATTATTGAGAGTAACATTTAGAGCAATTCTAAATAAGTTAACTGCATGAGTTCACCTGCGCATAGCTACATTAGGCATAATTCACATAATCAGAAAGAAATAATTAGAGTATGGTGCCGTAGCTATATTTTAATTATTTCTGTTTTATAGTCATCGTTGTCGGCGCATTGCGGTGGTCGATTGACGTCTAGGGTACTCGTGCAAGGCGGTACTCTACTGTTATGTGTCGATACCACATGTTATTCTGCGGATACCACGACATGTTAAGGGCTATTTGCACAATATTCACAGATTAAGCTACACGACGTAACTGTGTATAACTGTGACGTATTACTGGTTAACCAGCGTAGGTTACTTATGCAGTTAGGTTATAACGACACTTGATATATATTACACATGGTAGAGCTTCATACTCTGTTTTTATTATTTTATGATTACAGTCCATACACGAGCATTATCAGGACCTTTAAAGAAATTATGGGTAAAGTTATAAATGAATAGCTTGATCTAAGTTTAGATTAATTAATTATTCTAAACTGGGAAATGTAAATTAAAGCCTTGGAATTTCAATACTAGTGCAATGGAATATTCACAGAGGATAACTAATATGAAACATTACTAAGTAATAATTTATAATTTGATAATAATTATAAACCCATAATTATTTTTAATTTTCTAATTACAGAATTTAAAGAATATCGTTTACGAACAGATGCGATTGGATCTACTTAATTAAAATTTTTAACAAATTTAAACAACCTTCAAAAATAATTTGGGAGATGTTCATACTTTTTGTCCTATGTTAAGAGGGTTGTAAAGATTTGTTTGTTATAACAAAAATAATACTTATAAGAGAAGATGAAAACTATGATTATTTGTTTCTTTCCAAAGCAAATCATAGAAAAACGAATACGAATTAAAGAACATTAAAAAGTCCTTAGTGAATTATATTCTTTAGTTGATATAGTTTTAAAGTGTTAAAAAAGAAATTTAATTGAAATTTAATATTCACGGGAAAAACATTATGATAGACTAAAATTTGAATTTATTTATTATAATATCTATGTTCCTAAGAATATAAAATAGAGTTAGAATCATTCAGATTTATAAGAACCAGTTTTAAAAAGGTTCCTAAAATAAAAAATTTAAGGTCTTATAACTTTACGTTAAAATGGTTTTAGCTAAAAAAATCTATTATTTTTTTGAAGTTGGGTATCATAGGTATTATATTATGTATTAATTTCTACATTATTATTTTAAACATTCAGAGGTGGTCTTAAAATTGACCCCTTGTCAACATTTTGTATATATTTCTACAAAATATTTTAAACAAAAAAATCTGTATTGAAAACATTTAAATTAACCATATACCAATAATAACCACTGGAATAAGTTTTCAATTGAAACCAATAACATGCTATGTACAAAGAAATTTAATTAGTTCAAAGTTGTTTTAGTGCCAAACTCAATAACATGTAAAATGAGCTAAGTGTGTAAGGAACTTGTGGCATTTCTTTTCTCACTGAACTGTCTTTTAAAAAGTAGAATTATTTAAAATATAAGTAGCTTTAGTTCATAATAATATAAAAAAAAAAAACGGTAGCACAGTGGGGTCGCGGCATAGTGGAGACATTGCATAGTAGGGTCAAGTATAGATTTAATCTGACAGTGATTAAAATCACTATCATAAGAAACGCTTCGATGCAAATCTGTAGATAGTGTTTAATTTTAAAAAATTGATGGATAATTGCAAAAGCAACATCAACTTCTATTAAAATAAAATACAAAACCCATAATTATCATACAAAAATAGTATATTTTTCAATATGGTAGCCATTTGCGTATAGAAGATAGATCGTCGGGACAAATTTTTTTTTTTCATTTTGTAGTACATAAAATAAGCTTTAATTTTATATATGTTTAAAGGACGCAGTATTTCCGGAACATTTTCAAAAATTAAGTTGAAAAAGTTATTTTTTGTAAAAAAGTTACTATTTTAAATCCTCCCAGTGAGCAGAATAAGTGTTAGATTTTCAAAAAAAATTATATCAAATGAAAGGGAAATATCTAAGGTTTCAATACAAAAAAATATTATTTTTATTTGTTCATTTTTGAAAAAGTTATGGCAGTTTTAAGTACAAAAAACATCCCGATAAAATGTAATTTTTATCGCAAACATTACATTTTTTTTTAAATTTTCGACAGCCATTTGCACATAGAAGATAAGATGTCGGGACAAATTTTTTTTTTTCATTTGATAGTATATAACATAACCTTTGATTTGATATATGTTTAAAGGACGCAGTATTTCCGGAACATTTTCAAAAGTTCAGTTGAAAAAGATCTATGTTTTTTACAATATTTTAAGTTTTGAACGCCCCCTATATAAGGGGAAATTGTCCAATTTTAATAAAAAGTATGTCAAATGAAAGATGTACTTATAATGTATTTAGAAAAAAAAAATTTGTGCTGATATATACATTTTTCAAAAAGTTATAGCATTTTTAAGTTGAAAATTTAAAATCGAAAATCGAAAATTTTAACACAAAAATAGTGTTTTTTTAACTACGGCAGCCGTTTAAATGTAGAAGAAAAAGTGTCGGGACAAATTTTTTTTTTTCATTTTATAGTACATAAAATAAGCTTTAATTTGATATATGTTTAAAGGACGCAGTATTTCCGGAACATTTTCAAAAATTAAGTTGAAAAAGTTATTTTTTGTAAAAAAGTTACTATTTTAAATCCCCCCCAATGAGCAGGTTAAGTGATAGATTTTCAAAAAAATTATATCAAATGAAAGGAAAATATCTAAGATTTTAGTTAAAAAAAAAATTATGTTGATTTGTTGATTTTTGAAAAAGTTATGGAAGTTTTAAG
>NW_026099572.1:76830756-77051145 GCF_025091365.1 Daktulosphaira vitifoliae | reverse complement strand
TATTAATTTTATGAAAAATGTTTAAATATGGTTACACTTGCAGAAGTAATGCAATATCAGAACACAAAATCTCTTGATCAGAATAATGCACCTTCATTTAAATCGCCCACATTTTGGTATACTTCAGACACAATTAATGAGTACATTAAAATGATAGTAAAACGGTCAGAAGGTGAAGTTTATGCAGTTGTCACTGATTTTATTGTAGCGTATCTTCGAGGAGGTTATCCAGCTGTAAGAAGATGGATAAAAAAAGATATTCACACAATAAAATTACTTTTTGTGCCCATGAATGTATATGAGAGTCATTGGATATTGACAGTGGTTAATATACCTGAAAAGACTGTGACATCATATGATAGTCTTAAGTCGTATGAGGGTCCCTATCCAATGGTATTAAAAAATTTCTTAATAGAATGGGAGATAGACAAAAAAGGAAAAGCTTCTACATGGACATTACAAATAGGCGAAACATCTCGCCAAACCAATGGACATGATTGTGGGCCATTTACTGTTGAGCTGGCAGAAAAAATGTCTCGAGGAGATACAACACTAATAAATGCAAATTTTATGCCTTTTATAAGATTAAGACACAAAAATGAAATTATTGCTGGCGAGCTATTCAATTAATATTTTTATGAATGAAATTTTATTTTTGTATTTTATATCAATTTTCTTAATATTCACTATAAATTGAAATTTTTATTTGTATACCACCAAACATTTTTTTACTTTTTCTATGTTTAATTGTTGTTTTGTTATTTTATTTTAATCTCATTTTTCTTTGTAACATTTCATTTAAGAAATTCAAATTTAATATAAATTTATCTTAACTGAAATAATTTAATGTTCTTTTTATGTGAATATACAAATATTATAATATAGTTATGGATACAATTAAGTTAAAAAGTCAGCCAATTATAAATTTTTAAATTAACAAGCGTATCTACTATCTTAACAACTTAATTTTAATTTTACTAAATGACGATTCATAAAGAATTTCATAACTTTTGTTTATTTTTTAAATACTATTTTAATTATAAAAAATTCTTTTCTGTATTTTTTATGAATGCGGTATATTGNAAATTCTTTTCTGTATGTTTTATGAATACGGTATATTGAATAGGGGTAACTAAACTTATTTGCTTATAATTCTCTAAACTGATAAACTATAAAATAAATTTAAAAATGAACTACAAGTTCAGAATTTTTCCGTTGTTATTATATTTTTGCTACGGGTATTTTTGTTATCTAAATGACCCAATGAAATCCAAATAATTTCTAGAAATCTCTGATAAAATGTAGATAAATACGTGTCGTCGAATCCTATCAAATTATCTTCAATTTTGTTATTTATTTAAAATACCATTTATTTTATAGTAAATAAATATAGTATATTATAAAAAAANTATATAATTGATAAATAATTTTAAAAATTAAAAAGAAAAATTATACATTTATTACAAAACAAATAAATACTTTTTTTTTCATCATATTAAATTTACAATACTATCTAACATAACACCAAATAGCTGCAATAAAAAGAAACATTTTCAATATTAAGAAAAAATAATAAATTATATTTTATTATAATTATGTTATTATTTTATAATAAATTAAGAATTCATAAAATGAATAAATTATAAAATTAACTTATGATTATGCTAATAAGTTTTAAAAAATACAATTATTTTAAGAATATAAGCCTTAGGTTTGATAATTTCTATTTAATTTTTCCCTAATCATAGAAATATTCTATGTTATACTACACTGTTAAAAATTATTAATATCTGATTAAAAATTATAAAAAAATCATAATACTAATATGCTAACTAATAATTTGTAATGTACTAGTAATCAAATTGTCTCATAATGATTGCATTTCCAAAGGTATCATCACTTTGCTGACTGCAGCAAATCTTTTTAACATTTCAAACTGCCTAACTGTATTTTCAACTTCTGATCGAATCATATTATTAGAATGTTGCAGGTCATCAAGTTCTTGATATTCTTGTGATTTTTCTGTTTCTAGTTCATCTTTTTGTTCTATTCTCTTAATACGGCAGCTGTAACAAACAATCAAAACTATATTAATGTTTACTTAGATTAATTTAACTGTAATTAATTACCTAGCCGCATAACCACGATTTTTCAATGTCCTTCGACGTTGTTTCATGCGTACTATTTGATCTCTAGTCAACCCTCGCATTTTTAATTGACGATTTAAATCTCTTACAGATATTGACACAAGCTCATCATCACTAATATCAAGTACAGGACTTGGAGACAATGGGGGTGGCTATTTAATTAAAAAATATATCTTTTATACATTAAGACAATATAAAAAAATTTTTTGTAAAAAAGCACTTACCAAGTATTCTCTTTTAAGTGGAGACATACTCATTAAGTATATATTTCCCTTAAACTTATAAAAAATGAATGAATAATTTACTTTGTAGAGATAACGTTAATAAAATTTATTTTTATTTATTTTAACTGATAATGCTATGAATTTTGTTCAAAACAATATTCAACAATGAAGAAGACTATATAGCTATTGTTTTTTCATACATTACTCCGTCATCTATGGACAATAATAAAGGAATGGAGTAAAATAGTGTTTAGTATAGTAAAATATCCTCACAGAGCAAAACTCATGAATCATCATGGATCTTAATTGATATTGTATACACTCCACTCCATGATGATTTTCCCTCGAGTTAGAAATACTTAAATTTGTTATCAAACTTCAGAAAAATATTAGTGAGATTATAAATGCTCTTATTTTTCAAAGAGTTTTTAAATTTGAAATGTTGAATTTATTTATTATATCGTTGATTACAACAAATATACGGATAAATAACGTCTTTATATATTCAAACATTAATAAGTTGTGATATCGTTTCAAAACATTTTTACATCTGTAAATCTAATTAGTTATTAAGTTTAATGTGTTAGTTATATTGATTAATTATTCTTTATTCCTATATTAATACTGTCATGGCTAATGACGATCAAAGTAAATACTTAAAAAAAGAACTAGTAAAAAGGCTGAAAGACGCTGAAGATTCTTACAAAGTTTTTGGCTTTTCTCATATAATAGTTACTGCTTCTTTAGTGGATATAATGGACAATTCTTATCGAAAAGGTATTGATGGTATGTATCGGAAAACTAAGGTTCATAGCCAGAACCTAGAAGAAGCAGAAAAATACCGTCAATTACTTTGTAAATTATATTTACTATACATTGAAAGAAGTTTAAAAGTTATAAGCTATACTGAACCTAAATTAGCTTCAATTTTAAAAGTTAAAATAGAAAGTCCTACACAAAGTATAAATGAAAAATTAATGAAACTGAGAGCATTGGTATCTGAAAAAACAAAACGTATTCAAAGCTTAACTGTCTTACAAAGTCGTTTAAAAACTGACACAATTTTAGCTGAGTGGGTGATATTCAAAGTGGAACCTATAGTACGAGAAGCTGAAAAAGATTTATCTGGTATGGAGAATATATCTCAAAATGCTATAATGACAATTTTGAATAGTTTACATCGTATGAAAAATGCTTTTCAATCATTAAAAGATTAGTGATTTTTTTTTTTGTAACTTCAAATGTATGGTGTAAATATATTTATGTAAGTAAATTTTTATGAATTGATTTTAATTAAAAATGAAAATTTTTACATGTGTATTGTTTTAAATTATTTTTACGTTATTGTACTTCTAATTTTAATTAACTATATTAGTATTTTGAAAATATTTTTAGATTATTTTATGTACAATTATTACATTTTCTAGATTAAGAGATATCAAAAGATAGTAGTAAGAATTTAATTAGACAATCTGATTTGTTAAGGTTATAGGATAGATCATTATCCCTTGCCCCCATAGCACTGATATTTGATGTTACTGTCATGAGTAGCCACTAATTTTTACTAAATGTATATTATGGAAAAACCACATTTATTCAATGTAATAAATAATAAAAAAAATTATGCACAACCATATAATGACCACTGTATTTTATGTCAATTTACATAGTAATTTAGATGCAAAAGATTTAGAATATAAATAAATAAAAATAAAGTACAAAAATAACTTAAAAAATAAATTACATTATAGCCTCAAATAACATATTTTAATTTTTGTGAATAAAAAAATACATTAGTAATATATTAAATATAATATTAATATAATTATCAACTAAAATAGTATAAAATGTACGCTTATTTTAAATAACAATCCTTAATACCTTAAAAAAAATGTATATGCAATAAAACAAATACAATTTAAAAATAAGGTTTATTGTAACAAATGGAATATTTTAAATTCAATGAAAAGGAAAGTAAATATTAAAAAGCACTTGAAAGTATTTAGTAATAATATTTTCATAACTTTAAAATAAGTTGTCAAATTAACTATTGAATATATATTCTTTTTTTATAATAAAATTAATCAAAACAATTTTTGTATCATTATTTGTAAAGTGGATTATAAAAACAGAAACTTTTTTAGTACTAAATTTTACTTATGCTACTCAAATATTATGGAAGATTTTAGTAAAACAATTTATAGGAATGAATCCACTAAATATTCATATAATATAAATATATGTTCAAAGGGAATAGGAAAACATTGTAGTAAAAAATATTATACTAAACACAAATATAAAATATATGTATATTAAAAAAAACAAGTTATGGCAAAAATTAAATGAGTATCAAACATCAACCTTATGTTTTACATTTACTTGAGTTTTTTAATTAGAAGACACAGCATCACCGACTCTTAAAACTTTTTGGCTGTTTTCAACAAAGTCCTAAAAGAAATAATAAAATTTGTTTATAATAAATTATTTTATATCATTGTAATTATGATTATTTACCATCAATTCTTTGCTCATAAAATACTCTTGGTTCACACCATCATTAAGGTTACAGTCTTCACAGAAACAGATGAATACAGTGTCAATGACCATCTAAAAATTATTAATTAGTTAATAATAAATATTACTAAAATAAATTTAAATAAAAAAAAAAAGTGATTCTTTAAAACTTAACTTACTTCGTACACAGATATGAAACAGTGGGCAACAAAATAAGCAAAAATACCAGCAACACTCAAAGGTGCCCACAAATGAAGAATTCCAGGCTTTGTCTAAATTAAAAGAAAATAAAAAAATAATGCTAGAGATTCAAATATTAAAAATAAAACAATTATATCACTGCTAATTATGATAACATATTATGTATGATGAAATGAAAAAGATATTATACAAATAATTTTTTTATGACATTAATTCAAATTTTTAACTATGCTGACCGATGTGATAAGATAATATAAATCAATCATAGATATTACTCTGAAATTTACAATTCAGAGAGGAATAGTTATGAATAGGTCTCACAATTATACCTTTTCTACAAATTTTGTTTGAACCACTTTAATGGGTTCCAAATTTATGCAACTTTGTCTTAGTATTATACAGAGTATAACAGGTCAAACCGGCAACTTTTATAACTTTTGCTATAATTTATTATCCCTATAATACATATGGGATGCACATAAAAACTAACTATTTTATAACAGATAAAGGGAGATAATACATGTATAACAAATGAAAATAAAAAAAAACATTCACATAAAAATTATTGTTTTAAGAGAAATTGAGTGGCTAGTGTTAAAAAACACACCTGTATAGTTAATCCATGATTCAGGAAATAAATTTAATTGAAAATTTAGTTTTATATTAACATTATTTTAGATAGTATATTATTTATTTCATACCTCGAGAGTCCAAAAACCAACAAGAACAGTAGATGTGACAACTAATACTTTTCCCAAAAACAAAACAAAATCACCAACAGAATTAATGGCAGAAACACGCAGTACATTAGATGTAATAATTTTAAATGCTTGTGATCCAGCTCTGCAGAAATTATCACCATAAATAGCTAAAAGTAAAAATAATTAAGCTTCCTTAAGTTGAATAATAAATAATTAGCATAATGTCAATATCTAACCGATTTCTATATAAGCATTTCTTGTTAAATATTGAATTAAGTCCTGAATATAATGGCAACAACATTTAAAAGCTTTATAGAACATTTTTAATACTTCATTGTCTGATTCTTTCAAGTGTTCATCAACAGCATTAATAATTGCTCTGATAATTTGCATAATAGTAATAATGAATGATCCCAAAGCAACAGAACCCAAATGATAGTTAAACAAATTACTGACAGATGTTATAATTGGAGAAGACATGTTATTTTTATTTCTTGTGAAAAACCAAGTAGCAACAGCTCCAGCAATTATCATATGTTGACATCCAATAATAAATTCAATAACCCATAGTAAGACAAGAACATTATAAACTCTTGCAAATTTCATGAGCATATCTTTTTTAAAATAAACATTATGGGCATCCTCAAAGATAGCATGGAATCCTGATCCTTGAATAAGTACAGCAAAGTAACTCCAAACAATTATAGCAATGCAAAGAAAAATAAATGTCTAAAAATCAATTTATTTTATACATTACTATATGAAAATATATTAAGTATCCTTATAAAAACACATACTACTAAAGGTTGAACAAGCAAAAGTGGCATGCTTTGAATAGCTTTACCCGCTTCTTTGAACAGTTGTACTACAAGTGCTATACGATCTCTCATAACAACAATTATCAACAAAATAATAACCTTCATATAACATACACAAAAAATTGTTAATTTTTTAATTTGTTATTACATTATATACTTACAGAAGAAATAGTCGCTATCAGTGCAAAATAAAAATATGTTTTAGTATCATTCTCTGTGACTTGATCCTGTATTTCCATGTTAGACTTTTGCTTCCACACATACCTAATTTAACAAAAAAATTTCAAATTATTACTTATAGAAGTGCAAAAGACTAATCTACTCCTAACCCAGAAAAAATTCATTACTATATACAATGTATATACATTGTATGTGAATTTTTCCTAGATCAAGAATTGATCAGTTTAATATATAATATGCATTTAACATTAAACATTATCTGAACAAATATTTTCAAAAACCTGTTTATTAATTTAAATTCAGTAAAACAAGCATAATTTAAAAACTTCTATCAAATATTTTTTTTAATATTTGTAGCCTTTAGCAAAAAAATACTTATGATAATAATATAATTTAGAAATATAAGATATATACAAATTAACCCTAAAACCTCACCAATTTTACAACTATAAAATAATACATAAAAATAAATTAATGACAAAATATTAATAATTTTTAAATGCAAAAAAATGTGTATACACAATATTTTGAAATTATTAGATTAAAAATACATTTTGAAAAAAAAATGAAGATAGACAATTAAAATATCTTTGGGGAAAAAATTTGATTTGGATATTTTAAGCAAAACAAGATTATAATTTATATTTACCATAAGAAAATTGACCCAGCAAAACTTACGACAATGACACTGATAAGAACAAACCAAACAACTATTCCAGCAACAAATCTTATTAAAAAGACAATTAAAATTGTGAATACTGCAAAATAATATAGAATTATCATATTATTAGTAAATACATAAATATTAATTTTTTATTAATATTTCTTATTAGAAGAAATAACTATGCTTATTAAGTGTTATAAATTATAAAATGTATACAAAAATTATTAAAAGACTTTTCAATAGAGATGGAATGCAAAAATGATTATACGATTCCTGTATTTTTAAGAATTTTTTACATAATAGATAAAATGTATAGGGTATTTAGTAAATAAAGAAACAGATTTCTATTGTTCTCTCTGGAATAATTGACCCGTTTCCTTACTTTTGGAACACTCTGTATATTAAATACAGGTTTAATACAACCATTAAAAGGTATGCCTTTTTATAAACCACATGATATCCCACTAATAACATTTATATTTATCTAAACATCAGTCAAATTCTAACTTTAATGAGGTTTTAATTTAAATATGTTTTTACTTTAAATCCTGCAGATTGATAATATTAAAATTAATTACAAACAATTTCTTTAAATTATATAATAATTTCAAAAAAATGTAAAATTACTAAAAAAGTTTTATTAGAAAGTGTGTAGCATCTAGATTTTCATAAAAATCATATAAATTACCCATTTAAAACTACTCAATGAAATTAATTGTATAAAATCTAATAGAAAAATGTTATCACAATGAGGTTGTGGCACAATGTGGGCGTGGCATAGTTTTTGAAAGTATTTCAAATTAGTAAAAATTAGTATTAACATACAAAACAATAACCAAAAAAAACATAAGCTAAAATAAAATTCAAAAACTTATCAGCGATGAAATTATAGGTGTAATATTATTGGAATATTTCTAAATATTAGTATATTATAAAATACTATAGTATATAACAAAATATGATTAATATATGGTTCTAAATATTTCAATTGTAGCATCTATTATAATACCAAAAGTTACATAGAAATGATTATTACGATTTTTATTGTAATTATTTATTACAATATTAATACAAAAAAAACCCAGCACAGGGGGGTTGCGGCACAGTGGTGACGTGGCATAAATGGATCAAGTATCATGATATCTGACAGTGATTAAAATCACTATCAAAAAATAACGCTTCGATGCAAATCTTTAGATAGTGTTTAATTTTAAAAAATTGGTGGATTATTCTAAAAGCTACATGATCTGCTAGTTCATTATTAATATCCTAATTAAGATAAAGTATGTCGAATGAAAAAGGGGTTATCAAAAAATATTATTTCTCATAAAAAAATAATGTTGATCCATACACTTTTCATTATGTCATAGCATTATAAAGTTAAAAATGTAAAAAAAAAATCGAGAATTTTCACACAAAAATAGCATTCGGTAGCCATTTTCACCGTAAAGACAAAATAAAGTCCGAAATTTTTTTTTTGCATAATAAAGTATATTACATTAGCTTTAATTTAAGATATATATAAAAGTGTCAGACTTTCCGGAACACTTTCAAAAGTTACATTGAAATTGTAAAAGTGTGAACTTTTACTTTTACTTTTACTTAGTGTGACAACTTTTTTGTGAAAAAGTTGTCATTTTAAATCCCCCCCTGTAAGCAAGTAAAGGGTCACATATAAAAAAAAAATATACCAAATGAAAGGTAATGATATCATGCATCTATATAAAAAATTTTTTATTGATTCGGTTATTTTTAAAAAAGTTATAGCAATTTTAAGTAAAAAAAATTGAAAAAATTTCGAAAATTAGCGATTTTTAAATTTGTAATTTTTTTTGGAGGTTTCCCCCATTTACGGGGAACAAGAGAATTTTTTTCAATTTTTGTGGGTAATGTCTTCGACTAGATACGATTTGTGATCTTTTGACGTATCATTGAAAGAAATCGGTTTGGTAAGAGCTGAGAAAAAGTGGTGACAAAAAAAAAAAAAAAAACACATCTTAGTAAAACCAATACCTTCTCAGCTTCGCATCGAAGCTAAAATAATGATTTTAACGTAATTTTGAGTTTTTATCATAAATGTCATGTTACTTTTAAATCCTCATAATTTTTTTTATTTAATGATATCAATTTCAAACTTGCAAGTTAAGCAAAAAAAAAAAATTTAATTTAACATTTTTAAGTTAAAACTTTCATAAAAATCAACATTAAAAAATAAAAAAAAATAGGTATATCACAAAAAATTGAACAGAAATTTTGCACAGATTATTTTTAACATATTAAAATCAAAATAATTTAATATGTTAAATACTTATTTTTAATAATAAATTAATAATCTCATAAACAAAGAGACTATTTCATATTGAATTTTTAATTGGGGGAGGGGAATTGTGAACTTAACCTTTTTATCATAACTTTAAATAAAAACAAAATTAAAAAAAATAAATTCTTTTTAAAAATATTAATGATATCATAAATATTTTTTTTTAAAGGGGATTCATTCTGTAATAACTCTATCTTAATACACCAATGCAGTTTACACTAATTTCTTAAAAACACTATCAAATAAGTTTTTGTGTAATTTTTTTAATTTTCCAATTATTACATAAAAATTGTAGGTTTTTTTTTAACTTTGATATCCATTTTCACCACTAATCTAGATATCAAATTTTTTTTTCAAATTTAACTTTAATATAGAAACGTGTCAGTATTTCAGAAATATTTTCAACAGTAAAGATGAAAAAGTTCTATTTTCTATACGCATATGAAATGTTTTGAACCCTCTTGTATAAAGGAAAATAGTGCAAAAAGTATTGGAGAAGTATTTATAAATAAAATTGTTTTGACCCATACATTTTTCAAAAACTTACAGTAATATACAGTTAAAAATATGAAATATTAACTCAAGAATTTTAACACAAAAATAGCAAATTTTTGTAAATGGTAGCCATTTTTACCACAAAGACAAATCCAGAATTTTTATTATTTCTTTCAAATTGAAGTATATTACATAAGCTTTAATTTAATAATTTTTAAAAGTTAACTTTTCATGCAAAAGTTTTTATTTTGAATTGCCCTCTGAAGGTAGGTTAAGGATCAAATTTTCAAAAAACTTATTCTAAATAAAAGAAAGATACTTAAGGTATTTATACAAAAAAATTGTTTTGATTTATCCATTTTTTAAGATATTATGGCAATTTTAGTTTTTAATGAAAATATTTTTAAAAAATGTAGAAATTTACAGATTTTAGAAATTGTAATTTCTTGAAGGTCTTCCTCCATTTTAAGAAAAGAAAGAAATTATTTCAATTTTTAAGGGTAATCAACTAGCTACATTTGTGTATAGTTTAGAAAAATCAATTCAGTGAAAGCTGAGGAAAAGTGGTGTCAAACACATTATGGTAAAATAATACCTTCTTAGTTTTACATTAAAGCTAAAACTAAATTACAATCTAATATTCATCTTAAAAAAAATTTGTATTATGTATGTAATAATGAATGGCAAATTTTAATTGACTAATACAGTTATTCTAATAATTACTTATTTTCATTTTATACAATTATTTAATTAGGAATAAGTTAATTTTAGATATTACATGAAGTAAAATATTTTTAAAAATATTTACCAAATGCAAAAATGCAAAGATAGATAATATCCCATTTTGTATGTTGTAAATCTTGAGTTATTTCCTAAAAAAAAAATTTTGATTTAATCAAATTAAAATATATACAATATGTATAAAATATATAATAAGTATCATAAGTTATATTACTTATTTATATAGTTTTAAATGGAGCAAAAATTATGTTCTAAATAAATTAAGCACCAATTTGTATTTAGTTATGAAAAAACTATTTTAATGATTTATTTTATAAATTTTTATTTAAGTTGAATCATTATTAGAGTAATATTTTGTTTAGCATACAACTTTAATATACAATACTTACAGTAAACAAACTACCAACAGCTGAATTTTTCAAAATATTGTTAATTGCTGTTTCATTTCCTTTAGGTATACATCTCTGTAAAAATGTTTGGCTGTAAAATTTAAGCAGAAAATAAATTACTATTTATAATCTTCATTCAGCAAAAAGAAAAAAGAAGACATACTACTCAGGATAATCAGAACAATTAGACACACATTCCCGCTTTATATGTTTCAAATCCGCTATTTTGAAAATTGGAGCATCAATTTTTAGGAATCTATAAACATTAGTTTTATTTATTAATTCATAATATTAAATATATTTTTTTTTTTTGCTTTATTAGTCCATTAAAGGCCATAGCGGCCTCCTCTAAGGAGGAGATGTCTTAACCATTTATACTCCAAGACGGGTGGTTAATCTATCATCGGAGAGAGGGATGACAACTCCAAATACCAAACTGATCTCTCATTTGGCAAATGAAGCCATGCGTGACAGAGTTTCAAAACAAGACAGTGCACATCAAGCACTTCCGCGTTACCGACTCGCCCACACAGTCTCCACGGTGTAATACAATTTTTTATTACTAATAACTATTTACTTTTTGTCAGATAAGTCATTTCTTGAACAAGAACTTTGATCCTTAATTTTTTCTATATTTATTTTTGAAGAATCTAATTTTTCATTATTTACTCCACAAATATATCCACACTCATCAAAGCCATTAAATAGACGCCTGACATCACCATTAACTGAACAATATATCACTAACCCAAACTAAAAAAATTATAATACTTTAATTTAGACTAGCTAAGTACTAAAAATAATTACAAACCAAAGTCAGAAGGACAGCTAAGAACAGCACCAAAAATGCACAATCGGTACATGATCTTCCTTTTACAGGTCCTTTAAAATTAGCCTATAAAATAAATTGAACATTTAAAATAAATAATAATTTTGACAGTAAAAATATAATAATTTACATAATTAAACATACCTTCGCATCAGGAGAGGGTTCAACCCTTTCTGGTGAACTACAACAGTCTCCCATTTTGACTAAAATTAATAAAAATATAAATAAGTATCATCAGTATTAATATTAATTTACTTTAAAAATAATAATAGTAAAATTTATTAAAAAAAATTTTTTTATTTAATTTAAGTGATTTTCGATTAAATTTAAATAAAAAAATTAATAAGCTCTTTCCTCTTAGTGTACCTATAGTACATACCCAATGTAAACAAACATAACATGCTAGTAATTCTATTTTTAAATCGCTATTCTTTCAAATAAGGATTTCCAAAGTAGTATTTATCAATATTTTTTCATTTTCAGTTATTATAAAATCAGTTGTGTAACAGAGAGCCACATTTCTCAAGATATTATTTAAAAGGTAACGACACTTTATGAAATAACTAATAACAAATAGTAAAAGAAAATATGTTTATAATTATTTTTTAATTGTTTAAATAATTTAAAAAACTTAAAATTTATCATGTCTAGATAAATAATGATAATTACCAATTTCTTGATACTGTAATTTAAATATACTTACCCGCCTTTTGAGCAACAAGTTAAATCGATTAAAACTTTTTATATAAAGTTGTAATACAATATCACGAAGTAACCGAAGCGCGTCACCCTACACAACAGAGCTAAGCGGTACTAACACCGAATTGTTTGTAGTGGGGCAGCGTAAAGCGGCAAGCGGCACGAAAGTTATTTAACATTGATTGAAACGGCGCCTATAAGTTTGGACGATAAATCTAAATTATTATCTTTAGAATTTCTAGCAAACAACGCGATTTTCGTGGGTAAATCAATAAAATTATAAAATTATCTAATTTCAAAGAAATTTGTTTACGAAATTGAAAACAATATTATAATTGACGTAAACGCAAACGCGATCTGTCACATCGCACAGAAACTACTATAGCGTGCATAACATGATCGGTATGCAGAGTGGAACGCGTTACATCCCAAGGACGACCCCGCCCAACCTGACTTCATCAACATGTTTTAGGGGTGTACATTACCCGTTTCAAGTGTTTTCTGTAGGCCCGCGTATTATACGTGTATCATTCTTTATAACATAATATATTTTTACTAGGTTCATATACGTGTTTCTATTTCAAATAGTAGGATGTAGTTTACTATGGGTTTTATAATCCTTTCCCGGTAAACGATACTCGTGACCTTGACAGCGACTTCTCGTCTGTCATACTTATGTTAAAAATTTAAAATAGAAAGAAACGATAGACAATAAAGCTCTAACATTATCCAGATGAATTCAATACACTATCAATAAATTCCGTGAACAAAATCTAATTATAATTTTGTATATAACAATAATAAAGTAATTTTTTTCTAAACTATTTTAACGAAATAACCGTTTACAGATATGTTCTTCAACAAAATCCAAACCAATCTATAACTCCACAGTACCTGTCATAATTGTTTGGATTTATTTTAAATTATACGATTTTAACATAAACCATTAATAATAATTACCAGAATTAAATCCTAAACAAAACACCTTCACTTTACTTATATTTCACATTATGAAACAAAGACACCTCAAATTTGTTTTATGTTATCTAGTTAGTATTGTTTGTAATTCATTGAATAACCTAAAACTATGAGTCATAAATTCATAAAGCTTATATCAAATGAAACGACTAGGTACTTGGAACCTTAAAAGTAAAAATATATATTTAAAAAAAAACTGTGACTATCACAGCAATACTTCCGATACTTGAGATACTTCCGTGATCTCAACAATAAATATCGATAGCCCAAATTCAGTGGCGTACATAAAGGAGAGTCGTTTTCTACCTACCTCCTCCAATAAAATCAATATATAATAAATATTAATTACTAAGTGTAATGTTAACAATGAATTGTAAAAATATAAATCCACATTCATTTCATTGACTTCGCTATTCTAAAGTAAAATTTTAAATAAGATTTATAAATAATACCTATTTATAACATTTAATCTATATTTAGAAAATGAGCATTTGCAATTATTATTTTTATGTTTAATAACAACTATCTTTTGTTATTTTTAAAAAATACATTATAAAAAATAAAGTATTAAACAATATAGAACAAGTTTTATAATAATTTATATAAAAATATTCCTCTTATAAGACTACACCATACATTGATATCTAACTAAAATATAATATATTCATGCTTGCATTTCAAATTCCTAGTGTCCACTAGTAAGCGACATTTAACAAAAATGTATTTCAATTGTTATCACTATAATTTTTTTAATGATAATATTTACACAACTACTACAAAAATAAATTTTATAATATAAATACTAATCACTCACTAATTTAGCATAGTTTATCAACTAGTCTTCTTTTTTTTTTTTTTAACTAAACCAATATATCTAAAATGAGTCATAACAGATTTGACTCACTATTCAAATAAAGAATCAATTAAAACAACATATTTTTATTATATTATTATTAGAATTATATGTTATTCTTTAAACTTTTCTTTAAAAAAAAAAAAAAAATTTCTGCTGATTTAACGCATATAACTAATTGGCAGGTGTATAAAAAATGATTTTGGTATTTTGGTAGTAAACAAGATGTGTACATTACTTCGAACATTTTGAGAAAAATGGATTTTTCTGAATTCGTTTTTATTTTTAATAACTTTTATTAACTTAATATAATATTCACTAGTATTTACGTAATTTTTAATGTAGAATTTAATAAAACATTAAAGAAACTTTAAGACGTTTTTTTATCAAAAACCTATATACTTCTTTTTTCCTTAATTGTTAGGTTATCAATATTTCTTATTGAAGAATCAATATGATAATTTTGTTGTAACCACAACCCAACGTACCTAAACAAAAAATACGTATATTAAATTGTACTAAAGAAAATTATCGTATATGTGGTGAGTTACTACTTTTTTACTTAGCATAAGTCATATACGAGTTTTTTCATAAGTATTAAGTCAATTTTTTACGAAATATGTATAAAATAAATCCAAAAAAAACTCGGTTTCTAAACAAGATACAACAAATTTGCTTAGCTCTAAAAATGCGCCATTAAATTTTTTATTTTAAATCAACTTAGACTTTTGTGCTTAGTTTTAAGTTTTATTATATTATTTCAAAAATAAAAAAATATTTTATTAGTGAATGTACATGGTAAAGACCATTGAAAATTTTATCGATTTCATGACAGGCGCCACAAAAGGGCGGTGTGATTATTTGACCATACTACTCGAAGAATACGTCTGGCGCCTGATGTCTACCATTGCAACTTCTCAAAATTTAATGATTAGAAAAAGGGAGACAATTTTGTAATATACAGATAAACTTATAAAATATTTGGATCTTGGATTAAGACAGGTCTTGTAAATTTCCAAGAAAAATTATTTTAATTGTAACAACAAAATTATGTGAAATTATTTTCTTTGAGAGCAACTGACAATATATGTTTATAATAGTAATAATGTTTCATATTCATTACATCATTAATTCAACTTAATTTTAGAAAAAAATGACCTTATTTCTGTAAATTGTTCCCTGGATATTTCTCTCCCTTTAATGACATAAGTAATCAAGAACAAAAGTATAAATATAAGAAAAGTTACTTAATATAATAAATTTTTTCTATATAGAAAAAATACAATATTATGATTAACTTGCCCAACCTCGTATTTTAGTAGTAACTAATTTGATTGATTTTCTAACAGGAGTAAATTAGCTCACTAGAAATTTAAAAGAATTACGAGTATACAATAGGAAAGCATTTTGGATCAAATCTACAATTTGTCAAAAAAAATGATGTGGTCAAGATGAAACTTTTTTGAAACCGGTTACCGGTTTTCCCGTAAACCGCAAAAAAATAACGGTAATCTGTTACCGATAATCAAATATTTTTTTAAAATTTTTTATCGGTATCCAACAATCAACACATTAGAAAATTGTTTTTTTAAATAAAACCGATAACCTCTTTAAATAACTGATGAGATACAAAAATTATAAATTGATTTGTACTTATTATTAATTATATGTACAACTATGAAAGAAAACATAGATGACAGTGCACTTGGCTGAACTACTACAATTTATTAATTTTAAGAACAATTTTCTTAATCCTTAAGTTCATAATGTAATTTGTTTTGCAAAGTTTAAAAACACACCAATTACGAATATTAATGATCAAAAAACCAAGGAGGAAACTGTTTTACTTTGTACTGTTATGTCGCTATTTAGGGGTTGAGCCTAAATTCCCGACAACAGTATTCTAAGGAACCAACAAGAAATAGCTGGTTAGGCTATATCTACGTTAGGTACTGAGGTTTCCTATGTAATTTATATTCCCTTAGAGGAACTACCCAAGGGTCGCACTACAATATATATAACACTCTTGGATAGCAACGATATAAATATTTATTAATAAAGAAATATTAAATACACAATACAACTTGCTGGACACCTAGAGATAATCCAACAGAGAGCTGACAGCGATACACACACACTATTTCTGTGGTAGATAATTTAAGTTAAATATAAAACGGAAAGTAATGGACGCGGTGATGGTAAAAAGTCAACTGCCGTTTAAATATTATTATTATAACACAGTGGTCGTGAATTCCAAAAATGTTTATATGTGCATCCTCCCTCCTGTAGTAATACGTGTGTCACTGTATTAACGATATAAGCCTAGTTAGTGTTATAATAATAATGTGGGTTATAACACGTATATGTGATCAGCTGCTTCTCTTACAGTTTAGGTCTGACCTCAGACCTTAACAAAATAAAACACAATTTGGGATAATAATAAAAAATATTTGTCTGAAATAAAAGTTATTTGGAAAGACATTAGTATCTTAGTAAGAACCTCTGGGTCTTCGATGTTCACACTCCTAAGTTAATAAGCTTCTGAGCTTTAGAGGAGTTTCCATCACGTGAGCTCTCAATAGTCGGCTACCAAGCGGTTCCTATGAAATGCTCGGCCCTATCGTCGACTTCTTGAATAGTCTCGGGGCCTCAAATAAATATCCTCCATGTTCTCGACGTCTATTCAGAATGTTAATGTTTATTATTGCCATGAAACATATAAAAGGGTTGCAATAGTATGTCGATACAAATTCGTCATATGGTGAAGTCGAGTCACCAGTGGACACTAAGGGTTGGTGCCGAGCACTTGAATGTACTACAAATAGTGTTAAAAATAATAGAAGTATAAACATATAATAAATTTATGAACGTATGATGGATTGTACTGCTTTTTTTAACGTAATTATAAAATTTTAAGTTCAAGATCTCTGCATTCATATTATTTAAATGAGATATTTCAGACAATTAAATTTCTAGGCAAACGCTTAATATATCAGAATAATGATATTAAAATGTCTTATGTATTAAACTGTTCTCTTAAAAATAAGCAACGTTTTATTAAACGCTCTCCTCTTCTTTAAAGTCGTATAATAGCGTTTTAATTTAATTTGTATATTGTAAAATTGAAATATTTTGATTCATATCGTAAATACACGTTGAATCGGCATCAGTTTTCATTTATCTTAAAAAAAAGTTTTGAATCTACTCTTAAATATTAATTTTTTTTAAATAAGAACGTGCTAGTGTCAAAAAATCTTTATGATCAAATTAATTACGCATTAAAAGTACTATTTGAAGGAAATAGTAAAATTTCCTTTGTATATTTTATTTGTATATACAATGGAGTCAATCTAGCCTAGTGGGTAAAAACGTATGTTTCGTCGCACGGGATTCTGGATTCGATCCCCAGAGTGCCAACGAGATTTTCCTTATAATTTTCTCATTGGCGATGTCTAGTCTCTGATGCAAACCAGCCAAAATATCCGTTCCGTTCATTATTGGCCTAACTAAGAACCATCTTTAACTCCCTAACCAAAAAGAGGGCCACCACTTTTCGTAGCATGTTAAGTTCGGGAAATAGAACTATGTAAAAATTATCATGTTTTCGTTTTTTATTTGCATATACAGTTGTAAGACAAAGAAGGGTACGCTTATAAATAGACATCTTAAATATGTGGTTCGTCTAATCTTTTTTACTTGTATTTTTATAGTATCAAATAATGTATGAACACTTTTTATTATGTTAACCTCATAAAGTTTGAATCAATATTTATTTATTTATTCCTAGAAAATAATTGGTGTACTGTTTATTTGTGAAAATGTACTTATTAAACATTGCTAAAGTATGTACTACGGAGTCATGGAAACACAACCCTGCATTCAGTAAATAAAACGATAACAATGGAATAATTGTATTACTGAAAAGCTAAAAACCAATTTTATGGAACTATGTCAAAGGTCATGAAAGGCTATTTCAAGATTCGCTTTTAAAATTTGCCTTGGACTTGCAAAGTGTCATAATATTTTTTAAAACTGTATTGTATCAAATTTTATTTTTATTTTTTCAAGTCTGTTTATATTATTGATATTTTAATTAAATATTTAATGAAATATGTTTTTGCTAAACATGTGTCAGCAGGTGAAGGCAGAATAGATGCATCGGTCTAATTAATCTATATTTTCAAAAAAAAAAAGATAAATATAACTAATTGCTATCTAAAAATTACAGATTTTATGGAGAAATAATTATATTAATGAATAAGAAAGTGCGTTGTGTTCCTTTTAATGATGAACCACAAATAATTTTTTTTATATTAAAGGGGAATATTTTTGTTAAACTTTTTTTTCCTAGAAAATTAAAGAAAGTGATTAAAAACCCGTATTTAAATATTTTTAATTACTGTTTTAATCAGGGATGGGAATTGTTTTAGAAGCAATGCTTTCCCTCATTTTCCCAAAAAAATTTTTTTCTTGATCCATTTCTGGCTATAGTTAATATTTTTTTCTAAAAGCTTAAAGTTTGTCATATCAGAATAACTTTGATATAACAAATTAATAAAAATAAATCTCCAATTAAATAAAATTTAAAGCAAATACTTTATGACTTAAGGTTTGAAATAAAAATATTTGACTTAATAATATTAACAAATTTAGTAGGATTCTTTAATATTTTTTGTAGAAATGATATAGATGGTTAGTAAAAAATATTAATTTGATTTATAACTGGCCACACTGATATTGATTTTTTCTATTCCATATGGTTTGTCAGCCATATTTACGATCTCAGCAGATTAATATTTTTTCACATTGTACTATCAAAATCTCGGTAATTCGCTCTAGACCAAAACTTAAGTGTATTTTATACGATTTGTCCTATAAGTATTTAATCAGTTTTTAAATTGTAGAAACAAATAGCGTTGAGTTGAAGTTTTTCCTTTGAACTACAACCAAGTCAGGTAATTATTTTTTACAATAATAAATATTTTGTATAACTGTACCATATAGGTGTACCAAATTTAATTATGTTCAATTTAATTTTGCTGGTAAAGATAATTGGTTTATGTCGTAGTTCGTTGTATGCTTTAGTAAAATAATCATATGGAGATGACCTAATTGTTAAAGTTTACTACATAATATTATTTGATATACTGTGTATTTAGGAAAATGAAAGACCTTCAAAGGTCAGTTATCTTAATTAAACAAATTTTATATATTTTTAATTAATTTGGGTATTCAATATAAATTACTTATTAGACTACAAATCTATATTAAGATCAACCATTACATTGAAAAATTGAAATGCTTAATATAATTTAATGTTAAATTTAATATTATAAAATATTTTTTCCTGAATTGTACTGTAATTTATTAATAATTATTAAGGAAAATATCCATTATATTTACATGAATTAAACATGTACACCACATAAGTCGGAATAAGTGCCTCTACATTGGCTTTTTTAAAATTTTTTATGGTGTTTGGAACGATTAGTGATGTGCGACAGTTTCTTGGTTATAGGTGTTGAGTGATATTGCAGTTTACAAAGTTTGTTCAATAAAATGGAGGGCTATAACAATCAGTTATCACAAAATGCTTTTAAAAATGATGGATCATTCTTAGAAGTATTTAAACGTTTTCAAGAACAGCAACAGGAACAACAACATCAACTTCCATCTGAAGTAAAAGTTATAGAAACTCCTTCACCTGCTGTTGCTGCTTCATATACTTCTGAAAAACAAACAGATACTACAAAAGCAATGCCAATTATTGGTAAGCGTAAAAATAAAATCCTAAAAACAGGAATTGTTAAAAAAGTAAAGCCTGAAGAAGAAAAAAAAGTTTCAAAGCCTACAGATGCCTGGTCAGTTTATTTAGATGAAGTAAAAAGATACCAAGAAACAGTTGGTGAACAAGACAGTAAGACTAGACCTCTTGTGAAATAAGTTATAATGTATTTGTTAACTATGTACAAAAAGTATGTTATTATGCTGTTTATAAGTTGTTCATATTACTATTATACATATATTTAATATTAAGTTAAATACAATTTTTTTTTTATAAGTAATTTTATGACATAATTATCATGTACTTTATGTTTTAAGCTAATATGTATAGAAAACACATGAATTTTACTTTCAATTTTATAAAATTTGATTTTGTAATACATAAATAGTACTACAAGTGATATCATGTATTGACTATTTTAGTACTTTGTTCTAATTTGCTTATAAATAAAATATTATAAATAAGTAGAAACTTAATTCTTAATTTTAATATAATTTCATTTAAAGATAAATCGATTACAAGAAATCAATTTACTCAAAGTAAAATTTAATAAGCCTCATATCTGTTTTCATTTTATTATACATTTAAAAATAAATTATAAACACTAATATTTGGCTTTTGATTTAGAATTTGATGGTTAAAACTTTAATAATCTATATTTTTGAATATTAAATAAAGTAGAATGTCAAATATTATTTAAAGTATTAAAAATTGCATTGATTGGTTGAATACTCCCACATATTAATTGTTTTAAGTTTTTGAATCATTCAATCATTAATAATTAATGATTTTTTTTATTAAAAGTTTTTTAACTGACCAGATGGTAACTTAAATATATAATTTAACTCATTAACTTTACTATGAACTACATTTTAATATTATTTTAATTCCACTTAAATAATATTTATTAACTAAAATTAAACTTAAATATTCATGTAATAGTATGACAAATTTGTATACACTTGTGTTGTAATTGTTAAAAATTATTTTTGTATTTCGTCGAAGTACATAAAATAGTATTTGCCTATTATGTATATAATAATATAAAAATACAAAGAAATTACACAGAACAACAAATATTGAACAATTTTCTTGTGTCCACAATATTTAGGTGAAATGCATATGAAATTCTAATACTTCAGATTTTTTTCATTTAGTTTTTAAAATAATTAAACAATTATAAATAATAATGAATTATATATATACAGCTTATTTGTCTAATAAAATGGTTTTTCTAGATCTTTGATTTTGATGAACATTTTTTAGAAAAAAAAAAGCTCAACTTTTACTAATTTTTATAAGGAATTCAATAGTAAAATTTTTTATTTTTACTTGATAAAAAAGCATAATTTAGCCAATTAAACTAAAATTGTGAATTCTATTAAAAAGGTAAACTTGATAAATAAACCTCAATGTTTTCACAATCTTTTTTTAATATCATTAAATTTTATTAATAAGTTTGAAAAGTAAAAGTTATTTTCCAGTTTTTATAATGGTATAATTTATAATTAATTTCTAATTAGTAATTATCTCAAAAACTAGATATAATTGAAACCACATTGTAATGAGCATCAAAATTCTATATAGAATTTACCTTAATATTGTAAACAGAAAAATGGTTATTATCATGTGTAATTTTAACCTTACTAAACTATATATATATATATTATTAAGGATAGGTTGGTAAAAAATTGTCATTCAGTGAGTTGATTTAACAATTGGATTAAACATTTTGAAATTTCCCTATCACAATCAACCTAAAAAAAGACTGTACTTTAAGATTAATATCAATATTATATAATATTTTCATTTTTTGTATTTTAAAATTTAGATTGTGACATTTGAAGTACACAAAATAAATTTCTCCACTACTTTGGTAAACTTGTGTTCTTTACCTTTTATCTTTTTGCCTTTTCAATTACAGCAAAATGTTATTTATATTACTAAATTTTTACTAATTATAACTTTAAAAAAAACAAACCTAAATACAATAAGTTAATTATTATTTGAAGATGAATTTTATCATTTCTTAAAGTCTTTTGTAATTATATTAAATTATATATTAGTTATAAAAATTGAATTCAATAAAATCATTATGTAAAAATATTACCAAACAGTGTTTACAATACATAGTGTAGTAAGGTCAATGATTCATAAGTACTTTAATTTATTTACTAAAACATTAAAATAAATAATCATAACATGATTAATTTTTTTTTATTATACATTTTTTTAATTTAAACTACAAGGAAAATTTAAAAATTCTCATATTATAATTCATTCTTTAATATACTGCTAGATTAAAATTTTTAGGAAAGGTTTAGTGTTTTTATTACACAATAAATAAAAAATTTTGTAGTTCATATATTGGTACTTTTTTTTTCTATCTAGGTTTTAAAATTAAATATTTTAATTTCTAGCAAAAATATGGTCTTAGAAGTTGATGGTGTGAAATTAGAAACTGCACCATGGGATCCTCGTTTCCCAAATACCAATCAGACAAAGTAAGTGTTATTGATTATTTTAGTTATTTTTTACAAGTCTATTTAAGAAATTATAGTTTTTAATACAATGCTACATAATTTATATTTGCAGTAATGTAAACATATATGTTGGTTAGATTATATAATTTACATGTACATATTTAATATATTTTTTCCTACTCTAATAATATTTAAAAAAATTAATAAATATAATTGTTTAAAATAATTGGGGTCTAATTTTTAAACAAAGAAGCTGTGTGTCAAAATTGCACCTATGATTATAATAATTATTACAATAATGAATAAGTAAATGTATTGAAAATAAGATTTATTTTAATTTTCCCATTTTAATGATTACTATATTTTTTTGATATTTAGATTTATTTTTAAAATTAAGTAAAAAAGAATTGTGCTCTATAAAATATTGCCTGAGATAGAAAAAATCTTTAAACTTTAATGAGCTTAAATTTTTTTATATAAGTGCAATCTATGGAGATTTAAGTAGGTTTAGTTCTCAAAATTCTGTTATAACTTTCTAAAAATCTTGAAAAATTTGTATATTTATATTTATGTAATTCGTATAATTTATATAGAATTTAGGGAGAAAAAATTAAATAGATTTCTTAAATTGTTCAAATTACACATATGTTATTATTGATTTTTATTAAATTATATCTTATATAATCTGTTATAGATATTGTTACCAAAGCTACCTTGATTTTCACCGCTGTAAAAAATTAAGGGGAGAAGACTTTGATGCTTGTCAATACTACAAACGTGTATATACATCAATTTGCCCAAATTCCTGGATTGATAAGTGGAATACACAAATAGAAGAAAACCGATTTCCTGGCAACATCTAATTTGTATTTTTATTAAATTCAAATGTCCAGAAAAAAATCATTTAATAGTGTTTTTATGTATAAACTAATCTTGAAGTAAACATTTATCTTTATAATTTGCAGTGTTGAAAGTGCTGTAAAAATAAAACAATACATAGAAATAATGTAACAACAAACATCTTGTGTATCATTTTCTGTTCATTTTATGTTTTAGTGATTAAATTAGAGAAAAATATAATTACAGCTGTTTATTTTTGATATTTTATTGATAGATTTATATTTTCTTTTTGCTAATAAAGCTAATAATAAAGCAAATTTTATAATTACTATTTACAGTAAATTTATCAGAAAAGCTTAATTTTTTTTTGCATTTTTATCATAATACATCACTTAAATAGAAATCATAGTAATCATTTCTAATTAATTTTTGGTGTTTAAAAAGATTCTACAATTGAAATATACAGATCTTAATTAATTTTAATGATTTACTTTAACTAAAAAAAAAATTGTTAAAATTACTCAATTGAGTGTATTACAAAATTTGATTATAATTGTAAAAATTAATTGTTAAATTGAGGTGAAACTAAAAATCATTTTTTTTTTTTTAGATTTATGATTTATATAACATGTTTCAAAAAAAATTCGGAATGTTATAGACTGATAGTAGCACACACAAATGGAGTTAAAAAATTAACAAATTACAAAGTAAAATTATTTACTTTTGTAGTTAAATACTTTTATCATATCAAATCTAATTTGACAATAAATACTTTAAAAATATTAGAAATAAATGATTTTAATGGTTTGTATTGATAANCAAATACTTTAAAAATATTAGAAATGAATGATTTTAATGGTTTGTATTGATAAAGCTGGTTAAACTACTTTTTATTTAATTAAGGGATTTGTTTTCAATTTTTGATTTCAATTTGACATCAACTAAATACGCATTTTAATCACTTGACACATTGAAAAAACTAGGTTAAGTGAGAGTTGGAGAAATAAATCGCAGCTCCAAAAAAAAACAGTAAAATAATATTGCCATGAATAAGAAATTTATTCTTATGAGTGGAGACTACAGTGTAGGGATCCTTGATATTTATTGAAGTTATTGAATCTAAATGAGATAAAAAATCAAATTATTTGAAAATATTTTCTAACTTAAAAAAATTCAAAATATTGATAATAGTCCCAGTAGGATTCGAACTTAGTACCCTAATCTGGTAATACACATGTGTTACCGATTCGACAACTGTTCGTCGCCTACGTCGATTAATAAAATTAGAGTTTTAAGCCAATTTAAAATTTAAAATTACTTTTTAGATTTCAAAAAAGCAAAAAAATTTAAATAAGTTTACTTTCTTATGTCTTATGAACTTTATTCTATGTCAATTAAATTATATAATATTCATGAAAGTCAGTGTATTCCTCTTATTGGATATTTTAAAATAAAATACAAAACACAGAATTTTAACACAAAAATAGCATATTTTTGAATACGGTAGCCATTTTCACCAAGAAGAAAATCTATATTTCGAATTTTTTTTTCATATTAAGTATATAATATAAACTTTAATTTAAGATTAAATAAAAGTGTCAATATTTCCGGAACATTTTCAAAAATTACATTGAAAAGGCTTAACTTGCGTGCAAAAATTTTTTTTTTGAATTCCCCCTGCAGGCAGGTTTAGGGTCAGATTAAAAAAAAAATTATATAAAATAAAAGAAAAATATCTACGATTTCAATATAAAATAAAAAAAATTTTTAATTTGTTCATTTTTTAAAAATTTTGGCAGTTTTAAGAATTAAAATATTTCATGTTAAACCGTGATTTTTACATATAAATTACATTTTAGTTAAATTCGATGGCCATTTTCCTATAGAAGAAAAGGTATCGGGACACATTCTTTTTTTTTGAACTTATGGTATTTATTGTAAGCTTTAATTTGACATATGTTTAAAGGACCCAGTATTTCCGGAACAATTTCAAAAGTAAGTTGAATTAGTTAATTTTCATAAAAAAGTTGCTATTTTAAATCCCTCGTGTGAGCAAGTTAAGTATTCGATTTTCAAAAAAAAGGATATCAAATAAAAGGGAAATATCTAAGGTTTCAATACAAAAAAACATTAATTTGTTTTGTTAATTTTTGAAAAATGTATGGTAGTTTTAAGGAAAAAAAAGTGAAAAAATGACGAAATTTACCGATTTTAAAAATTGTAATTTTTTTTGAAAATTGTCCCCATTTACGGGGAACCAGGGAAATTTTTTCAATTTTTAAAGATAATGTCTTCAACTAGATACGATTTGTGATCTTTTGACATATTGTTCATCAAAATCGGCCCAGTGAGAGCTGAGAAAAAGTGGCAACAGATACAAAAAAATACACATCATGGTAAAATTAATATTTCTTTAGCTTTGCATCTTCGCATCAAAGCTAAAAAAACTCCTTAAATTAAATATTTAATTGATATAAATGTACAAATTTTTATTTGATAATTTTTCCTCAAGTTGACAAATAGAGCAGTGTAAACGATACATTAGTTTTTGCTAATCTTAAAAACAAAAGAACTATAGAATTGTTATTTCATGAATAAAGTTGTCATTTTTTATGTTACAACTACCATTAATGCATATAATCCGGGCCCTAGTTAATAGATAAATTATACAGAGTGATTGTTTAAACACTAGCCACTAAATTTCTCTTATAATAACTTTTTTGTAAATTTTCTCTTGGCTATTGTTGGTAACTTATGTATCTCCATTGATCTGTTATAAAATATCTACTGTGTTCAGCTCTTTTGTCTTATAGAGGTGTCAACCTTAATTTAATGACAACATACGTATTTAACTATCTTATAAAAGAAGAAAATAATGTAATTAACAAAATGACTGGTCAATAACAACTTTTGGGCCAATATTTCAGAAGTTATTAACATTTTTACAACTAGGTGGTAAGATGAGTTAGGCCAAGAAAAAAAATATATGATAAAGAATAGCAGCACCCTACCTCACCTCCAGTCATACTTTAAATTGGTAACTTCTAAAATACTGGTTCAAATTTGTTATCAACTAATCATTTTCTATTTTATAAGCTAGTCAAATGCATATGTTACTATTTAAAAAACTAAAGTTGACACCCCTATAAGACATTAGGAATGAACATAAAAACTATTTTATAATAGATAAATGGAAATACTTAAGTAACTAACAAAAACTAAAAAAAAAATTATTTTAAGAGAAATTGGTTAATAAGTGGCTAGTGTTAAAATATTCACCTTGTATATTGTAATCTTTATCGATGAATAAAGTTGAAATTAATTTTAGTTAGGAATAAAATCAAGTATTTCTGCATTAACACTTGGATTTAGGTTGTGAAAATCGGGTGCAAATGACCCGGAGCATCATTTGTGGTATTCGGAGTAAATATTCGGGCATCTAATTCTATTATAATTTTGACCACTACGCCCACCCAACTACTATAAAGTCAAAGTAATCAATGATATCTATCGTATCAGAAAAAAAAAATTTAAGTAACACTCCTAATTAAAATATGCTCAATATAATTGCTCTCTTTAAATAAACCGTTATTTCGCAGCTTTAGTTCTAACTAAATTGTTGAAAAATATTGAATGATCTTAATTAATAAAATTGTGTACATTGGTAAAAAACTAACTTGAAATTAGATTCGCAAAACGAATTCGACAAACTTTAATTGAATGTTTAATTAAAAAAATACATATATTTTTCTTTTCATAAAAAATGTCAAAATACACTTATGTAAGTAGAAAATAGTAATCAAGACTTTCTATTATCTCAAAAACAAATAAATAAATTACAATTATCACTTATCATTGTTTAAGTATGAAGAAGTTATATGATAAAAATTGCACATGAATCACATTACAATACATTGTCAACATAATTTATTAAACTTTACATGAATATATAAATATAATAAAGCGCATGTGAAGATTCTAACATTATACTCTAAACAGTTTTAATATTTATCATTAGTGCAGTAATTGAAGATTTTACTATTTTTCGTTGGCCGCATTTTCTACTACAGGCTGAAGAGTCGTTGTTTCTGATGATGAGGATAATGATCTATCAAAAAAAAAAAAAATTATATTAATAAAAAAATAGTTAAAATAAATTAATGTTATTAAAATTAAACGTGAAAATATTAACAGGCAGTGAATTTTTTTTTTTAATTACAAATACTTGAGTGTTATTTTTATGGGGGTAAAATTTTATAACACACCAAAAACATTTTAAATTAAATTAATTTAAATTGAAGTAATAAACATTTATAACAACAGACAGAACATTTTATGAGTTTTTTTATGATGACATATAAAGTTAAGTTTATCGTTCTATGATCAAAGAATATAATTATATATAAATTATATTAAAAACAGCTACGAACCTCGCTCCAAACCAAGTACAAGCTCCAGGCGCTGAATGTGATCTGTGAGATGGTTGTAGTTTGCGTTTTTGGTCTTCGGCAGCAAACGGGTTCTGTAAACAAAATTAGTACACATAACATTTTATTAAGCCCTTATGCTATTGTATAAATGTGTTTAGTGAAAATAAATGGCGTTAGTTATTAATAACTTTAAAAGTAATTAATTTGAAATTGACTCGTGCGTTTTGTTTTTATGTGATTTGGGAAAGTATAAATAAATAAATTTCAATCAAATAAATAATAAAATATAGACTAATAATTTAGAATTGAAACTTACAAGAAATGAATGATTCTTCAACATAGCTTTGATGAGTATCAGAGTGTTGAGCTTTGGTATGGACTTGACGACGTTCATCATCTCTTCTTCACTGACCTCGATCAACTCGCAGTTTTCTTGCTCGGTGGGTAAAGGCTCGGCTCCATTTTTGGTCACCCAGTCGTGTTGTTTGACAGCCGGCAGTGTGATTCTGGTGTCGGGATTTTTGTCCAGCAACCGATGGAGTAGGTGCACCAGTTGTGGTGATGTTTCGGGTTCGACGGGCCACTGTACCGGCTGCGTACGGATTTGTTCGTGGACAGTCAGAACCGAATCCGCGTCGTATGGTAATTTGCCGTAAACAAATGCGTATAGTGTACATCCAAGAGCCCACATGTCCAACGCTTTTCCGCTGTACGTGGTCGTTGTAAGGTCGAGCACTTCAGGTGCCGTGAAAGCCGGAGTGCCTGCACTTGAACTAAGCAAATCGTTTGTCCCTTCAAATTCGTTGCAAACGCCCAGATCAGCGATTTTCACGTGCCCGTTTGCACCGATCAACAAGTTTGAAGGTTTGATATCTCTGTGTACAATTCGCTGGAAGTGCACTGCAATGAATTCAAAATATAAAAATAAATTGTTCAAAACAAAAATATTAAACAACACAGCAATTCAGCTTTTAAGAATGCTTGAGAATTTTATATTTAAGTTTAATCCACTTACGATATTCGAGACCCATTAGTATGTCTCTAAAGTAAGCTCTGGCTTTTGATTCAGACATGGGTGGATCTCCAGGTACCTGCATGACTTCCCCTCCTTCTAATAGCTCAAAAACTAGAAAATTAAGTTATGAGATACTTAGACGTCTGAGAGTTACAACTGTGATTGCTTTTATACTCACCTAAATATAAATGGTCTTCGTCTGGATCCTCTAAGACTTCGACTAGTTTAACTACATTAGGATGGTCGAGCTTTTTTAATAAGGCAATTTCCCTGTATACTTTGTCTAATGGATTGGTCCCTTTGCGGCGAGCGTTCATTCGGCCTAAAAAAATTAATGTTGATCAATAAAATATAAAGCTATAGAGTAATGTAAAAACTGACTTTTAAATTAATTTAACTCTTAAAATATTGGTTTTATTACATTATATGTAATATATTTCTGACAAAACGAGTTTAAATTCATATGAGTTTTAGTGTCTACCGATTTGTAAATGATGCATTTTTAATACTTTTTTATTTGTACATTTAAAAACGTTTGAATTAGTAAACAGAAAAACCCAGCACAGTGGGGTCGCGGCATAATAGGGACGTTGCATACGTTGGGTCCAGTATATATTTAATCTAACAGTGATTAAAATCACTATCATAAGAAACGCTTCGATGCAAATCTGTAGATAGTGTTTAATTTTAAAAAATTGATGGATAATTGCAAAAGCAACATCAACTTCTATTTCCTTAATTATACGCAGATTAGTAATTCTTTTAATTATACATTATATAATTTTTTTAATTAATTGTTTTCAAATTATTATTGATTTTGATTTTTAATATGTTAAAAGTAATCATTTTGAATCTACTTTTTTTTGTCTTTTAAAGTGAATGTTTTAATAAAAAAAAAATGAATTTGTTACCATAACTTTTAGTTCAACTTGCAAGTTTGAAATTGACATTATTAAATAAAAAAAAATGAAATTGTTAAGATTAATATGCAATCGGGAAATTTTATAATTACTATTTACAGTACATTTATCAGAAAAATTCGATTTTTTTTTGCATTTTTATCGTAATAGATCACTTAAATAAAAATCATAGTAATCATTTCTAATTAACTTTTGGTGTTTAAAAAGATTCTACAATTGAAATATTCAGAACTTAATTAATTTTAATGATTATATATCTATAAAAACCAATAAAAAAAAGTTGTTAAAAAGATTTACTCAATTGAGCGTATTGTAAAATTTAATTATATTTGTAAAAATCCATCGTTATATTCAGGTGAAACTAAAAATCATTTTATTTTTAAATTTATGGTTTATATAGCAACATATTACAAAAACATTTGGAATATTATAGACTGGTAGTAGCACACACAAATAGAGTTAAAAAATTAATAAATTACAAAGTAAAATTATTTACTTTTGTAGTTAAATACTTTTATCACATCAAATCTAATTTCACAATAAATACTTAAAAAATATTAGAAATGAATGATTTTAATTGTTTGTTTGGAAAAAGCTGGTTAAGCTACTTTTTATTTGAATAAGGAATTTTTTAAGGGTAATGTCTTCAACTAGATACGATTTGTGATCTTTTGACGTATTGTTGAAAGAAATCGGTCCAGTGAGAGCTGAGAAAAAGTGGCAACAGACATAAAAAAAAAAAAATAAACACATCATGGTAAAATTAATACCTTTTCAGCTTCGCATCGAAGCTAAAAAATCTAATCTCGTATACTTAGTATATCATTTTAGAATTAGCGACGCAATGTAAAAAAATCAATATGCTTAATTATTAAAAACATTTTGTTGGTTTGTAATAGTTTATTTAAACTATTGTTTTATTGTCGCCGTAAATTTTTTCCTTGAACTTCTGTCAGCACGTTTGTCGAATTTTAAAGCAGTGATTTATTGCTAATAGAAACTTTTTGATTAAAAATAAAAATGTACTTTGAATTGGTTTTGACACGACAATCAATAAAGTTATACCATTAAGTTTGTAATGAAAAAGGTTTTTAAAGAAAAAAAAAGACGGTTCAAATGTAATACTTACGGTAGTATCCAAATATTTTTGAAATTTAAATTTTATTAATTTTAAGTGCAATTTAAAGATACATCGAGTATAAGATTGCAGATAATAAAAATAACAATTTGTAAAAATTGTATAGTTTTGATTTAGAGTTAATAAAAGTGGTGTGTATAGTATTTTCAAACTTAATCTATAAAACATCTTGTATCCTAGTCATAAGAATTTGTGTTAAAAAGGAAAAAGAACAGTTTTAAATAAACATATTTGCATTTAAATTATTTTCAACAAATTTGTTTATATATTTAAAAATATTATTCCAAAATATATTCCATAAAATATTCATAAACATTATTTTTATTTTATCTAAGATGATCACTTTGCCTCAAGTGTCAACTTCCCCGCTCTCCTATAAATATATTTTTATAATCAGACATTTCACTGAATAACATAGATAAATTTTTAATTAAAAAATAAAAAATCTATGACTAATTTAGATGAGCACTAATTCTCTCAGTGATTAATTATAATTCGTATAATAATATAATAATATTATTATATTTATTAATATTATAATTAATATAAAACTAAAGATATATTAAACTATTTCAAGAGATAATTTACAAGTCATTCTTTATATAAAGTAACCTTATATTAATATAGAGAATTAAACTAAACCAGAATAACCAGAGGAAATGATAGGAATTTAACACTGAGCCTTTGAAAATATTAAAATAATGCTTTTAATATGTCGTTAAAACATTTACACGTAGAGTATATTTTAGCTTCGATGCGAAGCTGAGAAGGTATTGGTTTTACTATGATGTGTTTTTTTTTTTTTTTTTGTGTCTGTTACCACTTTTTCTCAGCTCTCACCGAACGGATTTCTTTCAACGATACGTCAAAAGATCACAAATCGTATCTAGTCGAAGACATTACCCTTAAAAATTGAAAAAAATTCCCTCGTTCCCCGTAAATGGGGGAAACCTCCAAAAAAATTACAAATTTAAAAATCGCTAATTTTCGAAATTTTTTCAATTTTTTTTACTAAAAACTGCCGTAACTTTTTCAAAAATGAACATATCAATATAATTTTTTTTTATATAGATGCTTGATGTCTTTACCTATCATTTGGTATATTTTTTTTGTAAATCTGACACTTAACCTGCCCACAGGGGGGGATTTAAAATGACAACTTTTTCACAAAAAATTAACTTTTTCAACTTAACTTTTGAAAATGTTCCGGAAGGTCTGACACTTTTATATATATCTTAAATTAAAGCTAATGTAATATACTTTAATTTGAAAAAAAAAAATTTGACCTCTGGACTTGTCTTCACGGCGAAAATGGCTACCGAATGCTATTTTCGTGTGAAAATTCTCGATTTTATTATTTATATTATATTTAACTTTATAATGCTATAACTTATTGAAAAGTTTATGGATCCACACAATTTTTTTTATGAGAAATAATATTTTTTAATAAACCCTTTTTATTCGACATACTTTATCTTAATCGAGATATTAATAAGGAACCAGCAGATCAAGAAGCTTTTGGAATAAAACACCAATTTTTTTTTAAATTAAACACTATCTAAAGATTTGCATCGAAGCGTTTATTTTTGATAGTGATTTTAATCACTGTCAGATATCATTATACTTGATCCAACTATACCACGGCATTACTGTGCCGCGACCCCCCTGTGCTGGGTTTTTTTTATATGTAAGTACTATTTTTCAATAATACTAAAACTTAAAAGTGATAGAAATAGTCTAATTGCACATTTGAAAACATCTCGAAATGTTGATTTAGAATATTATATTTTTGTTCCTGATAAAAGTTCCTTGTAGTACAGTGTATAAAACTTATAGCTTTGTTAACTGTTAAACTTTATCAAAAATGACCAAATCAGTATAATTTTTTTTTTTATTTAGATGCATGTCTTTATCAATCATTTGGTTTTTTATAAATCTAACCCTTTACCTGCCCACAATTTAGGGATTCAAAATAATAACTTTTTTTTTTTAGTTAAAGTAAATCATTAAAATTAATGCAGTTCTGGATATTTCAATTGTAGAATCTTTTTAAATACCAAAAATTACTTAGAAATGATTACTATGATTTCTATTTAAGTGTTCTATTACGATAAATATGCAAAAAATAATGAGTTTTTCTGATAAATTTACAATAAATAGTAATTATAAAACTTTCTGATTGCATATTAATCTTAAAAATAACATTGTTTTAATTCTCATAAAATTTTCTATTTAATGATTTATTCTAGTTAACAAAGGAGTAATTTTGGCGAATAACAGAAAAAATTCACAACCAATTTTTTTTAAATTATTTTTTATAAATGAATTAATTACTATTTTTATTACCAATATTACTTATACTCTTTATACGTGCATAAACAATTCAAAAAATCTAAACTCATGCCCGTTCTGATACCTAACCAAATCAGTTATCACAATTATAATTTGTTTTACTTTCAAATTCACTTAAAAAATATATATATTTTTATTTTTTATAAACTATAATAGTACAACAATGGATAATAGTTTGATAATATTCAGTATGATATAAATATGACTTCAATTTTTTAGCATCAATAATTTCACAAATATTTTTAATAATTAATATGACTAAATGAAATAAAACTTACCAAAGCAGCCTGCCTTTTTCATTAACTTTTTTTTTGACATTATTTTCATTGCCTAAATTCAAAATAAAAATGTATAGTATTTTCGTCGTAATTACTGAGCATATTTTATTTAAAAAAATATATTTATGCCTTCTGACTTAATTATAAAACTCAAAATTAAGTTAAAATGAGATTTAATCATGAAACTATTAATTAATTAAATTTAACAATCAACTTTCCAAAAATTCACCAATTATTTATAAAAAAAAAAAATACTAACGTAATGTTTTTCATCTTGTTCGTTATACGCCAACTTTACGAGTCCGTAAGATCCCTAAAAAATAAATTAATAATTTTAATTTTATTTGATGTTATAAGTTGCTATTTTAGTTATGTAATTAAAAGAAATCAAACATTTTTTCCAATATTGTATCTATTTTGTGAGTAATCAAGTGGTTTATAATAAACCGATCACTTTGTATATATATGTTTAAGATTCAAAATTTTATTTGTGACTATTTAATTAAATAATTGAAACTTATATATATATATTAAAATTTTAAAGTAAAATATTTTCCATTAACATAGAATTGATAGAATTTCTCTAGAAATATGGTTTACGTAGAAAACTGTCTTAGTTATAAAAACGACCAATTGAAAAAAATAGAACACATTCAAAGGATATCAATTTCTCAAAATAACATTTTGAACTTTATAATAAATGTTCAGTGCCTAAATTAAGTAGATTTATTCATTATTAAAGCTTGAAGTTAATTTTTTTAAATATTAATTATACAATTTTCATAAATAAGGCCTCGTGAAGATTTCACATAACACTTATGTTGCCTGTAATAATCAAAAGGACATCACCTTTTTTCCCACAAGTAATTACACATGATAGTGTTACTATTATGTTATGCATGACAGATCAACCCACTCCTAGTGATGTATACAAGTTATACATATCTGAAGTTTATGCGAACGATAACGTTTATGGAAATGAGAAGTCATGATATGAATGACAAATTTAATACTTTAATCAGTAGTAAAATGTTGACTATCGATTTGATTTTGCTCTAACAAAAGGCATTGATCCCCTGAGTTTTGCACACATGATGAATAATAATAGAATATGTTTAATATTTTGAGCCAATCACTTAACATTATCAACTCTAGAACGTGATTTGACATTGACTGTAAAACTAACATATATTTTGGATTATACGCATTAATCTTTCATTTGTTTTTTCTTTCTTGATAAAATAAAATTTTTATTTTTAATAAACCTTTTATTTTTATAAGAACTAAGATATGAATATTTTAATTACACTGTAGGAGTTTAAATATTCATGGAATACTGATTTCATTAGTTTAAGTTGATACATTTTTTTATAAGGCAACTATTATTACTTGTCCAATGGAGTCGATTAGTTTGTACTGATTAAGTTTCTGATGAGAGTTAGGATCATCTAAGCTCTGTACGTTCACCGACACACCACATTCCCGTAATGGCGGTCGCCTTCGAGAAAATCTTGGCGAACAAACCGGTGAATATGGCAAATTTGGACATATTGGTCGGGGACATGTCGTTGTTAGTGCTGCTGTCGTTGAGTTTACTATTGTAGTCGTTAAATCAGTCTTTGAATTATCTCCCCCATTGCTGTTTATTACGTCTATAGGATTGGCACACTGTTGTTCATTATCTCCCGACACTGATGGCAAGGAATCGGCATCCACTGATATTGAGGTGTCATGTCGACTAAATAAAAAAAAAAATCACGTTTAAATAAAAATCGTTTCAAATAATTTATGAAAGGCATTTAATATTAAAAAAAAAAAACACAAACAATGTAGAGATAGTTCCCATAATGCTCACATTTGAATATTTTTATAAAATGTTTTCAATATCAGTCCCGAACGTTATTGAAAAACACAACTAGTAATGTAAGAACTTCTTAAGCGACTCGAGGTCTATGAAAGATTATTTTGGTTCGACACCACTATCGCACTACGACTAATTACATCGATCAGTACCTATCGATATTTAATATACCACTTCGAGGACCGACAACTTTTATAATAAGTAGTATCCAATAACGATTAAAAATTAAAAAAACAAGTAAGTCATAAACAAATGATGAAAACACTTTATAAAAAAACAAGTTGTTATTACTTTAATTATATTCATTTATTGAGAGTTATCGTGTGCTGTTTTGAATAACAAGGATACGTCCACCAAAAGCCATGCAAAACAGCTTGAAATTAATTATGAACGCCTTACATCACATAAAAACGCCCTCGAGAACTCTCTTTAATATTTTATAAAAATCACAAATGTGTAAGTAAGCTATATTTTTTATACAGCTAATTATTAAATATTAAACCTAATAATATATGATAACATGTTTTCAACTATTTGTTTGTGTAGGCCGTTGACATAACTGATATTATATCTCATTGAAATTTTAAAATCGAACGACGAAATAATGCATACATTAACTATAAAAAACTCAATGCTATTACATGACATGTCGCCATACAAACAAATGTCGACAAATGTTATATAAATATATTTTTTTTTTTATTTCGTATAAAATTATATTATAATTGATTTTAATATGATTAAACTTATCCATCGTTATTAAAGTAAAGGTGTCACGCGATTAAGTTAGGACATTTACAAATCCAATGAGAACTTGTTGTGAATTTCAATGAGTTCAAAACTTTATCGAAAGAGCCTTCCTATAAATGCCAGTATATTTCATACTCAAATCATTATTCTGTAGTGTCGTAGTACAAATGAACACAGCAATTATTTATTTATTACCCGTACATAAATAATATCAAATTTTCATATTCACATTTCTCTGGTAGCATAATAATAAATGTCAGATGGCCGAGAAAAGTATTTTGAAATTAAAACTTGCAGGCCAATACAGTAGCCAAAATATTTAAATATTATAGTAGTTATTTGTGCGCGGCCTTGTGTTGTACAACACTCAACGAATTATTATAATGTTTCTTTAGAAAAAGCTTTAATTCATTACTTTTATAATTAATGTTACCTGCAAACAGACAAGAATTAGCCCATTAAAATATCATTAGCTAACGCAATGAAGCTTTCGTAATGTGGTTGTCCGTCATAAACAAGTTTCAAACGCAATTAATCGTTGAATTTTTTTCTGTATATATACAACCCCTTTGAAACATTCAATACCGTATTTCATGTCTATAATTTACATATATTAACTTTTAACTACTATCACCACATTCTATTATGTTACATTATTGTGTTGTGAACGGCTAGTAGATTTATATCTGATTTTCCGGCTCAAAATGGTACTTTTGCCACGTAAAACGCTATTATAATATCATTCATTAAACGACACGCGTAAAATATGAAAATACATGTATGTTTAACAAGGTTTTGTGTATATTTACATTTATGATTTCATAAAAAAAAAAACGTTCTACAAAAAAAGAAAAGAAGCGTGTCATGTGTCATTGAAGATTATTCTTTTGTGAATTGGTTTTACTATTATTTTAGATTCGAAGCTGAGAAGTTATTCATTTTACCATAATGTATTTTTATGTTAGTTAATGAAAGTTCTCATTGGATTGATTATAATGACTTATGTTAAAAAAAACGATTTTATTCTAATTGAACCTATCGTTATTAAAAATTGGAAAACTCCTTCAATTTTAGAAATATAAAAAAAAAAATGTTTAAACAAATATTCAACTATAAAAAATTGGCTGTCGAAATAAAATAAAAAATATTATATTCTCAACAAGCAAATAATTTAACAACTATTTAATAATATTTCAGTACAATATAAAAAGAACAGATATTGTAAAATTACAAGTAAATAAATTATTGTAAAATTTAACAGATTCCCATTGAATCGTTTTTTATGATAGTGATGTTTATCACTGTTAGATAATATATATATACATGTCTCAATTATGCCGCTACCCCACTGCGTTGTTTTTATTTTTACTTAAATCTTTTTTAGTATGCATTAAATTTAAATGAGATTCGAAAAACGAATAATTTTAAAAATAAAACCTAAAAAATACATATTTACTTTCTAAATGAGTAGTCATATTTAATTATGACCCTAACTATAATTCATTGTGTAGTAATAAATATTTAACTGTCTTATTATGTCGTCACTATTACCTACTTGCGTCAAACACTTATATTTGATGGTCATGTGCATATGATGAGAATCATTATAAATCTAATAAGTGTTCAACGTTAATCATTTCAAAACTGCAGTTTAATACAATTACCAAACATTCATTCATACGGTTAAACGATCAATACGTGCAAATCTCGGTTATGTCTAATTATATAACTTTCTATACTTCAAAATTGTCGATTCTTTAACATTTGCTATTAAAAACCAATTAGAATTTAATCAATTATAGACACTAGACACAAAGAATTGCTAAAGAGTAGGTACTCTAAAATAAAAAAATAAAACAACGTCTATAAAATGTAAACAGATAATTTTTTACATAAGACTTACGCTACTTGGGCACTGATGAGGCGTGACGCTATAATGCCCGTCTTGAAACAATGACGGTCACATGTTAATCACAATAAATGCCACACTATGGAAATAATACGCCAGTTTTACAGCTATGGCGGATGAAATCTTTGTGTTTCGTGTAAAAAGCTCTGAACAGCTCATACGGCGTTATGGAAAAATATCCTAACAGACCTAGTGGTATTCAAAAGCTCTTCATTCTTAATTTACCAAGAATTCCTATTTTGAAATGATTTTTTTTTATTAACGTAAAAATGACTTTGTAACAAAGGCCGACGATACTTATTGATGTTCCGAGTATCGGAAACGTACTACCATGATGTTTTGTGCGCCGTGTGTCTTACTAAAGCAATGAAATTGCCGACAGCCGCATCCCTCGAAGGACTTGTGCGCATGTCACCCAAAAAGATAGTATAGACAAGGTATGGTTTTACTGTAGATAATAAAACAGCGTATACGGAAAATAAATAAAAAACCGAAAGCTAAAAAAGTCTGATAATACGGCGTAACATTAAAAAACAACACAATAAGAACAAAGCTATTGAAGACTTGGTCAACAGTAACAAATCAAGGACTTCTAACCGTTTATCATACCAAATATCAATTTAATTTATTGGTTTCAGAGTCATCATATGTTCAACTAGTATTTCACGCATAATAGTAACCTCGATCAATTCAATTAAATTCAGAAGTTTTCCATTTCGAAGAAAACAAAGCCATTGTTGGTAGTCCTTCCGCGCAGGTAAAATGGAACATTTTCCACGCTTGTGTCAAGGTAAAAAAGGATAATATAGGTAGTGCAAAATAACAAGACAACAACCTCCGACGGTCGTTACTGGCAGCAATTTTGCGGGTCGTCAAAGAAAAAGTAAACAGCTTTTGACTTTTGGTCCTCGGGGGACACGAACAACGCACAAACGTTATTCGATACATCACGCCTTACCGTATACATGTAGAGCTTGTATAAGTATATTGACAATGACGACTACTGTTGTTGGTTGAAAATATGATTTGAAAAATATGATGGATATTTAATTTTTTTCAAGGTTGATAATTATTGGAAAATAATAATAGTAATATTCCTAGAGAAGATTAAATTGATGGTTCTTAAAGTATGTTTATTATTATTAGAAAATAATAATAGTAATATTCCTACAGAATATTAAATTGATGGTTCTTAAAGTATGTTTAAGAACATACTCTAAATTTAGAAAAATGTTTGTTTTTACTTTCCAAATTAAAATTGAAGGTAAGGACTTTAATAGATTGGGAAACGATTCTATTTAGTTATTCGTATAGGTAAACGAGTATTTTGCCATCGTAATAAATGTGCTGTGATGTTTATTTTGTTAAATGTACTCTCTGTCAATGATAAGGTTAAAGTAAAAAGACTTGCGTAGGTATTTTCAATACTTGACCCTCTCTGAGTGTTCTGAATGATCTTAAGGTGAGAAATTTAAAAAACAGGTAATTAATTTATGTAAAATTCACCTGATGGATTCTGTAGAGGTAAGATTGCTGCTAGCAATATTACTCGTTAATCTACAGCTAGTCTTCACGTCCACTGCGGATGGCTTCCATGTCGATATCGAAGAAGCTGTAATAAAAAAAACAATATGAGTTATTATTTGTTTGTTCAATGATAAAATACTTTTGTTTTTATAACTAATGTCAAAAAAGTAATTAATTTATTTTTAAACAATTAGATTACCTCGCGATATGAACGACTGTTATATTACAATTTACTTAACTAAAATTATGTCGCGGTACTGTTTTTTGCGTTTCATTTGAAATTGACTGAAATTCAAATTGAACATGCGATATGCAAGTTCTGTTATACATTGATTTATGTACACAAGACGCGCAATTTGCAAGGCTCGAATGATTGACATACATCCTGAGGTTAAGCGGCGTAGGCGGTATAGGATTTCTTTAACTATTTCTATGAATGCATACCCATAAGAAGGTACCCGTCACGCGCGTATTGTTATTACATATTATTGTTCCTTCGATTGTTTTTGTTGTTGGTATATTATTATTACATCGTCCTGTGAAAATACTTGTGTACAACTTACTTGCTCCATATTATTACGTATAGACGAGGAAGTTAGATAAATAATTGGGAAACCCATAATAGAATGCCTCTGAACTTACTTATTTGAAGCTTTTGACAATTATAATCGTATTTAATGCGAAATACCACTTTATATACTACCCGCAGGGTTCGTGAAATCTTAGTCTTTCGGATTTGAGAGAATTAACGAAAAAGTTTGCTCGCGAGGTTTTAAAAAGATACATACACCTTTAAACAATTTTTATTCCGATAATAGAAACAATCGAATTGTGCCACAAAGATAAATTATAATTAAAAAAACTTAAGAACTTTATAAAGTAATAGAATTTAAATATTCAACAGAAAAAACATTTCAAGACCGTGAGAATTAAATTTAAGTGTTTTTTACCGAGGTCAAATAACAAATATTTTTGGTTACCAAATAGTCTATTAATTAATTCTAATTTGTAAATTAATGATGTTTTAGTTTAATTTTAGAATATTGTATATTTTTTCTTTGTATTAATATTATTTCAATTTATGAAATATGTTTCATTATTAAAATGATTAAATATTATAATGTGTATTTTTTTACACAAATTATTAATTTTTAATTTAAAAAATACATCAATTAAGTATTTTTTAGTCAAAAGAAAATAGTATTTGAAAGTAAACTTTATTAAGATTTATATTTGACAACTACGTCATATTGCGGTTTTGTTATCACTAGTATTATTACAAAACGTTGGCGTATCTAGTCTTTAAAAAATGTTAAGGTCAATTTCAGACGAGTGAACAAACAAAAAATAGAGCCTATCAATCGATGATGTATTAACTGGCATATTATAATTACAATTTCAGATTTTATAAACAAAAACAAATTTTTATCTAAAATCAAATTCAACTATTGTGCTTAATTAGGTGGTTTTAATAATTTTAGAATGAAAATTATGTACTTGAATTGCTTGATGTACATTATTTATAAATATTTAACTTTTATTGATCAAAGAAATTACGTTAGCAAATTATATGTTTAGTAAGCATAGAGATAAGTTTTGAAACCTCTATTTTCACAAAGGTATTATCGTTTTAAAATTATGTAATTTATTTTCTTTAAAGAGTTTAACTGATACTTAAGAAGATGAGGGTCATGCTTCCAAATTAATTGTGTTTTCGGCTTATCATAAAAGTTCAAAGAAGCTTTTCACCAAAGCGGCACGATAATTATGCATGGTATCAAATTATAAATTGACTAAGTGGAAGACTTCATGATATAATTATTTAAGTTTTGAAATCTAGGTCGTTTCGTCGAGGATAATAATTGGTAGTAATAATACCTAGAAATTTTATACTAATAATTTTTTGTATTATGAAAAAAAAAAACGAAACATTCAGGAAACTTTATTCGATGTTAGTATAATTTATTTTGATGAACGTGGTTATTTCGTTCGATTTTTTACCATAATTATACTATGACTAGTGAATTTGTTTATGTTAATTTGATCGCGTGCAAATTATAGTAAACAAAAGTAAAGACGACATAAACTAAATATTTTTTTTAGTCGAGCGATTGTTTTCAACAAATGTAAGTTTTTTTTTTTTATGTACTGTGTGATTTATAAAATACTACCCTCAAATTTTTCATTAAATAATGATTTCTTCATAATAATGCAATGAATGAAGTTTTATTTGTTTTTATCAATATTACAAAACTGGTTATTGACCAATCAAATTTTATTAGTCTATTTTCAATCCAAGAGAAGTAGAATAATTAAATGTTACCGTTTAAATTTTAAAAGTTACTCCTAAAAACTACCTACATGACATACAAATGTCAAGTAGACGTTTAGAGTAAGGGTGTCCGACCCCAAGTAGTTGAGATTAAGATGAGGGAAAAGAAAAAGACATCGTATGTTATACAAATTGAAATTTTTCATGAATTTCATGGTCAATTTTGTTTGACAAAAACAACTTGTTATTTTACTTATAGCAACTTAATAAATCCTTTTCTCTTTTAAGAGACAAAATTCTTGAAAAAATTTCAGATTTTAAATATAAAAAGAATAGATTTTTTAACTATAATTGTATTTATGTTTAAGATATAAAATTTTATCTGAGACTATTTAATTAAATAACACAAAATTGAAAGAATTCTTAAGTTGTTACTATTTCTCTATGCAAAAAAATTTCCTCGAAACTAGTTTTATAGAACTAATATCATAAATTCTTCCATTTTTCTCATTTTTTATTTCAGAAACGTATCTTTTTTATATTAATAAATACAATGATTTTTACAATTGTTTCGAAAAATATGTTTCATTAATTCATTAACCCTCTTAAATTTCTTTATTTTTAAGAAAAAAATGAATTTTAAATTCCCAAAAAAGTTATCGTACTTCTATATTTGCTCCTACATTTTGGAGACTTAATGGGGAGACATATTTTTGTTTTTGCCTCTTCACCAAGATTTTTCTCTATGAGCCAACCTTAATAATGGTAATATATTATCATTTTGAAAAATTACAGTATTTTATTTATTAATGGAATATTTCTTATTAAAAGTATAAAGTTGTAAGATTTATATTAAATTTTAATTACTTCATTACACTAATCTGCACTATAGACATATTTTTGTCACAGTAGGTTGACCTAAACCATATTTGAGTATCGAATATATATCCCTACAGCAATCTATCCCACTTTCTGTCGTTATTACTATTACGCACAGGTATTGGGTCATCTCGAACGCCATTTGCAATTATTCGTAGCATAAAACTATAGAATTGTTATTACTATATTTTTATTATTAAGGTAAAATGTATATAAAACTTTTAAAGATTCATAATTATTCTTTAAATTTTTGTTCGTTATTATTATTGTTTTCACACAGTTTATATGTAAATTTTTTACTTAAACCGAGCCCTTCAATTACATTCAATTTCATCAAATGTAGAATCAATTGATATAAATACTTTTACTTATTTTATAGTAATTTTATAATAACACAATATATTTTTTTTAATAATTTAAAAAATATTTATTACAAATTTGTATATTTTGATAAAACCACTAACCTTGTATTGAAGTCATGTGGCGTTGCATACGAGCCCAATAGAAATCCTAGAAAATCCAGTGTATTCTATTGTTTTTGCTTAGTCCGTTAGTGTGTATTCACAGACTGAAAATAAAATAAATAATATTAGTGAATTTTATTATACAACTCATGAGATGGACATATGACATACATTGAATGAACAAAATTTTCTGTGACCTTATGTTTGCTAATGTATGTAAAATTTAGAAAAAATATCTAATAATCGATGCGTTAGCAATAGAAGTGCAATTCGTTGGGTAGCTAATGGTACAATGATGCCTAATAACAGCGTTTTCAGAAAAAAGATGAAACGTTTAGTAAACTTTGGACTGGACTAGTCGGTTTGTGTGTGTGTTAGATGAGTGGTCAATTAAAATTCGATGCATGATACAATTTTAACTGGTTAACTGATAATCTTATTGTTTTTAATAGTTTTATTAAAACTGAAATTATTTTACGTTACATAAATATGTTCTCTCGTTATCGGTGTTTTTAGTTGCAGTAGTTCAACATTCATATTGCGTAAACATAGTCATATTATTTCTAATAAATAGTCTTCTAATAAATACTATTGCAATAACAAAGTACAATAATATTTATTAAATATAAACAACATAAGTTTTATAATCAACCGCTACTTAGACTAACGTTAAGTAAAAATAAATACGTCATTGAAAAATTAAAAATTTTAAGTCATAATCTATTGTTATTATGTTTAACAGCTAATGATGTTTAAATTATTAACGCTACATAAGTAACAAAGTATTAAATAATTTACATTATTAAGCATAATTATATAGGTAATAACTGATAAAGAAATATAACATAAACTCACCCGTGACGCATTGAAACGTCATAAAATATATTATGATGAATTATCAATTGTATAATTTCTCTTGATTATATTAATTAATTTATCAACGTATGATCGAGACACAATACCGAATATATATGTTTTGTATATATAAATACAACTTTTTTCAATCACTTGACCTTATTGGCGTTTGCTTGTGGGCATTGCCCGCAATTGATAAAACTAACAAAAACTATGATGACTAATTTACATTTAACTAAATTAATCAAAATAGTAAGAATTTTTGAAATGAATAATTTAATTAATTAATTTAGCAATGTTAATAAACTCATTGTTTATTTGAAGTTAGAAAAATATAATTATTTATTATACTTCTTTAAGCAGTTTTCAGTTGGTAACTAAAATGGTAGTTTGTATTACCTAAAGGGGTTGGCAAGGCCTTGTTTGTTTTTTGTACAAGTCGTCCATCAATGACCTAGAAAAGAACTATCTTTGATTCCTTAACATGTGAAAAAGAGCCAGCCCCTCTATAGCATGTTAAATTTGAGAAATAAAAGGATGTAAAATATGTAATATTATATATAGTTTGTGTTACTTTTCAATTTGAAACAAGAGATTAAACCTTAGAAATACCTTCAGAATAAATTTACTGTAGTAGCACATCTTAGTATAGTCATTTTTACTTAATTTATCATCAAAACTAAATTTTAGTTATAGAATAATAAAAAAAAATAATGGAAATTCTACGCACTCAATATTACATAAAATATTATCGTTGCATACCAATAGTATAATTTTCTAATCGTTTCTATAGTCTATGGGTCATTAGTACGCCATGACACGATGCGTTTACGTCACAATAAATATTTTTTTATCGAGTACTTAAATGTGAAATTATTCGGGCTATTTCAATAAGAATTTCCCTTAAACGCAAATAAGCCTTAAAATATTATTTTCATCGACATTATGTGTCGAATAATAAGTAAAACAGGCAATTTTTAATCATTAATTCATTACGATAATAATGATTTTGTGATGTCTGCTTATTTTTAAAACTAATACCTTGAAAATTTGATTTATAAATAATTGATTGTTTAAAACACATCTTATACAAATTTATTTAAAAATTAATTACACGCTTTTCTAAATAAAAAAACCGAAATAATAATGATATGAATACAAAATTTACTGTGAATAGCATAAACGAATCTCGAAAATATTATTTTAAATTAAAGATAAATTTATACTTGAATAATTACATGATACCACTAAATGGTTTTAAGTTCATAAAATTAAGGTATAGTCGAATAATTACAAAAAAACTAAAATAAAAATTTTTTATCTCAAGATGTTTTACTTAAAATATAACATTATTATTATATCAACAGTGCAGTACATTAAATCGGTATTAAATTGTAATTACAACTGTATTACAGTTACACTTGTTAAATTAAATGATTATTTTATTTTACATTAAATTATATATGTGAGAGAATTAGGATTGCGGTTATATTTAAAATGATTGATATATTTTCAAGAGTAGTTATTTTAAATGTTTAATGAATATAATGACCATTGCCTAAAAAAGTGGTATTGGATGTCGTTACGCTTACAGGACAACTGGAAAAAGTATTATGAAATTATTCAACAACTCATTTGTATTTTGTGAATTAAATTTTTAAACAGTTTTTACGTGGTACGGATAACATTATTTTGAATAATATTAGTTTTCAAATGAACAACAATAATCTAATTGCAGTAACAATTAAATTATACTCAGAGCGAAAAAGGAAATAGAAAATTATCCTTACATCCCCTTAATTGTGTACACTTCCTCGACTAATCGGTTATGACTAAGATTAAATAAATTCTAATAACAATTTAACTAAAGTCATTCGAATGTTTTTACACCCGAAAAATATGACCTTTTTTCTTTGTCGCCTTGGCACATTTTTAATTTTTTTTTAAAGTATTACTTATTCCAAGCAATTTATCAAGGCTGAGGGTATAGATTTTTAAATTTTAAATGTCATGTATTTAGGTAAAAAACGTTAAAATTTTCAATACAAATTACAATTTTCTACAGGTTGTTTAGTATTAAGTTAATTGTTATTTTTTATTATGAGTACGTGTTCGCTTAAGACAATAATAATTATATTTACTCTTGAAGTTTTCAGTAATTTTAAGATGCTATTTAGATATTAATTGTATTTAAAAAATATTCATCAACTATTTTTTATAAATTAAATATTCATCAACATACTAATTAATGATTATTAAGTTTTTATGCATTATATACGTTCTAAATGAAGCTTATTAAAATTATATGTTTTGACCACAATGACGTCAAATCACTAAGACCTCTAGGGATTTGTTTAGTAAACAAATTAAACTTTTCAACCAAGGACAATATTAGTAAGTATAAATTCAAGTGATAGCTTAAAAATTCAATACTCATCGGTATAAATAAGCAGAAAAATAAGACACAGACCTACTGGAATTAATTCCTTATTTAATAGGATTACTACGTAATTTAATCATTGGAAAAAAGTGTTTAATTTCATAACGTCTCTGCCGTCGGCAGATAATTTATACGGTTAATATTGAAGTATGTTAATTAGAAAAAACCAGACAACTAATTTCTTATGTTGAAATAATAGATGGTTGATAAGAATTGTAATGAGGTTAAAAATTAAACGAGATGTATTTAATTGAACATAAACGTAACATTAGTATAGTACCGAACCAAAGAGTACTACAGTAGTTTTCGACTGCAAAATTTTTAAAATAATTGCTTCAAGGTTTAAGATTCTTTTTGCGGTGAACCCATAACAGGTAAAAAAACATACTTTATAAAATACAGACACAACGAGTAGGAGAGTATCTAAAGGTCATAGAGCCGGCCTCGACTCCTCCGTGTCTATTTACTAAAAAACACAATTCCCTTGTTGTGTTTCTGAAATGAACAGCTCTGTTATTGACTGTAAACTGAATATTATTGAAATGAACAATAAACATTATTCAGATGAACAATGTCTAAGTTCAAAATAATATATACAAAAATCTATAAATATATTTGGTTTTACTTCATATAACTATAAAATATATTTGCATTAAATTTTTTTTTTATAAAATTATATCATGCAAATTTTTGTATAAAACAACAACTTAGAAGGTGCATACTTATACAAAATTAATTCTTAACATTAAATTACATTTTTTTGTCATAGATAATTAATTTAAATTTAATAATTTAGATTAATGTTGTTTTCGTAAAAATTTAATGTATAAAATCTAACTTGTATAACGTTTTTTCTTATTCATAAATAGAGCTAGGAATTAAGTACATTTATACATTTTATTTGAATCAATGTTTGAAATGTTTGTGCAACTTTATCATTGAATTATATAGTAGTGTTGAAATATTTTTAATTTTAAGTGTAGGGTAAACTCCCCCCCTTATTATAATTAAAACTATAACCTCAGTGACATCACATTACTAAGTTTACAAGTCAATTAATACAATTTTGTACTGGCTGATGTTGTGTTCAGAATAACTTAATACAATTTGAACCACTTAATTGAGAAATGACCCTAGTCCAAAATATTAAATCAGTAGAAAACAGTAAAAAACTGTTTTAAGCATTGGTGAGTTGCACTAAAATTTAAATGCCTAAAGGAAAATACTCGATGAAGTACATAGAATTAATAAAAAAAATTACCCTAGTTTAACTTATGGGTAGGCGTTTGAAAGATCTGGACATGCGTCATTTCTACAATACATAACATTCTGTGACATATAAATATATGGTAATTCAGGTTTAATTCATACTGTAAGTAAAAACCTAAAATCTTTTTCAGGCACTGGAATACACTTTTATTCTTATGTATACGTATTATTCCAGAAATATTTTTAAAAAGTTTCAAAATATTAAATTTTTAAAAAGTTATGTGTTTGATTATAAATAATAAATTGTACATGAAAACTTAATTCTTTAAATTTTGTAAAATTATAGAGCAATCGGACCTTAAGAAACTTTTATTATACTTAAATAAATACAATTTTTGAGAAACAGAATAATTTTACAATATTAAGCCAACCAATAAATCTAAAGTAGCATATTTTATAAACATCATTTTTTGTTAAGAACGATGTGTATATAACAAGTATAGAAATATTTCACACATTAAATAATTTCTGATTATTTAACTGTAATCTTATAACTTGACAAAAAAGTTTTCTATAATCGAAACTTTTAGTACATTCTATTAATTAATTGGATTATTAATCGACAAATATGTGACTAATAGTGAATAGAATTACCGCCAAAAACATTCATAAGTATAGTGTCATGGACGTATGCATAATTTAATTTAAATTAATTTCAACAAAAGTATACGGGTTTGCTAATGTAGTGATATAAAAAAAAACCTTTTTTGGTGTTTTAATTGAGTTTATCTTACGAATATAACTGTTAATAACTTACCACTGTTATGTTCAGTTTGTTATGTATGTATTTTCATCCGATTCAAAAGAATTTGTATTTACTTTAAAATAAATCCACATAAGTATTTTGAAAACTGATGAGCTATTGTATGCAAACATAAAAGTTTTTACCGAATAAAAATATTTAATTACTAATTATCGAAACTCAATTTGTTGATTTTCGTTAAGTTTCTTTGGAGAAACGTGCGATCAAAATATTCACCGATCGAACACTCGAAATCACTTCCCGACTGCCACGAGGCCTCGGCAAACACTGAATTGTTTACTGTTGACCGGACGACTATATCGTATAATCTCAACAGTTCACTCGCGCTTACTGCCGGTATCTCTCCTTACACATGAACTTCAATGTACGACTAAAGAAGTACAGCTGACCTTGTCAAGTCTTTAACAACTTTCAACTAGCTCGAATTAAATCATCGTTATCATATTATATTCGTATTTCGATACTAAGAATGTTGATTAAAATATATTCAACACCACATTTATTTTTTATATTTACAAACAAAAAAATATAATATACTACGATAATTAAATAAATATAATAAATAACAAAAATAGTTATAAAAGTGTATATAATTAAGTATAAAAAATAATTCTTAAAATATTATAACATTGTTATGTTATGATTTAAAAAAAAAATCGTGACATTTGAGTATTGTAAAGTTAAAATATATAATTTTGATCAAGCATAACAATTAATATATCATTATTTGTTGATTTTAAATCTAATGCGCTGATTCAGCTTGTTATTTAATAATGAACTATTAATTGAACGTTTTTGCAATTTAAATAATCATCATATAGTACATCGTAGGAAGAGAGCTCATTGAAAAGTCGCTAATTTCATTTGACTATCCGTGCAAATGGTACAAGAAGCTTCCAAACCATCTATCGTGATACATTCTTGATGAAACACATGCTGGCAGAAAAATATAACAGCGTTACTAGTACAGTCTTGGCCTATAATACATTTTTGACATGCGCTACATATTTGTTGTTCATGAACACTACATCCTTTTCGTCGGGCGTTGTAAAGTTTTTCGTGCAGATCAAAGCAGTCGGACACAACAATTTTGGTACATCCCTCTTCGACAGATACTTGTAAATTGTAGTCAGTCATCATTTTAACTAATGCTTGTTTGAGCCCTGGTATTTCCGTATGCTTGCCGATTCGGCTGATTAGTATTCTGGGATCGACATAAGTACCGATTTTTTGTAACAACACTTTGAGAAAATCCGGTCGATCCAATGACAGACTTATAAGATCATGCCATAAGTCGATATCGTTTTGATCCTTACAGAATTCAATGGCTTGTTCGATATTGTCCAGCTGTGACACAACTAAGTTAAGAGCATCTTTGGTGTTACCCATTCGTCCCAATAGGTACACCATTTCTGGATAATATTCAAGTCTTTTACACACATCGAGAGCTTCAGCTATGGAATAATTATCGCTACGTTTTAATAATGGGAGTAACTTTTCTCGAGAGAATTCTGCGTATAGAAGAACTAGATCCTTGTGAAAGTTTTGCCGACCAAGTGCTCGAGTATCTTTTTTTTCTAGTGCATCTAGGTATGTGTATAAGTATAACTTATTGTTCTGAAGCTTAGCCACAGCAACGTCAACTGGTATTGCGTCTTTATCTAAAAGTATTTTAATTGTTTGATCACAGTCCAAGTCCATTAATTCTTCTATCATACCGTGTACTTGCGCAAACAAATTATGTTTTGCGATTAGCTGAAACACGCCTTTGTGCCGAAGTTTTAAGTACACAGTTAATGCTTTTTCAAATTTTTTTGAGTGAGTATAAAGGATAGCTAACGCTTCAAGAAGTTCCGAACTAGTATCCACTATGAGATGTTCTATTAACGCGTTAGTGACTGCCGATACGTTATACAGTGATGGTGACCATTGTTTAACGATTTTTAAAAATCCGTCTGGTTCAAGTTTCAAGTACTCATATAATACCATTTCATATATATGTGGGTCTAATTTTATTTCACCTCGGGGTAAATAAGAACAAACTTGCCGAAGTTGATGTACTTGCGCAAATTTGAAAATCTCTTCTTGCCACAGTTTTTTGTTATTTCCGAACAACTCAGCGGCTAATCGACCTGCTTCCACATATTCTTCAGTGAATAATAAATGATCGAGGAACCTTTTACCTACCGATATACGAGAATTCCGATTAAGGATAACATTCTTCGAATTAACTACATCCATTGCTTCTGAGTATTTGTTATGTTCAATGAGCCATTCAATTCTATCATCAGCATCACATGGGTTCGCCACCACCACATCTTTAGGACTTACAATAACAAATAGATTTTCAACAACAAGACTCTCTAAGGCATAATCGTTACAACCGAATTCTTGAAATCCACGCAGAGATAAGTTGTCTGTACACAATTCTACGTACTTTGATTCTTTTGCTTCTACCACGTACAATTGTGGACGCATGGATTTTCCATCGTCATCCTTTTCTTTAGAGAAGCACAAGATAACCAATTGATTGTTGTCAAGCGGGCCGATTCCACTGATGAAGTAATCGATGCGGAACATAGATATTGGTTCCACTCTATACTCGGGAGTGTCTTTATTGAGTCTTTGCTGTCGTCGACGAATTCCACAGATCCGGACTGTATCCACCCAACCAACTAATAAAGTACTACTATCTTTCCAAGTTAAGTTACAGCGGAATGTACTAGGCACTATGTTGTCTCGTTTATCCCATTTTATAAGACCAAGTGAGCACCTAGCTATTATATCATATACACGAAGCCCTATGTCGGACGCCCAAGCCACAAATCTATTATGCCAGCTCATATTGTGCACAGCACCTTCAGCATCGTATATAACTGCAGATTTAGTGCGACCAAGAAATGTTCGTTCGTGTAACATCAAACGATCGTCACCAGTGATAAATCGCCTATACGATCCAGATTTGTGGTATAACGGGTCGATGGCAACGGATTTCACACAACGGCCAAGTGTTACTTCTTGAGCATCTTCTTGGGTGTATAGACCGTATACGAACACATTTCCGTCATCAGAACATGTAGCTATGAACTCTCCACGACTATCAATACTTATTTGATTAACGGATACTGTATGTGGTCGTAATTGCCGATTTTTCACAATATTTCCTTCAAAATCTAAAAGGTGTACTGATCCCCAATTGGTACCAATACACAAGAATTTTGGATGTGCAGCCAAGTAACTAACGCCATCTTTTGTTAATATTGTTTGAACGTCATTAGTAAGTCTAACATACTTGAGTTTTGGCTCTACTTCTTCCACTAAGTCTGTGTCGGATTGATTCGTCATACTTTATCTAAAATTAAATAAAACAATCCTGTTATTAAAATACTGACTTTAAATACACAAAAATAATATTTACAAAAATGTATTAAATTATTTCAGTAATTATAATATACAAATATTTTTATTGGATGTTTTTTTGTTTTATAATATGAAAAAATGAAGCCTCTAAAAAAAAAAAAGGAATAAATTTATGATTATAAATTAATTTTTTTAACGATATTCCTCTGAATATCTATTTTAAAGAAAATTACATTTTATCAAAAAATAAAAAAATAGCGTAATACATTAAGCAACACTTTTTGCCCTCATATAAAATACCATCATGAGGGATATAGAAAATTAAAACAAAACAGTATGTTTTCTATCCGGCCATCCATTTGAAAGTAACAACTGTCATTGTGATCATCAAATCGTTAAAATAACTAATAACAAATAATAAAGAAGACTTATTAATAGAAAAATGTATTTTAAATTCTACTTATGTATAGTAAGTAATTAAATATTTATAAAAAATTTTTTAGAGGCCAAATAAGTGGTAAATATTTTTTAATTGTTTTACATCTAATATTTCTTAAGAAAATGGCGAATTCACCTTATTATAACATTGTACACACATAGTGCAATAAATAATACTTTATAAAAATGTTTGAAATATTATTCAAATAATTTTATTTAAACATATTTGTAATACTATTCAAGTATTTCAGAAAAATATTTGAAATTTAAATATTTTTCGTAGTCTAACCCAATCAACCTTCTTTGAAAAATTAAAACAAGGGTGTTCATTGTTACAAAAAAATATTTTGTGCGTGAGAGAAGAACTTAAATACTAATTTTCAGATATTTTGTTAAAATTACGTTTATTTTTATAACTTTCTATACGAAAATAATACATTACTTAATTAAATTTCTTTGTATTTGATTTACAATTTAAAACTTTACATTTTTGTAATATTAATACAAAATTATTATTAGTATAATATGAAAAAGCAGAAAAAAAAAGAGATAAAGCTTAAAACTAAAGACAACTCTTGGTTTTCGGATACTTAAGATTTAACTTGAATGAAATAACGTAATGATAGTGATTAAATAATGTAATAGTAATTTTCAACAAAATAACTATTAACACTGTAGTTTACGTGAATTATACAAATTGACTTATAAACATGTGATTTGTGAAAATAGTTATTCAGATAGACTCAGACTGACTAATACAACAATTGATTGAAAAACAAGAATACAAAATAATAAAAAATTTCATATATTATATATTTGAGGTTCATATCACGAAAAAGAGGCTCTGATACACAGATATTCGTTCAATCACAAACTGACTCTTTAGTGATGGCGGTACAATAATATTAGTCACGAGTGATGATTTTTTTTTATACATGCATAAAAAATACAACATAAAATCATTTTGTCAATCAAGGATTTGTAACATTAGCAAATAAAGTCCACCTATGCACATATGCACTATTCCTTTATTGTAGCATAGTAAAAACATAATAAAAAAGAGTATTATGTTTATTTAAATCTAATATCATTAAAAATAATATTAAAATCCTTAATTCTACACAATAAATTCAAAAAAATTAATACTAATTAATTTAGTGTCATTAACACAAGTTAACTTATAAATAAATTCAAATTAACTTTTGGTAAAATTGAAAGTTATACATATGTAATATTGTTAAGTACCAATGATTAAGGTACTTTCGAAAATATTATTTTTATGTAATTAAAGAAGTAATTATTAATAGTAAAATTATGAAAATGTGTTTGCTTAATTTAAACTACTTACAGAACTTTATAAATGATATAACTTCTAAACTATTTATCATCTAGTAAATTCTTAGTACAAAAATCTGTTAAATGGTCTTAAAGAGGTTAGATGGTCATAATCTTTCCTACTTTATAACTTGTAAACAAAATTTTTCTTAAAAATAAAAATAGATTTTTTAAAATATAGACTAATCAAGATTTTTTTTTTAAAGTTATAACAGAATTGGTAACAAGTTGTTAGGAACAAATATACTATTAAAGTCAATAGTTTTCATGTGTCCAATTAAATATACATACTCTTCTTATTTATTTATTATTTAAATATTAATTTGAAACTTTTTTTTTAATTTAAGTTTTTTTATAACTTTAATTTGATTTTAATTTTTCATACAAAAAAAATTGATAATATAATTTGATAATCTTATTGTTTTATCTTAATCCTATAAAATTACTTAAATAACCTATAGTTGAGTTAACCAACCAAACAACAGTTTTTTATTTAGAATTAAAGTAACTATTATTGTTAAGATTAATCATAACATATTACTTTTTTCAAATTTTAACCATGATAATGTTGTAAGTAATTTATTATAAATAAATTTACAGATATCAACACTAACAACCTCTTTGCCAATCAGTAAATCTCAATCTGAAAACTCCAGTAAAATATACCACTCATTACTAAAGCCTATACCTCGAAGCTTATCAACCATAAATTATCGTAAAAATAGTTTTCAAAACTCTTTTGGCATATCAGGAAATATTGGAGTTGGATTACATTTTGGAGGGGGCTATAGAATTAATAATAAAAATGGAAATGAGAATGAACAAATAGTTCATAACAGAATATATGATAAATATTTAGGTACTAGCTTTGGTTTTGGTTCGATGAGTGGTTTCAAAAAAAAATATGAAAATGATGTTGATCAAGGTCAAACTACAAATCAGCATTACACTGAACATGATCAACAAGAACAACAAAATGAAATAGTGCCAGAAATTAATAATGATAGTTCTATAATAATAACTACAACTACAACTACAACTACTGCTAGACCAAACAGTGTCTTCAGAAAAATTTCTACATATTGGTCAGGTGACCCTAAAAGTGAATCTTCAAATGGAGTTTTGAAGTGGAGTAAAATTAAATTGAAAAATAAGAGCCCTGTGGGTACACCAAGATAGTTCTAATAAATTTTATAATGTTTTGGAAAAAAATGATGAAAACATATAATTTAATAAAAATTTTACTTACTAGTAAATCACATTTATGGATGTACAAATTTACAAATTATTACAAATATATATCACAAATTTTTAAATAAATTTTAAAATAAGAGTTGGAGTGGAAAATAATAACTATAATACAATTTTTAAAGTGTACCTTATATTACATAAAAATTAAAAATTTATGAAAATTGACCATGTTACATATAATTGATAAAAGATAGCAATTATCAGTAGTTTTATTTTTTATTCTTATCAGCTATCAATAGTTAAGTATAAATATATTAAAGAGAAATTTTATTAAATATGACAAAATAGATTTTGTCATCTTATTAAATATATATTTACTTGTTATTGTGACTTATATGATAAGTTATTTAACTTTATTGCAATATTGCTGTGTAATAACGATTTAAAATTAGTTATATTTTAAAATAATAATAGCGCTTTGATTAAAACAATTTTTTTTTCACAGATTTTAATTGTTTATGTGGTAAATAAAAATTAGTATAAATTTTTAAATAACCTGAATAATATATTAAGTTAACCCAACTACTAAAATAGTTTCACCTCAATATTTAATTATATTTTTAATATCAAATTGATAAAATTCTGGATATTGTTTTTATGTGAAAGGTATTAACAAATCAAATTTTAACCGTATGATAGTAGCTATAAGAGACAGAAAAGTGATAAATTTTATTTTTTTAAATAGCTGTTATATAAATACATCATAATATTAAAATTCATGTTTATCAACAGTAAAATATAACTTAAATATCATAATAAAACAAAGTATAATAAATAATAATTTAATTAATAAAAAGTTACCACAGATTGTTTTATACTATAATTTAAATGTTGTTTAGTAATTAAATTTAATAATACCTTGTTATTCCAACATTTTTAAAATGTTTTAATTTTTAATATATATAATAAAACTAATAGATTTATTACATAATGAAAATTGAGAGCTGAGAGCTGAGAGTAAATAGTTAATGATTTAATGTTAATAAACTATTTAAATTTAGGTAAAACTATAAATTTATATGATTATTCTTCTGATTTTTTTATAACTTTCATATTTTCTGCCAATTTTAAACATTTTTCTGCCATTTCTTTGATTTCATTTGTTTTTTCTCCTTTAACTATAGAAAGAGCCATAAGTATTTCCATTATTTCAGTAGCAAAAATTTTCTCAGCTATATCTTTATCAACTTCGATTAAACTATGAGCAATTACTAAAGCTCTGTGTTGCATGCCTTTGTTGGGGTGGGCAAGTAACATTTTTAAAGTTTCTTCCCAATTTTTAAAATTTAATATTTTCTTGCAACAATCAATACTATTAGAAACAGCTATTGCAACAGCTCCTGCAGAAGCAATAGCAGTATCTTCATCTTCATCTTCGCATAAAAGGAAAAGCATTTTCAACTTATCATTTTTTTCTTCAAAAACTTTTATTACCTCTGGTGACATCATTAAATTGGTGAAACACTGAACAGAAGCTCTTCTCAGCATTTGATGTTCTTCAAAAAGATAACTTTCAATTAATTGAAGTCCACTGGAATCAATAATTTTTTTTCTAATTCTTTCATTAACAGATGCCATATTACAAAGAGCTACCATGGCCTCAAAATTTTCCAAAGCTGAACAATCTGGATGCAATAACCCTAAAAGTGGTCTTATTGACTCTAGGCAACGCTGTTCTTTAAATGATACTTCGGGATTAATTGAAATACCAATTCTCGCAATAGCTTGAGCAGCTTGATTTTTTCCTTTATTTGTACCTGAGTGAGCTAAAGTTAGTAAGGTTTTAATTCCTCCTAATTTAACAACTTCCCCCCTGAGTTCAGGTAACACACATATTGCATTGAAGAGACGAGATAAAAGTTCCTTAATATTATTACTTTCTGTTTTTGCTAATAGAACCAAAACACTAATAACTCCATAGTTACATAGTAGTGTAATTCTTTTATTAACAAAATCTGTATCATCAAGTTCATGATTTTCTGGAACATGACACTTAGAAAATTTTGCAAGTTCAATCATTTCAGGTATGATTTCTTGTTTTTCATATGCATTACATAAATTAACAAAAATTGAAACTAGGGCATACATAGCTGATGTTTTCTCAGATTTTGCCAATCCCATAACAGCAACAATAGCAGCTTGATCTTCAATAAACTTTTCTTTTACTTCAGCATCAAGCGTTAAGTATGATAATCCTTCCACAGCCCACCGTTTAGTATCAGGTTTAGTATTGGGATGTATCAAAAATCTACGGCAAGCTTCAGCTAACTTGAGTGTGGCACCTTCGGAAAATGGACGAATAGATGCATCTGTCCCACCACTACTACCTAATTTGCATAATCCAACTAAGGCCCGAATACGAATCTCATCTTCTCCACTTTTATAGAGATTTTTCAGTATTTGTGTTCCTTGTTTAACAATTGGAGTAATTTTACTTTTCTTTGAAGTAGCAGCAATTATACATTCACAAGCAATTTTTTGCTGAACTTTATCTTCTGTTGTAGCCATAGCAAGAATCATTTCAATTATACCTACAACATAAAATAAAGAAAATAATTTTTAAATAATATGTTTAAATTTAAATACTAAATTATTACATTTTTTTTTTAATTATTAAAAATGTTAACTTACCATCTCTAGCTACAATTGAATTTCCAACATCTATTGGTCCCATAAGTAGAACAGTAACTGTAGATACAGCTCTAACTTTTGACTCAGTGTCAGGATCTAATAGTCTTTCTTTTAAAAATTCGTCTACAGCATTCATATATTTTTCTCTTGATTTGTCACTAGTTAAATTATCATAAATTCGTGCTAAGCATACTGATACATTAGTGTGTGAATACTCAGTAATATCTATCTTTGATTCATATTTAGATTCTAAAAGTTCACTAGCTACTTCTAAAAGTCTTTGTAAGCCATTCATATCAATTAAACGCTCAGCCCAATTGACATTATTAAAATGAATATTTCTAGTAAGTATTTCAATAATTGAATCTCGGGCAAATTTGTTGATTGAGCGCCGATTAATAGAGCAAACCAAACATGTCAATATTCCATCTATTTCTTTAGAATTTGTTTTACATTTTGTTTCATTGGGTGAACTATCTAAAGTATTATCCATTCCTGTTAAACTATTTAAAGCTACTTGAACAATATATGTTACACCATTAATTTCATTTTGATTATCTGTATTTAGAGCATCAATAAACCAAGGTACACCTAGATCGACTAAAACTTGTTTAGTACAAAACTCATTATTTTTACATATTTGGCCAATAATTCTCAAAGCATTCAAACGAACTTCATTATTTGTGTCGTTTTTCAAAAGACCTTTCAGTTTACTTATTATGCCAGCCTTTATTAAACATGTACAGCCATTACTAGATTCTTTTGACAAAACTAATAGGTTTTTAATAGCTGTTATTCGTTTATCAATATTTTCTTCAATTGTAAATGTGTACTTGAACATACTTTCAATTTTATTTGACAATTGAGCATTTTCTCTGATTTTTTCTTGAACAATAGGGTGTAATTTTGATAACACTGGTTGTATTTCTTTATTAGTAGGATCGGCAATCAAACACTGTTTGGCATCAACATATGCTTCCTCATACTTTCCTACCTGTTCATACGCAAAACTTCTACGAAATAATGCTTTTGGATCATTTGCATTTATATCCAAAGAAGCACTACAATCTCGTATGGCATTTTCATATTCACCTAATTTATTATACACAGCAGCCCGATTTTTATACAAAATAGCTTTATCTTGATTATTTTCTTTTAATATTAATAATGCAGAAGTATAACATTCTAAAGCCTTCAACCAATCTCCTGATTTAAAGGCAGAATTGCCTTGTTGTTTCAACATCATATAATCGATTCCAGAATTTTCATCCATTTTTTAATTGAGTAATTAATTAATGATAAATAATCAAAAAATAAAAAGTTTAATAGTTTTTAATAAAACTTAGAGAGTAAGGCTACGTTTAGAATTTGGATGTGTGCCAAACATCCTGATTAAATAGAAGGTTCTGGAAGTTAAAAGTAAAGTTCTCGATTATTTTTAATTCCTATCACTTATCAACTATAGTTAAGGATCAATTTTCTTATCATATTTTGTTAAATAATAAAAGCGCATGTTAATTTTTTTTACCACTACTTATAAAAATTATAACTAATATATTTAATCATATCGAAAAATCTATTTTTAATCACACTTTCAGTTATTTTCTTAATTAATTACTTTCAGTAATTAATAATAGATTACATATACAGCATTACATAGATTAAATTTATTTAACCTGTTTAATTAATAGAATAGTGTTGCATTATGGCTTAATAGAAAAGTAATCAGACAATCCCTAATCCATTGCAGATATCTACACAATTTTTGTTGCTCTCATTCATAACATAATGAAAAATTGGTCTTTAATGAATTTAAAAAAAAATACGACCCATAGCCACAATGATCTATACAAATTTACACTGAATTGAAATATGATTAAAGAATTTAAACACATTCTGACAGTTATAAGTAAATGCTAATCAATTAAGTTATTAAAATACTTATTTATAAGTCATTTTTACAAAAGCTTAATATTTAATCAGTCAATTAGACTTAAAAAACTTGGTATAATTCTTGTACATTAATAAAAATTTAAATTATAATTCCATGTGTAGGTTATAGAGGTAAACTATATAAAATATAACATACTCCAAAATGAAAAAGCTTAGTGCACCGAGATAACTATAAACTAACCTATTTAAAAATAAGTTATGTATAATTTATCACTATTTGAAAAATGTAAGCGTTATTCATTAGCATCACCGTTATCAAGATACATTTTAATAGATTGTCCTAAATTCAGTAAAAGTGTACAGAACATCATTTTTTAAAACAGAAACATTTTGTAAGAAACATACAAACTTTAATGTGTTAGTTTAAACCTTAAAAAATATTTGACTAAACAAATTTCTTTAAATTTGTAAATTCATATGAATTTTTAAATTTACACGTGTGCAATTAAAGAACAGTTAAATCATTTCATTGTATTGCAATTTTTAAAAATGAATATTACAATTATAAACTAAGTATTCTTATAATTAAAACAATAAATTTCTTTTTGTGTTAATAATATGAATACACTTATTTATATTATAAATCAATAGAACATCAATTCATTCAGCACACTATAGAAAAATAGGTGAATTTTTTTTTCATAGTATATCAATAAAAATGAAAACCAACTCAAATAAAATTTTGTTCAAATTTGTACAATTAAAACATCTACTTATATTTTTACAGAAAATTAAATGGTTTTTAGTCAGAATCCTTTAAGTAGAATATTATTGCGCTAAGAAATAAAGATACAAAAAAAGACTAGGTTAAAGAAAATAGACTACAAAAGTAAAATAAATAATAAACTTAGTAGAAACATAATCACATATACAGGGAACAAAATTTTATGTTTACATATATATATATATACACATATACATAAACAATAGGAAATATAATTCCAAAAAGGATGACCAAGTTTTTTAGTTATAATAATTATAAATACAAGTTATATAAATAAAATTTTCTCAGGTCAACTTTTTCATAAATAGTCAACTTAGAAATATGATATACAAAGATGTACAAAATCAAAAATATCATTTAAAAGAAATCTAAAAATTTCAAAATTAATATGGTAAAGGAATGTTATTCATCCTTGATTTTGACCATGTTAATTTCACATATGTTAAAGTATATTAACTGTAAAATTAGACATAAAAGCACAACTTCTTTAATTAATTTATGTAATTATTTCTTCAGTTTTTTCAGCATCAGAACTTAAGTCTTGTTTGAGTGCTTCAACACATGATTTTGGTATTAATGTACCTATAATTTTAATTGAAATCAGCCAAAATGTCATAATAATAAATTAAAATTAATTTTACAAAATGTATACTATAATTTGAATTACAAATAAAATGTGAGTTATTAATAGTATTTAATAATCATATTATTAAATTATATTTAAATATATTAAATGGGATCAATGGCAGATTTAAGAGGGGGTATGAACCACCCAGATACCAATATTTTTACATTATTTAATATGTAGAGTAAGACTCAGATACATATTCTTATAACTTCTCAAAAAAATGTCAAAATCTGCTATTGTGAGGGATGTATTCCTTTAAAATAAAGTTTTAAGGTTACAACAATTTAAATCTATATTTGATATCATTTTTTAAAAGGTTATCTTCTCAGTTGTCTTCTTCTTTTTCCTTGCCTTAATCCCAACTACTTGGAGCTGGCCACCCTTATCCTAAACTTCTACTCGACACAATCTCCCACATAATTTATGCTCACATCAGCTATATTGATTAGTGGTTTTTAAATAGAGATCTTAATGTATATTATTACAACAATGTGAAGATAATCGTATATATATTTTTCTTTTAAAATATACTTTTTGAAAAAAAAATTAAAACAAAAAGTTTCATCCGTTTTATTCTACATATACAGAGTTAAGTAAATAAGAAAACATGTTTCTATGGTTCTCATCATTTGTAACAATGACCTGTTTCCTTACTTACTGAACACTATGTATATAAACATATTTTAAATAAAGAACTCACCGACTATCTTGACACCTTCTGCAGTCTTTAATCTTACTACTTGCATTTTATGATGAGAGCCTGTGCGAGCTAAAAGAACATTTTCTATTCGACTCCAAACACTTAAAACTGACCCAGAAAGAACATTATAGGTCCTACGTCTTAAACCTACTTCACAGTCCTGACCAACAGTCACAAGTTTACAATTACCACGCCTAAAAAAAAAAAAAACATACTAATCACACATTTATGTACAAAAATAATATAATTTACCAATAAGCATGCGAGCAAACATTTTCTGAAGATTCATACTGTTCTTTCCAATGTTTTTCTGCTTTATCAGTTCCTACTTTATAGTATTTTTTTTCTAGTTCACTTAACGATTCTTGTCTCAACTATAAATTTTAATTATAAAAATGAATACATGTTTAAAAGAAATATTAAACATAATTACTTGTAATCCAGTATTTGGGCGGAATAGCATAAACATAATATCTTTTTTAAGAGTTTTAGTATTTTCAGATTTCTTGTTAGAATTGTTATCGGCCATTATTGCAAGTACTGCAGTGCTTTTGTTGTTTCTGATCTAAAATAATTGTTATCAGTAGGTTATCATTATTAAATAGTAAAATACTTATTAACTTAAATTACATAAAATAAAACAATGCATTCTTTGAAACTCTTCAAGGAGTTGCCAATGATATGATATAGAGATGTGTTATCATGGTAGCCATTAGTTAATATTTTTTAATTTTAGACAATTAAAAATTATTTTTACACTTTTAATTGTAAAAGTAAAATTGAAGGTCCCTACTTGGAAATGAAAATATTTTACAATTAAAATATATAATACATAAATTTAAAATTAAAACAATAAAAAAAAAAAAACACCTATCATTTGACATTTTAAAATTATCTTAACTTGCGGCAATTAATGGTGTTTTTAAATGCATTATTATTTCAACTACAAAAAAAGATTGAAGACAACATAGGGTTCATACAAGTTGTTTCATATAGAAATTAGTTTCAATTATTTATGTTAAAATCAACCCCAGATAGAATTTTATAAATATTATTAAGATGTTTATTTGATGTTATACAACATAATTTAAGATTAAATTGATACTAAAATTTTTGAAATGTTATAAGATATAAAGGAATAAGAATCTTAATTACAAAATGATGATAAGGACCCTTATCACACAACCTCCTAATTATTTGTAAATCTTTTTGTTTACAACTAGTTCGGTACAATTTTATATGATGACCTACAAAAAATTTTTAATATCTAAATATTAACTAAATAAAAATTGATTTTATTAAAAATTACCAAACAATTCATTCAATGATAAAACCAACTCACTTGATGTGACAGATAAAATCCTTCATTGCTTCCTTTTGCCTCAGTAGATCTTTCCACGGCTTCATCCCAACTCATACCTCTTTCTACATGAACAATATGAAGTTCAGTTGTGGCTTGACCAGTGGCATGTTTACGAAGAAATGAATATAATTTTACTCTTTTAACATTCTCTCCAGCCGTCCCCAGATCTAACAAATACAAACAATAAATATCTGGGATTTTTTTATACAACAATAATTTATATACCTAAAATTCCAAGATCAAAACGACCAGATTTTTTAGCTTGTGTGATGATATGATGCAAAACATCAGTAAAATATTTAAACAGTCTATTTTGAAGTTCAACAGGCATACCCAATATTCGATTTAGGAACTTGCTTATATTATTGTAATCTTTATCTAAGGTTAAGTTTCCGGGGCTGGTTTCATTGTTGATTATTAAACCAACACCAACAAGTGCACCACCAACATCTATTTAGGAAGAAAAAATTAAATAGAAGCAACTAATTTTGAACCTCATCAGTTTAACCTTCAAAGAAATTTCCTTTATAATCACTAGGAGGCGGTACAATGGGACTTTCATAGCCAATAATAGTTTTCATGGTTGTTTCTAAAGCAGCGCGACCATACTTGTTATCAATATTAAATTTAGATAAATCACGTGTTTCTGTAGCTCTTCTGTCACCATGAGTTAGAGCTCCCTAAAAAAGAGTAACCTCAATACTTTAATAAGCACTAATTTTATTTAGTTAATGTTCAACATGAAAAAAAAAACATACCAAACTTTCTAATCTTTTAGCTACAATGGATGCAAAACGTCGTTCGCCAGCTAAATCTGATATAAGGAAAATATATTCTGGTGCATTAACTTGATTAGACCGATGTGAACGCCCAAATTGTTGAATAGCTCGATCTGCACTCCAGGGAAGTTCTAAAGTAATATGAACTCTTCGTCGTTGATTGCGAGCTCTTCGATCACTTTGTAATGATATACCAGAACTTGCAGCTTCAGATATAATAGCTACATCTTTTTCTCCATCCATAAACCTTTGCTTTTCTAATAAGTACAAAAAAGTATAAGAATAATATAGGAATGTAAAAATATTAAATAACACTATAAATAAGAAAATAAAAATAAAAAATCATTAACAGAAATAAATATAGTTTAAAAAACTAAAAAACACGATTTTAAAGCACATCAAACTAAAAAGTTAAATTTTTAAAATAAACTTAAAACAATAACGAATAAAAAATACTAGTAATATTGTAAAAAAAAAGGAGTCAGGAGCTCAATATAAGAAAATACAGCACAAAGGACCCACGCTTTTTTTCACAATAATACTAGTATTTTTTGTTCATTATTGTTTTAAGCTTATTTTAAAAATTATTTTTAACTTTTTAGTTCAATGTGCTTTAAAAGAGTGTTTTTTTAATTTTTTAAACTATATTTATTTTTCACTTTTTAGTTTTTTATGACATTGTTGTCACAGTCACGGTGTGTTTATTGTCAATTATGACTATCAATAAATGTAATATCTGTATTGGCAGTTAGTGTATTTATAAACTCACAACTGTGTCTTACTACTATTGATAATAAAGGCTATATACCTGCGAATATTGTTATAAAAAAACCAATTAGCTACCTATATTTGTAATACCTTATGTATTATACATGTATATTAACTCAAAAAAAAATTGAACCTTTAAATGTTTATATCTCATAATAAACAATAAAAATTTGTTTATATATATAATATTGATGACACGCGTGTATGAGTACGAAAACCAAAAATAAAATTATACATTACGACAGTCTAGTCTCAAGGCCATAGACGGTGGGATACGCAAGAATAATAACACGTGGCATGTGGAGAGTTACAAACAAATATACATATATACAGATGAAACTAATATAAGCGTGTTAAAAAATTTTATATTGTTATATTTAATACTAACATTACAATATTTAATATAAATAAGTAACACTATACTTAGTGTAATAATTGATCTCTTTAAATTTGTTTCAAAATAATTGTTTAAAAAATATATGCAAGGTGATTCATTAGGATAAAACACCATTTTTCTTGAAAACTATTGAATTTTAAAATTTTCATAAAGGAAAATATTGTTTGTTTAAAAAAACTATAATATTATGCAATTTTAAATAATATTTTGTTTTCATTCCTTCAAGGTAACCTACACTTTAATTTTCTTTTATGGGAAGCCCTATTTTTAGATAAATGATTAAAAAATTTCAATAAAGTTAGTTCTCATAATTTTTTTTATTTAATGGATTGTTCATCTGTTCAGCTTTAAATAAATAGTATGTCCAGCTCGATCTAGTGAAAGTACATTCCACCTACACTACATACCTACTACATGTATTAAAATGCTAAATAGATGAATGGTCCAATGGACAAAAAAAAAATAATAAGAACAAATGTTTTTGAAAATCTTTTTTTGATGTCATAAAACTAAAAATTAAAGCTGATGTTTTTTATCCTTGAAAGGATGAAATAAAATATGTATATTTAATTACATATTATTGTAGTTTTTTAAATAACAGTTTCTTTCATTATAAAAATTTTTAAATATCAAGTTACCAAAAAAATGAGTCTTTTATCCTTAATGAATAATCGTGTATATATTCAAAAAACTTTTGATAACATTATTTTATATACAGATAAATGAAAATTTATTAGAACAATTTTTTTTAATAGTTTTCAAAATCTAACACAACTTAAGGGAGATGCATAAAATGGACCTACAGGTCTTACATGGGTACCTTTTGCTCACCTCTTTAACAACTTCTTAAATATAACTTTCTTACTTAAATAATTTTTAAATGAAGGCATTTTTATATACCTATAACATTTAGAGTTTCTAAAGGTGCATCTGCTTCAGATCTTGACTCATATTGAATTCCTCCATCAGTTTGTACAACTCTACCTTTTCTTCCTGTCATCTATTTTATATATATGTACTATAATTTAATGTCATCAAGATGCATATTATTATAATGTGTACATACTTCAGCAACATTTTCTGGTCCACCTAATTCATCAATCAGCTGATCAAGGGTATTTGGTGGTAATTTATCACCTAGTCTCTCAATCCTTTCAATTAATTCTTCTTTCATACTACACGCGCGATCAATTGCATCTTTATGTTGACTATTATTAGACATACTCGATTTAAGAACTATTTGATGAATTTTATCTTTTGTTGTTGGTTTTTTCTGTGCAGGGGTTTTAATTTTACGTTTTTTTGCTCTACCAGCACCAACCCAAGGTTCTAAAAAATTTAATCAATTATTTTAGTTCAAAATTCTTGATTATTTTAATAATTATAATAATACCATCACTATCAGACTCATCTTCATTGAATGGATTAAAATCACTACTGGCCTCAGAATCTTCACTATGTTCTTCACTAATTTCTGATTCAGACTCTGATTCCATCTTAAAATCTGAATCGTCATTATCTGATTTTGATTCCGATTCACTAGATTCTTTAGTTCTTTTGTTAGGTCTAGAGTTAGCTTGACGACCTATAAATTAGTATAAAGGAAAATAAATGTAATTAACTTTAAATTAAACAATTTATACCTGATTTTCTTTTTTCACCGATGCCTTTCGAGCTGCTGGGTCCTAAAGAATCACCATTCTGTGGTTTTGATTGTTTTAACTCAATACCTACACTTCCCAGTAATTTTTTTATTCGACTGCGATCAGGCGCAGGAAAATGTTTCTCAACTAATGATTGTAAAACACCCCTATAAAAATAAAATTTAAATTTTTTTTCATGTTATCAAAATTTTAAGAATTTGCATACATAATAATATAACATGATTAAATTTTCATAAAATATACTTAATGGAAATACTGCTATAAATTATTTAATGAGGTAATATTCAGGTACTTAAAATTTATTATTTATCTGGATAATAATATTAATAGACTACTTTATCAATAATATTAAATTTATGTATATACACACAGGGTCGATTTTTTTAACTATACCCACTCAATTACTTACAGAATAAAAAAAAATTAAACATTTTTTGAACTTAGAACTTGTATCAACTTTATATTTTCAAATGGCAACCCATATTATTTATATATATTTTTGTATGTCAAAAAAAAAAAAAAAAATTATGAGTTTTAAACAAGATACGCTACTTTAAAATTTATGATATTTGATGAAAAAATTCAGTAGTTTTTCCAACACGGTCACATTATTATTTTATGTAGGATACGAGCTACCAGTTTACTGTGTCAACACACATAGTCAGAATAACTAAGGTAAGCTTGGTATATTAATTTATAAAACTGGTAGCACTTATCAATTTAGAGCCGTAGAGCGCCTTATATTAAATAAAATAAAATATTTTTTTTATTTAACTAAATCTAATGGTGTAAAAAAAAAAAATAGGGTTGCCATTTAAAAATATGAAGTTGATACAAGTTATAAGCATAAGGGGGATGGTGGTAGAAATTTAAATTTTCTTATGAAACATCTCATTAAAGATCTATAATGGTTAAAAAAAATTGTTTATAACACTTGTATTTTTAAAGATATAACGCGAGACATAGTTAACTAATCAACCTATATACACAGAATGTGTTCAATAAGTACGGAAAATCTCTATTGTTCTTATTTTTTGTAATTAACCTATTTCCTTACTTTTTTAAAACCTGTATAATACTAAGTTTTTCAAAAGACTACGTAGAAAGCTTATGTAGTTCAATACTACATATTCAAATTTTGAAATACCCTAAACTAATTTATTTTGACTAAATTTAATAACATACTAATGTTCAGATTTTTAAATAAAATTCAAACTCTGATTAATGCTTAATATTATATGAATATATGTGTAAGCACAATAAATATAAAATAATTTAGAATTGTATCATACTTTGCTGTAGAAACAAAATCAGTTAATTCGCCATCATCTTTTTCAAGCTGTTCAAGTGTACGCGCTTCTCCAGTAGATTGTAAGCCAATTATAACACATTTTCCATGTTTTATTGCTTCTCTGAATATATAATATATAATTATAACAAAAAAGTCAATAATTGACTATTTAATAATTATTGTTATACAAAATTCTAAAACAAACCTTGCTACTTCAACTGCATGCTTCACTTTAGCAGCAATACATAAATACTTAAAAAACCTTTGATGAGAAGACCAAAATTGTCCCCACATAGTTTTTCTCATGCGATTTTCTGCATCAATTAGTTCAGCTGCTTCTTGAAACATATGCATTGCGTCAACCCACTAAAATATTAAAATTTATAAAAATTATCCAAAAGTTGTTTAGAACTTCAATAAATTTACCAGTTTCACTGCACTGTCATAAACATTTGTGAATTCTGGTGACAAAGGAACTTCTTCAATTTTAAAGGTAACACCATGAAAACTCAGTTGTCTTGCAATATACATTCCTCTAAGTTTCATATCCATTGCTACGATTTCCATAGCACCAACACCGCTAAAATATATAAATGAAGAAATTGATAATAAAAATAATAATTGATCACTTGTGGTTAATTAATTAAATAAAATTAAAATTATATTAAACATATTATTAATTTGAAAACTAAAAAATATTTAACTCAAAAAGCCACAAAAAATTACTGAAAAATCACGGATACGTATTTCGAAAACAATGTTACCATTACCAACGCTAAACACATACTAACACCCTGACTAGAGAAAACTCCCTTATTTACCCCTAGTGATGTCATCACTAAGTAATATTTTCACATTTTGCCAGTTTACACTAGTTTAATAATGAATTTTTCAGTGGGCCGAAATCCCAATTAATTAAATTGTTTTTATTTTTAAACATTTCTATTGCCTTATTATATTAAGTTTTTTGTAATTATTTACATTTTTAATTAGTTTTATGTTTTAATGGAGTGATTATATGTCAATAAATGTTCAGCCACTGGTAATAGTAAAATTTTTTTTTTTAATAGTTGCAGTATTTATAAATGGATTTTCTTCTTTTCCTCGTCTTAATCCCAACTTCTTGGAGCTGGCCACCCTTCCACTTGACACAATCTTCTACATCATTTACGCTCATATCAGCCATCTTCATATCACATTCAATTACATCTCTCCATCTTTTTTTGGTCTTTCTCTACCTCTTCTTCCTTCAACATTCATTTCTATAACTGTTCTTACAGCTTCCGATTCTTCTATCCTCATAACATGACTAAACTATCTAAGTCTATTTTCTCTCATCTTTTCCACGATTGACACTACACCTATGCTCCCTCTTATATGCTCGTTCCTTATTCTATCTTTTCTAGTCACTTCACTCATTCATCTAAGTATTCTCATCTCTGCTACACTCATTTTGTGCTCTCCTTTCTTGTTAACCACCCAACACTTTGAACCATACATTGTAACTAATCTATAAAGATAAAGATAGTATCTATTAATGGATAATAAGGTTTAAATAAACATAGGTCTCTTTAGACAAATGTTTTCCTTAAATGAATAATTTTTGTTGACTATTTATTCAGTAAATGGGTTCTATTTAGGAGTACTTAAATAATGATAACTGTGTTAATAACTAGTAACATTAATATCTGAGTTAGATAATTTGTTTTAAGTTTATATCATAATTAAAATATTAAACAAATAATAATTATACAGAGTGATTTTTTTATCATAACCCACTCAATTACTTACAGAATAATAATAATTAAAAATTTTTTTTTTATTACTATCTTTAGTTACACATTATTCTTGAATTATTAACTATGTAATACTTTTTAAGTTCATCCCTTATGCCTGGTAAGGGTGTCAACTTTGTTTTTTTAAATGGTAACACGTATTTTTAATTTAATAAAATGTTTGAGTTTTTAATTTAATAGTAAATGGCATTTGAATTTTTAATATAACTTAATTCGTTTATTAGATATAATCATTTAAAGTTTCAAATTTTTGAGTTAATATATAGGTATAATACACAAGGGATTACAAATATAGGTAGCTAATTGGTTTTTTATAACATCGATATTAGCAGGTACACAGCATTGTTATTATCAATTGTAGTAAGGCACATTGTTATGAGTTTATAAATACACTAACTGACAATACAGAAAGTATATCTATTGATAATCATAATTGATAATAAACAATCCGTGACTGAGACAGCAATGTCATAAAAATCCAATTAGCTATCTGTATTTACAATCCCATGTGTATTATACATGTATATTAACTCAAAATTTTGAAACTTTAAATGTTTATATCTAATAAGCTAATAAAGTTATATTAAAAATTCAAATGCCATTTACTATTACATTAAAAACTCAAACATTTTATTAAATTAAAAATATGTGTTTCCATTTAAAAAAACAAAGTTGACCCCCCTCTAAGGCATAAGGGATGAACTTAAAAAGTATTACATAGTTAAAAATTAAAGAATAATGTGTAACTAAAGATAATAAAAAAAAAAAATGTTTAAATTATTATTATTCTGCAAGTAATTGAGTGGGTTATGATAAAAAAATCACCCTGTATATACCGTTTTTCAACTGCATTAATAAAATCAAGAAATTCAGGAAATGTTGTTCCTTGTCCCCACATGCCAAGTCGAACCATATAAGCCATATTTCGTGGTTCTGAGGCACCAGTAGCTGATGCATAAACAACTCTTGCTTTTGGTAACTTATTTTGAAGTTCTAAAACTGTTAAACCAGTTTTAGTTGGTTTTGTTGATCCAACAGGGCATAAATTTTTAGCTCTATGACATTCATCAAAAACAATCTAAAATAATTGTGGTTAAGAAAAATTGAAAAATATTACAAATTAATAAACATCTATTGATGAATAAATAAAATTCTTAAGTATTAACATTATTATTTAAAGGATACAACTCCATCAAAATGATCACCACACCAATTTAATATTTGTTTCAAACGACTTTTGTATTTTCCTCCGCCACTTGACTCACCAATAAGAGCCGAGTATGTAGAGAATATCACACCTTTAGAAACATTTCCATTGGTTGGACTATTGATTTTGGCATATTTGAACTATATTAAAATTACAAAACAATAAGAAATATATATTATATATATATATATATATATAAATATATATAAAAGAATATATATTTCTTTGGATAAAATAAAAATAAACAAACCTTATTTAAAGAGTAAACTTTGATATTTTTTGTTCCAATATCTTCTAAATCTCGTTCAGCATCATATTTCAAATCATTTGATACGGAAACCCAAATGGCTTTTTTACGTCCTTTCAAAAAGTTTTCATATATTAATCCTGCAATTGTTCGTCCTTTACCTACACCAGCACCATCACCAATAAGAAAACCGGCTCGTGAGCCATCTGGTAAAATGTGTTCATGTTGTTGACAAGTATAAGTAATAGCTTCCAACTGAAGAGCAGAAAGTGATCCTGAATTAATAGTATCCATAGGTATAGATAATTCATATTTAACATCAGCTGGTTCTACACTTGAGAGAGATGCAGTTTCTACAACAGGATCTGGATGTTTTTTACCAAGCTTCACTAAATATCACATAATAGTTAATTATTATTACATAAATTTTAGGAAAAAATTATTAAATAAGTTATTAACATTTAGCTGGCATATAATCTGCATACGTTTCAGCAACTCCCATATCATCATCTTCATTGTCTTCTTCTTCTTCTGTAGTACGATTATTAGCCATCTAGAAAAATATGGATGAAAATTCAATTAGTATCTTTTATCCTTAAAATAACTATATAAAAAATGCTAATATTTTAATATGTTACTTTGTTATTCACTGACTGATTATACCAATATGGATTTAAATTTTTAGGATTCATAGGAAATCCTTGCTGTGGGAATGTTGGCTGTTGCAATAAATTTTGTAAAAATAAATTAGCAGCTGGATTTCCAGAATTCAGTAGTTGAGAAATCATAGCAGCATTACTACCACCACTACTAATAAGCTGATATAAAAAATTAGTTGCTGCATTTGCGTCCATCATTCCTCCACCTCCTCCCATGCCTAAATTGATGAAAAAAATATAATTATTTAATTTATGCAAAATAATTATTAAGTTCTTAACTAATACCTTGTAAAAACTGATTTGGATTTATACTTGGAGGAATCATTCCTGGATAAGGCATGTTTTGTGCAAACATCATATTAGAAGTTCCTTGCGCCATATTTACAAAAGGATTATTCATCATTGAACCCATCCAATTGTTTGACATACCACCCATTACTTTTGAATAACCTAAGTTAAATATTACTCATTATTTCATTATGAATATTCAAGAATTTAAAATTAAAATTTTTAAAATCTATTTCAACTAGTGGTAGAATAAAATAAATTAGAGTACACTACATATTACTGTATTAATCTGTTAGTATAAAATAATACATAATATTAAAATACGTAATCACAAAGTTATTAAAATAATATACAATTATTCAGTTGGATAAAATTAGTCTTACTTAGAGATGAAAAACATTGTATTTTTATATAACAGAATAGAACTTTTATACTTGCCCATATTGTTAGAATTCACTTTATATGTAGATTCCAATGGCTTGCTTAAATTATTAGTATTAATACTAGTACTAGATGGTTTTTCATCCTTAAAAGATGATTTTATGTTTGCTGCTGTTGCTAAATCTTTTCCGCCGCCTAAATTTTAAAAAAAGTTATAATTCCAAATGTAATTTTATTTAAAACTGACTAATAGATAAAATTTTAATTACACAAAAAAAAATGTTTTCTATGAAAAATCATTGATTCTTTAAATTCTCAAAATTATTTCAAACAATGATAAATTAAAACAAAAAACAATCATAAAACAGAAATATACCCTTAATAATTAAACCCAAACTAAAATTGGTCATACTTTAATATACTTTATTATATTGATCAAAGCCTCCTCAAATAATATATAAGTTTTACATATTTCAAAATTATACCTGGGACTTCAATTTTATCTGGATCATCATCATCATCAAAATCACTGCCTGAATCAGGATTTTTTTCTACCTTGATATCACTGGAAGCCTGAAATAGAATTATTAATGCACTATGGAAGTTTGAATATTAAAACTATCGACTATAACACTATAATTATTTAAAATTGAAAGACTATGTAATTACAAACCATTTCAGATTAGAAGTGCTCTTCCTATGTATCACGGAAGGGTTACTGGCGTTCTAAATGTGGCCAGAATACAATTTTCGCGAATCGGCGACAGCGGTATTGATTAATTTCGGTGGATCATAATAAAAAAATCCGGCTGCAAGCTTATTGGTGGAACCGCCCTGAATGCAGCAGTACTTTAACTTAACAACAAGTAACTCGGGGATGAATGTACTGTCAATTTTGAAAAGGCAAAAAAACTTTTACGTAAAAATCGTTGTTTATAAATTTTCAGTCCCGGGAAAAAAATACTCTCAGTAATTTTGTCAGGACAAAAGAATACAGGTTAGAATCAATACAATAGTTTTGCCGGAAAGAGAAAAACAACGCAGGCTGCCAGGCACTGCGAATCTCTACTCACTTACACATAACTCACTAGCGCCGTTTTTTAGATAGGATTTTAAAAATCTGATATAGATAAAAAAGCCGTATCACTTCTAATTACTAATTGGGCAACGCTTGGCTAATAGTTTTAAAAACAGTATGCATTTATCTGATTCGTTATTATTCCGCCATATTTTTTCACAGATCAAAATTAAAAAATAAGAAAAAAACTGCTAAGAAATAAGAAAAAAATAAGATAAAATTCTTGGAATGTATTATAAAACTAAATTATTGAAGAAAAAATATATTGACCCCTAAAATCTACTAGAATAATTTCTACTCCATTTCTTAATTTATTCATGAGTAATTAAATATCAAGAGGCTTTTTGAGGACAATTCTAATAAACTTTTAAACATCGAACCATAAAACCAACCAAAAATAAAACTATAGAGACTACCACTTTTGGTTTTCAAAGTTGGCGTCATGATAAAATTAACCGAAAAAATGATAACGCTCATTCGACCAATGAATTCACATTATGGCGTTTGGTTCACTCATAATTCAAGATAATTGTTTGTTTGTAACATTGCCATCAGTGCCATTGCCCTTATGATTGTGTTTAAATAGTCTCAGATTTATAGCTATTCATATTTTTTTTATTTCATTATTAGAACTAGTGATATTTACACAACTTTATTTTGGTTCGATTACTATTCACTCCTTACCAAATTATATCAATTAAGTTTTAAGAAATTCCGGACCATTAGTTTTTAACTTTTTAAATACTTATTCTGTTGACTATCTATTTCAAACAATCATAATGGTTAAAAGTAAGTTTCTAATTCTTTTTAAGTTTATTTCATTGTTTCATATTTATTTATTATTTAATTAGAAATAACAAAGCGTGTAACAAGTCAAAATATTAACCAATTCTTCCGGTCTCCTCAAGCTTCTATAAAGAAATACTGTACTGAAAAAGTAATTTTTTTATTATTTATGATTGTATAATTATTTTGATTTTAAAATATTAATCAAAATTTTAGGATCATATTTTAAATTATTATAGAATGTTTTTCTTTAAAATATTACTAAAAATTTTCTTGAATGTGTATACAAATAATATTTGTTCTATTTTAATAAGGTTAAAGAAGCAATCAGTTGAATACCAAAAACATTTTTCTAATATAATGTTTTATGTTTAAAAAACTATTTTCAGGTTTTAGCTGAATTAGTTTTTTATTTAATGCTAAATTCAGTGTGTTCTTATTAAGAATTTGGTAAGAGAATGAGGCATATTAAAAATTTATATTTCAGTGAAATAACTTTTTTTATTTTCTCAAAATTAATATGATTTTTATAAGCCTTATTGATGACCTTTAAATAACACATCCTAAACTATCGATGTATAGCAATGAACTTATATTCAAAAACAAAAATAAATATAGGCAATTTTTTATTTTCTTATGATTTTCATTTTACTAAAATTTAATATAATGTATAATTTTCTTTAGCATAAAATGATTCAGTGTTTTCAATTACACCTTTATTTTAAGTGGATTATTTCTAAATTGAAACCATGTTTTGTTAAAAAGGTTAATTTATTAGTGTTATTATTATCTTATTTTAATCAATTTAAAATTATTCAATATTCATTTTTACTTATGTTATGCTAGTTTTAAACCTTTTCAGTCAAAAATCAGTTATACATACATACAATTTTCTATAAACAAAAATGTGATTTTAGTTTTTATGAATAATTTAGACTTTGAATATACATATAAAAAAACTTGTATAAAAGTTAAAAAAATAAAGTTTATTTTCTCCAATTTTTATATATTTTTGCAATTTTTTTCATTTAATATTTTTATACCAACTAAATTTGTTACTAGAAATTTAATGTAGTCTTTTTCTTTAGAAGTCCTTAAAATCTGCGTAATTATTATTTATGTATGAATATTACTTAAATAATAATACGTTGTATATTATCTTATTAAATAAGTTCATTTTTTCTATTTAAAGAAAATAGTGTTTACAAACACCATTCAATTAAAAAATATGTTAATTTATAAAAAAAAACCTTTTGGCTCAATAAATTTGTCCATTTCAGTAAAATCATTTTATAATAGTGTGAGTAAATACCATAAAAGTTTATAAATCAACATAGTATAACTAATTCTATATGGAGTTACTCCATAAAGAATGGAGTTAACAATATGAAATATTATTAACTTCTTAGCCCAATTCTAAAATTATGAAGAAGTTCACGATTCAATGATAAATTTGGAAACAAGCTAATGAATACTATCATGAATAAATCCTGAGTAATTATAAATTTAATTAAAATTAATTGTTATTAGCAGTATCATTAATAAAAAATATGATTTTTTTTATAGATTGTCATATTAACAATAATTATGCAAGTGTCATTGTACCAAAAATTTAAAAAAAAAATAATAAATAATAAAAGCTATTTTTTATCAAAGCTTTTAAACACTAAGAAATCTCTAAAATGTAATATATCGAATCCAAAATTATAAAAAGGTATAGAATTTTAATAAATGTTTTAACTTTAAGGATAAAAAACTAAGAAAAAAGTTTTATTGGCTAACTTTTTAAATATAATTTCAATTTATAAAATAATTATTTTTTAAGTACTTTCTAAAAAGTATCTTATTTAAAAGTTATGTAATTTTTTTATAACTTAGTTATGAAACTTTAATTTATTTACATACCTCTTCAATCTTCTTGAATAATAATTTGTAATGAATTTATTTATATATTTTAATTTGTTAATTAAAGTACTGTTTAATTATTAAATATTTTCTACATGAAATTTTTAGTAACAAATGAAGTTCATTCTAATAAAAGTTTAATAGTTGGATAGTCGACCACAAATTTTTCAAATAAATAAATTGTTTTCTATTCCTATAAAAAAGTTTTATATTTAAAAGTAATCAATGTTTAATATCTATATACTATAGATCTTAAAGAAAAAATTGTATATAATAAAAACAAAGATTTTTTTAATTTAATTACCACTAAGTATAGCTAAATAATTTTACACTATTTAAATAAAAAGGACATTACATGGTTTCAATATTAAATTTCCTTATTTTTTATTTCAAATCATATAAATCATTGTCAATAACTATTATTTTTTTCAGCCTAAAGTAAAATTTGTTGAAGATGTGAGTAGAGATATGCCATTAATATCTGATACAACTTATAACTCTAGTAATTTTCTTTTTATCTAAAATTAACTTAATTTATTTAAATCAATTCAATTACTTTCTTTAATTTTGTTGTAGAAGTAGATGTTAACCAATCACCACCATCTAAATTAAATAGTAGCCACCATAAAATAAGGTAATTTAAATATTTAAAAAAAATTCCGGTGTTGGAATTAACTATATGTATATGTTAATAGTTTGAATGTAAAACATATTAATGACCCGACCAATAATAAACAACAAAAAGTTACGGCATTCTTTCCAATTCGGCGAAGTGCTCGAAAAACAAAAAATATTGTCAATGAAGAAAAGCAAAGAGCTTTAGAAAAAGCAATTATATCTGAAAATGAGGATGATTTAAAAGTGAAAAAAATTATTCAACTTTTTTTTAGTCAATTACTAAATTGAATTCAATTTATATGATATTTATATATTTTTGTTTAATTTCATTTAGGTAACTTTATTTCCTGATAAGGGTCGTGGTATAATAGCTGGTCGAGATTTCTTTAGGGGAGAATTTGTTGTTGAATATGCTGGTGAATTAGTTACCATTCAAGAAGCTCGTAATAGAGAAATTTTATATTCTCAAGATCCTACTACTGGTTGTTATATGTATTATTTTAAGTATGGTTCAATTCATTACTGGTGAGTGTGTAATTTAAAGTTATTTTAAATTGTTATAATAGAAATAATATTATATTTGAAGTATGGCAGGGCCAAATTACTTCTCTTGAAATATTTAGAATGTATGTATCAAATTGGAAATAATATTCAATGGAAAAAGTAAATTGAAATTGGGGATAAGCCTTAAATCAAAATTAAATGGATTTTTGGATATTATTTAAATTAATTTTGAGAAATATTTACTCCTTTGAACAACTTAATTTGAATAGACTTATTTTTTATTTAAAGAAAGATTTATTGAATATTTACATTCTATACAACATGTATAACAAGTAAAAGTGCTAAAATATGAATAGCATGAGTGATATAAACATTTTTAGATTAAAAATTTAGCTAATGCTTTAATAAAGTACTTATAAACTTAATATATACTCTAAAACCTTTTATTTCTAATATTTAATATTACTTGAAAAAAATATTTGTAAAGTTGGTAAATTTAAATTTTAGTATTGATGCTACTGCCGAGAGTAAAAGACTTGGACGTTTGGTAAACCATTCAAGATTTGGTAATTTGGGACCAAAAATTGTAGTTCTGTCTGGAATACCTAAAATTATTTTAGTTGCTAAAAATGACATAAAACAAGGTGAAGAACTGACTTATGACTATGGTGATCGCAGTAAAGAATCTTTATTAAATCACCCATGGCTTGCTTGTTGACTATTGTACTGTATCTAACTATTTTATTATCATTACTATCATCAACATAATGGAATTAGTATTTTAAACTACAACTACACTGCCTATAAAATAATTTTGTATAAATTTTACTTAAATAAATCTCACAAATAAAAAATTAATATGCATATTTTTAATTACTTTGAATTATATTTTTATAAAAGTGGTAATAGTTAAGTTGATTTTTTGTTTTTAATTAAAAAATTAATTTGAGTGTTCTCAATTAATTACTCTTATCAATCTACTAGAGCTACAAACTATATATTTGTCTGTTTGGAGGGCAGATTATTTCTGATACGGAAATTTTGAATTTTGATTAGTAACAGAGTAATTCTGTCCTTCTCACCGACAATTTTACCCCAGCTACATAACTATTAGTTATAAACATATTAGAATGTATCATTAGAATAACCAGGGTTTAAGTTAAAAATTTTGATACTAAACATTTTTAATCAATTGTTCATTATTTGTGTCTGATTAAGTATTTAAAATAACTTATGTACATAATTTGTAAAATTATTTGTGTATCTTAATTAATTTGTTTTCTTTATTAAGTGTTAGTTAATTTGTTAATGTAATCTAAGTTAGTCAACTTTACATTGTTATTTGATTACTAATTTTAAATTTAATAACATTTATTGTTTAAAAACGAAAAACTAATTTTTTTCGGTCTAAACATTTTTTATTATTTCTTATAAATTATTTTTCATTATATATTGTAATTTTAATTATATTTAGCTTAAAATATTTAAAGACTGTCTATGTTAATATAAAATTGTTTTATGGTTTTATTAATTTTTTTTTTTTTTTCTTGAGACTGAATGTTTCATTTTTATATATAATTTTTCTTTATTAAATGCATGATATAAATAAAATAAAATTTTTAAAATGGAAGTTTTTCTTTTTAATAATAAGGAAATTTTTGTATTGATAATAATAATTATTGAACTCATCTAATAACTACAATAATAAATCATATTGTCAACTTGGTATAAAAACCTGATTATTTTTTTAAATTTCTTTTTACTACTATCTAATGTAAATATACTACCATATAAATTTATGATCTAACATTATATAACATATAAGAGTGGGAGGAAAAGATCACAGATCGATTATTTTATGTGGAAGAGAGGGCGTAAAGCGAGTAAAAGATTGTAAAGTTATACCAGGCGAGAGTGTAACTACACAACATAGACTGATGGTAATGGAGTTGTGGTGTACCGTAAAAAGAATAAACGAAAATAGAAGAAATACAGGGGGAAAATCGAAGATCCGGTGGTGGAAATTGAAAGAGGAAAATGAAAAAGAGTTAGTAAAGACGGTAAAAGAGAGGACGGTATGGAATGTCGAGAGAGACATAAATGATGTGTGGAATAGATTTGCTAGATTGTTGGTGAGAATAAGAGTAGAATGCCAGGAAACGAGGAAAGCTGGTGGTGGGATGAGAATATTCAAAAAATCATAGAAAGTAAGAAAAAGCAATTCAAAGTATAGCAAAAGGAGAAGACTGGATGGAGTATAAACGCTTGTGCATAGAAGCCAAGTGTGCAGTAAGTAAAGCAAAGTTTAAGAGGTATGATAGGCTAGAAACAAAGGAAGGCGAGAAAGAAATTTATAGACTTGCCAAAATAAGAGAGAAAAGGTTTAAAGATTATCATTATATAAGGTGTATAAATAGTGTTGATAATAAGGTACTCTCCTCGAGTGATGATGTAAAAAATAAAAATAAAATCTTATTAAAAGGGAAAATATCAAATGAATGGAGGAATAGTATTATAGTGCCGATATTTAAAGGTAAAGAAGACATACAGGAGTGTGGAAATTATAGAGGCATAAAGCTTATGAGTCATAGTGTGAAAATTTAGGAAAAGGTAATAGATAAGAGAATAAGAAATGAGACATCGGCATTTAAAAACCAGTTTGGATTTATGCCTGGTAAGTCAACAATAGAGCCTGTGTTTTGTGTGAGGCAACTAAGAGAAAAGTTTAGGAAAAGAAGAAAAAGCTGTGAATGGTATTTATAGATTTTGAGAATGCGTATGACAGAGTACCGAGAGAGGTTTTAAAGTGGGCATTAATGAGAAAAGGAGTCCCGAAAAGGTACATTAATATAATAGAGGATATGTATGATGGCACTTGTACTAGGGTAAAAAGCGTAGAAGGAGTATCGGAAGGTTTTCGGGTAAGGGTAGGAGTGCACCAAAGTTCTGCTTTAAGCCCTTACTTATTCTCTATAGTGATAGATGAAATTACTAGAGAAATACAAAGAGAGGTGCCATAGTGCATGTTATTTGTTGACGATATAGTGTTAATAGGGAGGAAATTAATCAAAGACTAGAGGTGTGGAGATCAGCTCTTGAAGAAAATGGTTTAAGAATAAGTAGGAGTAAGACAGAGTATATAGAGTACGAGTTTGATTAAAGAGAACACGGGGTAGGTGAAATAAGTAGACCAGTGACAATAGGCGAGGACGTGATTAGAGAGGTGGAGAGTTTTAAGTATTTAGGATCAGTTGTGCAAAAGAGCGGTGGTATTGACAAGGATGTAAGACATAGAATTAAGTGCGGGTGGTTGAAGTGGAGAAAAGCGTCTGGGCATCTTATGCGATAAAAAAATTCCAATGAGGCCGAAAGGTAAATTCTACAAGACTGTAATAAGGCCAGCTATGATGTATGGTTCAGAGTGTTGGGCGGTTAACAAGAAAGGAGAGCACAAAATGAGTGTAGCAGAGATGAGAATACTTAGATGGATGAGTGAAGTGACTAGAAAAGATAGAATAAGGAACGAGCATATAAGAGGGAGTATAGGTGTAGTGTCAATCGTCCTGGATAAGATGAGAGAAAATAGGCTTAGATAGTTTGGTCATGTTATGAGGATAGAAGAATCGGAAGCTGTAAGAACAGTTATAGAAATGAATGTTGAAGGAAGAAGAGGTAGAGAAAGACCAAAAAAAGATGGAGAGATGTAATTGAATGTGATATGAAGATGGCTGATATGAGCGTAAATGATGTATAAGATTGTGTCAAGTGGAAGTTTAGGATAAAGGGTGGCCAGCTCCAAGAAGTTGGGATTAAGGCGAGGAAGAAGAAGAAGAAGATTACAACTTCTCATTTATTAACTTTATAAAAAAACGTAATTTTGTATGATATATGAATTTGTATACATATTTTTAAACCATATACTATTCTTGGGTGTCCCTAAAGTTGACAAAGAGTTCAGTTCTTTATCCTTGACTGTTTGCTTGATCAATTTTTAGAATTGTGTTTATTATACAATTTTTCCAAATATTTTTTTAATTAAAAAAAAAAAAATTAGAATTTATTAAATTAAATTTTGAATGCTAGAATTATGAGCATCGTTGTGTATTGTAAAATAATATGTAGGCTTGTAATTATTTATTAAATTTATAGATATTTAATTTAATAAATAATACACAAAAATATTTTATTTATAACTCTTTCTGGAGATTTCTATAGGCACCTATGATAACATTTTTGAAGATGCTAATTATTTTTTCTCCTCATCCTAAAAACACAACATATGTAATTTTTTAGGAATTTCGTTAACTGAGATAACTTAACTCCTTATTACGTTTATGGCGAGGTGTCAAAAAAAAGCGGTTCCCTGACCGAAAGCTTCAATCATCTCCCTCTTTTAATGCTGTTCAGAAGACAGTAAAACCAAATATTTAATAAAAAATAATAATAATAAGTAAAAAGATAGAAGACGAGTAACTGCAAGTTGACCATCAAAAAAGTTACCATGAAGCTTTTTTCTAGTGAAATCGTAAAATCCAAAACTATTTTAAATATATATATAAATTTGTCTAATTTAACATTATAGGTTAAAGTAAAATTAAAATATAAAATAAATACAGTTTTCAGCTTAAATATTATAGATGTGTATTTTGCGTCATTAATATATTAAAGACGAATTGAATTTTAATCGAAAAGTATAGAATTCGTTTAAAGTACAACGAGTGAAATATTATTGGACTAAAATACTGTTGATAATATGTTATATTTTCGACTATGGTATGCACTGTTATAATATAGACTTTACAATCATGGCACTCCCTAAGAAAAGTGGTTTATGCTCATATCGTCTAATATTCCATGAAAAACCACCAATCTATTCGCGTTTGTGATAACATAAGGAAATTTTGCGTTACGGCTATGCATAGTAATAATTCAATAGGTAAAATATTGAAAATAGAATTAAGTATTTTAAGTGTTATCGAATTTAAATAATAAATATATCAGTATTGTAGATTTCAACTCTTGAATTTTTCTCGGGAAAAAAGTATTATTATTGTATCAATCGGTCATCAATATTATTACTAAACGCAAATTGATGTGAGAATATTAATAACGATTTACATTATATTTAAAGGTATGAAAACTAATTCAACGCTTTAAATACTTAAATTTTTAAAAATTAAAATTTATTGAGTTTATTCATAATATATCACTATGGCTGCCCCTATGGAAAGGATACAAGCTTTAGAACTCATAGAAAAAGACATAATAACTTGTTTGCAAAGTGCAGGTCAAGCATTATTAGAACTCAGTAAAGAAAAGTCTAGTCTTAAACAAGTAGAAAATCAATCTCATCAATTTCTAAAAAGCTTGGGAAGTGTTGAATCCAAACTTACGGATCAAATAAATTACCTCACTCAAGTATCAACTGGACAACCTTATGAAAACAGCGGTTATGCATCTCAAAAAGTATTGCAAATGGCTTGGCATCGATTAGAGCATGCTCGCAGTAGAGTAAAAGAGCTCGAGCGATCTAAAGTTAAATATATGCAAGAACAAGATCAAACAAAAGGAAATATGTCAACTTCATAAAATATAATTTTGATGTACTGTTTAAATATACTTTTCTGATTTATATTTATATATTTTTTAGTTGTCATTAAAATTTTTGATACTTGTACATAATTATCTACCAATTTTAAGTCAATTTGTAAATATTCATTGTTGATAAATAATGAATTTTTATAACAATTATTAGATAAGTATTAAATGAAAAGTTTAGGCCTTTAACAATATTAAGTGAAGTAAGTATATAGTGTAGGTAACATGTATGTTATTAAAATACATAATAGAGTAAGGATTGTAATCTATAAATAAATTTGATTTTAGCAAACTTATAAATTCTAGTTTATTAAAAGAACTTATTCTATTCCTTACTTTAATTATTGTAATAAAGTTTCCCTTGTCATAATATATATACAAAACTATATTGCCTTTTTGACAATTATATAATAATTAATGGTGTGATAATAGGTTGTTTCATATAATGACCCAAAAATTTGACTTCAGAAGCCGAGAAGTATCAGCTATCTTCTCAAAATATAGCTTTATATTCACTATTTTTGATTGAATAGGGATATTAATTGTTATAATACAAAACTATAACAATTGGCTTGTTAGAGGCTGTTACAAGTTCAAGGCTCAGTTATAGACAGCTCTGTTTGCTAGGCGAGAGTTTGGATCTATAGTTATTATTTACCTCTTACCAACAATATAATTTGTTTTAAAAATGTATATTTTTCATTTGAGGAGGGTACTTAATCATTTTAAAATTGATTTCACTTAGGTCAATCATCAGCCATTATACAAAAAAATTAAGCATAGTATTATAATCGCACTTAGTTATTAACCAAAACTATGTAATCATATTAACCGTCAAATATTTCAAAAAGGAAAATTAATGGTTTAAATAACCATTTAAACACAATTGTCATCATAGGTCTTCAAACAAGTTTATACATAGTATTAGCACAATTTTTTTTTTATTTGTCTAATATAAATTGACAATAATGAATTAAATTTCATATTTTTATTAAAATAAAAAATTAATTTTATTGAACGTACAAGTTGTAAACTTTACTTGATTTATTGAACAGAAAGTTTTTATATTGAAATCATTGTACAAATAATTGAACTATTAACTAGTCTATGTATGTTTCATACAAGAAATAAATTCATACTAACAAATTCAATATTACTCAGTAAATAATATATATTACTAACAGATTTATAAAGATTTTTTCAAAACTTGATACTTCATAAACCTGTATTGTCGTCTTAAAACAAGAAAGTTTACATATTAGATGTTATCACAGAAACATGTTTTTGGGCTTAAAATATTCAAATAGATTAAAGTTTTTTTTTTTCATATTCATTACGCAATTTCAAAACAATAAAATAAATTATAAATATTCAGTCAAAACAACTTTAAGTCGATTAACATGTTAGAAATGAGAAATATTGAACTATTTACAGGACATCAAGGTGAAAATCAAATATTGTTTTTCCTATAATATAATAAGCCTGTATTAATATTGAAGACTTATTATAATAAATAATAAGAATAGATTTTTCAACAAAATTAAAAATATATTTTGATCTAACATCCATGCCCAATTTCAATTGCTGACACAATTTTCTTGTGTCTCATTTAATGTATTATAAGAGTTGGACCAAAACGCCATTGGGGATAGGTCATGTTCTGTATGAAATGCTGTTGCTAAAGGAAATCTTTTATAACATTCTTTTCGGTATTCTTCAGATATATTACCAATTTCTCCAAATTCGCCATTTTTTAAAGAATTAAAGATATCAGTACATGTCTAAAAAATTAAAATGAAAATTTTAAGTAAAAAGATATGTTCGAATCTTTAACAATATAAATTGTTACTTCAATATTGACATCTTCCATTGAACTATCTAACTTAGTAATTTGTGAAAGAACTTCTTGTTGAGAACTATTATCCAGTTTATATTTCATTTTTAAACCTAAAAATTATATATATATATATATATATATTAAAAAATATACCTATTTATATATAATTTTAATTCAATATATACCTTGAACCAATGATGGCAATGACTTATGATGTTTAGCGAGGAATTCAATGTTAATTTCAACTGCTGATCTTCCACCTAATATTGGCTCTAATTGTTTATTAAGCACTAATTGCATTTCTTCTTGAATATTGTCTAATTTAGACAACTTTTCCATAAATCTTATTAGACAACTATGGAACATTGGATGATCCGGATTGATTCGATGACATCGTTTTATGCTTTGAAGCATCAGTAAAAATTTGTCTAAACAAAATTAAAAAAATTCGAAACATTTTTTATAGAATAATACAGAGTATAATAATATATACCTTTTCTGTAATATATTTCAAACGCCATTAAATGCGTTTCTATATTATTTGAAGCTAATTCTTGGAGAGGTTTCAAAAATTTGATCGCCTGCTCTAATGGGTCTTCGACCTAAAAAAAAAATTACGTTATTATAAATATAAACTAACTTAAATTTTCATCAAATTACTCTCTCTAATTTTTCAGGAAGCAGCTCATCCAAAGGCATCGCATCTACATCATCGCCGGCATTAGTTATTTGTTGCCGATTTTTGTGCGCATCTCGTTTTTCTTGTGCTGCAAGAGCTTGAGCTTTTTCTTCTTGGGCTTTCCTCTGCGCTTTTCGTTGTTTATTTAACATTTTTTTTAATTGTCCAGGAGCCAAATTTCCTAAAATAATCCTTAATTTAAGTGAAATTATAATCTAATATTTAGTTTAATATCCATCATAAAACATGGTAAGATTAATTTTATAGGAAAGCTTGAATATCTATTATTTTATCAAGCCACACCTGTAGGATACATTCAAAAAGGAAAACAAATAAGCGCTGTATGGTCTTAGGTCGACGTCGGAATGTAATAGGTGAACCAAAACAATAGACAGGCAAACGTCTAATCAAAATAGTTACTATTGTGAAAATGACAAAACGATGTCGTAATATATATTCATATGTGTAAAATAATAGTACGACATCTTTTTTGTCTTCCATTATCTATTGCATCCACAATTTATGATGTATAAAGTTGGGTCAGCGATGTATAAGTAAATTTTTACTTAGTTAAAATGTAAAATAGAATAAAACAATCTTTGGTATCAAATTGTAATTACAATAGGAATGTCTGGTCAAGGGATTGACGAGTAGTAGCCTGGGAACACAGACCGCAAGGTAATGAGTAAAAATAAAAGAACATGTTATTATGTGGCCGGGTACGAGTCTAATATAAGTACATAGTGTAAATATCACTCCAGGACTTGATTGATATATCAACATATAAATGTATAACAGGAAAACAACTGGTCCGAGAATGTCGAAATTGAACCGCAGGAGAGAGACCTTGCGTATTACATGAACAGTCACAGAAATATCATTATAATGTCATTGCATAATATTACTTAGAGTTAATGGAAGTGTAGATTGGAAAATGTGATCTACATTTCGGCCCCGATGAACATTAGTAGGATAGTAATTGATTCCGAATAAGAGCTTTTGGTATAGAGCAATAAATACATTTACAATCAATCAACTCATTCGAAACGAATTGAATTTATTTCACTACTTTTTTTACTCTCGTAACAAGTCGCAGTTAAGAAAGCAAACATGGTTGATTATGAATAATCATTATGAATGAACAATAAGTACATCATATCAATATTGATATAAAACTTGTTATTACAATAGCGTTTTTCTTGTAAATTCATAAAGATAATCACCCTACAATACTTTAGGACTAAATAGAAATTGAAAAATATCTCTCAACTTAATCGTCTCATTTTATAAACACGTTAAGAACGTATAGTTTATAGTATGGACGAATTAACTTTTACTGATTACATTGATTTTAGTCGATTTAAAAGATACAATCTTAATAAAAGTTTATGTAATGTAAGCTTTGAATGATAAAGAAAAAACCTTATTCATAATTAATATCAATTTTATTATTTAATAAAAATTAATTATTTTATAACATCTATGTTACGTGATTTAGTTTCAAAGGTAGATATAAATAATAAAACCAACATATGGAGATTAATAAGCGATATTTATAAGTTTAGAAGAAAAAAATCAATAAATAACTAAATTTTCTTATAATTTTATCATTACAGATAAATCTTTAACTTTGTCCTACGTTTTAAGATAAATGTAAAATAAACTAAAAATCAGTAATTTGTTATTGTGCTAAAAATTTAAAGGAATTGTTAGTAGTGAAGTGTAAGCTTTATAATATAAGTAGCCTATGAGTAGTTCCAGCGGCATTTTTCAAGGGGCGGAAAATATTGAAGGCCAACAAATTTATAAAAAGCGAGTTATTTTTTTATTGTTATAAGACATATTGTCGTCCAAATATTTATCATAATCGTTATCATTTATTGTGTACTTATGATATGTATATTAATAGCTACAAGCAAATTATTTTATGATTTATTAATAAACATAGATTTACTTGAAAAATATATTTAAATACTTTTTCCGAGGAAGAATTAGTAGTGTTAAGGCGAAAATATATAAAAATGAGCCCCCTCCGTCATAACGTAATGAAGGGCGGTAAATTTTTAAATGCCTATAGGCGGAAAATATGTGAATACGTCCCTGAGTAGTTCTCGAATTGCACGGTTGATACAAAAAACTAATTGGATGTGTCATTTTTATGACTATATTCAAAAAGATTTTATGCAGTAGAATATCTTCATATAAATTTTAGGGTAGAAACGATTCTAAATAATTTAAGATGCAATTTTATCATAATCGTATATGACATAGAACACATTTAACATTATTGAAAGGTATTGAGTACAAGTACACATTTTAATGGAAATATTGCTTTAAAAAGATACTGCTTAGTAAATAAATAATTATGAGTTATATGAAAAAATAATGATAAAAATTATTCTGTTACAGAACATAATATGAGTAATATCCTCTCTTAAAAAAAGTCAGTGCTGTAAGCTAGCACATCTTTAATACATACGAATATTTTATGGGCATATTACAATGAAAATTAATAATGAANTACAGAACATAATATGAGTAATATCCTCTCTTAAAAAAGTCAGTGCTGTAAGCTAGCACATCTTTAATACATACGAATATTTTATGGGCATATTACAATGAAAATTAATAATGAAAAATTAGTACTCAAAACATGTAAAAAATGTTTATTTTTGTAGTACGTGATATTATTAAAATAAAGAAAAGAGATGATGGAAATTTAATGGTATTTAAGTTCAATATATTATAGGTTGCAATTTTTTTTAGTAAAGATATGAATTGCATAATCCTTTCAAGTTAATTAAATAAAGGTTAAAGTTATTGTCATTTGGGGTTCATTTAGAACTATACGTAACTATACTTAACGTAAGAGTAAAATAATTTCATCAACCACCTTCCGGGTAAAACCTTGAACGTGTTTAACTTACCTTAAATATCATTTGTATATTGTTTTCATGGTCTATCGTACGAAAATATCATTTGTCATATGAAATAATTTATAGGGCAATAAATAAATTACTCAATATTAGTAATCAAACGATATGAGGAGAAAATAAACAGATTATAAAACCATTATAGAGACAAAATTGACCAATTTTCTTAACGACAAAATTTATTTATAATCACTGACTACTTTAAGTCCTCAAGGATACAGTACCGACTAATGTCATAAAATCAAAGACCTCTTAGAATAATTCTACTTAATTGCGTAAAATAATTTAACTTTGAGTATAATCTAATAATTTTAAAGAAACATAAAAATAGTAATATTACTTGTTTTCCAAAAAAAAAAAAATAAATACATTTACCTAAATCGTCCCAAGCAAAAAGATACATACATTTAAGTGTTTAATTATACAGTAGGTTATACTATTTTCATTTAAGCATTTTTTACAAATAACAATGAAATGATTTCACAACACAGTAGTGCATTATAATCATAATTACAATGGATTTAGTAAGGTCATTTCGTTTTGGACAATTTATGATCGTTGGTGTTATATCTACCTACTGCAAATATAATGAATTTCTCATGGCTGCTGAGATTTATCAGAAATAATTGTTCGATTCTGACTGGCATGGTGTCGGTCTGCCGTGAGAAATGCCATTACAGACTGGAATAGTTTTAATTGTTTACAGCAGAACGTTAACATACAATAGTTCATAGTAGTTGTGTGCAGTATTAAATTCCAAATGGCCCGTTTTCTTTTAAAACGCTTGGCAATATTCGCAGAGCGCATTGATAACAATTGAGCACACTCATTTTACCGAGTCAAAAGATACTATTTTAATAACAATACTAGTGTAGGAAATTCATCGAAGAATTGAATCGTTAGCAAAATAGACCATTTGCAGTTAATCAATAGAACTCGAAGGCTATTGTTTTGATAACTGATTAATTTTTAATAAATATATATTATTATTACTACATAGAAAGCGTAATTCTATTGGTTTTTTGTTGTGCAGACGACTGCGATGGCAATTGTAAGAGTTTTTAACATGAAAAGTGAACTAAAAGAAACAACAGAAAATAAAACTGAAAAAGAAGAGTGAAACTAAAAAATTATCTCGAAGAAAAACAACAGGTCTAGTTATTATTATTTATGAGAACTGGGTCTTGGCCGCCGTTAAACATTGCGCTAAACGACGTTTCTTAACACAACAATCGTTTCCCAAATAATTGTAACAGTGGAAAAAATACAATCCAAGCACAGTTCTGCAAACGCACGGGTGGGTGTGAGCGCGCTGTTTAATGAATTAATGGACATTCTCCGTCGGTCGTGACGTGCAGACAGCGGCCGATATGTTTTTTAACTAGCAGACTGATGATGAATCATGACCAAGCAGAAACCGATAGCGCCACACGCCAATAAATAATAACATGTACAAGTGCACCGTGTTCATCATCCAGGATGAGCGCGACTGGGTAAAACCGGTCTCTTCATTACCACCGCCGACGCTGATGGTGATGGCCCCCTTGACCGTAACCTAATGATTTTTTCGTGACTTTTTGTTTGATAATTCGTACAACACATACACTCGCGCGAGCCATACGATTCTTCACTTTGCATTGTCGTCATTATCATAATCAAATCACGAATAACCGACACGTACGCCAACTGATACACACGAGAAGAGAGTAGCTTCTGTTGTCGATTTATCGTCACATTATGATAATGATATTCATGGGCATTAAACGGCAACTGCCGCGGGGCCCGGCACGTGATCACAACACAACGATGCTTGTTTTAATAAACCATTGATCATGCGTTTGATGTTCCCGACAGTTTGTTTTACCTCTTGTCTGTCGGAAGTAAAGAGTCCGACTCGCGTCTATCGGATATCAATAATCCTTAATTCGGTTTAGGGTCCCAGTGGAGAGTGGAAAAAGTCATAATGAATAAAAAGTACCTTAGCTGTACGGAAGTACGTGCACACGTCATTCATCAAGTCGTAATATTTCATATTATTCGTATGATAATTTATTATCTTGTTTAATTGTTATATTAAGCTATGCTATCGAGTTAATCGTGATTGCCATTGCAAATAAGCGTGATAAACTTTTGTAACGGTTTATATTTTTTTCAGAATAACCCACGGAAAGTAGATTCGACATTTCAGTCGAATTTAGTTTTGAAAGACAATTTTTCCAAATGCATTTTACCATGCAATTATTTTGTGCACTCGAATGTCAATGAGTAAAATGTATTAAAAAAACAACAGAATTTATACTTAAGGTTAGTAGAAAAAAGTAACAAATACGCGTTTAACCTTGATAAAGAAACATTAAATATGACAGATATTTACTTAGTAATTAAACATTTAACTCATCCTAACACACAATGGACAAATAATTTGAATTTCTCAAGATTTCGCGGGATGAGAACATCGTTTAAAATGCGATGTGAAACGTTTTAAGTGAATTGAGAGAACTAATTTTTTCGTTTTGTTTGATAAATAAATATTTGCTACAACATGTATACGAGGGACATTATACGGTCGGTGTGGCACAATTAGAAATGAAATAAGACGGATCGTGACGAGTTTTAAGTGTTAGATTACTATTTTCGTAGTATTCTAATTAACACTAATAAGTAATGACGCTATTGCGAAAAAAGGCGTTTTCTCGGGTGTGTATCGGACATTAGTACTAGTATTATAATAAATTCTGTAAAGAAACACAAACAATTAATATCTCCAGCACATTAAAGTTAAAAACAACATATTGGAAAGTGGTTCACACGATGACATGCTCTTCATATTTGAAGATAAAAGCTGATTCTGTCTGATTAACTTAATTAATGATATTTGTTCAATCTGATAACGGTCACGATATTATTATGTTTTGTACATTCATGGCGGGTGCCTAACCATATCGCACGAGACGAATCAAAAATATATTGCCAGTAATGTTACGGGAAAATTCTGAATGCGTTCCAAAAAGTCAAGATGGAATTTTCCTCGTACTCCGAATAACGTATACTACTTATGGTATTTTGATTATTTGGTTAAAAGACTTTCAAGTAGGTTAGTACACTGGACATTTCTCCGTTACGCTCCACATAGCAATTAGAAGTTTTAAGTGCTCTATCCGAAGCACTTGTGTTCAAAATTACGCTTAAAAAAGTATTAAAAAATTTGTACAAATAAGTATGTTTCAATCCGTGCAATACTCGATGGATTGAATTTATATTAAAGCGAATTATTGACTCGATCAACTCTAACGCGCTTCGACTATTCGATGAAATTTTAGTTTAATGACGGACGCAAAAAGGTCAAATAAAAAATAAGAAACGTGCGGTAAAAATTCCAATCTTACTCATCATCAAGTTCTACGATCTAAAGTCCTGTCGAAGAAAATAATACTTATTTATTCTTTTAATAACATCAGTCGAAAATAACTGATTCACGTTAAAATCTAATAAAAAATTAATCTTTAAAAAATCTTAAGTTGTCGTGCGTCATAACAGAGTCAAGTAAGTGATCAAGAACGCGGATCTGTATGTTTCCATGCACAAAAAATAGGTACGTATCCGGACGTTTCTTTCGCGAACGCACGTAATGTCATAACATACTGGTTGTTATGCATAAATTACCACAAATTTATGTTTATATAAGAAATACGGTATCCAAATTAGAATCTGATTCTATTTCAGAAATAACGTCAAACGTGACTAATAAAATTTTCCTTCAGAAAATATTTACCGGTTCGGATATTATTTTTTATACGCCGTACCCTCTCTCCTCCATGATGCAAAATGATACACCGGCGTTGCATATCAAATTCTAGATCACATCCGTCTTGCAGAATGGTAGCACACGCAGATTCATTACAATACACCATGAAAATAGCCAATTACACGTAGAAAATCGAGCTGACCATTGTAACGAGATACACACACCGAGATTAAAAAAAAACAAAATAAGAAAAAAAAGGAAGGAGGCAGGTCGCGTGTATAGCTCGGGGCCCATTGCACGATTCTGGTAGTTGCTCTAGTTTAAAGTTACCGCGCCCTCTTGTAAAACTTTCACCACACCTGTTTTGTGGTTTTTTCGCCCGTTATACGTCTGTTGTAATGTTGAAAAAAAAAACATAAATTCCAAGAGCAAAATGCTAATGCGCTTAACGCGAAAACGTAAAAATACACATTAGAAAATTTATTTGCATACAATTTGAAAATTGTAAAAAAAAAAGTTACATAACCTAAAAAGACAGTGTTGTTAAAAGGGAAGCGAATCATAATCGAACGAAATAAATCACCAGACTCGGACGATACCGGTTGAAATCATAAATTATATCAGAGTAGTAAAAAAAAAAAAAAACATTAATTGTACCTCACATATGAACGATTAAACCATCTAAATTGAATGTTGACAAATAGATAATAAATAATAATTTACGTAGCCTTCGGTCCTATGAGAATAGTAGTTACGGTCATTTATTTTCAAAAGAACACATTTATAACGAAAACGTGCAATTATTCGGATAACTGTTATGATTGAAATATACGTAAGAATGTCCACTTAAAGCTATGAATCTAGAGCATTATACAATATCAGCATTTCTACCGGACTGCTACTAAGATTTATACATTAATAATAACATCATTATTGAGCATTAATTATGTCATATATTTTGGACTCGTTGCATTATTCATTTAGCAGAATATACCATAGTAGTCGGCTGTATAATGAAAATATTAATCAATCGTCAGGCCTCAAGAATCCAAACCGCGCGTTCTGGCTATTTTAAAAGAGAAGTGAACTTAACAAAAATTATTGGAGCGTTGAAAAAAAGTAAAAATAAAAACTATAATACGTATTATGACAATATATGTAAAATAATATTGACGATGTTTATCTTGTGTTGATATATCTGCACGTTACACGGCATATTCTTAATCGGCCCAGCCCTAAGCTTAGGGATATTGTGTAACGCATGAAAGTCTCCTGTTTAAACTCGCCTATATAAACGCCTTTTGATTGATATGAAATATTATAAAATAAATAGAGCACTACATGATTATAATATAGTCCATACAACAGTATCAACACGCTATACATAAAGTGCAAGTACATAATAATATGTTACAGTTAGAGAACTCTGGTCATCGTATAATAATGCGCGACATTCAAGTAGAAACAACAAAACTACACCGCGTATTTGTTATTGTTTATATTTTTATGTTATGACAGTCAAACACATGTCATAATTTGGTCTTTCTCTATGAATTTGTTTTGATCCATTGTTTACCAATTCTCTACTATTGTTTTCATGAATATTACTTTCTTGGCTAATCAATAGTCACACTACCTAAGGGCTAACAGAAGAAATTATATTTGAAATCATTTATACCGAATATAAACAACAATGTTTTGAAATGCTCAGACGAAATAAAATATTAAACGTATGACGTGCGTGATAAATTAAAAAGTATACTTTAACATGAATCGCCAATCGTTGTACTTATGAAGCAGAGAAGGAGGATCATGTCACGAATTAAATGAATTGCTACTCGAGGAAGTAAAACTCGACTTAATTAAGTTATACATCTCGCGAACAGTATACAATATATATTATTCAAATGCAAAATTACATTATTAAATGACAAAATGAACACAGACTCTACTCTTATGCATGTTATTCATCGCCACAAATACAGCAGACTACAACGGCACGATTCATTACGTTTATATAAAATATTATATTAACAACGTGTAAGTATAAGTGTGATACAATAAAAAAACAAGACTAAGAGTAATAAATCTGTTAATGGCTGAAAAAATAATACATTAACATAGGTAACAACTTGGTTAAAACAGAAGGTGATTTTATGCTCAGTTTATTGGAAACGTCATAAAAAGGTGCAAAAATCATTAAAAATTATTATCGGTTTATAAATTACAGTGTTATAGTTCATAAAACGCTACAATTTGTATCAAAGTCTATCTATATATGAAGTCTCAATTGCTATTGTAATTTAACTCATTATATTAGAATCTCGCAAATAAAATTCGCCAGTTTGGTTAAAAATTTCGATATCAGAATTTTTTTTTAAGCGGACTACTAAAATATAAAATAAAATTAATAATAGTCCGTTTAAGTTGCTACATAAGTAAATTTACATAGAGAATATAAAAATAAAATTATATAAGTGTATTATAAATTTTATTTGATAATATTTATAGAACGTCATTAATGAAAATCGCAAACAAAGTATGTATAAAGAAGAAATAGTAATAAATTTTAATTTGTTTAAAAATCATTTCACGGCGAAAATACAAACACATTATTGAGAAAGTCTTATTGTAAATAATATAACTTAACGCTACTGTTTCATCATGGGAAATTATTTTGAGTAAAAATCATTTTGGAAATGTTGTAAAATCTTATATTTAAATACAAACACTAAACAATTGTAACAAGATTATGACTGACAAGCTGACGACGCTTTACTTTCCCAAGACCAGAGGGTTCTATCTACTCCTTCCGATGAAACGTATGAATGAATTATGCTATCAGTACTCTACGCGCATTTCATGTGTTCAGTATGCGTTGTGAAGTCGTGGTACTCTAAGTGGACGTAGTATGACGCACGTTTTCAAAAATCGGTTCGGTTTTGAATTCCGAGTTAAATGGTGTGTATGACTTTTGTGTGATGGGCACTTCAATTATTGATTATTCGGAATATACATCTACTTATTTTAAAGGTTTGGACAATTTTATATTTTATTATTTTAAAACTGCGCGCTAAAATTTAACGTCGAGTGCATTGGTATCACACGCTTTTTAGAAAATTCGTGTAAAATTAACCAATGGTGTTTTATACGATTTGTTTCAAGATAAATAGATCAAAATAATTTTTCTAGTTTTTAATAAGAGTTGTACGTTACAGTTAATATTTAACTTGTTCGTTGAAATCAAATTATTAATTAATAAGTGCACGAGAAGAAACCTTCCGACTAGGTTTGAACGATTATGATTAGTTGAATATTAAAAAACACGACTTGAATAAATTAATACGATTTTATATATATATATATATATTAGATAATAATTTTGATAAATCCCTGAATTGAAATTATCATAAAATACATTTTATCGATTATAGTTAAGATAGGGAAAAGTTTTTATGATTTCAATTAATATTGACATTATATTAACGCCAGTCTGTTACTTTAGAAAAGTTGTTAATTTGAATACTCAACACATCACGCAATCGCTTATAAATAAGAAATTAAGAAAACATAATATTCATAGGTTAATATTGTGGATTTTGTAGAAATTGAAAGAATTATTATTCACGAATTGAATAAACAAGAACATATTCATAAATATTCATACATTTGAAATATCCTTTTAAGTATATTCGTATAAAAGTGAAATTTAACTAAATAAATACATTTTCATTAAACTATATTAAAATCAATATCAAGTAAAGGACGATTTACAATGCAAACAAAACAATATTGTTATTATACGAGTAGCCATAAAACAAGTGATAAAATTTTAATTTCATTGTTAGTAATTTTTGTGAACAACTATGAAAGGCATCCGGCTAGATAATATTTGTTATTTTTAAGCAAACTAAAATAATTTGAGTCATAACCATAACTAATTGTCGGTAAATCTACCATCAAAATACATTGAATGTCTCATAGGAAAATTTAGAAATCTTGAAAATACGGTTAGTACTTATCGTATAATGAGCTTAGCTAAAAAATGACAGAATTATAACCGAAAAGACATTAATATTTCTTTCTTTTCCGACATGACGAACATATCTAATCCGGACTTTTCTAGTAAAATAATATTCGACTCGTACCATTGACATTAAAATTGATATTTCTGATTAATTTTTGAATTACAGTGTTATTATTGAATTAGGTTACACTAATTGAGAGTATACATGCAATAAGATTAATGATTACTCAAAGTAACTTTGGCGTTCATTAATATTGATTTCACTTTTACGATACCTAATACGCAAACGACATTCGAGTAGGTTGTCGCCCCAAAGTTTTTACGACTATTATACAGATCATTATATTAATCGGATGAGGAAATGTTATTTGAAAAGGATATTATGACCAATTACGTAGGTACATAATAATTTAGTTTTCTTAAAATAATTTACATGCATTAAGGCCGAAGTCGGATTTTACATGGACAATGTGTAAATTAGTACGCTTTATAGAAATAAAAATTTCAAAATTAATATGAGCAAAATATTAAATTTACGCGAATCAATAAAAATAAACTGCTCTCACTATCACAATTAAAATACTACCTATTCTATAACTGAATAATTCATTACCGGCTGACATTTATTACCAATTATTTATCAATTTATTATAAAAAGATATTGTATAGAAATTTTCGAATAAAGATTGAAATATACATCTATTTATTATCTAATTTGTATAAGATTAACCATCAGTAATTGATACGGGGGGGGGGTCATAACTTTTTTATATTTATACAGCCGTCGATAAAAATTCGAAATTTACTACAAAAATCACACGTTATAATATGAAAAAAAAATATTTTCATAATAAACACCACACGTGGCTATTTTGGATTTATTCAATTAACGCCCAGTATACGCATTGTTGTTCAAGGTATTCTTCATCCTCCGTGTGAAATAAAGGCGGTGATAAAATTAATAAGTTCTTCAAAAGAAGAAACTCAAAAAAATAAACTAAGCAGATTGTAATTATTAGTAGACGGAAACCATTTATGGCTCATCGGAATGTTTTACAATTATAATGCATTATAGGATTGGAAAGGACCTATACAAAAACTGAATAAACTACAAATTAATACCGTTATATCAAAATCAATAGAAATGCGCAGTATTATAAAAGACTGACAATTACTCAAATGATTACAGTTGGACACATACGAGGACATGTGAATTAGATATGATTGTTGCGACGCGAAAAAATAATAAAACTATTCAAGTTATGTAACATTTTCAGATGTAACTCGTGTATGAAAATAAAATTTAAGTTAACAAATCCGCTGTATTTGTAACGGGTTTATACGATTTCTAAGCGCTGATTCGATTACTCGAGAGTGTACAACATGCACACAAAGCTTTTTGAAGTTTTTTCACGAGCAACAGCAACAATAGTGTCTGAACACAACATATGATAAAAGTTTATATGGTGAAAATATATAATCCAACTCATTAGAATTACGAAATTAGACATTTAGTGCAGAAATTGAAAGTCATTGACATAAGAAACCGGTCAGTTGTATATTTAAGTATATAACTATACACAAGTTTCGCGTGGGTAACTGTTTACTTTGTAATTTTATAAACACATAAGCATAACCCTCATTTAAAAAAGCAATTTTATTTACAGTCGAGCAAGACAAAGTGTGATAAACAGAAACACATTGAACATGTACACCGCACTCGTTACGAAAGCAAAGCATTTAGTCTAAATAAATTTGTCCCAAGTATCACCCACAAATATTTTATAGTCAACATTAATAAGTAGCAGGTTCAGAAAGAAAACTTTATCGATATTCTCTTGGCTCGTACAAGAAACAGTAATTCTCATTTTCACATTCTGGCGTGAAAAGCTTATGAAATTCGCATTTATCCGATCCCTATAGAAAATTAAAGTGATTCGGGGCGTTCCGTCTGGACAATAATAAGTGCACTATGGACATTGCTGTAGGTCAAACGGCACCGAAGTCGTGTCTTGTATCAGAGCAAGGTTAACCGGTTGTAAACTTCTTTTGTCTATGAAATTCCGACATGTACCTCTGAAGTAGCTTATAGGCGTAGATAATAATAGAGAATATAACAAAGTACATATTATAGGACTTATTACAATACTATTATGAAATGAGCGAAAAAATAGAACTGCATTAAGTAAAAGCACGAAGCCAATGTCGTCACGCATTTAATCAATATTCGTTTTAATTGAAGTTTTATTTTTAAAACAACATAAATTGTTTTTCAATATCATTTAAACGTTCTCAATTGGCTATTTAAGGGAAAATTAGTTTTTGATAAAAAAGAGAAATCTATTGATCTTGCGACGTCATCGGTGATAAATTGTCGTTCGACACCCTACACCATTAGTTGTTGTCATTGAGCATATAATTAATCATTACTGTGGTTAACCATTTAAAATCGATAATTAGCTGATACATCAGCTAAATGTATTCAGAGCCATATCAATACTGCAGCTACTCCTTGCATACGCGATAGTGCTATAATTGTGGTTTCGTTAAATAGACACCTACTTCAAAAACAATTAAAAAATGTTTCAATCATACGAACATTTTGTAAACGACATTGTTACTGAACAACAACTAAAAGCGTAAACGTTTAAAATAATTTACTTAGCAGTTTTACTCGTTAATAATTAGAGGTTATAATTTTATATATATAATTGAAATTCTTAACACAGTTACCTATCGATTAGATTAGAACTTTTAAATAAGACGTGTGCCATTAAGAAATAATTACCAAATAAGAGCGTAAGCATATGATTATTGAATTTTTTAGTGCGTAAACTCTCGGTTATTATATGATAACTAGCGGATTAAGCGTATAGAAATGATGTTACAGATTCTGTAACGTATATACGATGTGTATACAAATATGATGGGTAAATTATTGTTGTCTTCATAAAATAAGTAACGCGTCAAATGGTTGCAAGAAACATTGCAATTAAAATGACGACAGCAAATTTTTCTTAAAAAATATGAAAAATCGTTACACAACAAAATAGGCAAACAATAATTAAATCAAAACTCATAAGCGCGTAATTCCGGTCGAAACCTGCATTTTGATTATTTTTATTATGTAAAACAATAATGAAGACTAATTATCATTCAAACGTGTTTTAGATGTATCAACTGCCATATTATGTGATATTAAAAGTATTGTTGCTGACAACCGTATTTGCGGATCCCTTGTACAGGGAAGAAATGTTGGCCCCAGCTGCGGCCAACGGAGAAACTGAACCAAATACTGCGGAAGGGAGTTCAGTGGAATCGAGCAACGACGATGAAAAAACGCTCACACAACAAATATTGGAAGGTAAGTACGGGCTGATACATAAAGAATTGTTCAGCGATGGTCGGCCGCCGAAGCCGGGGGTTTTGAGCTACAGTATCAATCCTGAAGTTCCTAAGGACAACGTCAACAGTCTAGGAGGACTCGTGAAGGACGAGATATGGTTAGCCGAAAACCACCTGCTCGTGTTAAAAGGAGGCAATTTCACACAGACAACTAGTGTTAATTGGCCGTACATAGATAATTACATAGCACCGCCCAGGCAAGTAAAAATACCGGACAATCCGAAAATACCACCCCCATTCCCCATACAATTGGAAGACGGGGGTCCGGTAGATTTCGTGAAGGTAAATGGTTCAGCGTGGAGACCTCCTTATCAATCACAATTCCAACCGTTCTTGCCACCTCCGCCACCATCAAATGGGACGTTCGACGAAGACGACCAGTCATTATACTATCCGCCAAAATATGATTTTGTTTATCACCAAGAAAACTCAACGAGGGTACCGCCCGGTCCTCTTGTACCCGGAATCGTATTGCCGCCTCCGCCGAATTTTTTCGCTCCTCTCAATAAACCGAAAAAAATTAACTTGGACACGAGTAAAACCATTCCCAGATTCAATGAAAAGCCATACTTCAAAATGCCCAAGGTAATTCATAACGTGAAGATATTGCACGATAACAATTGGATACCAATATCGATGTACGATGCAGGCAACTACGTGGACAATCCTTTACAGATAAAAAACATCGTTACTACTACGGATAATTCTGTAGGCTACTATTACGATGACAACGTAGAAAACGATTATAACCAACAGCAACTATTCCCTGTGGATCCTATCGGCGGCCGTCTCGAGTATTACTATTATGACGGTTTAGCGGGAGGTGGTGGGTACGATAACAGCTACGACGTAGAGAAACCAAGCAAACACAATAAGTACGCCGATCTCGATGCACAGGTTGTCAGCCGACGACCTAACTCGCGTCCCCAGACTACTCATGATAAATTGACAACGACCAAACCTTATTATCAGTACGAATACACGGCTCCTCAATACAAAAACCCTCATCAACCTCAACCCAAACCTGCAATTACAGTTCGTGTACCATCTTCAACACCTTCGCCACAACATCAAGAAAAACAAAAAAATTATGAAATATTAAGAGGAGTTAATCGCCCCGAATGGTCAAAACCGAAATACGTAGAAAAGCCTGTATTACAGCCACAAGTGGAACATTATTCTGACGTGGTTGAAGACTACGGTGGCTATGGTTATCAGACGGACAGGCCTAGTTATGCCACGGACAACCCGTACCACGCGTTTTTCACGCAGGACGACGCCGGTCTGGTGGACGAAAATACGAAAAAATATTTTGCTCTTTTTGGTCAAAAAGTAAAAGCTGAAAAAGCAGCTCAAGTTACTTCAATGTCACCGCCTAAAAATTACAACGCATACAAGCCCAAACAAGTATCGCTCATCGATGATACAATAGTCAACAACAAAAACCCAAGACCGACAATTAACCCAGACGCCGAAATTATTAAAATATCTACGCCATGCTCACCGACCAAAATCAAATTGAAACACCAGTCGATGACCGTCAGGCCTTACCTGTCGTCACAACCATCTTTGCTGCAGTATGACTACCAGCAACAATCTTTGCCTTCGACAGAGCAAGTCGAACAAGTAACACAACTGACTCCTCTTTTCGATGACATCAAAATCAATTACAGATATCCCTTGCCTTCGAAAAATCCGGATGCTGAATATGTGACGCCACTGGCGCACATATCCCTAGCTGACGATACCAGAGTAAATTATCAACAACCATTGCCAGCGATCAACGATAACTCCGAGTTCGTAATAGCTACAATAAAACCATATTCGTCAGAATCAGTCACACAACGACCGGAACATTCGACGGCAAAACCACTACAATTTGACAATTATTACAATAGGGAGCCAATTAAAAATTTCCAGAAAAACACTCCACGGCCGCAATATACGAAAACCAATACGGAGTCAGTTACAACACAGCGTCCATATATAAACGTGTTGCCATATAACGAACAGCAGCCAGTGGTGCAAGTGATCAGTACGACGCCACGGCCATATGCCAATGGCGTACAACAAATACACAACTTGTACCTGGAAAACCCTTTAAATAACTACAGAATACCACAACGAAATAGACTAAAAGAAGGGTTCCAGAGACCATACATTAAGTTCCCTAAGACGTCTCTTGTTGATGATGTACGGGTTAATTATAAATTTCCATTACCGACTAGAAATCAAGACGCCGAATATTTTACTCAAAGGCCTGTTTCTTTGATAGGCGATACCCAAGTTAATTACAAACAACCACTGCCGGCCAAAGATCCGGATGCTGAGTACATAAACGTAGTATCGACACAACGACCAGTAAATCGCGTCGTTTCATATAACTTACCGGGTAATAGCGGCAGTCATTTTTTCTTTATGTCAACACATACTGGTCATCCGATACAATACAATTTAAATCATGATAATAATTTTCAGTATTATAAAAGAAATGTTCAATGACAAATTGTTTGAACTATAGTTAAATTCTGTATTTCCATTTTTAGTACTATGTACGTGGAGAAGAAAATACTAGAGATAGATGGCAAAAAAAAAACATTTATAACTTAATACAATCAAAAGTTTAATACTGTTAAAGAAAAGACTGTGTTAAGTAATACTATGTACAGCTATTAAAATTACCTAAGCTATTTTATTATTTAAGTTTAATTAATTTAACATAATTAAATCTAAATCTACTTTTATGTATTTGATTAATGGAAAAATACGAATAGTATACAAATATAAATACTTTGTACATATGTGTTATATTACTTGTATACAGTTCTTCAATTTAAAAACAGTGAAACTAAATTATTGTAATATTTTATAGTTAGTATCACTTTATGTAAAAATTAACTTTTAGTCAAATAATTCAACTACTGTGTCATAATGGACAATGATACACTTCATTAATTTATGATACAACTATTTATTTAAATTAATAAATATGAATTTATTAAGATTACTAATATTATTGATTTTTTAAATTAAGTAATTATTAGAATTCAGTAAGTTTTTTTGTATACTAGTTGTAAACAAATGTTTTGATATTAAAATTAATCAGTTGAAAAATACAACAATCTTAAATTTTATTCATGTTAAACTAAATGGGAAAGTAATTGTAAAAGGTAAGCATTAATATTAACCATAGAAAAATCTTTTAGTGACAAATTATAAAATAAGAATATTTAACTAACTATATTAAGAATGTTGAGTAAAAATATCAAAATTCTCAATAATTAGAAAAAAAAACAAGCAAACATGCACATGCACGTATAAAAATAATCTATACTTTTAATCAGACCCATGTATTTAAAATTTTTGAAAATAAATTCAAAATTTATTAAGGCTCATACACAGCCTTATTATAGTATAGTATTGCAAAAATGTATCAAATTACCAAAAATATTGTCCCCAGTCATTCTCTTATTATACATATATGAAATTACTAGATTAAATACTAAATTGTATTACACATTCCTTAGAAATTTTTTTTTTAACAATATAAGTATATTTACCAAATTTTTATGAAAATTGTATATCTTTTCTTTAACTCTAATACATGTTTACACATAAAGACAAGTAGTGAAGTCAATTTTTTTTTTAACAGTTTTATAAAAACTATAATTTTAAACATATTTAAAGTTAATTTTTAATGCAAATATTAATTTTTTTTTTTTCCATAAGCAATATTATTTATATATATATATATATATTTCATATGAACAAAAAACAAAAAAAAAAGGTATTAAAACAAAAAAGTTGGTTTGATTCATACATTTTTTGAAAATTATAGTGTTTTTAAGTCAAAATTTTTTTAAAAATATATCAAAATCTGCCAATGTTTTATATTGTATTTTTGGGGAGATTTTCCACATTTATGGGGAGCAAGGAATATTTTTTCAATTTTTGAAGATAATATATTCAATTAAATACAATTAGTGATTTTTAACATATAATTGAGAAAAATCGGTCTAGTGAGAAACAAATATTAGTGATAATACAAGAAAAAAACAAATCATAATAAAATTAATACTTTCTCAACTTTACTTTTAAGCTAAAATATGAGAACGTTAGATCTATTAATCTAGTAAACATGCCTTAAGTATCTGATATTTATAGGTATGTTTTATTGCAATTTTATATTACCTAATCGTGATGAAATTTAATAAACTTCATATATTCATTGAACTAATTTGAACATTAAATCAAATATCGAAAAATTTTTCATTTACTTTTTGCAATTTGTTTAATTTTTAAGATGTATGAGCTTAAATAACTTAAAACTTGAATTTAACATACTAAAATACATACTGATAAGCAGGTTTGACCAATAATACAAAAGTTTTTTTTACTTATGTCTGTGTGTTAGTAAACTAAAATACATTAATATACTCCAAATTAACGTTAGATGGTTTTGGTGTGATTAAGTCAAATTAATTTTACTTATTAATTTCTATAAAATAACCACTCATTTAAAACTAAAAATAATGAATTAGAATTAATAGATTTATATACCAGAATATTGGTTTAGATCACAAAAAATATATTTTAAATGTAACATGCAACATATAAATTTTAGATAAATATTTCAAAATATTTAAAAATAGATTTAAAAAAATTAATTGAGTAATACTGGAAATTATAAAAACAGACAAAATTAATATGGCCTACTGTGTAGAAAACAGAATGTTGAAGAGCAACATAATGTAGATTTTAATAGAAGACTAAAAGCGAAGTATGGGTCGTTTATTTTTATCTTAAAGTATTTATGAACTACATTACTCCTCCCAACCTTGTATTAAAATGCTAATATTTTTTTAAACTACAGGACCAAAAGTCATTTATAACCAGTTATTTTTTTAGTTAGATCATTTACTTAATGTAAGACTTTAAAGCTAGTTCTCCTTGGCTGTTTTAGAATTCATTGAAAGAAAAAAAATCATTCTCTTATTTGTAAGCTGTTTAAATATACATGTTTTCACTTGAAAGCTTATGTTGATACAATTGTAAAAGGGAAAGTAAGGGGTAAGGAACAATTATTTTCATGAAATTATAAAATGTAAAATACTACATCTATAAGGAAAAATTATATTATGTGTTATAATTTTTAAGATATTGTGCGAGTCATAATTAAACAATCACTCTGGATTAAGTACAACTCAATTTTTTTATATTAAAACTTTTATTCTTATTCTAAAACAGTAAGAATTTGGAAAATATATTATTATTACTATTATTAAAAAGGTTGAAACGCTACTAATTATCTCTAAAAATCATTAAAAAATGTATATTAATATCATCATCTCCAATATATGATTAAAAATTGCTTCCCAAATAAATTAAAATTAAGTTTTTATTTTGATTTATTATAATTGAAAGGTAGTAAATAATTAGAGTTGCAGGCTTTTAAAAATTTACTAAGGATTAATATTGGAAGGAATATTTATTTAAAATTATTTTTTAGGGCTGGACTTTATAAAATAAATTTATTCAATATTAAATGCAAATTTAGAAAATATTATGAAAAAATCCACGGTAACATAATATAATAATACTTTTATATTATATTACAAACATTATAACCCAATTATTTCTAATAGCATTTTCTTTTTTTAAAAGCTCTCTTGAAAAGGTTCTATTCTATAATTAATTAAAATATTAATAACAGTAACAACTCCTTATATGATGTAATAATATAATAATAATTTTAAAATGAAGTTTTAATAGAGTCCTTGCAACTTGTACAAGTTTTTATAGCTTGAAGTGCTTGATAGTATAAGATGTATTTTAAAGAAATATTGTTATTATATTGCAACAGTATATTAATTTTAGCAAGTTTTCAGATTGATCAAAAAAAATATTTGAATTATACATGTTTCAATACAAGAGATATATACAATGTATATTATATATGTAATGTAAACATTTTCTTACAAAAATATGTTGATGGGTCGATAATAACTTTAATATAAGTACTTATTGAATTATAAGCATTTTAATAAATAGAATTGAGGATATATAGTGCAGGTCAGTAAAAGTGCATTCCATACACACGCACATACATAAATATATATACATGTATGATATACGCAATATTAATGATAATATGAATCTATTTAAAAGTAGTGTTATTTTTAAGTTCAATTTTTTAATAGTTATTGGAAACTAGAATCACCATTTAATTACAATTTATAATATAAAAATTCATATTGTTTATAATATGATAACTTAACTAGTCTTTAAAAATATTAATTTACCACAAAAAATAACTATAATGTGTTATTATTTAAAATAAATTATTCTTACCTGTATCTAATTCGTTATTAGATGATGAATCAGTCGGCGGTTTGTCATGTAAATGTAAGTAAACTTGAATTGCACATCTAGCAACTCTAAAATAGAATGGATGTGACCGCAAAACATCCTCTAACCGCAATAAGCTCACATAAGACCGTAATGTCATTTTACGCATACAATATGTATGAAAATCAAATTGATCATCGATGATTTCAGTAAAATGCTATATAGTAATGAGTAAAAATTTAATATTATTAGTTAAGAAATTAGATTTATAATTTTAATGAAACTAAGTTAAGCTACATAAATAAAAATATACATTAAAAAAGATTGATCAAAATTTGAACAAATTATAATTAATTAAAATTAGCTTTTAATGTAATTACCCTATCTACTTCATGACATTTTTTCAAACTTTCACCCCACTTTCCAAGTCTTTGATAAGATAATGCACATTCTGTTTGGAACCACATACATTGCATTTCATTAAGATTTTCCATAGGCGATACTCCTTCCTAAAATTAAAGTTCATCAATTTTTTAATCTATTATAAGAATACTAGATTTTTATAGTATCTTTTTTTTCAATAAAATATTCTGAGAATCAAAATTAAGAAAAATCAATAAGTTAGGTTATGGTATTAGTTCAACTGTTTTAATTAAAAAATTTTTAATAAAATATAAAATTCAATACAGAAATAAAAATAACATTAATTTTAACAAAACTATGTATACTTCTTAAAAATCTGAAATAACATTATTATTTTATGAATACATACTCTAGTAAACTTAGAACATGTATCTTCTGCTTCTTTAATTAGATTTGCACGAAGCATGTATTTTGCACATTTAGAGTTAATATATCTGTCAGCTGTGTCCAGTCCTTGTGCTTCATCTAACCATTTGTAAGCTTCATACACATCACCTGCGTGCTAATTATAAATGAAGACAAATTAAGTATGATATAACTAATTTAGATAAAATTATATTTGAGGGTTGATAAATATTTTAACTTTCATTTATGAAACTACTCATAAAAGTGTTTTATTAAACTAATTTTCCACAGCTTCATCATTTATTTTTATGATAGTTATACCATAAAATCAATTTTTTTTTAAATATTAAGTATTCAACCCTTTTATTACAACTTTAAATTACTGTAAATAATTAAACTACAATTATAATTATTGTTAGATAAATACTTTTTTAAATTTAACACACAATGTTTAGTTTTAATAGCAAGTAATAGTCAATTACCTTAAAAATTCTTCCTTTAGTAACAAATAATTCAATTAATGTGGGAGTATGCGTAATGGCCATGTCAATATAAGTCAATGCTTTTTGCATATCATTGAGGTAATCATAATGTTGAGCTAGATAATGGTATACCCAAAGCAATGCAGAAGCTGGTTCTTTTACTGCTGTTTCTAATGTTTTATGATTGTTACATAAGTATATAATTATAATATAAGCAAGAAAATATAAATTGATAAATATAAAAAAATCAAACTTACCATCACTATCAAAAGAATTAAACTTAGTTAAATTATTTACATAAGACTCCAATAAACTGGTAATTATTTGTACTTTAATTTTATCTTTATATAAAGAACGTAAATCTACAAAAAGTGGCGGAACACCTTTATGAAAACCTGCTCTTAAATAGGAATCAACTTCACTTCGGAATGAATTACCTAAAACATTTACATATAAAATATATATTAAATAATAATAAAAATTATTATACAATTCATACTAATAGTAGAAATATAAAATACACTACTAAATAAAACAAAAATATAAAAAGTGCAAGTATGTATTTTCATAATGATTTTTTCAATAAATTACCCGAAGCAAAAGTTAAACATAACCGTTTAGGTGCTAGAGCTTTAGGAAACTTTTGCCTATAATCACAGAGCATTAAATAAACACTTTCATCATTTTCCAATTGTTTAGCTTCCTTAATTTTTAAGTAATAAAGAGTATTTTCTTGATTTCTCTTGAGTAATTTTTCATAACATAATGTTGCTAACTGATATTCTCCTATTTGTAAGTACAAAGATCCTAAAAATAAATAACTTGTATTAAAACAACATATAATTCATATGATATTAAAAAACAAATTATGGTAATATAGAATATTAACTATTTAAAATAATGTCAAATAATACCAAACTTTGATATAGTTCAACTTAAAAATAGCAAATATGTTACCATAAATCTCTAAAACTGTTAATTTATCAAAAATATTTTCTTTGTAGGTATCTAGGTGTTTTATTGCATCCATTGTGCCACCAGACTCTTGTAAAACCATATTTTGGTATAAGAGAAGTTCGCTATACTCAAAATCAAAGGGTGCCTAAACATATCGTTTAATTGAAGATTTTAATAAAATAATGTATTTGAGTAAAAAAATCTTATATTACTTACAGAACCCATTTGTGTTTTTCTGAATGTTTCAAGAATTTTCAAAGCCATATCAAAATCATTTAAAAGATGGTATGCCATAGCATAACCTATCCAAGATGCTCTTTGAGTAGGTCTTAATATAAATAATTGATATCTTGTATCCTAAAACAATGATATACAAAGCTGTGTATAACAAAAAAAAAAAGGACTAGTTTTTTTCTATAAAATTAATTGATATAATGTATAATACAATTCTATTAATAATTTAAATAAAAAAAAACTTACTCGATAACCTTCTAAATCTCTCATCTGTATTTGCAGTAATGATAAATCTCTTAAAATTTGAATATTATCTTTTTCCCATTTTAGAGCATTTCTATAGCATTTAATTGCTTCATCGTACCTAAACAAAAAACAAAATTGTACATAAATAAATATATATAACAAACATTTTTGCAAACAAATTATCAGAAATAATTTTAAATGACTTTTACTTTAAGATTAAAATAAAAATTTAACTAGTAAAAGAAACCGTTATATTATGATAGTAGCCAAATTATGGTAAATTGTAAAAAGTCACAGTAGTAACAAAATAATTTAAAAGTTATTTAACATATTTTTCTTATAGAGAACTTTTTCATGAAATAGATATGAGAAAACACACATTAAACACCAAATGATTAGTTCATATTTTGACAAGAATAAATATCAAGTAGTTTTACTATTAAATAGAATATTATAATACATGAAAATTATTATGTATTAATGAAATACTAATAAATTTAAAAAAGTTAAATATTTTAATGGAAGGATTTTATATTATATTATACTTTCAACTCACTTTTTATCAGATCTTTGTAATAACCCATACACATGCCAACATACATGTGAAGTAAGATCATTTCGAAGGCCACGTCGAACATGTTCATAAGCTTCTTCTTTACGACCCAAAAAATTTAGAGTAAGTCCTTTCATAGCCAAAGTTTCTAAAAAAATTACTTAATTAATATTTTTATAAATAAAATGTACATTATAAAATATATTTTAAAGTTAAATTTTATAGTATGTAAAATACTAAAATTGTAAATACTAGTTTTGACTATAGGCTATCATCATGTTATATTTATTTTTAGTTTAAATAAAATTATCAAAACTAACCTCCATGTTCTGAATATTTTGGATTTGAAAGAATTTGTTTGGCAAATTTCAATCCATTTTTGTATTGTTTCTGTTCGTAACATCTCTAAAGTAATTTAAGTAAATTAGATTAACAAAAAAAAATTTTCTATGACAATTGATATTTGTATAATAGTTGGAACTTTTTCAAAATGAATAACTAACATCGAGTCTTATATTTAAAATGAATATTATACTCGACAGATTCATAGTAAAAAATTGAAATATTAAGACTTACTAAAATCCGTTTAAATAGAGAGTTTTCTTTGGGTGGTAAAGGTTGGCCTGACGGCATTTCTAAACATTAACTATTCTTCTATCCCTGATAAAGACAAATCTCAAATTTACAGAGAAATAATTTAAGAAAAAACTACTTTTTTAATTCTATAGAAAGATGATCCTCGTGAGAAACTTCCATAACACTCTACTTGAGAAATCTAAGTACCAATAACTATGAAGCTAGTAACATTTATAATCTTCTTTTTTTTGATAAATAACAGCTTACATTGTCTTTGGAATTTAGGTAGCTCCACATTGACTAATTTTAAATTAAGTCATAAAAAATTTTAAATGTATCCATTAAAATGAAAAAATATATTTACAAACTTTTATATTTTCTATGTCATTTCTTAACTAATTTTAATTACAATATTATAATTAATCACACGAAGTATGTCAGGTAATATTCCAAATCGAATTTTGAATGCCACTACTTATAACTAATTTTAAACCAGATTAATAGTTCATAAATATTAAAAACAATTAATAATCTAATAAAGAGAATGTCGACATCAAATTAAAATTTTAATATTTATTTAATCATACTTTAATTTTGAACTGTCCAATGAAAATCACAGTTCAAGAAAATACAAATTATTAAATAAAATATATTTTTTTGGTCATAACTTCAATAGTTAAACATAACCGCCAAATTACAACTTGGACGCCGGTAACTAAAGGCATTAAAAAAAGTTTTGCTTTTAATAAAAACATTTAACTTGATTTAAGCTGAGAATTTTTTTCTGAATAATCAGATAACTTTATAGAAGTCGCGTACAAATTGGGACGATATTCGGTATGAACGGTATTTTATGATAAAATATTTATCAGTACTGCAATATCAATTAGAATGGTATTTGATAGGATAGGACAAATAATTTTCTTATCAATTTCAATCCATTGAAATGCATTATTCCTCTACTATTTTACCAGTTAACACGATCTCGAGAGAAAACACTAGGGCTGATTTTCATTCTCTGTAATACTGTTTCTAATTAATATTATTACTACTTTTTAGCAATTGTTCTATAACGTTCCGTTTTGTTTTCCGTTTAAGTGTTTGTTTATCCCCGATTCGTATAGCTCCTGTTCTTTAATACTATGAACATAAATTTAATTTCCATATTTATAATATATTTTAATTTTAATAGAATATTAACAGTAAAATAATGATACACATTTTATAACAAAATATGTTTTAATATTAATGAATTAAAAAAAAAATACTGCATATTATGAGTACTCTCAGATGAATATAACTTATTGGTCATTCAACTGATAGAATGTTAGGTTTATATTGTAATAAAATAAAAAATGACATCTAAAAAATGTATTTTCAATTGAAATTCATAATTAATTTTTTTATACTATTGTCACAAAAGATATATGGAAAGGATAATGGCTTTACGACAACTGAAATAACGTTGCCGCCAGCATTTATTGATTTAAAATCTGAAATTTTTACCAGGTCTGCCCAGAGACATTCTGACATTAATCATTGACAATTTACTTATTACATTATTAATAAAAAGACATAACTAATAAGAACAAATAATTAATATAAATAAGAAAAAAATACATTATTTATTCGCATTTAATGCCAAATTTAAACGTGCAAAGTCTTGTAACCTTTAAATAAATACATTAATAAATTAAAAAACCCAGCACAGTGAGGACGTAGCATAGTTGGGTCCAGTATAGATGATATCTGACAGTGATTAAAATCACCATCATAAAAAATGCTTCAATGCAAATCTGTAGATAGTGTTTAATTTTAAAAATTGATGGATTATTCCAAAAGCAACATGATCTCCCATTTTCTTATGTATATCCTAATTACAAGTTTTATGATTTATAAGTGTAATATATGAATAAATATTAAGTATAGAAATGAAATATAATATGAAATTAATATTTAATATTTCAATATTGTAATTTTTTACAAAAATCGTTTTTTTTTTTATTAATTTTGATATCCGTTTTCACCATGATAACAGAATAAAGTCCGAATTTTTTTTTCATATTTAAGTATATTACATAAGCTTCAATTTAAGATATATATAGAAGTGACACCATTTCCGTAACAATTGAAAAAATTAAGTTGTAAAAGAACTACTTTCTATACGCATTCCTCTATTTAAGGGAAATGGTCCAATTTAAAAAATAAATTATGTCGAATGATAGAGGTATATAAATAGTATTTCTCATGAAAAAATGTATTGATCCATACATTTTTCAATAAGTTATAACATTTTAAAGTTAAAAATGTAAAATATAAAATCAAGAATTTTAACACAAAAATAGCATACGGTAGCCATTTTCACCGTAAAGACAAAATTAAGTCCGAAATTTTTTTTTTCCATAATAAAGGATATTACATAAACTTTAACTCAAGATATATATAAAAGTATCAGTATTTCCAGAACACTTTCAAAAGTTAAGTGTAAAAGTAAATTTTTGAGAAAAAGTGGTCATTTTAAATCCCCCCCAGTGGGCAATCTCTCTTATCGAGCAGGTAAAGGGTCAAATTTATAAGAAAAATATACAAAATGATAGATAAATACATCATGAATCTATAAATAAAAATTTATATTGATTTGATCATTTTTAAAAATTTTATGGGAGTTTTAAGTAATAAAAATTGAAAAAATGTCAAAAATTAACGATTTCTAATTTGTAATTTTTTTGGAGTTTCCCCCATTTACGGGGAACGAGGGAAATTTTTTCAATTTTTGAGGATAATATTTTCAACTAAATACGATTTGTGATCTTTTGACGTATTGTTGAAAGAAATTGGTTCTTTCAGAGCCGATAAAAAGTGGTAACAGACATAAAAAAAAAAAACACACCATAGTAAAATTAATACCTTCTCACCTTCACATCGGCCCTAATATTATCTATATTTATTTTTATTAATAGAATAACAATATAAGTAAAAAATTTTATTTTATATTATAATTCAGCTATAATTATTTATTTTCATATGTATATTATTCAAAAAATATTTTTTATACTCATTATGTATACTTTTTTATTTTATTTTAATTAATTATAAAAATAAATAAATTAAATAAAATTATAATATAAAATATGTGTAGCAACTTATTTTCAAATATTAAAGTTTTTTTTTTAATGTGTATTAATAATTTTTAATTTGCAATATATACAATAGTGCACTTTTTTTGGAATTTTTATAATTAAATTAACAAATTATGAATTTATATATATTAGTAATAAATTATTATTATTAAAAAGTAATTTATTAATTAAAAATAAATATTTTAATATTAAATATCAAGTTGTATGAATTTAAATTTCAAAATTTTATTTATATTATTACATTAAATTACAAAAAAATATAGAATGTAAATGTTTATTGAACTCATATGTTTATCGAATAATAAAATTTTTACTCATACTTAATAAAACAATAGAATCTGTCCTTGACGGTTGAACATGATACACAATATATTCTTTATATTTTTTGAACCATCTGTGAATAAGTTTCACTTCAAAAATAAAACAAAAATTCTTTATAACAAAATGGTTAATAATAATCTTTTAATGGCTAGAAAATTTTTTTTTTTCTTATTTTTTCATAAGATTGGCATTATAGTATATTATTGCATATTTTAACAACTTGTTAATTAAGACAAAAAAAAAATTTGTTTACTTTTTTTTAAAAATAAAAATGTTTATCAAGAACTATATGAAAAAACAAATATTCAAAAATTAAAAAACCATGTAGGTATGTTATACAACTTTAACTGATTTTAAATATAGACAGAATAAAATTCCTTTATAAAAGAAAAATTATTTTAATTAAGTATATACAACTAAAAACAATTGAAAATATTAAATTTTAATAATAAAACTAAAAAATATATAAGGAATAATTAGTTAAGCAATATATACTAATCATTAAATAATCATATATTTATTTAATCATTAAATTTCATAAACTAAGTACATAAATAATTCACACATTATATATTTTTTAGGAAACTACAATTAGAGAAAAATTGAAAAAATAAAATAAGTATGATATAATTTACTCAAACATTACGCTTAACCAAGAAATATTTCATTATAAAATAAATAGCACTGTATGTAATTATCTCAAGTTGAAAATAATAAAGACTAATTCAGTAAAAATTATATTTTACAGCTTTAGTAAATAATCTATTAGCTATACAGTATTGAAAATGTTTAAATGACTAGAAATTATAAAACATTCATAAGGATATCAATAATTATAAGGAACAAAGTAGTATTGATGATACTGGAATGCTTAAATTAATAAAATTGTTATTAATAAAACTCTTCTATTCATTAGATAATGAATGTACTCATAATTTTAACTAAATAATAATTATTTCTTTTCTTTTCTTTCATTTACATCAATAATAGAAATATTTATACTAGCAATATAGCAATGGAGCAATGAAATTCCTGTTTTAACAATCATAACGGGAGTAGAAATTAAACAAAGTAGCTTAAAAAGACCATGTCCTGCAACTAAACATAAAAAATTATTAAATAAAAATTCTCATCACTTTCTTAATGATATCTTACTAATAGGGCCTGTAACAAAATGAGCCAAATATAGTGATGCAAAGAATAACTCATTTCCAAAACACATAAAAAACAATATTGGTTTCGATGTGTAGTAATATCTCATGATTGGATTTTCAGACATATCTACAAATTTGTGAGTTGTTTTGCCTTGTAGAATGGATCTAAAAATAAATTATAAAATATACTAACACTTATGAGTCAATATTGTTATACTATTATTACGAATGTAAATATATCCAGTGACAAGAAATATCAATAACACAACTAAGTTGGAATAAAAACATGTATTTTGGGTAAAAGTTTGATAGTGCAATACATAGACTCAATGTTCCACAGCGATCAGTAAGTTGATCAAGAATAGCTCCAAATTTGGTACCTAAAACACATATTTTTTGTTATTTAGTGTTTATTATAATTAAGTCTTCATTTGAATACCAATTAAAATAATTTGGTAACCACTTGTCATGGGTTAGTTATCTATATATCATAATAATTGTACATTTGTTAAATTTATCTTTGCCACTAATAATTACAGTTGTGATAGATCGTAACAATCAATTTGATACAAAAAGGTATTCATACTTTAGAGCATTTTACGTCTTTTGTTGTAGAATAACAGTTTCATTATAAACTGATTACTGAATAATTATCATTATAATTAATCATCTACTATGATGAATAGCGATGAAAAAATGCCTAACAAATTTATTTTTTTTGATACATAGAAAATTCACTTAAGTGAAGCAGTCACTAAATTATATTAATTTGTTATCAGATAAAGACTTTTAAATTACTTTGTATAATTAATTCAATTGATATTATTACTAATAATTTAAATAGGATTATACATTAACTTTCAATACAATCACTTACTTTGTTTGAACAATCGAGCTGCATGACCATCAAAAGCATCCAATAAAGCACTAACGACATAGCATGTACATGCTATTTTATAGTTAGTTGGCATAAAGTACATAGATACAAATGCTAGAAGAATTCTAGCATAACCTAATTAAAAAATATTTGTATAAATAAAGTTAGACAACAAATGTGATAGTTAAAAGGAAAAAAATCTATTGTATAAAAAAATGTTTGAATGAATACTTAAAAAACGTTTTTAACATTATATTTACACTAATTATCTAAAAATTAACTTTTTTATATACCACCTAAATAGGTTAATAATAAGTGTAAAAATGTTTGCATAATAATAATATAGGTAAATAGAAAAAACCAGAATTGTACATTTTTTGACCCATTTTAAATTTTAATACAAAATGTTAACTTGTAATACAGAAGGGTACTATAAGTTTAAATCTAATATATAAAGATAAACTATTAAGTATAATAAATCCAAGAGTAATTTGTAACTAGTTTTAAAGGCTTTCTAATTAACTAAAAACAATTAAAATTTTATTGAACTGATTATCAGATAATTCTTCTACTTTTTATATTAAATCAATTAATGTATACAAATAATGATGACTTAAATACATTTAAAGTAGTAATTTTGAAAGAAAAAAAATGTATTCAAAATATTAAATATATAATTTATTATTTCTTTTGATCAGTTTTAAAAGAAAATACTATAAAAATATATAAACAAACAAATTAATTGTATTCGGACAATTCAATTTCCAATAAAAAAAATTACTATTTACAGTAATACAAGTTTTCTTTTTAATACCACAATTATGAATGGCAAACATTAGAAATCCTAGTATAGTACTTTTACTAAAATATTCTTTTTTAAAAGATGTAAAAATGACTTAATTTTTTTTCATTGTATAGATAATCAGATGTAAATACTAATTTATGACTTAGTGAAATAAGCACCTTATAGCACTCCATAAGTATAACTATATTTGTAAATATTATTAAAAAGTAAAAAAATTAAATGAAATATTCATTAAAAATAATACTTTGAATTAATAGGCCAATCATTTTTAAAATTTTACAACAAGACTTTACTAGGGGAGATTTAAATGTAATACTCAAATATTTTACTGAAACTAACTTACCTATTAAATTTGGAACAAATAAAAAAATATTTTCTTGTTTCGTACTCATAGTAAAACTGTTAAGAGTTATGTGTAATTATTTTATGATAATGGTTAAACGTCTGTAAATATGTTCTTATAAAATACTTTAGGAATATTTTTTTTATTAATTTATTTGATCACAAACAATTAATAGTAAAATTCGAAGGATAAAAAATTGATAAGTTAGTAGTTAATTGCTATTATGATTTGAAATATCTCTCTTCTCTGTTGAATAATCAAAATTTAATGTAAGTTAATACTAATAATTAGCTTACAACCCTGGAGATTGGTTTGACTGAATGACGCAAAATGCACAAGAGAATACCAAAGTCCAAGTTGACGCACTTTTTATCGTCTAATATCGCATATACTAAAATTGGCCTTATCTTTGTTTACAAGGTATATATTACATGATCGTTGTACGCATGTGTTGTTAATTTGTTAACAGTTTTTAAAGTTTGAAATACAGAAATATGCCTAACATCATAGATGAAGTGTCGTTTATTACTTCTTATTTTGCACATTAATAAGGTTAAAAAATTCTAATTGGCACTACTGAATACAATTTTCGAAAATATTACAAATAATTTGAGGTCACATTATTGACAAATGAAAATTCTAGTACGAGTATCATTTAGTAATACACGCACGCGCAGGTAAAATTATTCAGAGATTGCGTAAATAGTTTAAAGTAGAAACTTGAATTTACGAACCCCAGTTGGAATTAAGATTTTATAAGATCAATGTACATATTAGCAAGTATTTTCTAATTAATTATTAACTGGAATTTTATTGCTACTAAAACCAACATATTACAATAGTATAATTTGTATTATGGCTTCCTGATGGTAAAATAATAGTTTTACGATACGATAAGTACTACACAAGTTTGAATTCTATTACAATAAGAATATTTCAAAGCCAGGATAAATAGGATTACCGCTTTATCTGACCTTGTTTTATAAAACAATTTATAGGCCACATTGAAAATACAGTGAAACTTTCAACAGAAAAAAGTTTTGACTACAGCATTTTTGTTAAATGGAGGTTCACCATACTTATTGATAATTATACTTTAATATTTACTTCTTCTCGTAGGATGTATTTTTTGAGTTAATGAAACTAATGCTGTATACAAATTATTCTAAGAAAGGGGAAATTAAATTTTATCCCTCTAAAAAATTTTACTATATATTATATTTATATTTAAGAAAAATATATCTCAAATAAATATTTTATTTTATTAAAATTTTTAAAAATTTATCTTTGCATCTACTTGATAAGTTCCTAACAAACCATCTTCCTAAAAGAAAAAAACTCCTAAAGTTTTGTGGGTTGCTCTAAACTTTTCTTTTTGATTTTTTATAAATGATTAAGACTTAAAACAGTTTAATAAAAATTAAGTAATACTTTTTTGGCTTGATGTCTTATCTAATAAGTAATTTGCCTAGTAGGCAAAAGATTACCTACCCGTCTCTGTTAATAATCATTTTTGGTAATATTTCTACCGATTCATTTATATTATATATATATATGTATATGCGACCCAAACATGATTAATTCGATCTAATGCTTTAAGACCATAGTAATTAATATCAATAAAAGCCAAAATATAGATTGTAATTCAGATTTGCTTGAGATAAAGAATTGTTATCACCACTGTAGGCAACAATGACAGCAGTGAGGTTGTCATCCAAGTTTTATATGGATGCACTGTAATTGGTGATTTTTATATTTTTATTTCTCTTTGCTTCGACTCAATCCCAGTCAAAAGATAGGACAGGCATCACTACGCGAACTGTGTATACATAAATTTTTACCCGCACTAATTTTAATAAAAAAAATAAATATATGTAATGTAGATATGTTTATATAAATATACATGCGCATATACATATTATAAATATAACATTTCTAAGTTTCTTCGTTAGCGCGTTTATGTGTGTGTGTGTGTGTATTTGTAATATACTCCGTGACCACCGGAAACACGGACGACCACTACGATAGTTATCGTCGTTCAGTAAATTTCTCGTTACGGCGAATTCGTTATTAAGAGCGCAAGCATTTGATGCCGTCACCGACATACATCTATTAGCCATCACTACAGGCCGTGTTAAAAAGTGATAATTTGTTTACTCTCAGATGAACCGTGAATTATGTGTTGTATCGAACTGCCGTCATCTACGAAAATCTCTCGTCTTCGTCGCCTTCGTAGTGTATTTCATTGTAGTACCTAATTACTAAATAGCGTACTTAATTTATGCAATTATTATTGTAACTAATATTTACACTTTAATTTTTTTTGTCATTTTTAATGTGATAACGTAACATTCGAATTGGGATCACCAAGAACGAATGATCTGTGACAATAAAATGACCGGTTTATTTCCCGCCGCTTTATTTATATTTAAAACAGTTTCCTATAATATTAAGTCGATGTCCGTGAGAATGACTTACAATATACTTTAAAAAATATATAGCCTGCTGATTTTCCCCCATCACTATCACAGTAACAACAGTAATGGCATCGTTGCCTCAACCCAAATTCGAACCAAAAGCGCCCGATAAAAGCTCGTCGGTTTCACGCGGTGGTTGCGACGATTCGACTATCATCAATGAAAGAGATGCGGTCATCGTCGACAAGAAATACCAGAATTGCGCTGCCGATTGTTCAAATGTAAGTTTAGTATTGAAATTAAAGTCATGAACATAGTTACAGTTATCTTACATAAATTATACTCTGTGAATATTTTACGAAAAAACTCCATGATATTTTCACCTAACCTATTAATGTTTTGTGTTGTTTTAACTATGATAATAAACCTTACGTAAAAATAATGAGTAATCAAATTTTAATGTCATAAGAATCGTGCGCCCGTGTGTTTATGCGATTCATTTACATTTATGAAAAAGTGAACTTGCATCTCGAAACTTAGTGTTTAATGTATTCATTAACTTTGAATTCCTTCAACTCATTTTACTATACATTTTATCTATCGCAGTACATTTGAAATATTTTTATTTTATGAAAAATACTACTAAGTTAGTGCCCTTTTATATCTTATAAGGTCATACATTTTGTTATCTATATTTATATGCATTTTTTATCTTTATGATATTTTAGAATAACAAGTCAAAATCATTATCAGTGGACTTATCAAATTTGAATACAGCTAGTTTTAAGTCTTTGCTGGAAGAAGTAGTTGCTTATGATACTGCAAAACAAACCAAAAGTGAACTTTACAATGTATGTATAATAATTACACTTTTATCATTACATTTCTCTAATTATTAGCTGCTGTGTAAAACTAAATTTTATCATTGTTGTGTTAATTTTTTTGTTTTTGTAATTTATTTAAAATTCATACTTATTTAATTATACATATGCATGCAATTGAATGACTAGTTAACAAAATTTTTAATACCACAAATTGTAATTAAATTATTATTTATTTTAAAACATTAGTTTAGTTAAAAATCTTTACAGTACTGTTTTAAATAAAAGTATAGATAAGTATATATATTTTTTATGAGATTGAATTTCATAATATTCATATTATTTTATTATTAAAAACTACTATTATTTGTATGAATGAGTTTATAATTTTTGGTAATAGTAGTCTTGCCTAAGAATTTTTGGTAACACGTTCTAGAAATATTTATTCACCCTGTTTAATGATGTAAAAAGTCATTATTTTTTAATATTACAGATTGTTTATTTATATCAATTAATAGTAATTATTTATATAAGAAAACATGATTTAAACCTGAGAAAATTTGATAATAATGGATTGCTATATATCATAGCAATCCATTATATCTGTAAAACAACATGAGTGAAAGAATTCTAAGATTTTTAATTTATCTATATCATAATTAATGATTCATATAATCTTTCTTTTTTAACATATATTTTCAATGTTGGAATTATAAAATTAGTATTTGTTACAGTGATATACCAAAGGTTTTATATGATAGGCGAGTTAATACACAAATATTTTTTTTGCCTTTAATTCATTTTTCATCAATTTGATAGTTACAACTTATGTAGTATTAATTGATTAATGAGCTTTGGCTATCCATTTTAATCCATTCATACTCTTTGTCTCTTTAAGTATCAGTTTAAAATAATGAATTAGATATTATAATAATGTTAGAAAAGTAACAATCTAATTTTGTTAGTGTGGAAGGATTTTTATTATATATTAAATTGTATTAAAAAAATAATTTAAATCATAGGTTTTCATATGATATAATCATATTTTGATAAGATTAAATATCACTTGATTTCTGTTACAGAATTTGTTAGAAGATGTAACACAAAATGGAGAGGATGATGTCAAAAGACCTCTCTTAAATCAACGTTTGGTGGATAGTCAGACTGATTTGTCTACTTTAATATCAAAAGAACAACACATTAAAAAGGAGACTTCATCACTTGAAGCTTTTGATCTAGCTCCAGATTTTAAGAAGCGTCTTTCAACTACTAAAGTAAGCGCTCGACAACTTGAAGGTGGTTCTCTTCCAAGTCATGTTAATCATGCACAAGCATTATCTCTTTTAATCAATAAAAAAAGTAATCAAAATACAAGGAAGAAGATAGCAGAATCATCAAAAATGGCCAAAAATGTAGATAAAACAATTGATCTGGGTGATCCTGGTTATGAACAAATTGAAAATAAAGATTTGTCAAACTATACTAGTCATGCAAGCTTAGAAATTTCTTCAGCAAAAGAAGAAGTTAACATTGATGAACGTTTTACCACTCCTTTACTATCCAAGGTGAATATTTAGTAAAAAAATTTAAAGTTTAAATTTTATAATTTAAAAAGAAATTTAATTTGTTTTCTTAAAAAAATATATAAATAATATGAGAGGAGCAATAACATAAAAATGTTTAAATTTCTGGTTATTTTTTTATGAATCATACTTTTAAGTCCTTAGAATATCTAAATTACTTTGTTAGGTTGTAGATTGTAGGCTTATTATATTTAAATATCATATTATTTTTGAGTCGCATCAATTAACTTTATTAGTTAAATATTTTGAAATTGTAAATAAATTTCTAAAAATTAAATATTTAATTTCTTAGTTGTTATATTATAAAATGAAATTATTAAAGCAAAATGTTGAGGAGATAATTAATAGATACATTGACAAAATATTAAGGTACTATATTAATGAATTATGTAAAATATTTATAGCAGTCTAGTCAAAACTTTGATGATCAAGATTCTTATATAGAAACCGATTCATCAGCATATTCTAAAAATGGAGTAACTAAAGGTAAATTTATTATTTTTATATCTAAGCAATAGAGGTTTGCTTAAAAAAATGTGTGGTTATGTGTTTTTTGCTAAGTAGCTTGAGTATTTAAATAAATATCTTGTGATTAAGAGTGCCAATTACTTGTTATAATTTCATAACTAATTGTGCTTTCTTTTATTATTTACTTATTGTGTACAGTTTATTTTTTTTTTAATTGTAGTTAATACAATTGTGTGTTTCCTAAATCTCAAAGGAGTTAATAGCTTTTATTTCATTTACATAAGATAATAAAATAAGTAGGACTATTAATTTGATAATTTTACTATTTAATTAGTGCATGGTGTTTTTCTTGATAAGTTATATATCCAATTAGATTCTTCCTTATTGGTAAGTGTGTTTTATTTTTATTGGCATGTTTTTTAGCCAAAATTTTATTTTGCTAAATATTTGAAGATTTATTTTTCTTGATTAATATACAAAGTTTTGCACTTAAAAATTATACTCATCTATTTTTTAATCAATTTTAGAACATTTAAAAAATTATAATTTAATAATTTTAATGTATAGCTAAGAATTGATACTAATGTAACATTTTTTTCAACTTATTTTCTAATGTGATAATAGCTACTAAAACACAATATTCTAAACTACATTCTTTATAAGTTTTAACCATTATTGGTTTATTCATCAAGATTCAGTATAATAAAAATTTATCACATATGGCTAATATTATTTAATATAGTTTTAATTTTAAATAAGTTTCAATATAATATTTTTGTTGGTTAGATTAATCTTTTTAAATTTTCTTTCGGCTCTTATATAAATTATGATTTTGAAATAAAAGCTTGTTTTGTAACATTTATTTCCCTGCATATCAGATTATTATAATATTTAATTGAAATATTATTATTATTGAAAAATTGGTCTAATGTAAATGGCGCTAGTGTATTAAAATAAAGATCTTAATTGTCTCCAAGTATCTGTTGATTTGTAATTATTTTTATGTATTTTTTCATAAAATACATAATAAAATCTTTGTGTACTTTATATAATTATGAAGTTAAAAATCATTAGTTTAGTAGGTAATTAAAAGTAAAGCACAATTAATTATTTTTAAAAATATTCTATGATTAAACTTATGATTACTTGAGCACAAATATTATGTTATATTTTTATTGGCAATTTTACCATTTAGACAATTAAATTTTTTTATTCATAATTTATCAGTTGAATAAATTTTTTATTTTTTGGATTTAAATGGAACACTTATTTTAATAACAATAGTTTTAATTTTTTTTTCTTTAAGTAGAGATTTTTGTTTTTCATTTTTAATTGGCATGGTTTTTATATTCTATTTGAAAGTATTACCACGGACATCAGGTGAGGGCGATCAAGATGTGAAACACTGTATACATCAACCAACAATCATACCAGAATTTAATAAAGACTCGCAAATGATAGATCACCGTTTATTACATCTATTTGCTGGTCAAAATAATTGTTATCAAAATCCGTATAATGGTTATACGTCTCCAATGAGTTTTCATTTTTTAACACCAAATGGTAACTTTTATTTCACTCTAGTTTAATATATATTTTATACTAAAAATCTATTTCAATGTTTATATATTAAACTATATTTTTTATTCAAATTCAGTTAAACATATTTTTGGTATGCGTTAGTATAATTACGTATTTATGTTTTTCTTCATCCATTTTTAGGTATACATAACCTGAATTTTTAAATATGTACACTTAGGCTGGTAATATATTATTTTGATTAGCAGTTATGGTAAATTTGTTAATTAAAAAAATAGTTTGAATAATAATAGTAACATTTTTTTAAAATGAATTTAAGTCTCTCCGTGCAACTTAAATATAGTAATGTTGGTACAAAGAATATATTTTTTATATACAGGTGGCTCAGCATTTACTGACAACTTAAATAACTTTTTTTTTTTTTAATAGTTAATATACTTGAGGGCTATAATAATTATGTAATTAATGTCATTTTTATAATTAAATAAAAAATAATTTAACTTTAAAAATTTAAGAAAAGTGTTTAAAAAAAATCAAAATAGGCATTTTTTAGAATAGATTTTAAAAAATAATTCGGTGGAAAAAATTCTAATTCCTGTTTGGTATTTAATTTTCTGTAACGTTTTAAATTTTGTAAAAATTTGAATATTTCTGTATTTATTCTACAGTATCAAACGCTGCCTATGTTTTATAAAAAAAGACCAAAGTAAACACAATTTTTTCACACTAAATATGATATGAATATGGATTTTTCCATGAAAATTATTAACATTCCAATGACCAGCTTTAGTACAAATAAAAACACGAACAATACATATTATTTCATTAGTAGTTTTATCTCTTGAGAGATAAAAGAGATTTATATTTTTACATTATTGAAATATAATTATAGATCTATCATATAACTGTTCTTGAAAAAAAAATCAGTAAAAGATATTAACTAGATTAAAAGTTATTTAAGTTATCTTTAAATCCTAGGTCACACTCTATATATATATGATTTATCATTTACAACAAAATCATACATTTTGTTTGTAATGTACAATTTCATTTTTTAAAACACATGAAACTTAAAATTGATAAATAGTAATGGTCATTTAATAAGTCATAATATCATTATATTTTAATTAAATTATAAAAATAATTTTGTTATATGTTCTTTAATTAGTTAACTTACAAATTAATACAAATATTCAGTATTTTTAGTGGTGAATTGATTTTTATAAATGTTATCCAAATTAAAAAAAAAATAAATTATTCATCATTACTTATATATAAAACAAGTGCTCAATTCAAATACCATTTGTTAAATGTTTGAATAAATATAAATTTTCATCATTAGGTTTAATATTAATTAATGTACATAAAGAAATAGTATATTATATGTACAACATTAAATGTTGTACTAATAAATTTTATTCCATGTTCATAATCCATTGCTTTTTAAATTTAGAAATAAAATTATCTTAGTTATTTGAAAAAGTTTTTCTCTATAAATTCTTGTTAATTCATTTTTTATACCATTATGTAGATGTTATTTTTTATTGATTTTATAACATTGTATTATATACTTACGTATAAGTTACTTAATTAAAATTGGAAATAATTTAAAAAAATTATACCAAAAATATGTATTTAAATAATATAATGTAATTGTTTATCAAAAATATTTTATTTGATAAAATATTATATATTAAATATTTTATTTTATTTTTTATACAAAAAAACATCTTGATTTTTTTTAAAAATTAATTTGAGTATGATGATATTATGTATTGTAATTGTAAATAGATTTATAAAAGTGATAACATTTATAAATCAATGATTTATCATTTGCATGTATTTTATTCAGCAGTAAAAGGTAAACTATTAATTTTGCTTGAGTTTGTGATTTAAGTCAATATTTTGGAAATTAGAGTTAAAAAATTATATTGTTTTCATAGTATAAATTTAATTAATATTAAACTGAGGATAATAACAGGTAAATTGCAAAAGTTACTGACCTAGTAGTATATTGAAAATTTGATTAATATTACACTTCTCATTCTTTTATTTACACTACGCAATTATTGCTTTTTTGGTTTGATTTTTAATAATTAATAAATGGAATAAAATTCAGTGTGTAATAACGCATATGAGTTTAGAGTTAATAGAGTAATACATTTATAAAAAAAATTAACCTAATAAATTATTATAAATACTCTTTTAGCATTCTTATATAATTTTAAAATTTTATTTTATTAGTACTTTTTTAAAAATTTATTTTTCCTAAGTAATTATAGGTTAACATGCTTATTTCAATTTCATTTAATGTAATTTTTCATCCTCAGATTTCATATTTCATTCTTTTATTCTTACTTACTGAAAACCTTATATAATTTTTTTTTTTTCAGATAATTTAGGAATACAGACAACAATTAATAATAACAGGGTAGGTTTTAGCATATACAGAATATAATACTTAACAATTTTTTAATTTAGTACTTTATTTTGTACGCATAATAATGCTTTTAATCTTGTAAAATGCAAAATTTTCAATTTAATTGATTCAAATTAATTATTTAGACATTAAAAAAATATATATATACCAAGAGATTCACTTATCATGAATTACTTAATCGACAAATAATATTAATAATTTTTTATTTTTTGTTTTTTTTTTTTAATTCAATGTTTCTCTTAATTATTAAATCATGATTTTTTTTCTGTTCACCTCTTATATTTTATAAGGGTGTCAAATTTAATATTTCAAATGGCAACTCAATAAACTAGCTTATTTAGTAGATAATGATCTAATTAGGAAAATGACTAGTTGATATCAAATTTTGGATCAGTATTTCGGAAGTTATTAACAATTTAAAGTAATGATTGGTGGTGAAGAATGGGTGCTGTTATTTTTATAACCAAACATTTTCTGTTCATACTTTTTCTCTCATCAATATATAAATATGACACCTATATATATAATCTATTAAATAAGATAGTTAATTAGGGGTGTTGCCATTTGAAAAATTATAGTTGACACCCTTATAAGTTATAAACGATGAACACAACAAAAATTTGATGATTGAAAAATTAAAAAAAGTGAATAACATTATTTATATTTTTCAATTAATTAAATGGTTTGTGATAAGTAAGTCACTCTGTATATACTAGCATAATAAATGCTATCCATATACTATAGAATAATAATTAACTTTAAGTTCAAAAGCATTCATTTTTAACCATGTAGAGAATAAACTATACAGAGAATACAATTAGTAAAGAAATGGGTCAATTTTTACAAACAATAAACAATAGAACCTTTTTTCCTTACTTATTGAAAACTCAGTACAATATACTATTCATTATAAACTATGAACATAAGATGTACCACATCAAATTTTAATTTAATTATTTTGCAGAGGAATAATTATGACGATACTAACAGTAATGTTCATAAGCGCAATAAACAGAAAAAAGAATTAAAAAAGGTTTGTTGAATAATTTAAATATTATTTATAAAAGTAATAAAAGTTAAATTTTTGGTTGTAGAAAGATGAAGTTGTATTTTCTGAAAATATACAAGGCTATAGGGGTGATAAAAATATTGATGAAATTTTAAAATTCATAGGAGATTTAAGTAATGATAGTAAAAAAAATAAAACTACTAAAATTAAAAACAAAAATCGAAATGGAAAAGGTTCAGACGACGATAGTGGAAGACCTAAGAATAGGAAAGGAATGAAAATAAAGTATAATAGTGTAGAAGAAGTCTCCTCTTCAATTTTTCAACCCATGGATAGTTCAGATGATGAATCAAAATCAATTAAAAGTTGTAAAAAATCAAAAAAGAAAGAGCCCAAAAAAAATCAAACTTCAAAAAAGTTTGCATCAACAGATCAAAGGCTTGATGTTTTGTCATCTGAATCTCAAGATACCGATTCTGCAGATTTTCTGTTAGTTACTAATAAACAAAGAAGAAAAAAACAGAATTCTCAAAATAAGCTGAATGCATCATCTAATAACTTTCCTCCTCATGACTCATATCTATTATCACAGTATATTCAACCTAAAAATGTTAATAGTAAAAAAAGAAGAAAATCTACTTCCTCTATGCCACATTCAGAAAAATCTGATGATAATTCCGATCTCGATTCTGTTCATTCTTTGCCAGCTTCATCCACACCTTCCAAGCAACAATCCTTCAAAGGTAGTCCAAAAACTGATATAACCAAACCAGCTTGTGTAGTTACCACCTCTGAAGAGTCCATACCAACAGTTACCGTTACATTACCACAACGAATTGTTGAGGTTACAACTAATATTGTAAATAATGCTAATGAATACATAAATGGAGATGTACATGTTACATATATTGTACATGAATCCAGTGAAACGGCTACTGAGACCGTTAAAAAGACTGCTGTTTTAAACAAAGTTCCTGCAGTAATATCCCCCCAAAGTGCTTCACTGACTGTACGTTTACCTTCAAAGAAAAAACAAAGTCCTATAATGTATAATAAGTACGAAGTAGATACTAGCCTGTCTTTTGGATTCGAAATAGACCAAAATTTATTGTGTGATGGTAATAAAGAATTTAAAAAGCCAGAAAAGATACCTATTGAATACAACTATAACGAAGTGATATTGTTTATTAAACAAGGTAAATAAATTAGTATGTATAATGTAATTATGTAAACATCTTAATTCCATATACCTATATTAAAATAAACTTAGATTGTTATACTGAAATGATTAAATGCATTACCCATTTTATTTTAGCTTTTGATAATTTTTCAAATATAAACTTAATACATACAGTTATGTTAGCCATCAATGATTATTACTTNAAATAAATAAATAAATAAACCCATTTTATTTTAGCTTTTGATAATTTTTCAAATATAAACTTAATACATACAGTTATGTTAGCCATCAATGATTATTACTTATAACTACTTTTAAACAAACCTCTCAAGAAATAAGTATTTTTATTAATTTTTAATAAGGAGAAGTAAAAAATAAAATTGTTACTCATTTAATTTGAACCCCTCTGAAATATTAAGTGCACATCACATTCTCACTTATAAAGTAATACAACTAAAAAAATTTGTTATACTACTCAGAGTTTGTAAAACTGAACAAAAGATTTAACCAAGCATTATCAAACAAAAATACATAGTATTTTAATAATATTATTACCAAAGATGTTACTTGAAACATGTATTTATGAATATAAGTACTATACTAAATAAATTTAATATAAAGTTTTACATTTTTTATGTTTTAGCTTGGCAAGATGTCGAAAAAGAAAAAATCAATGGTAGATCAAATATATTAGAATACACATGTGATACTAGTGATGTCCGCGGGGATGACTAAAAGGTCTGCCAAATTTTATTTTGAATAAATGTAATTTGTGTTTTACTACTAATATTATCATAATATAATGAAATATAGAATTTTTTCATTCCTTCGAAAAAAATTCTAACGAAACTGTTAATACTCAATGAGAAATTTTTATATTATAGTAATTATAAATGTATGTAATTTGTATATATTAAAAACAGTGTTAAAATTACTTTTCCTTCTTTCTAAAAAAAAATACACATTTATAATAATTTAAATTTAGTGACTATGTCACACATTTTCTTGGCAAATATTTTGTATATGATTGTTATTTTTTTTTCTTTAAAAAAACATCATTACAATTTTTTTTTTTTTTTTTTTAAGTTTGTACGTTCAAGTTTGTTTTGCTTATTTAAAAATCATATTATATTATTTTTTAGGGGCAACTAAATTTAAAAAAAATGGTCGCAAACATTTATATATATATATGTATATATATATATACATGTGAGTTATTATATTTTGTTGGTGGTTAACAAGTTAATATTAATAGTTTTTGCCATGTACTTACAATAATAATTTATTTGTTTCATACTCAAAATTTGTTGTACTCGATTTTGGGTGATATTAGTTTATTTTTAAAAAATTATTTTCTTTGTGTATTACGAGTACAACGTGTACCTTATGAAATATAGTTTTATAAATCATGTGTTAGGTTTTTGTTCAATTAAATTTATTATATGTAATTTGTCTATAATAAACCGATTTGATAACAGTTATTTAATGTGTTAAAAAATTTCCCTAATAATTCTCATAAAACGTAATGTTTGTTTTAATTATAAAATGTATATATTTTTTAAATTGTTTAATGATTAAAAAAAAATATTTAGTATTTCAGTAATCCACGGTCAAAAATCAGAAAATTTGATTTTAGGTGTTTTAGTTTAAACTCTCATAAATTTGCTTAATAGGACTAAGTGGAGAGCTTCTCAACCACATCCCTTTGTCTCTCCCCACAATGCAGTTTTGTTATAATATTTACGAATGTTTTTTTGCGCGCTTTATGTTCCCCAGTCTCCTTGAAAATTACGTTCATCGAATAACCAACTCAACTTTTTATGTTCTGTCAGATTATTATCNTGGGCGCTTTATGTTCCCCAGTCTCCTTGAAAATTACGTTCATCGAATAACCAACTCAACTTTTTATGTTCTGTCAGATTATTATCACTAAATATTCAACATTTTATTAAGTTTTTATTTTTCAAAAACATAGAATATAGTGGCAAAATATAATATATATATACATACTGATTTTTGCTATGGTTCTTCAAATAATTAATCTGTGATATTTTCTAGCTTTTGTCGCGCTAAAATTTATACATACAATTGTTTTTTTTACAAAAAAACCATCTTTTAATATTAACTAGGATTACACCTTACTATACTTGTTATAAGTGAATGAAGAGATAAACGTTTTTATTTTTATATAAAGTTTTTGTGTACTTAAATTGCCTATCTGAAACAAACGCCATCTTAAAATTCGTAAAATTACAAGCAGACAATAAAAGCAATTGTAAGAATTTTATCTTAATTCCAGTTTTATTTTCGTAAAAATACCATAATGTATACTTTATTAGGACATTGCGAGTTTTAAAACGAAGATGCCTATTATCTTTTACGGTTTCTACATAGTAATATTAGTGGTGTAGGATTCTGAGGGTTATTTTACTACCGGTCTTACAATATAATTTAACTTGTCATCTTATTATACTTTAAATAATGGTGGGCTATTATTTATCTCCCCCAGAAATAATACTCTATGACCTTTGAAGGGTTATAAAAAATATTGAAAATCGAACATCACACAGAACTTAATAATCTTTTCCCATGATGACACGAGGAATCAATATTTTCTACTAAAAATAAATTACTATTACAATTCAAAGCGGATTTTTTAAATTTTTCTGAGGGAAATCCTAAAAAATAAAATTTACTTAGAATACTTATATGTTTTACTGAACACCCTGTATATTAAATAATGTAAACATATCGGTGTTTAGGAGGAGTCCAAATCCCTAGACGATACGGATAATTAATTATAAATCTATTGTGGAAATAACCAATTTTGATTGTTGTTACTAAATTCATTTTATTTGATAATGAATAAAAATTCACTATTCAAATTTATCAAGCTTCAAATCATGCATATAAGCATACAAAACATGTATTATGTTTATTTACTTATTATTTTTATCCTTTTGTACAGTGGCGTTTTTACTAAAAGGTAAGTAGGGCAAATGCCTTCTCTAACTTCATCCTCAAGCAATTTTTTTGCTTATGTATATTTTTATTAAATATAATTAATTAAAAAACTAATTATAGATAATTTTTGTTTACAACCTTTTAGGATTTTTGATCACTAATTTAAACTACTATGGTTAGAGCAGTTAATGGTAGGTCATAAATACTGGTCATGATATAACATTCTTAATAGTTAATTGATAATTTTAATTTTGTTAAAACAAAAATTGAATTTAATATGCTAAGACGGACTGTGTTGTAGCACAGTTGGCCTGTAATCATTGTGCCTACAACCGTAAAGTAGACAAGTATTGAGAAAATATTGTGATCACGGTTATTAACTATTTAATATTTCTTTCAACATTTTAATATTTAATTAATTTGAAACAAAAAATCTTTATTGATATTGTAATTTACAAAAATATAAATAATTTAAGTTAATTAACCATTAGTGTTACATTAGGTAGCTAAAATTGTTAGAGGTTTATAACATTGAGACCCCATAAGTTCGCGTAAATGATTAAATTTGTCTCAAATTTAATAATACTAATTTGGTAGTATTATTTTATTTGTTAGTTTACAAGTAAAAGAAGGAATTAACATAGCGTAATAATTTGAAAATAAAATAAGGGATCACAAATGATTTTTGATTTTTCTGATTGTGAATAGACGTTTCTGTCTACTGCTGTGGTGGTCAAGTAAGAAGGAATTACGGGAAAAGATCCTCCCCTCCAATGGAAATACTTTTGTTGACATTTTTATACAATGTTCATAAAAATGACAAAACTTGGGAAATTTTTTATGTATATAAAAGTTCTATTATTATTATATTACTAATATGAAACAATTATTCTTACAAATTTTGAAGTTTAAATTTTAAGTCTTAGTGGTTATCTATATTTTGGTAAATTCAATTATATACTATTTTTAAATAAATTCAAGGTTTGTCATTTATGTACATCAATAGTTTTCAGTAATACCCTGATATAGTTAATATGAACAGAAATAGGTTTGGGATATTGGAACATAGCTTTTATGAAGATGTAGAAGATTTTTTAATTCTTTCTAATAGCAAAATCATTTGACCATTATTGGACTCTGTTACTTCCCAGTAATTTTTAAATGACTTATATTCCACGAGAGTATTATACCAAACATAAATAAAAAAATATATGTGTTCGAATACTTTACACTCGTACTCAAAAATACACACAGATTAACTAATATCTTACTTTATTGTATGTAAGAGTTATTTTATGAGAAAAATTCTAAATTTTAATCATAAAAAGATTGAAGATACCCAACAACGAAGACCTCGAAGTATCACTACTTTACCGCTTGTTGCATTACCGAACCCTTTCTTAATGCGTTTGTGACAAAATACCCAGAAAGGCGTTGCGTATTATTAGGCATAATTCCATGAATTTGTTTACTTATCATAATCATTATTGTCTTCTAAATTTTGTTTTCAACATTGAAAATAATATTACTCGAATAAATAACCGATTGAAATAGAACATATTGATATGTCGTGTACTAACTGCTCGTGTATAATTTAATACGTTTCTATACGTAATATGACGTTATATAACATTATTTTGCCATAAAATGTAAAAATAATATTGTTTAAACTGTTAATTGTGTGTATTTAAAGTGTATCAGATTGAATGCATCCGGTAACTTGGTTAATAAAATTGCATTACGACTCGCAGCTGACTCGGTTGCAGGATGATCGTTGTGTAATATGATAATTCGATTTTCGCGGGTGTACCTGTGCTGCGTCGTCGTCATAAAGTATCCACAGTTGCGCTTTAGCGTCTCGTTCCGCCCGCGCCTGACGTCACTGGCCGCACCGCTGCCGCCGGCTGGGAAAGTCGGCACGCGGAAACATTGGAAACGGGACCGCTGCTGTACGATGTCAGAGCACTGTCGGTAATCCGCGCTCACGGTCACCGTTTTCGCCGGCCGTCGTTTTTCCAATCCGACGAGCATGTTGTATTTAATACAATTGAGCATTTTTATTCGCCAATAATTTCGTTAGTGTTTTACACATATATTAATTATTCCATTGGTTTATTTATCAGTTTATTACCGTTATGCGTTCCAAAACTGATTATCGTCGGTGCTCCGCAACGTCTGTTGTATCGCGACTCATTGTACAGTTCTATTTTGATAAAAAGAAATTTTAGATGTCAACAAATTGTTTCGAGCATCAAGAAATGGATACCAAACCGGACACTATTGGATTTTACACAATCGATCGGCGTATCGGCAAGGGAAACTTTGCAGAGGTGCGGTTAGCCACACATCGGTTGGTCAGAAGTGAGGTATGTTACCACAAACATGATTTATTAATTTAATTCCTTTAAAATATATAATACTAAAATTAGTTATTAAACAGCTAAAAATTGTATTATTTATTTAATGAATTAGTACTGGGTATTAACTTACTCTGATAATGTGATAAGCCAAATAAGATTTTGTAGGATCTTAAAATCATGGACGATTCATAATAACAATTATTTACATTTCTTTAAACAAAATGTTGGTCAAAGAACTAGATGATTTTAAGCGACCTATTGTTGAATGTAAAATTAATTCGTGATGACTAATTTATATTAGATTATGTTATTAATTTCATGAAAGAAGTACGGAAGAGGATGATTTTTTGTATCACATACTCCAGTTAATTTTTTATTTCATAAATAGGGCCTCAATTTTTGTGGTCGATGACAGACAATTAGTTTTACATAATAAATCAAATATATGTATTAGATGTAAGGTAAAATAAACATTTGGAAAATGTTTCAATTATTTGTTTTCTTATTAAGCATTTTGTAGTAAGTTGATTTAATGAGTTTTATATTTTGGGTACTATTGTTTAGGCATCCTGCAAGATAGTTAAGAAGTTAGTTTACCTCCTTATCTTTTTTCATCATATTGGAGGCACCTAGTTAAATTTGAATGACCTAATTTTATGTTTTTCGGATGATATTATTATGTAGATTACATTAAACTGATTACAACAATTTATATTCCCAACATTTAGGAGAGACACCAAAGAATTCTTTTTGTTCAATGATGTCAACAACTTTTGATGGTTATCGAGTATAGTTGAAACAAGGGATAAATTTTGAAACTAATCATCTTTAAACGTTATTGCAAATAAAAATGTTTAAACTTTTGAATTTGATTAATTTAAATTGTCTTAGTAAAATAGTTTTTACTATATAATCATATAGATTAAATATATTCACTGAAAATATTATAAATTATGATATTATTATAGTCCAAAACTTAGTGCAACTAGCCGCGGTGCTGAGGATGGTGCAGCAGCCCAACTCTCAGTTTAATTCACTGAAATTATGTGAAAATAACTTTTTTCATTTATAAAATATTTTTTTTTTCCGTAGATCACAGTAACCATAAATGATAAAAAAAATTCTATATACTTTGAAACGTCTTTATGGTTATCTTTATAATCAAAAATATGATAATGAAATAATATTAATACGGTTTATTATTAAAAAAAAAAAATGTTTTTTTATTTTTTTACAATGGCTTTGTTAAGTAATTATTAAAAAAAAATATTACTCGGTGTTGTATTATCAGAGTTTCCATGGATTTATGAGCATAATATAATTTCAGCACCCCAGTATTTTTGCTTTAGTTACGTCCATAGTCCAATAGTATAACAATTGTTAAAAAAAAGTTTTGCAAAATATTAACTAGATCAAAAGTTATAGGACTTGTCAGACATTTTAGACCGTTCTATATACTCTATAATACAGTGAAAATAAAAAGTAAAAAATTTATGACAAAAGAGTTCCGATGTTTATAACTTTCCTAATATTTTGAAATTATGCATACATTTAGAACTCATATTTAAAGTACGTTGAAAAATACTTTACTATGATATTTAAAAAATGAACAAATCGAAGGGGGCGATCCATTAATCACTAACCTTAAATTTGCATCGGATTAGAATTTTCTATACGAAACTATCTGTACATGGATGATTAAAAAATATTGACTGGGAGACAAAATTTCCAATTATGGTCGTGAAAAACTGTTTTACATTATTTTAGATATTTTATCATATACTTACACTTATCTGATAAATTAATTTTTTTTGGAAAAAAATATAAATTTATTAATTGTGCTTTATAATTTATCAATAACTAATTAAATATATTAAGAATTAATATAAAAAAGTATTTTAAGTATCTTTTGTTGCAAAAACAGATGATGATATTTTAAAGGTCACTTCTTTTAAAGTCAGCCTAATTATTTTAATTAAAAAACTCGACATTTTCCGGTGATTTTTATTAAATATTTAATATAAATTATTTTTATTTAAATAATTTAAGATTATTTTACAATAACCAACAATATTATTTTAAGTATAAGAACAAATAAAAAATAAATATAAATTATTGAATATAGGTCGAACAAGTGCCAGAAAGTTGACCTAGCACATATTAGGAACAATAAACGTATTGTGTATTGCATTATTAACATTTGTAACATAAGTTACAATTTTTTACATAGAGAGTGATAGAATTAAATAACGTATATTTAAAAAAAACGCTTATATAAAAGGGTTCTTCAAATTTGAGTAAAAAAATTGTATTTTTTTATTTACTTTTTTTTTTACATAGGTAAATAGTAATTAATATAATAATGTGAATAGTAAATTTGATGATTTATCGATTTAATAGAAAGTTAAGATTTATTTGGATTTTATGATTATGAATAATTTTTAAATTATAATTAATATAAATATTTACTTGTGGGTTTTAAGTAGCGTAATATAAGAAAGACTATTCGCTGTTTTTCTCGATTCAACCATTTACTTTAAGTTTTTACATAACTGTTTTTACGATAATGACAGTATTTTCCGTATGCAAAAACTTAAAATATGTAAAAACGTTTTAATCTCTTTTGAGTAGATTACAATAAGATTATTATAAATTTCTTAAATTCATGTAGGTCAATAGAAATTGTGGTATATGACTCAAATATTTTGTGAAACACTTATTTATATATTTTTTAAAATAAAAATAGTACCTTTTTTGTTTTATTATTAAAATAAGTTTACAGGCCATTTTTAAACGATAGACTTTGTGTAAAAATCATTGATTTTGCAAACTTTTAAAACTGCCAGTTTTAAATGTGTTTTCCTAACACACAAGGGGCTATGATTAACTTCCTAGTACCTATTACGGCTTTTCTTTGATCACTTATGTGCATTACATTTATTTTCATCATTATTATTATTAATGTTTAGATAATTTCATAAAAACTGGTATCATGTAATTATAGAATAATGTGGTAAACTTTGAACATTTTATAATTTTTTTAATAACATAGTCAATTATGACTATGTTATCATAGTAATTAAAAATACATTTTTTTGAATTATTAAAAAATAATTCGAATACTTTAAGAATATTAAAAAAATAGTTTATTTAATATAAAATAATGATTACAGTTATAAAATAAAATTTGTATAAATTTCCTTAACAATATTTATAATAAATTGAATCTATATATTGTACTGAAAATTACGACCATTCCGTGCCAGGACAATTGAGCACCGTATAGTTCTACGCTACATTTTAGTTTTATTGAAGGACTAGGTTATTTAGAAAATAAGAAAAAAGAAACTAAAATAGCTTTGCAATATAAACCTATTTTACATAAAAAAAATTATTAAAATAAAAAATAACATTAAAAATACAATAGATATATAAATAATTAAATTTTATCAATTAAGTAATATAATTTACATTCTGGCACTTACAAAACATTTTTTTTCAAAGCTGGTAAATGATAATGAAATATTATCTACACGAGCAGCAATAAAAAACAATTTTTTTCTTTAATTTGACTTGATTATCCAGATACCCGGTAAGTTAATAGTTAACGGTATTTATAGTAATTAAATGAAATAAAAAAAATAATATTCAAAATTACATTTAAAATACATATTTTTATTTTTATTTAGAATACCATAAAAGTACAAAAAGTATTACAATACTTATATTAGAATATTTTACAAAACTGTATAATTTACAGTGTATTAGGGTTTGTCAACGATATAGATATCACCGACTTTTATTTTTCCCACGATACGATTATTTTGAAATATCGTAATAATGGAAAAAAAATTATTAATAAAAAAAAGCTGTTTGAATTTTGATGACTTATATAAAATATATATTATTTAATATTAGACCAAAAACAGTTCATGATAATCTTGTTAATATTTTTATATTAAAATATATTATGAAATATAGAATTGAGACAAGACAAAAAATGATATTTATTGATACAAAATTTTATTCTTAGATAAAGTTTTTATTATGACATTGTTGTTATTTCTATTTTTAACAAAAAACGAACAAAGTAATGTATGAGGAGAATTAGAGAAAGAAATTATAAAATTAGAAGATATATCGCAAAAATTCATTGAAACTCAATCTCAGAAATAAAATGAAATTATTGAGCCCCCCCCAAAAATCTCTATTAGATAATAATGATGTAAAAGTTAAAATTTTATTTTGTAAAAGTTAAAATTTTATTATTGAAAAGAACATTGTTTGTATTCGGTTATGACAGTGCAATAAAAAATATAAATAATAATTAAAATCTTTTTTTTATTATTATTTAAAACCAATACACTGATACTATAATGCTATTATTCAATAAAGAACAATTTCATCCATTTTATATATTAAATATATAATGAAAAAGTCTTTTGTAACAAAAAAAAAATTATTTCTTCATAATAAAAAGTAACTTGAAAATGTTTGATTATCGTTATGAGATAACTCTCTGGCTACTATTTTTTTTATATAATTATCATATCTGATTTGGTTGGTATACCATAGTCTGTTTTTTACAACAGTAGTAACTTAATGGTATTCTTAAAAAAAAATGGTGAAAACATTTAAATATTAAATTCAATTTTTGAATACCAAATTTTATTTTCCATATCGATTTATGTTTTTATACTATATTGATATATCGCCTTATCAAGAAAAATTTTTATTTTCAATATTGCAATATAATATCACGATATCGATATATAAAAATATATTGTTGACAAACCCTACTAATTATAATAGTGTACCTGTATAGTATTCAGTAAGTAAAGAAACGGGTTTCTATTATTCTTATTATTTGTAACTATTGACCTGCTTCCTTACTTATTGAACACTTTATATTGGTAATCAAAATTATTTCTAACGTTAAAAAATACTTATAATTAAATTTAAGACAATAGTCGGGTTGAAGGACTTTTCCATAAAACTAATATAAAAATCTCTGTAAGTATTTGTACGAAATAAGATGATTTTGTTTGTAGCTGAATGCTTTGATTTATTTACTAAAATATAACCGCGTATTGTATTGCTTTGTTATATTCGGGTTTACGCATAATTATCGTTTTTAGTGAAAGAAACAAAAAGCTAAAATTACAATAATCAACAAGTCAATGGATAAGCCGCTAAGGCCAACAAATTATTATCAAAAATAAATTTTCGTTATTTTGACATTCTGTAGTTATTTACTTTTTATCGTCTATACTTTCTTTCACAGTTGATAACAAGAAAATACATATTATCGAAGCAAAAGTAGATACTTGTTTAATTTTAACGTTTAAATGATATTCAACGTTGTTGTTCATGAATAATTAATTTTTTAATTTTTTTTTCAAAGAATCGTTACCAAAAATATTTATTCGATGAAATAATTATTTATCAATGTAAAAATAAAAAGATATATGTCGTGAACCAAATCAATGCTTTTTCTTGTAATTAAGTTTACTTATTACCTACATATTGTATTAAGCAATTTGATCAAGATTGTATATAAATACGTTTGTGTTTTATTTTTGTAAAATTAATTACCAAGCTGGTTTTTCTATAATTTTCAATATTAATAATAATATAACTGTAATATTTTCTGTTAATTTTTAAAATAAACTGAAATATCCAATTCTGTCACAAACATTTAGTCACATAATATGAATGAACAACAGTTGTTTAAATAAAATCAATTATTAGTTTTCACCCGTATCAACCTACTGATAAATTACTGTCAAATTTAAAATTAATCTTTTGAATATTTAAACGTTTTTAAATTTAGTTTAATAGGATTATACTATATCTCATCTCCACAAGAGGCCAATCAGCATCTAACAATGCTGATTTTTATTTCAAAAACAATTTTCTTAATTAATTAATGTTAATAAAATTAATATCTTGTTGAAAAGTTTTTATCAAATATACAAAAAGTGTATCCATTGAAATAGAAAATATTTTTAAGAAATAAATTGATTTGTTGAAAATATGCAATACATAATTTAATAAAAAAAAATTACATTTTCATGTACAAATATTTATTCATTGTATATTTAGGGTATCTTATATCTAATTAATAACGATTATAACGTTCGATATAATTATAATTCTGTTGAATTTTTTTTGAAATTACTATAATCTTATTAGACTATTTTAAAACAATTTTTTTTATTATTTATCACTACTATTTATATATATATATATATATATATATTAAAATGATTGTTACTCAATTATTACTTGTCCTAAAATTGTTATTAACTCATCAACATTTTTTGTAAAAAAATGGTTAAAATTTTCTATTATAAAAAATGTATAAGTGATAAATAAAAAAAATACGCTTTAAATGTAATCTAAGAAGGCAATAATTATTAAAAAAAAGACAAATACTTGTACAAATGATAATTGTATCAAAAGTTATAAGTGTTGTCAGTTACACATGAGACACCTGTATACATTTTTTTCATTCGACTGGAAGTTTTAAGTTATATTCAAGTAAAATTAATGATTTATAAATTAAGTATTATTTTAAATGTATTTAAGTATTATTATCATTTTAAAGCTTAATTAAAGTAAAACCCGAAAATAGCAAAATTGATAACTTATAACGATATATTAAAAATTGTAATAAAATGTATCTAAAAGTAGTTTTTTACTGTTAATGTGTATGAATAGATTTAAGTTTTAAATTATTTTACTTGAGGTTTTTGTCACTATCGTGGGTCTAAAAAATCAAGAAGAAAAATATTTTCATTATACCTTCGTAATCTCTATTTAAGTTAATAATAAAAATTTACGTCAAATTTGGAATTAATTTCGTATATTTTATCTTGACCTTAGTCAAGGAACTATTAATTTTAACTTTTACAGCTATTTAAAAAAAAATCAAGTATAAGTTTACCTTATAACTTTTATATGTTTCGAGTTAAAGTAGTAATGGTAGTTTTGTCTATAAAATACAGTGTGATTTAAGTATACTACCTCATTTTTTTAAATGTTTTTTTTAATAAATATGTATAAATTAAAATTTAATTTATTTTAATAAACCATTGTAAATATCAAGTTTATTGTAAGAAAAAATTATTCTGTAATATCACTAAGAATTAGTGTAGATTTTAGGGTTAACTTTCGAGACTTAAATGAGTACATATTATGTTTACTAATAACGGAGAATGTTCTAAATAAAATTTTGACTGGTCGGTAAACAGTTTTGTAATATAATTTTTCAAGTATTAACAATTAAAGGTTAGAATTTAGAAACGCTCTATTTTTACCATAACACGGATAAAGATTCTTCTATGTTGATTATTTTTCTGGCATATAACTAAAAATTATAACATATCAAAAAATGATAATACATTATAATAAATGGGTTACCAATAATAAACCCAACAGACAAAATCCAGGGGACACAAAACCTATTTTTTTTAATCGTCAAACATTTTATTTTTATATTATCAAGGAAAACAATAAAAAGTTTCTGAAATGTAAAATAATCAATAACATTTATTATAAAATTAAAAATATAACGTATAATATTATTTTTTGGATTTAAGAGAAAACTAATATATACAGTTAAAAAAATATTTTTTGAAGGATTTCATATTTTCAAGGGAGCATGTTCTCGGGGATACATTTAGGGGGTACTGGGAATATTACCCCGGGTGGCACTTAAATATAGAGCAATATAAATTATAATAGACTTTATTTTACTCATTTAAATAAAAAAAAAAATAGTGATATATATATAATAGAGCACATTTTTTTTGATGAGCAAAATAAAAAAATCATTGGAGGGAAGCAGAATTGAGTATCTCAAGTAGTACAATTCCTTCATGTGGCCCTGTATGTCCCCCTGCCTTTCTAAAGAGCACCCATTTTATAGTATAATATAATCTGCTGTTTTATAAAATATATGTTTAGTTATATAAATAGTGGCATTTGCGTTTTGTTTAAACAAAATTAGATAGCTGGGAAGCCTAAATTATTAGCTTAGATACGAAACTATTATTTATATTATGAAACTATATGGTGATTTTGGCTAACTCGCCATAAAATCGGATAACTTCCCCATTATGAGTTGTTGCTTTATTGTTTTGAAAAATATTTAGAGGTCAAATTATTTAAGTCACATTAGAATTTTTTGCTAGTTGCGCCTAAGATTTTACGAGTTTTTTATCTTGGCCGTGTTGAATGACAAACGCCACCCAACCACGTGAAATGCCTCGTCGACAGTTTCCGTATGACGTAAACTATTCCACATTGTGTGTTTATCTGCGTACGTTCAGCAAAAATTAAGTTACTAAAAATATAATTTCCGTAATGTTTCATCCGCATGTGCGTAAGCGTTTATATTGTTGACTGAAAGGGGGTTAAATATTCAAACCCCAATCTTTGAAATTTAATCGAATAACTTGAGATAAAATTGTAGTATCATACAAAATGAAATTTTATTACATGGATTTAACGTTTGTTGCGCCACTAAATTCATTTGTACAATGTGAAAATGTATAATTAAATATGTAATTATGCACTATCTAAAATATTTAGTATTTTTAAGTTTGTTATAATAATCAAATGGCATAATAAGTATGTAATTTCTTAGAAATCAATAATTAATTTTTAAACATTCATATTTTGTTAAATTAACAAAATTATTAAATATATTTCATAACTAATGTATAATAAATATTTTTTTATAATTATTTTTGACTCAAGACTTCCATAGTTAAACAGACTATTATATTTTTTTGTGTATAAACTAGGTGGCAATAAAAATGATAGACAAAAGAAAATTGGATGCTGTAAACTTAGAAAAAGTTCACAGAGAAGTAGATATCATGAAGCAATTGGATCATCCACATATCATTAAATTGTATCAGGTAAGATGATTCTGTTGGTACTTGACAAATATAATATTAGCTAACACAAATTCAGGGGTTTTTCAAGAGGGGATTGCAAAATTTTTAGTTGATAAAAAGTAATTTTTTATAATATTATCATTTCAAGACGAGAAAACTTCTGGATAGAGATAATGAATTTTGTTTCTTGATTTTAATTTTTTGTATTAATTTGCACTCAGCTCTTACTAGATCAAATAAGTGATCAATATATTAAAATAATTAAAATCATATATAATCATAGCTAATATACTCAAAATTTGAAAAAATTCAATTTTTTCTAAATGAAATTATCTAAAAAACAACAATTTAAAAAAAAAACGACAAATTTTGATTTTTCCCTTGACATTTTAAAATAATATAACTTAAAAAAACTGGATTAATTCGTAATGTGGATAGGTAATACTATAAAATATATGATTTTTTTATATTTAAAATCTGACAAAAGGTTAAATGCTAAAAAAGTTTTAACATGGTGAAAAGTTTACCAATTTTTTTCTTTTTAATTAATACTGTGAAATTTACATCCTTTAAACTTTCATTAAGTTAAATTTTATTAAATAAACTTTAAGATTAAAAAAAATTGGCAAAACATTTATTCTTCTATGCGAAATTGTTAGTCAAATCAAAATCAATATATATATATATAATTATACTTTATTATCAAAAATTTATTTATTCCAGTGACGTTAATTAATTGTTAAGGAGAGAAAAATTAAAAATGCTATACTTTTCACTTCCCTCTTATATAAAAAATCATATAACGTTATATTTTCTGACAGTCAATTATCAAATTCACTGATTGAAGTATTAATAAAAAAATAAACCAAAGAAATAATTTGCTAATGCTGCCTACTTTCTAATGATATTCTTAAATAAAAGAATTGTTTCACTAGGCAAAATTCCAAAACTTAAATTTAATACATATAAAAATATGCTTTAAACTGAAGTATTAAAAATATGCTTAACAAAAATGTTAAGCATTTTTTTTTTGTAAATGGTTTTATAGTAAAACAATTTAATTTGTTGTCACAAAATCAAAAAATATTTCATTGTGTAATATTATTTTCTACATTTTACAATGTTATAAATTGTAATCAAGTTTTCTCATGTCGTTACATCTCTTTTATTTTTTATGTACTATAACAAAACTTTTGTTAATAAAAAAAAAAGTGATATCTTGTTTATTAAACTTGAGATTAGTGTGAAGATAAACTAAAGTTAAATTGAAATTTTTTGAAATTACTTATTTATAATCTAGTGATTAATTTTTAATAGACCATTTAAATGTTTATATATGTATGTTTTTTTAGGTGATGGAGTCAAAAGATATGATCTATATTATTTCTGAATATGCAAGTCAAGGTGAAATTTTTGGTATGTAGGTGTTAATTATTTTTTTTATATTTATAGGAGTAACTAGATACAATTTTTAAAGGGTTAATATATTTGTCTCTCATTCTAAACATTATATTTATTAATTAATTAATTTAATTTTCTAGTTCTTTGGGTAGCTAAATTATCATCTGGAAGGTTAAGTCGCCAACTTCGCCTAGTTGCGTCTATTTCGTTCTAGAAAAGCATTAATATTTGTTAGTCTTAACAATAATATTCAATACTTTTAACTAGAACTTTTTGATAAATTTCATTAATTTTACTCAACTTATTTTTTTTACATCGTTTGAACACAAACCTTCATCTACGATCGTTTATACATACTTACAAATTTGATATTATACACGTGTTTGAACGCTATACGTTGATTCAAACACGTTATATAATATCTAATAATTAGTTAATTTAAAACTAAAATTATATTAAAAATATTAATAAAAAATAGATTTTTTTATTAAAATTGTCGTTGTAAGTAAAAAATGATGATTGAACTTTTGACCTAAATGGTGTGGAAGTATCAATTTATTAAATACATTTGTAGGTTAAAAAACATTGACAAGAAATCAATTTTTATCATTATTCCAATGGATTTATCGTAATAGTCTTTTTAAAAATTTGGTAATTCAAAAGCAAAATTAAGTAAATTTAAAAAAAAAAAAAATTTTACTTATAGTTATAGATAAGTTAAATTATTACTAAATTTACTCATTTTTAGAACTTTTACAGAAATTTCAGAAAAATGTAACTAAAAAAACATCTTAACTTCATACTACTTGTGTACTATTTTTATGAATGGGGTAAATATTTGCTTAAATTATGGTATTTGGTTTTTATATTTGTACCTCTTTTCAACGACAGATGTTTTTTTATTCTATGAAGATTTTTATTACTATCGTTATTACGAAAATACTCTAGGGATTTTTAAGCTTACGCGTATTTAGTAACATATATAGTGAAAATGACGAGGCGAAAGTGTAAAATATACACAAGTTGTTTACTAAGCAAAAAGTAGATATAGGTTTTATCCAGTTAGTGTTTTGCATTGACGGTGTACAGGTAAAAGATATGAACTTACAGATGAATATTCTTACACTTATTTAAATATTATTAGTATTTTGAAGATTTATTATATTACAGTATAATAATTATATGATAGTTTGAATAACTGATTTTGAGATTATGAAAAATTGCTGACTGTTTAATTTAGAATTTATTTTCTATAGTTTTTGTAGTTTATTTATAAGTAAAATAATTTTTTTTATTTTATTGAAGTAATTCATTTTTTTTTGTACCATTTTTATTAATTAATTCATTTTCTAATTAATAATTGACCCTCAAGTTACTGTGTTATGAAAGCGTTGCCATTTTAATTTAAAAAGGTCTAGAAAAATGTTAACTAAAATATCGATCAATTGAAATCTAAGAATAACATTTTTAAGTATTTAATTTTTAAAAATTAACAATTGGATTTAAGTCACCCTGTAAATACAACAAAGGAGTATGAACGAGAGCGTTGTTGAAGTTTATTGATCGCAACGCGGTCGCCAGTTTTAAAAAGCACGCGGTGGTTGACGGTTATTGAGATGAGTAAAATCGCCTTGCCTGTTAGTTATGTGTAATCGTAACGAATGCACGTGGTAAAATACATAATTTATGTACATAATTTTCTACCTAATGGGTTATTATCTACATATATCTATATATATCATATATAGATCTATATGAAAGTTAAAGAACCAACTTTTCTTAATTTGACTGAATTTAATTGTCGGAATCATAGTTCTATAAGATGACCGGGTGGAAATCAGATAGATCTTGTGGATTTTCCATGAAAAAATCCCCGCAAACCTAACAACATTGTAACCTGTAGTTCAGTTCTTGACTACGAGAGCCGGTGTAGTACGGTGGTGGCTTGCGTTTCGCCAAAAATCGTTAACGGGTATTGCGTGTCCGTTTGGTATTGTTGGCCTATTTTCGTAACCACGTGTGTCTTAACTGAAAATTATAGATTATTGAAAAAATTAATATATTGATTAAATATTTCTTGCAAAAAATTTTTAAGATTATTCAAGTAAGCGCCTTGTTTGAAAGTTTTAAAGTCGCACTAACTAATTTTAATTATAAAATTATTATACTTTGTATTTCCTTCAATACTACAAATTAAATAAATATCAAGTCTCAAATCTCAAATCTCAATGCTTTTCTGTACTCGATGCAATAATGTATTTTGATCAAATAAAAAAGTTCAAAATACTTAATTGCTTTTTAAACATTAATTTACATTTTACATCTATAATTCTTCAGATAAGACTTGTAAAATTAAACTACTAAAGAAATTAGGTATATATATTCGTGTTAAATCTATTACTAACGCCTTGCGGTAAAATAGATTAATATTATCTAGCAAAAGCGGTAGACTAATTCATACTTAAAATTTTTTGATCTTTTTTTGATAGTATTTTAGTTTATCGTTTTATTTATTTGTTTCAATAAGTTTGCTTAACTAAATATTATGTACAGTGTATACTATAAAATAAACATATTCTTTTTAGCGTGGTTAATTACAAATCAGTATACTCTCTCTAGATTTGCTTCTTTTCATGGTATAACAATCAATTTTCTTTACTTCTGCGACTTAATATATACTCAATACGACACACTTACTGCAGAACTAATTTTCAACTATTTTAAACATTTTGAAATTTTGAAATTGAATATTAATTAAAACCACATTAAAAATTTTTTTAATGTTTTAAACTTATAATATAAAAACAAAAAGACAATTTTAGCTTCTATGCGAAGCTGAGAAGGTATTGGTTTTACTATGATGTGTTTTTTTTTTTTGTGTGTGTTATCACTTTTTCTCAGCTCTCACAGAACGGATTTCTTTCAACGATACGTCAAAAGATCACAAATCGTATATAGTCGAAGACATTACCCTTAAAAATTGAAAAAATTTCCCTCGTTGTCCGTAAATAGGGGAAACCTCCAAAAAAACTACAAATTTAAAAATCGCTAATTTTCGAAATTTTTTCAATTTTTTTTATTAAAAACTGCCGTAACTTTTTCAAAAATGAACATATCAATATATATATTAAATTGAAGCTTATGTAATATACTTTAATTTGAAAACAAAAATTTGACCTCTGGACTTGTCTTCGTGGTGAAAATAGTCATCAAAGTTAATAAAAAATTACGATTTTTGTAAAATAATTTTTTTTATATTTTTAACTTAGTAATGCTATAACTTTTTGAAAAATGAACATATCAATATAATTTTTATTTTTATAGATGCTTGATGTTTTTACCTAACATTTAGTATATTTTTTTTGTAAATTTGACCCTTTATCTGCCCACAGGGGGGGATTTAAAATGACAACTTTTTCAACTTAACTTTTGAAAATGTTCCGGAAGGTCTAACACTTTTATATATATCTTAAATTAAAGCTAATGTAATATACTTTAATTTGAAAACAAAAATTTGACCTCTGGATTTGTCTTCACGGCAAAAATGGCTACCGAATGCTATTTTCGTGTGAAAATTCTCGATTTTATTTTTTATATTTTAACTTTATAATGCTATAACTTATTGAAAAGTGTATGGATCAACACAATTTTTTTATGAGAAATAATATTTTTTAATAATCCCTTTTTCATTTGACATACTTTATCTTAATCAAGATATTAATAAGGAACTAGCAGATCATGTAGCTTTTGGAATAATACACAAATTTTTTTAAAATTAAACACAATATATGCTGGGTTTTTTTTTATTTTAAACCCTGTTATGAACTATTGCCAATTTTTGGGGTTACTTGTAATAAAACTTCTATTTCTAAGATTGTAAAGTGGTGTACTATTTTAAAATTTTAAGTAATGTTATTTAAATTAAAAATTAAATGAGTCATTAAATCATATTTATCTTCAAAATAATAATTTAATCGGATTAGTTTAAGTATAAGTTAGTCTAAACTATATATAATTCATGTTATGAACGTTCTTTGATATTTAATTAATTAACATACACATATATATATAATTATATAGCTGCTTAAAATTTCAATTTGTAATTATTAAAATCTGTTTGTATATTATGAAGATTTTTTCTTCATATTTTTTATATTATCAATATAGATAAAATAGTATATTATATATATATTATCAATTATTTACTCTCTGTTAGAGTTTATAGATATTGAAATCAATGTCAATACTATGATATACTATACTTAAATTGTACTATGGTAGTAAGATTTGAAATTGAACGTTAATAAATTTCCAATGCTCATCGATCCGTAGCTAGCTAGTAACTAACACGATAAAATACTATATTTTTAAGGACAATTTAATTAATATATCATGTATTTCATTTTAAGTTAGACAGTTTTTTACAGTATCTAGTTATTAGTTTTTCTTCAATATTGATAGTCAAGGTCTAGTAACTGTATGAAAATTTTTAAGTGTTTAAATATATGATTGTAAATATTTTGTTGTTTAATAATATTAGGAATAGTTCTGCAAACCCATTTTATCTAAGATATAGAATACTGAACATGTGCCATGATAAAATTCATGAATTTTATATTTATTATTGCCAATATAAAACATTAATGTAGATTAATTGCATGTGTTTTTAGATTACATAGCAAAATATGGAAGGATGACTGAAGCTGCCGCCAGAAAAAAATTCTGGCAAATACTTTCTGCCGTAGAATATTGTCACAATAGACATGTTGTTCATAGAGATTTGAAAGTAATATTATTTGAAATTAAAATATAATTATATTTTCTGATTGTTAATTATTATTTTCAGGCTGAAAATCTACTTTTAGACTCTCACATGAATATAAAAATAGCAGATTTTGGATTTAGCAATTATTTTACGCCAGGTGAACAACTAGCTACTTGGTGTGGTAGTCCTCCTTATGCTGCACCAGAAGTTTTTGAAGGCAAAAAGTACTACGGACCTGAAATCGACGTCTGGGTAAAAAAAAATGCACATTATAATAATGCAATATTATCATATTGGAATTTCATTCAGAAAAATAATATTTAGATTTTGCTCTCTTAGTAATTCAAAACTGCTATTGTTAGAAGTTACATTTAAGTCGTAGTAAGTGCGATGTTAATAATTAATATCTATTCTTCGTCACGGCTGATGTTTTTCACTTCGGAACTGTGACCTTATTGCGCAACTTTATTTTTTACTTAAATATTTAAAAACGAACAATCGTATAAACTGAAATTGAAGCGCGTAATAATAAGTATCTTTGGTACCTGTGTTTCTGAAGTTGTTTTCAAGTAAAGTAAATTATTTTTAATTATGCAGATTATAATACTGTCGCTAAAGTTATAGTGGTGTTATAATTTCAATGTTTATAAGAATATACGGAAATTATACATAAACTCATTTATCATAAACCACTTATTTATTCGAAAAATATAAATAATATTGGTAAATTTTTTTTTCTAGTTATATACTTTTGTTAAATTTTCAACCATGATATATTTTTATATTTATACCTTCTAAGATTGTCAGCTTTATTTTTTAAATGTCAACATACATAATTAATTAGTTAATTTATTATATAATTATTTAATTAAGAAAATAAATGACTGGTCGATATAACTTTTGGATTAGTATTTTAGAAGTTATTAACAATTTAAAGTAATGATTAGAGGTAATAATGTTTAAAATATTGGTCTAAAAGTGATTATCGACCAGAAATTTTCTTAATTAAATCAATATCTAATAAATAAGATAAAAATGTTTGTACATTTAGGGCCAAATTAAGGGCGCGAACACTCCAAGGCCCGTCTCGAATTTACTAGCCTCGTTTTTATTAGTGACTAGTTTTTCTGGTTTTTTTTTTGCTCATCACTTTTATTATGATTGCGACAATTACCATAGGGGTCCATCTAAAGGTACCGTTTCAGGGCCTGTATAGGTCTTAATCCGGCTCTGTATACATTGCCCTCTGAAAAAATAAAGTTGGCACCCAAAGAAAGTATATAGAATAAGCACAAAAAATATTTAATGTTTGATGAATTAGGAAAAACATGTAACTGAAAGAATTAAAAAATAAAACAATTTTATTTTTCAATTGATTAAATGGTTTATTACTTAAAAAAACACTTTTTAATCTAAAAAAATTCTACTGCTAACAGTATTTAATTATTAGGTTTGTTATAAATTAAAAAAAAAACTTGTCTATTATAAATTAATGCAGTACAAAATTTAAAAAATTGTATATTATTAATTCACATGAACAAAAACTAAGATTTTTTTATCTTTAAAGTATTATTGAAACCCTACTGTTTTTTCTTTATCTCATTCATTTAGACATATATTTAATTGTTGATTATTAATATATAGCATTTTTGTACTAACTATTGTTTATTAATAATTTGTATGTAGAGTATGGGTGTGGTGCTGTATGTTCTTGTTTGTGGAGCTTTACCATTTGACGGTAGCACATTACATTCACTTAGAGACCGAGTATTATCTGGAAGATTCCGCATACCATACTTTATGAGCACAGGTTAGTATTATGAAGTATAACGTTTTATTTAAGTAAAAAAATGTTGGTTAGCGATTTATATTTTATTATTTTTTTTTTTACAACCAACAAAAATGTTGTTCTACTTCAGGGATATATTTTTTCACTCTTTTAGTAAAATGTGTGTGATTAAATGAAGTTTCATATTCTAACTTTTTTCATCACATCTTATATTTAAACATGCTAGATATTAAGTTAATCATATTTCCAGTAAAATGAAACGTAATTCAAAAATTTTCCATTTATTTTCTAAGTTTACTATTTATTCCGTATAAGTTTAGTTTCGATTTGACATTTTTTTTTGCATCTAAACCACCTGGTTTAATTGGGATTTTAATAATTTTTACTCAATAATTCAAATTATTTTTAATTTTTATTGGTAGCTAACTATTGATTGTAAGTTTTTGTGATTTAGAACATATTAATTGTTGTGTTAAAATGAATATTAAACGTTATACAATTACTGTTAATTCTATTATACGCAGTAAACAAATTTGAAAAGAGCAATTATTTTATGTTGAAAAAAGTACATAAAGATACATTATGCCAAGCAGAACAAATTTTATTCAATGTAACTGTCAACCAGCTATGCTGTATTTATTTAAGTGATAGTTGAGAATGACCATACACTAACGAAGTCTAATATTTGGGTGTGCAGATCGTATACTTGTAGTTCTTCTATTAAATTATATAGGTATACGCAAAATGTCGACAACCTTAAAAATTTTTTAAATTCTTCCAAATAACCTGTTGATTGCTTCAAATTAACACTCAAATAGGGAGGATACCCTGGAGGTAAAGCTTCTTTACCAAGCTTTGTCAATTTCTAGGGGTTTCCCTATTATGTTTCGATTTTTTTTTTGTGTCTAAGTAGAGTTTTTTTACTTTAATTTTCTAAATATAAAGTTAGATAACGCAAAAATTTAAAATACTTAAAAAAGAATAGACCAGAATTATTATTTTTTATTATACACACTGAAGAGTACTAAAATGTTTCATATTAAATTACTTGTACCTTTATGTGGTTTATTTTAACTTTGTATCGGCATTGAAATATTCCCTATCCCATTCATAGTTCTTGTGACGCACATGCCGTGACGTCATTATAACACAGTTGGCTAGTTTTACCAAAAGATTAATTCATACGCTACCAGCTATTGTTGATCGTTTTGTGGGTATTTCATCAACTTTTGCTTTCTAAATCATGTAGGAGTTCTTATAATAATGGTTATTTTACCATAACCCAACGAATAATTTATGGGACATTGGTTAAAACGAATGTTGTTTCGCATATTAAAATATAACCGTAAATAAAATCGACTAAAAATTAAATTTTTTGTTGATTTTATTTGCTTAAAAGTTTATTATTTTAAATTTAGTCATATTAAAATTTTATTTTTATTCCACAAAAGAATATACTGAAAAATAAAAGAAGTATATACTTATTAGAAAAAATAATTTTTCATTGTATTCATCAAAGTTTGCTTCTGCTGAATATGTACAAGGTCTCCAACATTCGAATTACTTTTAGAAGTACCTTTGGAGGTCATTATAGAAAATTCGCTGTAGCTGCTTTATCATATTTTATTTTTTCATCTACATATTAAAAATGTTGGTCGTTAAACGCCATATAAACAGTATTTTTAAATGATGGTGGACGGAGGGTGACGGAGTCCCTTTTCTTATTTGGAGTAAAATCTAGCGTTTTCTTTAAATCAAATCTCAAAATGCCGGGGTACGCTTTAATTTTGAACATTAAAGAGTAAAAAGAGTAGTTAATATAAGAAAATTATTCGAATGGTCAAAATTGTTAAAAAAATATGATTGTAGAAGAACTTAAATTATGAAATGATAAGAATTTTATAATACGACCGTGGTAATATAAGTACTTGGAGTATGGTTGACCGTGACGTAATTATTGTTATTTGTTTTTTTTTTGGATTATTCAAAAGTTAATTAATAAATTCTCTAATATAAGCTTAAAAATTAATTTCTACACATAGAATAAAAGACTTATTATATTAAGGGTTGTAAAGTGATAGAAATAAAAATTTAAGGTGATAAAACATTAATGATATCAATAGAAACTACCACGGTTGTTAATACATTTTTAATTTGTTGAATATTTTATAAATTATATTAATATATTTTTCATTTCATATTTTTATGTGTTACCTTCCTAAATTAGTTAATGTTAATATTTTTTCTCAATTTGTTTCTGTTATAGTATAATATTTAAAATTTAAAAAGACTGTTTTGCATTTACTTTTATAATAAATTAAAATTATGATACTCATTTTGTGACATATTGTATAATATTCGTTTCTTATTGATTTTTCATGAAATAAAAAATATTATAGTTAGGTACTAATTTATTCCTGTATAATGATGAATATCATTTTTAGCCTTTGAGGGGAGACAATTTTTTGTGATTTAGATTTTTAGGAACTATAGTCCCCTTTCCTAATTTTTACCATTTTAACCACTGAATATAAATTTTTAGAATAAAAAAAAACTGCACATTGCCTTTTAAGTAAAAGGATTCAGAAATAACTATAATGTCTTATTAGACAAAACTTTGATATACAACATTTGGTTATTTATTTTGTTGTATCACGCGTAATCTAGTTTTCAATTATCTGCCAATTTTTATTATGGTATTTATCTTTTTGTACCATTTTATAAATATGAAGAAAATTCACAGAATTTGTTATTACTTTTTTTTTTGAATAAATACATAATAAAAAATCTCATTATACAACCAGTTTACAAGTAACACCATAAGTATCAATACTTTATAATTAGACTTCGTAAGAGTTTAAATATATTTATCTTATTTTAAAAATGTTTAATTCACTTCATAAATAAAAATAGTGAGATATTTATGAAATTTTACACACATTACAATAGTATTATTCTTTTTTTTTGATCTATAATTACAAGAAATTAGATCTTAAAACTTAATTATAGCTTAGCTTAGTTGTATTTCTAACTTAAGTCTTATTTATTTACGTATTTTTGCTTAGGTTGTGAATCATTAATCCGCAAAATGCTTATACTAGATCCGAACAAAAGATATACTATAGAACAAATTAAAAGGCATCCTTGGATGTTGGAAGAAGCACCTAGATTGTTACCGGGTACTGCAGCCGAAATGCCCGCAGAACCTAACGATCAAGTATTGAGGTTTATGAGTAGTTTGGATATAAATACGTCAAGAACTAGACAGGTTTGTTATTAATTAACGCAAAATTAATAACCTCGATTACACCATAGTTAAGGTAGGGACGACATGGTCGATTCGTTACCGCAGTAGTATCTAATACGCATTGTCACGGGATCATGTGACATAGAAACATTATAAACATTTTTGTACTTCAATATTAAATTAAACATAAATTTAACCTCAAAGAGATAACTTTAGAATTACGAATGAGGAGTTTTATGACTAATAAGATAAAATATTATAAGAAAAATCAACAACCAAAATGATTTGTTTATATACATTGTAAATATGAAAAGTATGTCATTGGTATGATCCAATTCTATTATTAAAATAATCTTACCTATGGTGTTGTTCAAGGTCATAAATATAAAACAATAACATAAGGTTAACTATTTTCACTTGCACCGACTGCTTAACTTATATATTGCATTTCCAATATTTTTTAGCTTCGATGCGAAGCTGAGAAGGTATTAATTTTATCATTATGTTTTCTTTTTATGACTGTTGTCACTTTTTCTCAGATCTCACTGGACCGATTTTGATGAATAATATGTCAAAAGATCACAAATCGTATCTAGTTCAAGACATTACTCTTAAAAATTCAAAAAAATTCCCTCGTTCCTCGTAAATGGGGGAAATTTAAAAAAAAATTACAATTTTTTAAATCGGTAAATTTCGTCATTTTTTTCACTTTTTTTCTTAAAACTATCATAACTTTTTCAAAAATAAACAAATCAACATAATTTTTTTTATACTAAAACCTTAGATATATCCCTTTCATTTGATATCATTTTTTTGAAAATCTAACGCTTAACCTGCTCATTGGGGGGGATTTAAAATAACAACTTTTTCTCAAAAACTAACTTTTTCAACTTAATTTTTGAAAATGTTCCGGAAATACTGCGTCCTTTAAACATATATCAAATTAAAGCTTATTTTATGTACTATAAAATGAAAAAAAAAATTTGTCCCGACGACCTATCTTCTATGCGCAAATGGCTACCGTATTCAATAATATGCTATTTTTTTTATTAAAATTCTTGGTTATGTATTTTATTTTATTATAAGGGGATTACACTGTTTTTCATAAATATTATATCAATCTAAATGACATAGTATAAAAAATTAATCATATTTAAATTTTTTGTTTCTTTGAAGTCCAGAAAAATAACTTCAAAATTTGAACTAGCTAAATTTACATTTTTATTAAGTGACGAATGAAACGTACGGTTTTTGAGACGGTAACACTTGGTTCTTTCACGACTGTGGCACTGATTTTTTTTAAAATTCTTTTTGAGTTAAAAAAAATGTTTAACTCATTTGATTTTTATCTCATTTAGATTCAATAACTTCAATAAATATCAAGGATTCCATTACTGTAGTCTCCTCTCGTGAGAAGAAATTCATATTAATATTATTTTACTATGTGGTTTTTTTTTTGTAGCTATCATTTATTTTCTCAGCTCTCATTTGACCTACTTTTTTGACAAATTTTTTTTTTTAAATTAAACACTATCTACAGATTTGCATCGAAGCGTTTCTTATAATAGTGATTTTAATCACTGTCAGATTAAATCTATACTGGACCCAACTATGCCACGACTCCACTGTGCCGCCATCCCAATGTGCTGGGTTTTTAAATTTAAGTTAGCTTAAATAGCTAATTTTATAATGCGACGAAAGCAACGAACAGTTGCCGAATTGGTAACACTTGTGTCTTTCTCGTATAGGGTACGAGGTTCAAATTCGTCTGTGGCTATTAATATTTTGCATTTTTTTTGAGTTAGAATAAAATTTTCAAATCATTTGATATTTATCTCATTTAGATTCAATTAATCAATAAATATAAAGGATCCTATCACTATAGTCTCCTCTCGTGAGAAGAAATTTATATTCATGTTAATACTATTTCACTATGTGGTTCTTTTTGTGGCTACGATTTATTTTGCCAACCCTCACTAGACCTACTATTTCAACGATACGTCAAATGATTACAATTCGTATTTAGTTTAAGTTGTTACACTTAAAAATCTAAAAAATATTCCTTATTCAAATAAAAAGTAGCTTAATCAGCTTTTTCCATACAAACAATTAAAATCATTAATTTCTAATATTCTTAAAGTATTTATTGTCGAAATAGATTTGATATGATAAAAATATTCAACTACAAAAGTAAATAATTTTACTTTGTAATTTATTAATTTTTTAACTCTATTTGTGTATGCTACTACCAGTCTATAATATTCCAAATTTTTTTGTAACATGTTGCTATATAAATTATAAATTAAAAAAAAAAAATGATTTTTAGTTTTACCTGAATTTAACGATAGATTTTTACAATTATAATCAAATTTTTATAATACGCTCAATTGAGTAAATCTTTTTAACAACTTTTTTTTTATTGTTTTTTTTAGATATATAATCATTAAAATTAATTAAATTCTGAATATTTCCATTGTAGAATCTTTTTAAATGCCAAAAGTTAATTAGAAATGATTACTATGATTTTTATTTAAGTGANAATTAAACACTATCTACTGATTTGCATCGAAGCGTTTCTTATGATAGTGATTTTAATCACTGTCAGATTAAATCTATACTGGACCCAACTATGCAACGTCTCCACTATGCCGCGACCCCACTGTGCTGGGTTTTTATAGATGACATTGATGCCAGTGACTTAGGCTTAATTGTCAATAAATTTAAGAATTCACATATTTTTGATGTTAAACGTAATGATGATTAACGCAACATTGAAATAGATATGATTGGTCTATGTAAAATTTAGATTAACCTTCAAATTCTATATTTATAATCGCATTCAAAGCAATATCGAAAATTTATCAAAAACTTTCCAATATCGAAATTATATCGATATTCGATCATTGTTGACGATCTTTACTAAACAATATTTTACAGAATCTTTTATTATCTTCAAGAGTATATGAGCAATTTTATTTTTTTTTACCATCTATTCTTTTACTTGATATCTAAATTATTTTACTTAATCTTTTAGTCTAACTCATAAATATTAATAATTGATATAAATATAGATATTATTGATGAAAGTTTAAGGAAAATAATGTAAAATATTTTATTTTTGTACAGTCGTTGAGAAATCGAACATATGATCATTATGCAGCTATTTATTATTTACTTCTGGAAAAACTCAAACAACAAAAATCGCAAGAAAATTGTCATTACTCTCAAGAAAGAAAGTTATCTGAAAAACAACTTCCGGTTTCTTACGAACCAAATTTATTTTGTGGAGGTCACCCTAGTCCTAAGAAAAGAGCTTCTATAGATTGTCCAGCTGGTCACCAGTACATATCAGATTTATGGAAACAACCTAAGACCAGCGCAGCAACTGTTCACCTTAATAGTCACTTGCCGTCCAATCGACCGCGGTCATATAGCCAGGGCCGTGCTGTTCAGCATTCCGTTAACTTAGCCGATCTTAAATCTCAACAACATCCGCCATTTAGAGAACTCCCTCAACTTCCCAAATTTAAGAGTAAGCCAGTGTCGGATAAAACATTTGTACCGAATAATTTGGTTTCTGCGCCACAAGAAGAAATACCAAAAATATGCTATCACACTCGATTAGATCATACCACCATGATAGCACCACAGTACTCGACATCGACAGACGAGGGTATCGAAACTGATTTAGAAGATGTAATATCCTCTAGTCCAACGCTGCCTCTACCTATGCAGCGATTAGCATATCCAACGCCAGTGATAAAAAGCCATAGCCAGAATTTGGCTGATTTACCGTCCGTTACGGGTCACTATGAGACTGAATTAGTATCAAGTTTACCATCGTGTGCGCCCAATGATTGTGGGCACAATTACATCGATACGGTAGTAAACGCTCTTAACAGTTATCCTTCTTCTTGGGACAGACGCAATTCTTTTGTCGCGTACACACCTAGTTCAGCGGACGGTGGCAAGGCGCGTCTATTACACCAAGAAAATTTGTCACCAATAAATTTTCGTGAAGGCCGTAGAGCATCTGATGGATTAATGAATCAAATCAATCAGTATCCTCCAATGCCCAGATCTCCACATTTTGTTAATCGTGAACGTTTGGCTTTTAACAACCAAAAGATACAAGACTGCTTCCGGAACAAAGGTCTTTCAGAACTGCATACCGTTCAAATGGAACACGATACTTTAAAATCACTCTATCAGAGTTGTTTACCTAACGATGAATTGCGGAAACAGATTGAGTTATTTGACTCTCCAGTTGGTCGTGGTATTGATCAACGTGATTCGTTACAGGCATCTCTTCAACATGGTGACTATCGCTATAGTAGCAGTAAAGATACAGTACCACCAAGATCTCCATCAGCAGCCATAGCTAAGCGATTTAATTATGCCGCTATTGATGGATTTGCATTGGATAAAGCAGGTTTACAACAACAATTACTCCAGCAACGATTGCACCAACACAAACGAAACCTATTGCAAAAGCAATGTGCATTTTCAACAGCGGCAGTGGGGCAAGACACAAAAAGACATCATCATAATAATCAACGACAATCATTGCTTAAAACGACCCAAATAATGTTTCAACCAAATGGTGTAAGCAGTAGTGGTGTTAACATGAGTGTCGATGGAAATCACCTAAGTGTACATTTGCAATCTGATGGTAGTTGGCAGTCGCTACCACACACTATGGCCACTTGTCAAATAAACGACTTCGATAACCAAGCCAATTGGTTGTCAGTTCCAGATCCACAACACCATTGGTACAGTACAGCTGGACAGCCATTGAATTTTTCTAAAAATTACACTCAGGTAAGATAAGCAGTTCTAACAGTTTGAAAATTGAAAAAATATTGTTTTAGTCTAGCTAGAAATTTTTAAGTAGGATTATTGGCACTATGTTAATTGACCGGCCTATTGTTTGGTTATAATAAATATTATAAATATTATTTTTAAAAAAATGAAAAATTTTATTATACAACATTGACAGTGTTAAAGATTTTTTAAACATTTAGTCATTATTTTATGAAAATTTTTTACTTTTTTCAATGCTAAGCACTGGCGCGTTAAAAAATTGTATATTAAGTTAGTTTAATGTTTTAACTTAACTAAATAACTTAATAAAAAACTTTGGGTTTATTTTTAAAGAGTTAAGTTAGTGCACAGTAATTTTGGTTAATAGACTATTTAGTATAATTCTGTAATAAAATAAAATTTTTTGAAGAAATTTAAAATAATAAAAAAAATGGATGAATTGTACCTCGTGTGAAAGTACTATCTATGTCTTTTGACAGCAATAACATAATTTTATAATTTTTAAAGTTTTAATAAAATTTTAAAACATAGGTTTCCTTGTTGTATTTTATGGTATATACTTGGAATTTATTTTACCTTTCGAATAAAAAAAAATTTCTTTTTTATGAACAGCAAAAACTTTTATTTGCTAACTTAATGTAGATTATGAAGTTATTCTTAATATTTAAAGTAATTAGTAACTTAACTGAGTTTACTATTAAAACTTAGTAACTTAACTTAATAACTGAACTTTATTTTTTCGAATCTAATTTAAGAATACTAGTTACAATAGTAACTTACTTGTCCAGCTTGATTTTTAAATAAAAAAAGATTAATATATTTTGATTAATTGTGGAATAACATAAAAAAAATTATAAACATTTTTCTTTGACTGAATTTTACCATTTGATACGTTAAACTCTAGTCAATTGGTCGCGAAAGATTTTGACTAGTCGGAAACTTAACTCTAGTTTATGTTTAATTCATAAAAACTTTTTTTAATTAAATAATTGAAAGTGATTAATTTAATTTATTTTAATTTTTCATTAAACTGTAATGTACTCCCTTCAAAATGTTCTTTTTTCAGGAATAAAGGTTTATTGTAAACTGAATTTCTGAAAAATAAAATGATTAAAGTCAATATTTTTTTACCTAAACAACATCTCAGGCTATTGATCATCATTAATATGACATCGCTATTTATCGAGTATATAATTCAAATTTTTAATTAATTAAAACTTTGGTACATGTAATCAGTATATTGACGGTTTAAGAAAAATACTTTATACTTTCGTAATATAGTGTTAAACAACTGATTTGTGTCAAGGACAGACAATGTAAAGTAATGGCTAATGTTTTATTCATCTGGTTACATTTGATTCAATAAGTATTTCTTACTTTCAACATATATTCCCTCGAGAACTTAAGATTAGAAATAGGAAACATTTCTTCAATTTATTACAATTGAATGATAAAAACCATGGATCTTTTAGGAATCAAGTATATTGGATTTTTATGTTAAATTGCAAGTGTGTAAGTTTGCTGGTAATTTTTCACAAATCAAACAGTTTTCACATAATTATGACCAAAAACGTGTTATAAAAATGCGAACTGAAGTTTTATTTTAAACATTAAAATACGAGTCTCTAAAATAGGTGCCTGTACTTGTCATAAGACAAAAATGAAGAATAAATCACTATATAAGTAGTGCGTCTGAATATTGGTAATCACAATATGTTGTGATACTATCAAGGGTGTCGAAGAGTCGTTGTTATAAGAAAGTAAGGCGAGAAATACCAAAATATAAGGTGCCGGCAAAGTGCAAGCTCTAAATACCTGGTGAGCTAAAAAGGAGTTTAAAGCAGGAAATGCAAACGAGGTGCAAGACATAAATACTTCGGGTTTAGAAAAGAACAATGAAATATGAGGTGCAGACGAAGTGTAGGACTTGAGTTAAGTAAGATGAGATATAAGGTAGACAAAGGTGTCAAGGAAAAAACAAACTTTTGTCGTTGGCGTAAAGTTGATAGTCGGATAAAGCCGACGAGTACTGAGACAATATAGTTTGATAATGAATTTAAAGGAGTTTACTAACCCAAATGACGAGGTCCAATTGGCTTAAATAAAATTTTGTTAATTGCGTAGTTGCATATTTAATTGTCAAATCATCAGTTTATAGTGTCGGTAGAATTGTCTTAATTTATTATAACATTTTCTACAATTAGTCAAAAAATATTAACTACTTGACATTATCACATTAATAAGTTCAAATTATTACCGGATTTGTCCTAAATTTTAATCCGGGGTACACTTATGATAAATTTGTTAAGTATATTAAAAATTTGACAGTAGTATGCCAAGATATTTAAAACGATTAGTTAGTCAAATTAGTCAAAGAAAGTAGACAAATCATTTATTGATTAAAATAATTAAGTATACTTAATTATTTTAATATGTATTGGGAGTATTATGAAATTCTATTAAATTAATAAAGAAGTGATTCAACACAAATGCTATAAGACCTTGAAATCCCGAGTTCTGGATATAAGATTATGATTTGCTCTAAAAAAATGGTTGGTTATTAGAAGATTTTAAAGATAAGCTTTACAAGGGCAAAATACATTATTAAATAAGTGAAATCTAAAAGTCGTCCGCAAATACAAAAGAAATTTTCAGAGGGACAATTCAATATTTCTATTAGTGGCAGTTATAAATGATTTTAAGGGAAGGCGAAAATATAAAGAAAAATCATAGGTTAATAGAAGTAAAAAGGTCCATAGACGTACATTTGGACACATTAGGATAATCTAAATAACCCTAAATCAACACCAATATTTTAATTTTTAATAGATTTTAATGTACTTTGACCAAATAGCGATAAAAATTGAAATAATTAAAATTTTTTTAAAATATCTCAAGATATAAGCAGCCGTCAAATGAGATAAATCAGAATTTTTTTTTGCGTTTTAAAACCATATTTTGTTTTAAAAAGTTGGATTAGTACGAAATTGTAAATATACATACTAGAAATAATATGCTTTCTTTTGATGTTTTTCATAAAAATTCAATTGAAAAATTGAGTACAAGAAGGGTTTAATTGAGACTACCTATAAATAAATGTCAAATTTTTTTTTCATTTCAATTTTTTATGATGTTCCAAAACTTAAGAATTTTTTAAACCTATACCAAACTCATAAAGTGAACTATAATTTTAAAAATAAAAGTCTTCATAAAATCAAATTTTAAAAATATTCAAAAATATCTGTGTCCTTTAAACTTATATCAAATAAAATCTTAGAGCTTGTATAAATTGCCATTCCCAAAATCAATAATTACTATAAAATGATACATTTTTTTAGAAGTTATGTAAATTTAATTTTTTTGATCTACTTAAGAAGATCCTACTTTATGAAATGTTAAATAAAAAACTATTAACATCAATATGAATTTATGTATCAAAAGCTTACTTATAATCTAAAATAGATATTTTGATTTGATATATTTAAATCACTAAATATAGTGTATGTTTATTTTAATTAACAGCTTAGCAGTACAGTTAATATGCCAATGGGAAATTCTTTGTTGGGTTCCAACGACATATCAGCATGGACAACACCTAGATTACAATCCTTATCAGAAAACACCATATCAGAACTTGGAGAACAAATGGAATCCGGATAATATTATATAGGTAAGGTAGTTGAAATAAGTTCAGTAAATTTTTATTAGGATATTTAAAGTGGAACATAAAAAATAAAGTCATGGTTAGCTCGTAAAACGATTTTTCTTTAATTTCTTTTACAATATTTACAAAGATTGGCAGTTAACACGATACCCGAGTAATGTGTTGTAGTTTTACACACTATTCGCATTGGCAAGCCAGGTAAGGTTTGATAATAAAGATTATTTATCCTGAGTTATTATAAATATTGTTATTAGAGTTTGGAAGTTAATGAACAAGAATATGAATATATGAATAAGAAGTAGAGGGAAAATTGCCTTTTTTGGATTTATTAGTTAAAAGAGCAAAGGGGGAATTAAATTTTGAAATTTATCGAAAAAACACGCACACGTTTAGATACATTCCGAACAAATCGTACCACAGCTGGTAACACAAATTGGCAGCTTTTAATAGTATGGTTTACAGATTAATTAATATTCCAATTAATAAAATAGATTTTGATAAAGAATTGGTGGTTATAAAAGAAATAGCTAGATTTAATGAGTATAACGAAAACATGATTTCAAAATTAGTCCGAACACGAAAGTGAAATAAAGAAAGGAAGGCAGCTAGTACACTCACTAGCGTGGGGGAACAAAAAGTAATTAGATCACCCATTTTATATTATACGGGTATCTTAAATAGACTAGCTAGAATATTTAAGAATTTTGGTATTACTTTAGTAACATCTAAGAATAATAATTTAAGATATTTATTAGGTACCCTGAAGATAAAGTAGAAGAAGGGGGGAAATTAGGCATTTATAAAATACAATGTGAAAATTGTAATAAATGTTACGTAGGACAAACAAAAAGAAATATAGGGGTCAGGTTTAAAGAGCACTTAAGAAACATTAAAAATCAAGAAATTGAGAAATCTCCAGTGGCTGAACATTTATTGACACATAATCACTCCATTAAAACCATTAATTAAAAACGTAAATAATTACAAAGAACTTAATATTAGGGAGGCAATGAAAATGTTTAAAAATAAAAACAATTTAATGAATTGGGATCTTGGTCCACTGAAAAATTCATTATTAAGCTTGTGTAAACTGTAAATGTGATAATATTGCTTAGTAATGATGTCACTAGGTGATAAAGTCACTAGGGGTATATAAGAGTTTTTTTCTGGACAAGGTGTCAGTATGTGTTTAGCGTTGATAATGATAACGTTGTTTTTTAGTTTTTAAATTAATAATATTTTTAATATAGTTTTAAGTTTATTTAATTAATTAGCCACAAGTGATCAATTTTTATTATTTATCATTCAGTTTACCCTCGAATCAATTCAATTTGTTTTTGTTTTATTACTGAACTATAATACTAAATTTATGAGAATAAACCAATTAAAATATATAATAATTGTATAAATCATTTTTGTTTTCAGGAAAATAATACTCGTACACGATTAGAATGAACTTTTTTAACGAAACGCATTCAACATTAGTCAAGATGTAATTACGTTACCTAATATGTTTAGTAGTTTGCATTTATACTTATTTATATCAATCGACATAATTTTGTATACTATTATTTTTTTTTTAAATTAAAATTTGTGCTTAAATTTTAGTGTACACTCATACGAAATAATCATTTTAATTGTATAGTAAAAAAGAATAACAATCAAAATTTTTGAATAAATGATATTTATAGGTTTGTATAAATACTAAAACAATTTTGTATTAAATATTGGTTTAGTGAAATTGAGCCTTAAGTTTATTTTGGATACACAACCTTTTATTGAGATTTTCTAAATGTCATTAATATTTCCATTATTGGTTTAAAAACTAAACATTTATCGTCATGCTCGGAGTTGGAGATTCCAAGCCTCTTCCAAAATAAAATTATCTCCCCTAAAAATCCAGAAAAATTATGTAAAATATAAAAATATTTTTATAGATGCACTAAATAAGTTTAACTTTTAGAAAATATTTTTTTTAATTCCGCTTATGTTTATTATTAGTAATTAAAAAATTGACGGAATTTGTATAAATAAAAATTTGTATTAATATAAATTTATATAAAGAATAATTTAGAAAGTGCGCTATTTAGTTGTGCAATTAATCAAGTGATTATCATATTTTTTATTGTTTTAATGATATTATTTACAAAATTATTTTTTTATTGATAAAAAAAATTCTAAATTCAGTTAAATAGCTAACGAAATAAGTTTAGACTACCGGGTATATCCCCAATGGATATATCCAGTAGTCAAAAAACTATTTAATAATCATTCGATTGTTATAAATAAATTACAAGATGAAATATTCAGTAGTTTTCTTTCAGATAAAAATTACCGTATTTTTTACTTTCGGTAGCGTATTAAAAGTTTTGTAAGGGGGTACAAATAGCTTTTAAAACATATCCCTTGTAAATATGACACTGTTCATTTGATAGTTCGATAGTCAAAAGTATTCAGTCATATAAATTTTCATTCAAATGACTTATTCATTGTTTTATTTGGTATTTTTAAATCGCATAATATGTTTGAATGTTTAGTAATCATATCATTTTTGTCAATATTCGACAGTCGATAACTAAATACTACGGAAAAATATTTATTTTTGTCGATAGTTTTTGGAAACAACCAGATAAATTGATAGTTTTAAACAACTGAAGGGTTCGGATAATATTCACTTGAGAGTCACTATATTTCACACTAATTTGATTTTTGTAAACGTCTAATGAAATTAAAAGCATGCATTTTTCAAGGGGGGGGGGGCAAATGAGCCAGTACTATAAAGTTTTGTTTATTTCCGAAGTGAGTTAAATAATTTCTATTAATTTCTCGATGGTATCAAAAATCGAAATAAAATTTTCATATAGATTAATAATTTGAATCTTTTCAATCAGTATTTCAGAAGTTAACAAAATTAAGTATAAATTGGGTTTGAGGCGTAGATGATAACTATTGTACTTTTTCACCTCCCGCCTAGACATGAAAATATTAATAACTACCGAAATATTGGTTCAATAATGGTAATAAACCAATATTCTTTTAAATTTATTAGCTAATTTAATATGTATTGTTATTAAAATAAAAAAAAACATTGCTTAAGGTTCGGAGTCATCTCTAGATATTTTGCCATTTTGGAAATATCACAGATGCTTATTGAATACTCTACAATAAGGAATATTTTAACTCAAAATCAAGGTAACTACTCTAGACTCATCAAACAATATTGTAATATAAAATAACTATTATAATATATAATCTTTAACCACCAAAATCAAGCATATTCTAATTATTTCAAGAATTGTAGAAGATTCAAAACAGAAATTTTGAATATTTTTTTATTACATAAAACCTTAATAAACAAAGCTTTAAACTATTAACCCACATTTTAAATTTTCAATATTTTTCAACATGATTCAAATATTAAGAAAACTATTCATTATATTTCTTAAAAAGAGAAAGAAAATATAATTACAAAATAAACAAGTCATTTTTATTTGGATTTTATCTGCCTTCAGAAAATAAATCACTTCCAGTCTGTCTAGCTTTGATTTTTGCTTGTTTAGCAGTCAATAATTCATTTTCATTAGGTTCAATAGGATCACCATTTTCCTTTAGTTTATTTTCCTTAAAATCTTCAACTATCTTTGTTCGATAAACAGCATTGAATAAATCTTTAGCAGTGAATTCTGATTGAGTAACTTCTGGAACTCTGTATGATACATATGGTTTTAACTAAAAAAATATTTATAATCAGTTATTAAAAAAGTAAGTATTATATAACTTATTTAAGTACATATGTAAATGAAGAACACTAAAATAATTTTTCATATAAAAAATAAGACCAATATTTGAAAATAGATTGCTCTAATTATTTCCCATTCTTAGTGTCTCACTATACATGTTAAAAGCTTACATAAACACACACTAAAACATTGTATGTATGTATATATTAAATGTGCTTACAGGGAGATTAAGAAAGTGAAATCAAAATCCTAAAAAAACAAGTAAAATTTTATTACTATTGAAATTTAATTTATAACAATCCAATGTAGAGTTTTAAAAAATATAAAGACTACCTTTATATAAATATAAATAAGCTATATTACTCTAAATCAATTTAATAAAATTTGAAAGGTAAAATATAATTAATATACTTGAAATCCTTCCAAATCTGGTACAATAATATCTGGAATTTTTTCTGGTATTGTAACTACTTTATTACCCAGTTTTATTGTTGTTTCTTTTATACCATAATCTAAGTAAACATAACACAATAAAACTTTAAATAAATAAAGTGTAATAGAAAATAATAAATTACTTACTGGTTATTATGAGATCTTTCTCTGGATTGTTTTTCATTCGTTCTTGAAATTTTTTATTACCTCGTTTGTAAAGTATGAAATTTCTAAAATTTCTTTTGCCATAATCAATAGGTGTTGTAGAAAATGATCTAATAATTTGTTTCGATAAAAAACTCATCATAACTAAATAATAAAACTTTGCAATTTGTGCACTAGTATAGTAATGTATTATCATATTATAAATTCGGCTATATATTATCAGCCAATGATTCATTATTTTGAGCTACTACAACTCGCTCCATAATCTAATATACCTATAGCCAATTGTACCATAGAGTATATTGCAGGCTTATGTTCAGAAACTTTTTCGGGAGAGGGAACTGAAGAAAATGAGTTCATATTTTTTAATAAATTTTATTTAGGATGACATTTTTTTTTATCAACATTTTTGAAAAAGTACCCTTTTTAGTAAAATAATAGAATCTCTAATTCGACTATAGGCAGTACGCGGTCCAAAATTGTCACGTCAAAAATATTTAACACTAAAGTTTTTTTTAAAGTAATTAATGCGTTTTCCAAACTCATTTTTATATGTAATCTATATATATATATATATATATATATTTATTTATATAATTAAAAACGTTTTAAGCAAAGTTAGGTTAATTAAAATAAAAAATAATTAATTCTTGTTTACATTACTATTTAAAAAATGTTTTATAATTTTAAACCATCTAAAACTATAGTTTTATTTTAAAAACGTTTGTATAGTTTAAAACAGTTTGAATATCTCATAAAGTGATATATTTTTTTCTGATTTTCTAGATTATGAAGTTTATAAAAGTTAATTTAGCCTAACTTCATTCTAGCGTCCATGATAAATATTTGTAACCCATTTATGATTATTTTTTAAAGTATAATCTACATATTAGTATAATTAGGGTGTTGTATTTGAGTGCATGTACTCAAATACAACACCCTAATTAAGCTATTCGACAATTATTCTTAAATCTGAGAGCTGATGAATAGCCTTTAATAGTATCGTATTGATTTAAAATATCAGATTGATATTAAAATGTGAGTAATTGATAAAGATGGCCAAATTAATGGAAATAATTAACTCAAGTTAAGTTAAGAAGGAATAATCTCAAAGTAAATAAATTACAAATTTAGCTAGCTAAGTTAAAATTTTTTTATCAAAAGTCAATTCAGTAAAAGTTTATTTTATACTCTCGCTTAAATTTTAAATCGCTTAAAATCTGTTTTTTATTGAACGTTGATGTCAGGGAGGTGGAGAATCTATTTTAAAATTGAATAGGAAGTTAAATATAAGTGATAACAAAAATGCTTTTTATGTTGTAGTAAAATGTACAACTTATCGTTTTGTATATTTTGGTGTTGGTTGCATTGTTCTTCAAAACTAGTTGTTATTAAAAAAAAAAAGAAATGACGTAAAAAAAATTTGTTTTTCTTTTTAGTTTTTTAATATATAATGAGCAACAATAGTGCTATCAAGGAAACTTAACTCAAGTTTAAAAATCCCCCTACCCAAAATTTTGATATGTGATATTTTTTATTATTTTAATATATGCAGTATATAAAAACAAAAAATTAATAGTTTTGAATTTAGGTTTATTGTATTATCCGATTTAACTGAAAATGCAAAGATATTTCAAAAGTAAATTGAAAAGTTAATTAGAAATACATTAACTAGCTGAGTTGAAAGTTAAAAATTTACTTTTTTACTAGTTAATATTGGTAGTTTATTTTGACTATTTGCATAAGCAACATTTTTTTTTCATAGAACATGAAACTAACTTATGGATTCTTTAAATTAAATAAGTAGACATTTTTAATAAAATGTTGTTTACACCCATTAGCCTCTGTAATTAATATGTGTGTAATTAATAGTATTTATAAACAAATGTCAATATTAAAAAAGATTCATTGTGAAAACACTGTATAGATCGTTATTTCATATTTTAACACTATTTAAATAAAAAAGTGTTCACATTTTAAATTTTATTTAAACAGGTCAATATGTGTACAATCATTATTACACAGTAATACACAATGAGTGTTGAAAATACAATTATTAATTATTATAAAGAAAAAATAATAATACAAATAAAATTATTAAAAATATACAGCCTTAAAATAACTATAATTATATAAGTTATCAGAATCTTGGTACATTTTGGATGTATTTTAAAAGTATTTCTTTAGTTACAGGTTGTTCAATACTATGACAAATTGCTAAAAATAAAAATAAGTTGTAAAGCTTCAGCTTATGTATTATTTTAATATTAGTTAAGTTACCTAGAGCAGTCTTAAGTGCATTTGGAAATGATTTGTCTGTACGTTCACGCATAAATTTCCAACAACCATTTTCAAATTTACATTCAATAATTTTACCATCCATGTTTTTTATTTCCTTAGTATATTTTATTCTAGCAAAAGGATCATTTTTACCACCAACATACAAATAACCAGTTTTGGAGTCTAGCATTCTAAATTTAATAAAAATCCCAATATTAATATTGATAATATTTAAAGAAATTTTAACATAGATGGATTTAGTGAAAGGGACATTAGGTATTGTCCTCTTAATATTTAATTGAGCCCTTTTTATTGTACAGTAGAGAAACTTGGTAAATAAAAAAATGATGGTGTATTAGGCTCAATTAAAGTCTCAAGATATTACTTCCAAGTCCATCTATGATATAGTATTTTATATTAAAAATAATCACCCAGTTCCTCCTTCAGTAACAATTTTAAGCCTAAAATCAACAGAATTAAGTTCTAATGGTTTCCATTTCAAAACTTCTGGACAAGTACCAGCTACATATGGCTAAAAAAATGTGGTATTAAATTAAATTTTTTGTAAACAGTATAATATGTAATACAATCATACATCAGTTGATGGTTGAAATATGAGGCCATCGGGCTCATGAGACAAATTTTTACTAAAATTCCCTAGTAGTTTATCTGAAGCAGTAATATCATAAAATTGTTTTAATCGAACACTAAATGTTTCACGTGTTTTATCTAACTTTCCACACATAATAGCTTGATGTCTTGGTTTAATGATATCTACCTGTATGTCAAGTTTATATTTATTAGTGTGTTGTTACAGTTTTAAATCAAATAAAAAATAATTCATTGATATCCTAATGAAATTAATTAAAATTTTTAATTTGTTGAAATAAATTTTACTTCAATTAACATCAGTCTGTTGGGATAAAATGGCTGTTCTCCAATATCAAAACCCTCAAATGCAATAACATCATATACAAGGTATCTAGGAAAATTCTGGTCATCAACTTTGTCAATTATCATTTCCTTAAGTAAAATATAAATAATATCAATAAAGTTTAATATTTTTTAAAATTAACACATACCCCATCTAAAAGTGTATCTTTTAAATGATGATCAAGATTTTTTCTATGAAAAAATTTTAATTCATCCACTTCAAATACGCTGTTATCTCTATCAATAAAATAAACTTCATTTTCTTCTTGAATAAACATCATATACCTTAAAGTGTAAAATATAATTGTAGAGCTTAAATACTATATAATTTTACTAATAAAATTGTTTACTGATAATTATATAATTCTCATGAAATATGAAAAAAATAATGTGGAAAAGTACTGTTATGAAAATAAAATTTTACATGAGAAGTAAAAAACAGTTTATTTGAACTAACTTTAGACAAGTTCTTTTATTTTCAACATAATTTTTATTCTATACATAAATTTGATTAACTTTTTTTAACTAGATCATTAGAAAATGTATTCACTATGTTTTTCACACACAAAAAAAAAAAAGAAAAAACAACAACCAAAAATTGTTTTTTTTGGACCTAGTACCTTTCTCTTATTAGCACCTCAAATATTCAATCATAAGCCTTATAATCAATTAATTTGTTTAATATTAAAATATTAAATAAATCTATTTATAAAATGTATAAATGATAGTATAAAAACAATTATTTTTACATTCTGGTGTTCGAATACATTTATTCTACTGTCTTACCTAGTACCATCAGCTTTCCATGTTACTCTATATGGTTTTGTGTGTAACAATTTCATATTTTGTATATCCATAGATACTGGCTGGGAGCCCGGAAATCCAGACCTAGACAATAGAATTAAAATATATAATTCCTATATATATTATTTCTTTTTGAGACTACTGTGATAAATTTCTAAAGCAAATTTTAGTTAATTATTTTAGTAAGTCTTGAGTATATAAAATAATCAGTTTTACATATCTTCTAATTCCCTAACTAAACATGCTATAAAGTGGATCTCTTTCACAAGTTAGGGAGTCAAAGATGGTTCTTGGCTAGGACAATGATGGACTAGACGGTCCTTATGGTCAGCTTGCACCAGAGACCAGAAATCATCAATGAGGAAATCTCAAGAAAATTATTGTTAGCACTGTGGGGATCGAACCTGGGAGCCTGTGCACCAAAACATACATTTCTACCCATTTGGTCAGGCAAACTCTCTCAATTAAGTAAGTCTTGAATAAATAAAAAAAAAAAATACTTAGCAAATTAAGCTTAGTGTTACCCACCAGAAAATTCCTTATATACATAAATTTAGAATCATTTACATGTACAGTGAGATTTCCTTACAACAAAAACATTGTACACCAAACTTTTTTCCACTAAGAAAAGGTTTTAGTTTTAAAGAAGTTTCTATCTAACAGAAGGATCGTTTAAAGGTGGTTTCATTGTATTTTAATTTTTAAAAGTTCTCTTTTCTTTTCTACAATTTTTTCTAAAATATATATACATTTTTTCACAAAATGTTGGTAAAAAATGTCATTTTATTGGTTAACAGTTGAGATAGATTAGGTGGCGTAAACCCCAAAATTAAAAGTAATTTTAAAATTATAGCCAGAGATGACTAAGTTTATTATGGTAATTTTTTCTTAGTTGATAATTATAATTCTTCTCCTTAGAAAAATTTTATTTGTACACATTTATCCATTATCTAATGAAATACAAAACTCACTTATTCCAATGACAAAGTTGTTGAACTTTTCTTTGAATATTACTTAGTTTAGGTTGATCTAAAACAGCTGTGACACCTGAAACACCTTCCATAAATACTGGATTTTTATTATTTAATTCACGTCTTGATCGCTTATTAGGACTAAAAATTTAAGATATCATAATAATACTATAATTTATTAAATTTATAAATAAATCATACTTCTCATGATCTTGTTTATCTTTTGAATTATGATCATCTTTATGTACCCGTTTGTATCTTGATGTAGATTCATTTTTAGATTGATAAGTATTTTCTTCAGTTTCTATTATTGTTAAAAATAATTCAATTATGTATGTCAACACTGTAGTATTTAACATTAATACAAACATCATATTAAAATGTCATATTTTAATATGATAAACTAATAAAGGCGAGAGCTAGATCAATTTAGTATAGATGTTATGTACAAAGGGTGAGATGCATAATATGTATTTTACTCTTTTGCTTCTAATCAAGAATCATATTATGGTATATGTTTAGAAGCAAAAGCTTAGTCTTATGTTTTGATGAAGATTTGTTTGTCTCAATTTAATAAGATATTAAGAAATAAAGAAAAATTATTTAAAATGTTCATATTAAAAAATAAGTAGGTCAAAATAAAATACGTATGATAATATTAAAAAAAAAAAAATTATATCTATTATTCATAAATAATATGCATTAGTATATTTCTGTATAAAAAAATTTAAACCAAAAATTACTTTAAAATTTATAAACTATAACAACTTTGCAGCTGTTTAGGTGATAAAATATTTTTATATTTAATATATATGTCCAAAATTTTTACCTAAACACCAATCAGGTAATTCTGGAGCTAATATAGGTTCTTCGTCTGAATAACGTTGAAACAATTCAACTATGTAATCTTGTTTGTAAATACCTGGTGGTCTAAAGATTTAAAATTTCAATTTTATATTTTTGTCTTTTTAATGTAAAACAAATTTTAAGAAAATTATTTTGTAGTTGTAGAATAATTACCGTGCTGCAGCAAACTGTGCTAAAGCACTATTGACATCAAAATCTAATACTTCAATTAAATAGGTAGCTATCATGAAACCAGTCCTGTTGAAACCATGAGTACAATGAACTCCTACATATTAAAATATTTGTTACTAATAACGAATAGAAAAATTATGACTATTTAATTAGCAAACAAATTTGGTATTTTTTCCTTTTTCTTAGCAGGAAAAAAAATTGATTAGTAAGATATTAAACAAAGGCCAGGTGGGTACAGCTTGTAGTGATGTATGTGCACTATGCCTCCATTATATACCCCTTTAAATATTAAAATATTTTGTAAGGAAATAATTAAAAAATTGTTATTTTGAAATTTCAAAATAGTTAAATAAATAATTTTTAATTCATTAAATAAGAATATTTAAGATGTGAGCGTAAATGATATGGGAGATTGTGTCAAGTGGATGTTTAGGATAAGGGTGGTCGACCCTAAGTAGTTGGGATTAAGGCAAGGAAGAAGAAGAAGATTAAATAAGAATATTCTTATTATTAATTATTGAACAACTTAATAAAATACTTAACATTTAACGCAAGGTATGAACTAAAATTTTATTATTCTAGGATAATCAAATATTTTTCTATCTATATTCATTATATACATATATCAATATGTATTTATATAATGTGAACTTGTGGCTAATATCATTAAATTCAATAATAATTTTTTATTTACACATTGTTATCATCATAAACACAAAAGTTATTAAAAATAATTTAATACTTACCAATACTTTGTAAAGGGTTTTTGGCAACAAATTTTGAACAAATATCAATAAATAATTGTGCTTGCTCACGTGTTGGAGGTTGTTCATGGCCAGCACAAGGAAGTTTGACATATGCACAGTTCATGTTTTCAACTTCAGACTTATCATAAAATCGACTAGTTTTAGTTAAATCAATCCATAAACCTAAACTTATCTAAAACAAACAATACAGATTGATGTAATATTTAGGGCTATGTGTAGATTTTATATCTATGAGGATCTTAAATTAAATTTTGAAATTATATAAATTTGTACTGAAATTTAACATTTAAGCATAATAAATATAATAACAAATATTTAAATTTATTTTTATTGCATAATTGTAAATGATTTAAAATAAGGTTGTTTTTAAGTTATTAAAATTAGTACCTTCATATTTGATAATGACGAAAACAACATTTCAGTATTAAATCTTTGGGTAATAGGTACTTGTCCATCATATTTACTGTCTAATGGCGTTTTAAAGGCCACAAATTTATCAGTAATGGGTGTAAATGATTTTCGAGGACATTTTAACCATCGGTCAGGAACTGGAGGGACATAAGATGAGTAAGAGGACCCAGATCTGTATCTTTTGGACCCTATAATGAAAAATTTTTATATTTAAACAATTTTTTTTTATTTTGACTACAAAGAACTTCTTATGAATAGATTAATTTACCAGACATAGTGTAATAATTTATTTTAATGAATTAAAATCAGTCCTGTTCAACGAATGATAGTATTGATTGATGATAAAGAAACATATTGTATTTAAGTATCATTTAATTTGTCCTAATTACCAAATAAATATCGAGAATTATTATTTCTAAAATACAGAAAATTGGATTTGTAAAAATCCAAATTGTTCGTAAAAACACGTCAAATTCTCGTTATCACCTTGATATTAATATTTATTTACTTCTGTAATCATTGAACGTACGGACAATATTTTTGCCATGATGGTAATCCGTTTTTTTTGTTCCTAGCTTCTATATCAACAAAGCCGAAATTTCTAAAACTGAAGTTACTACCCTTTTTACAATATCGTTCTAATGAAAAATTGTTTACCAATAATTTTTTAGTACATGTAAATCAAACTTTTAAATTTTTTGACAGTGTATAGTATTGAACTTAATCACACATATAGTAGTTCACTAATTATTTACCGTTATGGCCGAGTACCTGGCGTCTATATTCGGTACCGAAAAAGACAAGTGAGTGCCGGCTTTATTTGTAATTTATTAACAGTTAAAAGAAAAATGTTACATAAATATTTTATTAAATATTATTGTATTTTACTATTTTATATTGTTAATATAAAAAATTATTTCTATTAAAACAAAAAATTTTAAAACTATTTGTTTTTTGAATGTTTATCATTATTTTTCAGGGTTAATTGTTCATTTTATTTTAAAATTGGTGCATGTCGTCATGGTGACCGATGTTCTAGAATACATAATAAGCCAACTTTCAGTCAGGTAATTTTATAAATTTAACTTTATTTTATTTTCAATCCCATGATATACAAACTTTCAATTCCATCTACATAAAATGTTGTATATTTTATTGCTATTAATATAAAATTTCAAATTTTTTTACAGTAATTTATATAAAACAAAAATTTTTTAATATTTATCTTAAAAAATTTAATTATAATAAATTGGGAAACAATTTTTTAGGTTTTGTAACCTTTGATAAATACTATAATTTTAGATTTTATGTATTAGTCGTTAAATAAACGGTTTATTTTTAAATTATCTAAAGTAATACTTGAATACAAATTAAATAGACATATTAAAATTAAGTAATTAATTAAGTAAATTAATAAATAGACTTATTAATTAGATATCGGTATCTAAAAACCAATTTGGATTTATGCCTGGTAAGTCAACAACGGAGCCAGTATTTTGGGTGAGGTAACTAATAGAGAAGCTTAGGGAAAAGAAGAAAAAGCTGTGTATGGTATTTATAGATTTGGAGAAAGCGTATGACAGAGTACCGAGAGAGGTTTTTAAGTAGGCATTAATGAGAAAAAGAGTCCCGAAAAGGTACATTAATATAATAGAAGATATGTATAATGGCACTTGTACCAGGGTAAAAAACATAGGAGGAGTATCAGAAAGTTTTCGGGTAAGGAAAGGAGTGCACCAAGGTTTTGCTTTAAGCCCTTACTTATTCTCTATAGTGATAGATGAAATTACTAGAGAAATACAAGGAGAGGTGCTATGGTGCATGTTGTTTGTTGACGATATAGTATTAATAGGAAAAAATAGGGAGGAAATTAATCAAAGGCTAGAAGTGTGGAGATCAGCTCTTGAAGATAAGGGTTTAAGAATAAGTAGAAGTAAGGCAGAGTATATAGAGTACGAGTTTGACAAAGGAGAAGTGACAATAGGCGAGGACGTGATTGGAGAGGTGGAGAGTTTTAAGTATTTAGGATCAGTTGTGCAAAAGTGCGGTGGTATTGACGAGGATGTAAGACACAGAATTAAGTACGGGTGGTTGAAGTGGAGAGAAGCGTCTGGCATGTTATGCGATAAAAGAATTCCAATGAGGCTGAAAGGTAAATTCTACAAGACTGTAATAAGGCCAGCTATGATGTACGGTTCAGAGTGTTGGGCGGTTAAAAAGTAATGTGTTTTGATTTATTACTACCTCTCATTTTGATATAAAAATATTCATAACTTCTGAAATTATGGGTCAAAAGTTATTATCAATCAATAATTTTATTTATTTAATAGATAATTATCTAATATATAGGTGATCAGTAAGTAAGGAAACGTGTTTGTATTGTTCTCATTATTTGTAACAACTGTCCTGTTTCCTTATTGAACACTCTGTATAAGCTAATTAATTATGTATGTTCCTGTATGTAAAAATAAAGTTGACACCATTGAAAGGTATAAGAGATAAAAATAGAGATAATAAAATATTATAAAAAAAGTGATTTTAAAAGAAATCAATAAAAAAATTATTTTATTTTTCGATTAATTAAATAGTTTATGATAAAATAATAAGTCAGTATAGTTTTTTTATATCCATAATGCAAGTGAGTATCAATAAGACAATTGTGTCTTTTAAAGTTTGCAAAAAATTTTCAATCAAATAAGTTAATCTGTACATCTACTTTACTCATTTAAGATTATAATATAACCAGATAATGCTATGAGAATTAGCTAAATGTGATATATATTTATGGTTGACACAATGTTAGAATATTTATCTACCAATTTTAACAACTTTTAAATTTCATCTATAGTTAAATGTTGTATATATGTGTTTATACATGATTCTTTGGTTTTTTAGTTTTAATACCTTTTTTAATTTTTCATCTATTGTTTAGACTGTGCTATTACAAAACCTTTATGTTAATCCGCAAAACTCTGCCAAGTCAGCTGATGGATCACATTGTAAGAATTGCTTTGTAGTATTTTTAAATTTAATAAAAATATTAGTAAATTTAGGCATAGATTTTAAATGTCAATAATATTAATTAACTTTAAAATTTTTATAATCAATATTTTAATGTTTTCAAAAAAATTTTAAATTAATCTATAAAATAATTTAAACAAAATTTTATTTGTTTAAATCACTTCTTAAAATTTTTGATTTCGCCTAAATGCTAATAAAGTTATTTTTTTACTTTTTTAAAACTATTTTTAAAATAAATTTTCCAATGTTAAAAATTAATAAAGTTCAAAGTTTTTGTAATAATATTGCATGTTTTTTTTTAATAGAAAGAAACTTTTATTTATTTTTACTTTTAGTGGTTTCAAATGTAACTGATGAAGAAATGCAAGAACATTATGATAACTTTTTTGAAGATGTTTTTGTTGAATGTGAAGATAAGGTATATTAATTTGTAATTATCTAAAAATTGACTTAGATATATGAATAACTCTGTAATATTTAATTTTATTTTGATACATAAAATTTATATTGAATGACCACTTTTTTAATTTAGAAGTATAAAATTCTATTTAGTTGTCAAAATTTGACAATTATTATTATTATCATGCAAGTAAGATTGAAGTTTATAATCTAAAGAAAGAGCAAACTTATAAATTACACACCTTGATTTCAAGATCATTGGTTGATGGTATTTACATTTCAACAAAATAATTTTTTATAAAAATAAATGTATAATATAATATAGTATTCAAAGTATGTGTAATACTTTATTATAGCTTTTGAATTATACTGACCCATTGTATATTATGTTTAAAGAAATTAATTTTACGAACTATTTTAAGGACACTTGTGGATCATTTGGGAAAATAAATTTTAGTACAGTTTGTGTATAACACCTTGCCTTTAGTTATTCTAGTAAAGGAAGACGGCTATGCTAATATGAAAACTTTTTTTGAAACATAATTTATATAAATTTAGTTATTATATTTATTTAAATTACTTTAATTATCACTGTGCTGCTTTTTATGTGTAATTTTTTTTTATGAATTTCATAATTAATTGTTTTTCAAATGAACTAAACTATTAGTAAATATTCCTCTTTTACTAGAACTACAAAATTGTTATATTGAAATTTATATATAGTAAGGAAATGGGTTTCTATTATTCAGAATAATAGAATTATTATCAATTATTACAAACAATGAGAATAATTTATTCTCATTGTTTGTAATAATTGAACTATTTCCTTACTTGTTGAACATCTTTTATGTATATGTATATATACATAAAATATATAGATGTATAAAGATATATATGTATATATATTAAATAAGTTAAATATTTATTCTTTTTCCTAGTATGGTGAAATTGAAGAGATGAATGTTTGTGACAATTTAGGAGATCATCTAGTTGGAAATGTATATATAAAGGTATGGTTGACTATCAAAATAATACTTTTTGAATTAGATTTTATTTAATGAAACATTTTTTTAAACTGACATTGATCCAACTATATTATAGAGATATAATTTTTTCCTATAAAAATTGTAATGTCTTATAATCTAAGCTTACAATGATGTGTTGGTCAAGTTCTAGCAATGTCAAAAAATATTAATTAAACTAATTAAGCTTTAATGTTTATTAACTGATGTTTATTCAATTTTAAAAACTGAATATGTAAAATAAGTGGCAATACTTATTTAAGTTATTACCTGAATTGAAGTAATTACATAGTTTTAAATATAAGAAAAAATTGTTAAATTTTTATTGTATTTTATTGCTTAAAAAAAAATTTTTTACTTATATTTAAAAAAATTAATTGTATTGAATATTACAGTTTCGTCGAGAAGAACATGCAGAAGCAGCTGTTAATGATTTAAACAACCGATGGTTTGGTGGTCGTCCTGTTTATGCAGAATTGAGTCCTGTAACTGATTTCCGAGAAGCTTGTTGTCGTCAATACGAAATGGGGTAATAAAATCATTGATTTAAAATTTGGATACAATATGAATTAAATTTTTTGTATTTAATTTTTGATATATTTTTAGAGAGTGTACACGCAGTGGATTCTGCAATTTTATGCATCTTAAACCAATTTCAAGAGAACTACGAAAATACCTTTATAGTAGACGATCACGTAGACATCGCTCTCGTAGTCGATCCCGTGATCATGTAGGAACTCGTCGTACTAGATCACCTTCTCCTAGACATGGTCACCACCGTGGCGGTGGTGGTGGAGGTGGTGGTGGTGGTGGTGGTGGACGTCGTGATCGTAGATATTAATTTTACGTTATTAGGTTTTCATTTAATTAATTTAAAATACAATTATACATTTATTTGTGTTTTAACCAAAACAACATTTTTTATCAATAAATTTTTACTTTTAAAATTAAAAGTAAAATCTTACTACAGTGTACGACTTCTTTTTATGTATTATGTATTAAAAAAATTAAGTAAAATAAATAAAAATTTAAATACTTCAGTTTTATAATTTTACTTTATTTTTGTTGTTTAATTATTACAAGAGAATTATTATTTTATCTATTAATTGTCAATTGTATTTCAGAAATAAGGCTTATTTTGAGTTAACAGATTGGTAAATTAAAATTCTTAAATTATTTTTAGATAAATCACAATGTTATAAACATACTTTTATTAAAATAATAACTTTAAATAAAATTAATTTTGAGAAACTATGTTTGATTTTGCTGTCCTGAAAATTTGTACAAATGTCATGCTAGGTAATGTTATTAGTGATATTAATATATCAACTATTTTACAAGTAAAATAGTTTATTATAAAAAATAAAATTATAGGTAGATAATTCTTAGTTATGGACAGTTAATTTTATATACAGAGTGATTTATTCATATTTCTACACCCTATTTTTCGTTAAATATTGATTTTTTTATAATTAAGTATAGATTAAAATTTTAATAGATATATACGAGTATTTTATTATTTTTCTACTACTAAATAGTATGGTCTAAATAAAATATTGACTAATTTTCACAAATTTTTCACGTTATATATATATTTTTTTCTTTAAAACAATTAGATTTATAAATAAGATTTTTAACAATTTTTAAATATGAAATATAAGCATTTGAAGATTTAGAAAAGGTGAAGAAGGTAGTATTTAGAGATACTCTAATTTAACCATAATGCAATAATTATTCTACATTGCACATGCCGCTAGGCTTTAATTTAAAATTGTAACATCTCACTAAGTAATAACACAAAACTGTCGAATAGTCAACATTTTACTTAGACCATTCTTCATTTTATAGTAAAACAATAAATTAAATAATTAGTTATTATTTATAGACTTTGAAAAGTATTTATCTGAAATCAATATGACAAAAACGATTTAAGTTAATTTCATTTTTTTTATAGTCTATCATATATCGAAAAGTTTTTATTTAATTACTGCGATATTTTGAATGTAATAAGAGATAAACTTTTCTCATACTATTAAATCCTTTTTATGTTTATTCGTGAAGTAAAAACTTTTTGTAGTAATAATTTTCTTATAAGAATGTACGGTTTATGTTTGATAATGATGAAAAAAGAGGTAAAAATTCGTCATGCTTCGTTAAGTTAAAAAGCTTTTTGGTTGTAAAGCTGTGCAAAACCAAAAAATTAGTAAATTTATTTACGTGGAGGCTTTTTACTGAAGGGCTATAATAAAATAAGTAAGAATAAAGTAAATGGTTCTGTCTTTATGAACCAAACTAAAACATGAATGTATTAAATTATTCCTGGTAATGTATAGTTTCTCTTAAGTTGCTTTATCCATTTTGCATGTGGCTGATACATCTTTATAGAAATATGCGTTGTACACTTCAAGGATAGTGGTATTGATGATGTAATTGGACATAATTTTAGTATTTGTTAGGATCATGAGTGTAACTAAATTGCAGTTGACAAACATTTTTATAAAAATAAGCCACCTTAATTGTTGTTTTATTCTCTAACAAATACAAATCGAAAATTTTATATTGAATATTTTTGAATGTTCTGGTGTTTTTTACTTTTTAATTCATGGTTAATATATTTTGTGACTTTTAAATATTTTTTACACATTTCTTTAATTTTTTTTTGTCGAAAAAAATTTCATTAAGACGTTTATTTATTAATATATGTGCATAAGTTGTGCATATTTAGTTATTTTTTAGAGTATTAAGTTTTCTATCTGTGATGGTGTCACGTTTTCATTGTTGTGAGAATTTATTATAATAAAATACAGACAGCACATCCGCTTCCTGAGACTGGTGAATTAACAATTAAAATTTATTGCTAAATTGGTAATAGTTCAATTTATTATAAAAACTCAAAAGACCTGGCCATCTTGGCCAGTCAACTCCAGTGCCTTGTGTCATTCATTAGTTTCAGTACTCGGTTGTCGCTGTCCGGCTTACTTCATTATCCTCTCCTAATAACTGAAGTACTTGTGTCTTGCACTTCGTCTGCACCTCATGCCTAAGTGTTACTCTTATTCCCTTCCTATAACAATGGCCTTTCGACACCCACAGCTAACCCGGAATGTCAGCCGAGCACGGTAACTGCTGTATGATTACACGCACGTGAATATCCAGTCAGCAGACTCAACATCAGTGTCGTATATACATACTCTCCACAATCATCTTCATATTGACTCTTTCTTTTATTTGTGTTACGACATATCTTACTTATTTACTTTCGTTATCGCAATCAAATCGACCAAACAAGACTCAGTTCTACGTTATGCGTTTAACGAATAACATTATATCTAAAACCTATCTATTTTGTTATTCTTTCCGAATCAGGTTTGCCGTGTAATTTGTTATTTGAGATACATTTTCAGCGAGATACAATGTCTATTTATTTTTTATTTTATGTTACTGAAGGTGTCTCAAATGAATTTTAACACAATATAAATTAACCATAATGAAATATTAAGTAGTTATAAAATTTACCAAGGCCTAGAAATCATGATGACTAGGGGGCTTTTTTAAGCTTAAATCCCAAGTCGTCACCTAGTTATGTAAATGGTTAGGATTTGCGATTCTCGGTATAAACATACTTTTTTAGTTATTATTTTTTTATTAAGACCCGTTCTCTCAAATTATAATTGAAGGGCCTGATAAGGTACGCAATTGATAATAAACTGACACGTAGAGTGCGTTTGCTATTTTTATTATCAATAGCGATTAATTGTTTGAAATTATAAATTTCTTTTACTTTTGCTTATTAAATAGGTTTAACATACATGATGTTTTGTTTTAAATCAGTTTGATTTAAAAATTATGTTTCATTTACTATACATTAAGTGATAATAACTTGTTCAGTTATTCAATATATTATTATTTTAAGTTAAATTAAAGATTTTGACGTGCAGAGTTTCAGGTGATTATAAAATTGAGTATCAGGTGGTTACAATATTAGTACTCGGAATTCATGAGAATCTTTGACAGACAACGTTATTATTTGGACCTTACTGTTGGCGGCCATTTGAAAATCGCTAACGAGATGTTGGACACCATTTCAAGACACCTGAAACATTATCGTATAAATTCGTACTTATGAATTCCTGGTAGAACATTTTGATATTTTTGCCGTTCTAGAATAATATTCATATAAATTCGTTGAGCTCATGAACTCCTGGTACGAAATTTTAAACAAATTAAAGTGGCGAAGGAGTTTGTGCTTGTATAAATTTTATTTGAGTCAATTTGGAGGATTCCAAGTTTGTGCAACTCTATATAATAGGATTATATAATAGCGTAGAAATCTTTATCGTCTTAGGGAGAATGAACCCCCTAACCCCCACCACACCAAAAAAAAAAAATGATTAAATATAGAAAGATTAAATTCCAGGAGGAAGCATCCTGTACTTGTAGTTCTAAAAATACCAATTCTGCAGAAATATACGAATCAGGAAATAAATTATACGGGACAGTGTATTATAGAATAATATTCAACAGGAATGGTATTTTAAAGATCGTTATTTATTCCTAATAAATCATTAGGAACCATTAATGACAGGAATGTTATTTTTCAGAACCGCATTACTCCGTACAATATTAACCGAGAAAATATCTCTAAGAGCAGTACTTTAAAGAACAATATTAGTCATCACTAATACAATTTTCTTCGAAATATCCGTTGAAAAATTATACAGAGGTATCGTTGGGGAGATTGATAAATAAAAAATATTGACTGTTGAAGTATATTTCCGGTGCCATACTACTAATGGGAAAGTATAATTAGGACCGTACTGACGTGGAAAATATAATTCAGTACCTAACTAACTTATAACAACTGTCATGAAACAATAATTTGATAATTCTTCGTTAAATTTTTTTAATTCTGTAAATGTTTATGAACTGTCAATTATATATCTGCGCATCTATTTATTTAAAAATAATTAAAGACTTTTTTTTAATAATTTATCGTTTTATTAAACAAAAAATAAAACATAGATTTCATATAATGTCGAACAATTTTTTTCAAGTGTTTAATAATTTCATATCAAGTTACTTTTTCACTAGTTTTACACAATGATAAAATATTTCAGTGGTATTGATAACTTAAAGTTCAATTTAAAACTGAAATTGTCTTTCGTGATATTATTTATGAGTAAAATTCAGCATTTCCGATAAAATAAATCATTTAGTAGTAATTAGTTTCAATCAAGTAATAATAGATCGAATTACTATGTTAAAATATTTTTAAAGTTTAACAAGTTATATACATTTTAATGTTAACATTTTAATACTTTTACCAATATTGAGACCATATTTAAACGCTCTGTTAATATTTTAATGACTTTCTAATAATTAAAAATTAGTTTAAACATTATTTACAAATTTACATTTTTTTTAAAATTCTATGATTAATCAATTCCGCTGGTATAAAATATTGAATCATTTTATTCGTTACAGCTAATAATTTAAATATATAATATGATTACAAGTGACAATATGGAATATTATAATACATCTGTGGATGTTAAGTATTCACGTTGAAAAAGCTACAGAAATACGGTAAATTACAATATTATTACAATGAAACAACGTGTTTAGTCTTTTTAGGCGTCGTTGATGGGTATCTAACAAGTCACAGGTTTTTAAATAAAATTAAATGTGCTTCAGAATTAAACTCAAACATTTAACGATAATCAATAGGACTATTATAAATTGAATAAAAATGACAATTGTTTTAACTGAATAGATTATGTGCTTCTTTTAAATTGTACTTTTTCAACATATTTTGTGAACCAATTGTAAAAATACAATACGTTTAGATTATGTAGGTTCTGTTATTTCATAGAAGTAGAAAAGCGTAAATTATTTTTACACTAATAAACGTTCAATGTTTTCCTGACATTTTTATTGGATGCAAAGAAAAAATAAGTGTTTTGGACTTACGACTTGTTAGTACTCATTGGCAATACAATATTTTGTACAGTTTATTCAAATAAATTTATTAATAAAATGTGTTAAGGATAATAATTTTGTTTGAAATAAAATAAAAAGTGTTGTTTAGTTGATAAACAATACTTTTAGGATGGGGATAAACATTATGAAAAAAATTCGGAATATATACATGATATAATGATTTATATGTATATGTTGTTCGATAGAATGTCGAGTTATTAACATATTAAACATTAAAAAATGTAAGCGAGACAGGATATATGAGATGTTTTTTCTAGTAATTATTTCAAAGTTTATTTCTAGTTAAAATTAGAGTCCGGATTCATATGCATTTAAAAATTTAGTGAAGTTATTCCGAACACATCATTATCCAGTACACATTTTCATTAATTGACTTGAAAACTTAGTAATGTGTTCTAAATGAGGTTTATTGACCTTAAACCGAAAAATATTTTTACTCTACTGTAAACTCTTTCAACAAATTCGCACAAATTGGGCCCCTTTAAAACGATTCAAACAAAAATTACAAATTTATATAAAATCCGGGCTCTAGTTACAATTGTTACATATCGGAGAATGCTGTAGGCCTTGTTGGCGTAAAATAATATTTTAATATTATGAACTTGTAGGGAAGTAAGTAAAATATATAAGGTAGTCTTAAAAAATCACAATTATCGACTATGCAGTATCTTGATACGACAAGTCATTAGATGAACAACATGCAGTTTTTTTAAATACATGAACCAATATAATATAAATTAATTTTATTCGTCAATGAATCAGCTGGACANTGATATAGATGAACAACATGCAGTTTTTTTAAATACATGAACCAATATAATATAAATTAATTTTATTCGTCAATGAATCAGCTGGACAGTACTAAGCAACAAAGAGTCAATAGCCACCAACCCGCGACGCAGCAGACCAAAGGACCAGAATTTCCATCGTGAACGGCCGCAGGTTGTTCACCTGAAACAAATTTAAGTAGTTTTAATTTTCTTCATATATTATTTTTTAAATAGTAAAAGTAAATGGTAATTTTGTCTTCAGCGTACCGATTAATAGTCAAAATCGATTAACTTCTGTAGTTTTATGTTGTTTAATTTTGGTTAAAGAATACATATAATAATCATACGTATGTATGTAAATGACACATAGTGAATTCATTATAGTTCTATTTAAACCTAACAAAATTTTATAATTACGAATTGCTCTACTTTTTACGTTAAATTGTTTAAGTAATCAATTTATTAAGTAATATAGACATTTTATGCTCCCACAATAAATGCCAATAAACCATGAATGAAATTACGGTTTATTTAAAAAAAATACTTACTTAATTAAGTTGTTCGCCAGAGTGAAATTTAATTACTGTATGTAATATTCATAAAAATAATCAGTTAAATAATTCTAGTTATTATTTCCATCAATATGTCCTAAATGAAGTACAATCGTTTAATAAAATTTAAGTTTGCTTGGTAACAATAATTGTTACTAAAATAACTGAATTAAGAAATTATAATTATCGTGGAAGATGCATATTTTAAAAGGTTTTTGAGCTAAATACTTAGACAATACTATTGTTTACTATTATTAGGTACAATTTGCATTGTAATGCGTACAGAATAATAATGAATGTAATCTCGTCTTTTATTGTTAGATCAGAAGATAATTATTCTTATAAAAACATTGCCTATAGATTTTATCCATGGGCAGGTAAATGAATTCTAAAAATGTAAAACGACTTGAAGAGAAATGTAAATAAAATTCATTATTTATTAACTATGACATATAAATCAACTAATTTTGTTTAATATCTGTCAGGGATGTATTTCATAATAATGGGTAGGGAGCAAATAAAGTTTTTCAATTGACAAGCTACCATTATGAGCAAACAAAAAAGGTCAACAACACATTTTTATATCAGGTTATATATATATGTACAATCATTGGGGAAAACGTGCCTCTGTGCCTTCTAATAAGCCACTTGGGTTATGTTTACTGTTTGATAGATTTTAAATTTATGTGGTGTTCCATTTACTGATTTGGCAAAATACAGCCCAAGAAAAAGTATAATTAAAATTTAGTACTTATACAGAACATAACAGTAATGTAAGAGGAAATGATTAAATCTCTAAATTTACATAGTGTAATAATGCTGACGAAATGAGAGATCTTAATTTTTTTTACAGTGCAATGCTCGTAAAAAGTTACTATTAAGTTTATACTCCTAAAATATTTTTATAGTTTTTGAAAGTTAAATTTTTCTGTTATAAAATTAATTTTACCACATTGCATTTTATATCAATTTTTTTTTCTATTTCAGTTGTCTCAACTATTAAGATTGTATAGAATAGAATACATTTAATAATAAGGCTTCTAAAAATTTCGTTAAGGACCTATTTTAATAATGTCATAAATAGTAAAAATTTGATGATATAAAATATTTGCTTAGTCTCCAATTTCAATTGTAAATTTGTTAAAAATATATATTCATTTAATTATTGTGCTATTAAAACCAAGTCGTAATGTTTGTATAATAATTAAAATTATGTTATTCTGTAAAAATTGACCTTAATAACATAATTTTTCATAGCTAAATTTTTAACTAGGTACCAGATATTGTGTTTGTTATAAGCATAATTTTCTAGCTGTCAAACATTAAAAATTCTTAGATCAGTTGAAAATCAATTTGATAATGTCGTCAACATTTTATTTATGCATTAAAATTCAATTTGTATAATTTTTTTTAGTATAGTAGGTGAAAACCTCAATAAATTCAATAATTTAGCAGCTTCAAATAATATTGTTTTTAATTTATGTTAAAGTTAAAATTAATAAGAAAAAATGTTTAGTGGTAATTGTGTAACACTGTTATTGAAAACAAAATGCAATTACTTATTGATAAAATATATAGTTGTCGTTATTCTGAGGTGATATGTCGAAAAATAAAAATAATATTGATAATTTTTTTTTGTATCTTTGAAATTCATAATGAATTTCTGGTATAAAAACCCTACGAGTAATAACAATTTTTAAATCGGGTAAATTATAATAAGTTATTCTTTCAATGTAATATAAAATTTACGCATGACAAATTTCTTACCCTTAATAAATTGTGTTAGTGATTAGTCTTGAAAATTAATTAATTTTAAGATTAAAAAATTAAGATATTTTTTTAATTTATTAATTATTTGAACAGTATTTTATCTTTAAAAGTTCATCAAAAGCATTAGCGTAGTCAGGATTTCTAATGGGGGGGATATAACCTTAAAAACCTACACAAATATATACTTTGGACCTTTTTTCAGATGATTTGACTATTTAGTATAAGTTAAAACTTAGACTTTGGAAATAATCAAGTTTATAAAAAACGAATTTTGTTGCACATAACAAATTCGTTTCCTAATGTGTTTTTCATAAAATCTTCAGACGAATAGAATCTATCAATAGCTTTTTTAGCCGTAATAGAATTTTTAAAAAATCGTGAATTGAAAAATATTTTAACTATATTTGGTAGACGATTAATTTTTTCACATTTAAATAGTTCTTTTCAATAAAAGATTACAATATTTCCGTAAAATAATATCGTTAAGACTTGGGAATTCCTTTTTCACTTTTTTTCAGTTGACTTTTATTATTAGAATTATTGTTCAGGACGTTGATTAGGATACCTACGAAGGAAATCTCGATGAGGTTTAATTAGAGACTGACTGCAAATATTTGTTCCTATTAGAGACGACCCTCCGAATATGAAATAGGTATTTAATATGGAATACTATATTATTTTATGAAATATGTATCTACTATTTATTGGTTTCTGTGGAAACAATAAAAATATTTTTTCAGTCATATAATACACTTATTGATGCTCCGTTATCATTTAACGTAAATTAACACAGTAAGTCATATTTAACATCATTTCCATATTTGAAGCATCTCTTCTACATGATTCAATATTATAAATTTTTAGGATGGTGAATATTTTGAATGTCTGGTGTTCATTCAATTATTTTTTAGAACAGAAAAAATAAATATAAAAAGTGCAAAAAATAAATCGTTTGATAGGCCTTTGATTCCTATCTTGCGTTGTTGAAGCATATGATAAAATGAAACCAAATGTATAAAAAATCACAGCGAATAAGTTGAATGTCATACTGTAGAAACTTATAAACTGTAAAACTGGTTTATTGTTACATATCCAATAAAAAACATACATTTTTTATTATTTTTATATTTATTTATTAAATATAAAACATAGTTAAAATTAAGATAACACTAATACTTAAAAGTTAATACTAAAACAAAATTACATTATTATAGTTAAGACAACTATTAATAAAAATAAAAATGACATATACACATATCAACTCATAGTAGAAATTGCAATAAGTATAATTAGTTTATATAAAATTTAACCTGGTTAAGTGAGTTGTAAGTAAATCAAATTCATTACTAAAAAAATTACATTTTAAAAGCATACGGTTAAATGGTGAATAGTGACTATAATTCTGTCGATGGCTGGAAACATAAAATTAGAGAGCGGAACGCAAGAAAAATTGTGGAACATTCATTGCAATCAAACTAAGGATATCAGGACAATCAATTGTGTTATTAATTAGGCTCTATATCCATGTTATGTTGGTCATACGTCTCTAAAATTTTAAGTTACACATATTTAATTCAGTTGCTGTTAAACATTAAAGTCCCGATCATACTTACTATCCGTAAAAATCTATGATGCAATTTTTCTAGTTTGTTAATCAAAGTGTTTTGATAAGGAGACCAAATAATAGATCCATATTCAATCATAGATCGGAATTTTTAAATTAGACAATTGTTAAATTTAGATCTAATTTATAATTTGATACAAACATCTTCATAGAATTTTAATAATATTTTTTTTACTTTATTTAACAATTAGAATACTTAAAGGAGTTAAATAATATTGCGCCTTTCATTTCTGGATAGCCTTAAATATGTATTTAAATAAATAAAGAAGCGTAATATTGTGATTGGAATTAATTAGTATGAGCAGTACTATTTTATGCCCTACCTTTTTGGTAACGTATAAGCATTTGGGGTAAAGTGTAAAACTGGAAACACTAGTGTGTATTAATTGTAATATAATTTGAATTGTGCTATTTCCAGTGACAAGCCAGTTGTCGAACTCTAGTCTGGATAGAGATCATTACTAAATATATGTAGTACGTAAGAATGATAGGAAACTATATCTTAGAAGTATCCTCTACGTGTATATTTGCCAGTCGTAAGACTAAGTCTTACTTTTTTTGGTAACGTATAAGCAGTAGACGCAAAGGATATCAAGAGATGTATTGTGATAATATTTAATAATATTAACCAGGTTAACTGTGTCCGCGCTAGTCAAGGATTAATGCTGAGAAACTCTGGACCACCACAATATTTTTGATTATATTTTAAATGTAGGCAGACATGGAATTTATCGAAAATATTATTAGCAAAAACCTAGTATAATATGAAAAGAGTTTGAAAAGTATAAAAAAATTAATTAATAGACGCATGTCCCATTGTAGAGATTTTTATTAAGTGCGTATTTTATGAACGACATACATTGTCGAGGTAATGAAAGCGCGCATTGATGATTAAGATTTAATATACACACAAATCTAATTAATCGAAACAAACGCAAACGATTGTTAACACTGAACCGAGAAGCACTAAAAAATTAATTCAGACAACTAAGAAAGGAAATAAAGGCAAGCGCGATTATTTATTTGCATGTTTTACTCCTCAAAAATTCACATAATAAACAAGAATAAGAGAAGGTGAGGTAAAGACATTTTGTCATTCGATAATTCAATATGGTTTGATTTCGAGATACCAAAAATTAAATACAAGTCCTTCTCCTCCGCCTTTATTTATTTAATTTTTTTAGCTTCGATGCGAAGCTGAGAAGGTATTGGTTTTACTAAGATGTGTTTGTTTATTTTTTTATTTTTATTTTTTTTTTTATTTTTTATGTGTGTTACCACTTTTTCTCAGCTCTCACCGAACCAATTTCTTTCAATGATACGTCAAAAGATCACAAATTGTATCTAGTCGAAGACATTACCCTCAAAAATTGAAAAAAATTCCCTCGTTCCCCGTAAATGGGGGAAACCTCCAAAAAAATTACAAATTTAAAAATCGTTAATTTTCGAAATTTTCAAAAATTTTTTTTACTTAAAAGTGCCATAACTTTTTCAAAAATAAACATATCAATATAATTCTTTTTTATATAGATGAATAATATCATTACCTTTCATTTGGTATATTTTTTTCATAAATTTAACCCTTAACCTGCCCACAAGGGGGGATTTAAAATGACCACTTTTTCAAAAAAAATGAACTTTTTCAACTTAACTTTTGAAAATGTTCCGGAAAGTCTGACACTTTTATATATATCTTAAATTAAAGCTAATGTAATTAACTTTATTATGCTAAAAAAAAATTTCGGACTTTATTTTGTCTTCACGGTGAAAATGGCTACCGAATGCTATTATTGTGTGAAAATTCTCGATTTTGTATTTTACATTTTTAACTTTATTATGCTATAACTTTTTGAAAAATGAATGGATCAGTACAATTTTTTCATGAAGAGTAGTATTTATATATATCTTTCATTTGACATACTGTTTTGTTAAATCCGACCATTTCCCTATATACGAGAGGGGTTCAAATCTAAAAAATGCATGTAAAAAGTAGAACTTTTTCAACTTAAATTTTGAAAGTGTTCCGGAAAGTCTGACACTTTTATATATATCTTAAATTAAAGCTAATGTAATATACTTTATTATGCAAAAAAAAAATTTCGGACTTNCATATACTTTATTATGGTAAAAAAAAATTTCGGACTTTATTTTATCTTCATGGTGAAAACAGACATCAAAGTTTATAAAAAAAATACGATTTTTGTAAAAAAATTCATTTTTATATTTTTAACTTTATAATGCTATAACTTTTTGAAAGATGTATGGATCAATATAATTTTTTTTTTATAGATGCATGATGTCTTTACCTATCATTTGGTATATATTTTTTTTATATCTGACCCTTTACCTGCCCACAGGGGGGGATTTAAAATGACAACTTTTTCACAAAAAATTTACTTTTTCAACTTAAATTTTGAAAGTGTTCCGGAAAGTCTGACACTTTTATATATATCTTAAATTATAGCTAATGTAATTAACTTTATTATGCGAAAAAAAAATTTCGGACTTTATTTTGTCTTCACGGTGAAAATGGCTACCAAATGCTATTTTTGTGTGAAAATTCTCGATTTTATTTTTTACATTTTTAACTTTATAATGCTATGACATATTGAAAAGTGTATGGATCAACATTATTTTTTTATGAGAAATAATATTTTTTAATAATCCCTTTTTCATTCTACATACTTTATCTTAATTAGGATATTAATAATGAACTAGCAGATCATGTAGCTTTTGGAATAGTCCACCAATTTTTTAAAATTAAACAGTATCTAAAGATTTGCATCGAAGCGTTTTTTTTTTATAGTGATTTTAATCACTGTCAGATATCATTATACTTGATCCATCTATACCACGTCACCACTGTGCCGCGACCCCCCTGTGCTGGGTTTTTGTTTATTACAAAACTATGTTTTTAGCTAAATAATTATTTTGTAATATTTGTGAAAAATTACATCTAAAAGGTTTATTAATTATTTAGTTTTTTTTTACAAAATACGTATCTCTTGATTTATTGTTATTTAAAAACAATAGAAATTAAATACACCATTGATGTTTCTAAAGTATGTTGCAACGTAATACATTCAACAGAATTATAAACAATGATGTACACAGAACAAAAATGTAAAAATTCACTTGTGTTTTTAGTTTAAATAAAACACATTGATTCTTAAACTTCTTTTGTGATGTCTTGATTTTCTCCCGTTTACAAATGAATGCATAATACAACATTAACGGTAACAATAGACATTTTATCATGTTTTATGTATATAACGATTATGGAAATCCGTGAGAACATAGTGATATAGATAATTCAAACATTTTTAACATATTTCGGATGTAATGTGACCCAGCGAATAAATCATTTTCCGTACAACGAAGGAATTAAGTCGTTTATTGTTAGTACTTAAGTTAAAAAAAAAAATAACAAGACATACTTATTTAAAAATAAGAATTTGTATTTACAAAACACATTACCATAAAAACAGAACTTCTGTACTTCTCAACGTCTGTACTCATTGGAGATATTATTTATAAGTAACCTATGCGAACCTTCTTGTTGTCTAATAGAATTGCAATACGCTTTAACACTCGACAAACATTAGGAACAATGGAATACTTTATTTTTACGTAGTAAGTGTACATTGTAATACTATTAAAATGTAATTATATACTTAAACTAGAGAATGAAAAACAAATTATTTTTCATTACGCCGTTCTGTTTTATATAATGGTTATAGTTAACGATATGAGCCCTAGGGTGTCTTAAAGTTTGCTTCTTTGGTTCAAAAATTAAAATAAATAAAAAATTTACCTAAGTTTTTAAATAATTATTACTTTTCTTAAATAAATTTCAAGCACCCCCAGAGCAGTACTATAAGTTAAAAAACTTTTTATTATTGTTTGTTTAAATATAGTGTTGTTGTTCAATAAAGGGGTTAGTCTAAACGCTTTGGTATATTATTTAGACTTGAAGAATAAATAAAACAAAAAATTATGCAGTTCGAGCATGTTTAGAACCTAAACTACCACTTTAGAATTGTAGCCATGTTAAAATAACATTGTTCTTTTAAACAAATTACAGTGGTTGTAAAATTAAACGTTTATTTACTAACAAAGGTAACATTTCTGTTGCATAGAATAAATATGGTATGATGTAATTTTGAAAGACGTGAAAAGGTGGATATTAAAAACGAATCATTACATGTATTTGGGTCATGTTTAAGAGAAGAATTGGAAAATGAAAAGAAAATGGAGCAATTTTTAAATGAATGTGTTGCCTAAAAATCTATAATAGAAACTTACATAATCAATTTATATTTACTAATAACTTCAGTCTCTTATAGAATGACTTTGAACATGTAAACTTAACAAAGAAATAAAAGTTTATAATTATTATCATATTTTTTAGAATACAGTTCAATGTTGATCGATTGGTATGGCAAAAATAATTTTAAACTTTGGAGTATTTACAGTCTATTGTAAAATTATGTTTTCCTTATAAGATCAATTCTTTTATCATGAAGTAGTATATTTTTATAAAAATATATTATATATGAGAATAGTCTGCAAAGTTCAACAGTTGGAATTAATCATCTGTATATGACGGTAGACAATAAGTTTATGATAGTATGCTTGTTTTTAGATTTTCCTATTAATACGTGTAGATAAATTGCATATACAATAGGCCGTGTTATAGTTTTTTACATATGAATAGAAAAAATAGCTTTGACTTTCAAAGCAAATATGCAACAGCTTCTTAAACTATATCGTTATATATTTTTTCAATAAATTCAAATAATATTAGGTTGTTAGGTATAAGTTATTATTGTTATTTTTTAATTAATCAGATTGTATATTTCAGCGAGGAATTAATATATTTAGGTATGTTGTAGGTACTGGAGTTTATTTCTATTGTACTGAACTGTATAGGATTTCCTATAATAAGCAATAGCTTTATAAAGAAAATGTCAAGAAATATAATATTGTATTTGTACACTAATTACTTAAAATATTGTCAAAAAAAAAAATTAACGTATACTTCCTACAAATCAGAAAGATACAAATTGATGACAAATAGATGTGTGTGGGTTTTGAATTTTAAGTGTATAATGGATTTAACATCAGAATTTTAAATCATAGCACTTCTAAGGCATCCAAAGAAGATTTTATTTTTATATTTAAATATTTGACATGCAGTTTTGGGTATTTCTCTACATCACTGGATTCACAAGAAGTTTCTTGACACAGAAATTTCCGTACTAGATCGTATAACAATGTTCGATTTGCTCACAAGATTTCCTATGCATATTTGCTTTGTTGGCGGCTGTAATCCACTAATGTTATCCATTCGACTGAGAATTATTCATGGCGAGTCGTCTGTGCGGCATTGTATGCTTGTGTGTGTGACAACGAGCCTTTCACTGTGTACCTACCCTTTGAGCTGGTGTTCGACAGAAAATTTACAGTGCAGGGGCTTATACATACATACATATATAGATATATAGTAAACCATCTTTACAATAGAACAATTCCCTAAGCTGTATAATGCACTTGGCGACCGGAGCTTTATTATTACCACCATCTCGGTCTCTTTCACCAACCGATTACGCAAACTCTACAGGAAATACACTATGTTACTATTATATAGGTATTTTAATAATAAACATCAAACTTATTTGTCGCAATTAATCAACTTAAATTCATTAGAGACACAAAATCGGCACAATAATATGTAAGCCCAATCACAACAATACTATATTTGCTAATGTCAAAATCAGTTCCTTCTTTGTTATTGTTAAAAAAAAAAAAACAAGCTACGTATTTATAGTAGTCTCCATTCGAAAACTGGAAAGTACATTGTTGTAATTTCACAACTAATTTATTACAAAATATACTTGTCCAGAACGTTCTACTATAAAGACAAATTAATAAAACAAAATAAACTTTGTTCATCGTTGGCGTTGATTTTAATGAATTTTTCTCATTCTATCATGAACCTTAGAATTATTTTAATTGTAAGTTTATACTCGAAAACAGATTCGGTTGATTTAAATGTTTCAGAGCCAGAGAAAAAGTTTAACGACTGAGAAATGTGTTTTTAACACATTTAAAATTACTAGATCTCATTGTCCTTTTGAATCTTGTTACACTCTCTATTTATCTTTATTCTTTGTGCTAAATAATGAAACGTTGTCGTTTTATAAAACACTGATAAAATCTGATAGAGAGATATAGTTTTTATTATTTATATCGATTTAGTTGAAGCCTATATATTTTTGTAAATCCTGACGTTTTATTAAAAGTAAAACAAAACAATTCTATTGTGATTTTATGATTATCTTTTTAGTTTTATGTACAATAGCTCTTGGTACTCATTTATTGAGATATTTATGTATGGTTACTCTTTAGTAGGCACCTAACTAAATCACAGTGTAAATTAATTATAATTTGTTAGCATATGCATTAGCACTTCATATGTCATACAATGAGATATTCTATCAGCAGTTTAAAACTGTTTCAAAATTACTTTAATGCGTTTAGTACTAATAGTATAGTGAATAATTTGCCGTTTTCAAGTGATGTTTTATTCAAGATAACAATGTCAACTAAGCTTATTCCAGGAAATTATATGACAAATGGTGATCTACGAACCATTTAGAGACACTTTGTAGTTTTATTATGGCTTATCTACAGCGTCATATTTTGCACCTCGTTAGTTTTGTTTTGACATGTGTACGTTTGGATAAGAGACAATTAAACGAATAAAAATCATCAGACGTAGATATGGATCATGAGCCAAATCATATTATTTACAACAATACAGTTGAACAAACATTTTGCTTGTTTTAATCATTCATTTTCAAGGCTCAGAACTTCTATCATTTGCATAGTTTTTTTAAAAGTTTCTAGAAATACCCATATAAGTTATACATTTGTTTCAGAAAATCAGTAAATTTAATCCGAAACTGCTATTTTGCTTATTTTGTGTTTTTAGTACTGTAGTAGAGAAAAATATTAGGCACGTCAAAACATAGTTTCGATGCGAAGCTGTGATAATATTGATTTTACCATGACGTATTTTTTTTATCTGTTCATAGGAATATTAAAATCTCACTGGGATGATTTTGATGATATGTAAGTAAAGTAAACATTATGTTTAATTTAGTGAAATTTATCAGCGGCAAAAATCGAATTTTTATTTTCGAATTTAATTTTAAAAAGTATTTCAATATTAGGCAGCCATCGAAATTTTAAAAAATCAGACTTTTTTCTGTATTTTAAAATTGAAACAATATTTTATTAAAAATTTGGATTTTTATGAAATTTTAATACAATATACTAGAGACAATAAGCTTTCATTCGTTATAAAAAGTCTATGGAAATCTAAAGTACAAGAAAGGTGTAAACGAGATCACCTACGCCTTTTAAATAATTTAATTTCAATTTTTGAAATTATTTCAAGACGTTTATATTATTATATTATTTATATCAAATTAAAGCTTATAAAGTGAATTATAATATAAAAAAAAAATTATCCACAAAATTTTTACTTGGAAAAATCAGTCAACAAAACAGAAAAATACGCAATTTTTGTTAAAAAAAATACTTGGTTATTTAATTTTGAAAATGTTCCAAAACGTCGGTTTTCTTTAAACCTATACCAAATTAAAGTGGTTTAAGAGTTACTTTATGATGACAAAAGAAAATGACAAAACGATTCTGAAGAATTTGAACGAGATTACAAGTATATAAATTATTATAAAATTTAACAAGAACGCTCTACGAAGCATTTTTTATGATAGTTATGTCATTGTCATATATCATCTATATTTGTCCCTATTATGCCACATTTTTACTGCACTGTTTTATTTTTTTTTACTAATATTGTAATAGAAAATAAAAAATTCGGAGCTACAGCACATTTTCATTTTGAATTAAATAATGAATATATTAATATTATAATATATGATTATGTATATTTCTATTTCATACTTATGGACTTTATTCAGTATTTACTATAAAAACTCAAAATTTCACCTAGGAATATAAGGATTCTAACCCGAGTGTTAATTTTTCTTGAAAAGGTCTGTCAGCTTAAATAAATGTTCTTGTAATCCGTTATTAAAAATCTTTGATATTTTGATTCCATTTGGAAACTTAATGAAACCCAGCACAATGGGGTCGCGGCACAGTGGGAACGTGGCATAGTTGGGCCCAGTATAGATTTAATTGGACAGTGATTAAAATCACTATCATAAGAAACGCTTCGATGCAAATCTGTAGATTGTGTTTGATTCTAAGAAATTGGTGGATAATTACAAAAGCAACATTAACTTCTATTTCCTTAATTATATCTAGATTAGTAATTCTTAGATTCAAAAATATAATATATAATTTTTATAATTAATTGTTTTCAAATTATTATTGATTTTGATTTTTAATATGTTAAAAGTAAAAATTTTGAACCTACTTATTTTTGTCCTTTAAAGCGAAAGTTTATAATAAAAAAAAAAATTATTAAAAAGATTACTCAATTGACTGTATTATAAAATTTGATAATTGTAAAAATCCATTGTTAAATTGAGGTGAAACTATAAATATTTTTTTTTTTAGATTTATGATTAATATAACAACAAGTTTCAAAAAAATTTAGAATGTTATAGATTGGTAATAGCACATGCAAATAAAGTTAAAAATTAACAAATTACAGAGTAAATAATTTTACTTTGTAGTTGAATACTTTTATTATATCAAATCTAATTCTATAATTAAAGCTTTTTAAGCTACTTTTTATTTGATTAAGGGATTTTTTTTTAATTTTTGAGGGTACTATACTCAATTAAATACGAATTGTAATCATTTGACATATCGTTGAAAAAGTAGGTTAAGTGAAGGTTGGAGAAATAGCAGCCACAAAAAAAAAAAAAAACATAGTAAAATAAAATATATACATGAATAAGAAATATCTTCTCATGAGGGGAGACGACAGTGATGAGATCCTTGATATTTATTGAAGTTATTGAATCTAAATGAGAAAATAATCAAATGATTTGAACTTTTTTTCTAACTTAAAAAAAATACAAAATATTCATTGCCACAGGCGGATTCGAATCTGGTATCCTATGCGCGAAGGACTCAAGTGTTACCATTCGGCAACAATTTATTGCTTTCGTCGTTTGATAAAATTGGCAATTCAATTTAATTCAAATTTTAAAGTTACTTTTTCGATTTTAAAAAAATCGATTTTAAAATAAGTTAAACTTTTTATGTCTTATGAACTTTATTCTATGCCAATTAAATTATATAATATTCATGAAAGTCAGTGTATTTCCTTTGTAAGATAATTTAAAATAAAATAAAATACATAACACAGAATTTTAACACAAAAAAAGTATATCTTTGATTGCGGTAGCCATTTTCATCAAGAAGAAAATTTATAATTCGAATTTTTATTTTTTGATAGTAAAGTATATAATATAAGCTTTAAATGAGGATTAAGTAAAAGTGTCAATATTTCCGGAACATTTTCAAAAACTACATTGAAAAAGATTAACTTGTTTGCAAAAATTGATATTTTGAATTCCTCCTACGAGCAGGTTTAGTCAGATTTTCAAAAAAATTATATCTAAGGTTTCAATATAAAAAGTAAGTAAGTTAAGTATTAAAATATTTCATATTAAACTATGATTTTTACATAAAAATTACATTTTTCGTGAAATTCGACGGCCATTTTCCTATAGAAGAAAAGGTGTCGGGGCAATTATTTTTTTGAACTTATAGTATTTATTGTAAACTTTAATTTGACATATGTTTAAAGGATGCAGTATTTCCGGAACATTTTCAAAAATTAAGTTGAAAAAGTTAGTTTTTGTGAAAAAGTTGTTATTTTAAATCCCCCCCAATGAGCAGGTTTAGTGTTAGATTTTCAAAAAAATGATATCAAATGAAAAAATATCTAAGGTTTTAATATAAAAAATATTAAGTTGATTTGTTAATTTTTGAAAAAGTTATGATAGTTTTAAGAAAAAAAGTGAAAAAAATGACGAAATTTACCGATTTAAAAAATTGTAATTTTTTTGAAATTTCCCCCATTTACGAGAAACGAGGGAAAATTTTCAATTTTTTATGAGTAATGTCTTGAACTAGATACGATTTATGATCTTTTGACATATTATTCATCAAAATCGGTCCAGTGAGATCTGAGAAAAAGTGGCAACAGACATAAAATAAAAAAACATGATAAAATTAATACTTTCTTAGCTTCCCATCGAATCTAAAATTGCATAAAGGCATAAAAATGTACAAATTTAAATAAAGCCGTAAAAATTTGTATTTTTTTAAAAAAAGCTATTGAATAATTGCATAGGTAAAATATATGTCTTTATTGTTTGTGTTTCATATACTTGAATGATTTTTTTCTCAAAACTTCCGGTTCAACAAATTTAAAACAAATACATATAAAGATATCAAAAAAGATGTAGGTATCATTGTTTACAAATATTAATGATAAGTAAATGGTGATTTAAAATTTTTAAACATTATTTGTGACTATTTTGACCTTTTCAGTCACCAAAACCTTGTGTTTTATGCAACATGAAAATACCTATCATAGTAATAAACAGTACAATCAGTACTTTCAATCTAATGTAGATCAACGGTCGTAATTGATTATTGGAAAGCATTCTGTAGTTATCTAGCCATTAATTATTAAAAAAAAAATTATTTTACTATCCTTACAGTAATTTTACTCAGTTTTTTAAGCAATTAGTTGAAAACAGTTTAGAATTTCAATTATTGATAGACCTTTTTCACTGAATGTAACAATTTGTCAAAGCTACATTAAATGGCTAAACCGGTTTCCACAATTTCTTTAAGCAGACGAGTACTAGAATGTCAGAAAATTTGAACCATAACTGACAACATATAATGGAAGTTCTTAATAGTATGATTTATAGATTAGTTGATATTTTTATGAATGAAATAGATTTTGATTAAGAACTGGGTGTTATAATAAAAATAGCTAGATTTAATGACGAAATCGATATTTAAAAATTACCTTGAACATAAAAGTGACATTAACAAAGGAGGTTAGCTAGCACACTGACTAGCGCAAGAAAACAAAAAGTTATTAGGACACCCTCCATTTCAAATTATCTGGACATTTCGAATTAACTAGAAATTTTGTATTACTTTAGCAATATCTAAGAGTAATAATTTAAGAGATTTATTTGGTATTCTAAAGATAAAATAAAAAAAGAGTGTTTTTAATATTTATACAATTTCTTTGTCTCTCAGATACTTTTTCAGTAGTATAATTTATAATATGTCTAAAACATAAAATAAATTAAATTAAGAATAATTATTTAATGCAATTTACTATTTTTTATTCAATGAAAAATAATTATGTCTGAAAAAATTTTTAATATTGATTTATATATTTAAATTGTATAAAAATTACAGTATTTATTTTACTGAGTAAAATTAATAATATTTTTAGTGATGTATTTGATATACTTTCTTTTAAATTAAAGTGCACTGAGCGTGTCGCACTTTTATGAAGAAATTAAAAGGTCAATGGGATGGGTTTCATTAAACGTTGTTCATAAAACAATTTACTTGTCTTTGAAAAACACTCGTCAATTAAATTTAATGAACAATTGGTTAATGAAGAATTATAATATTTTTCATTTGTCAGTTGTAGAATAATTTTTGAAAGAATTGAAATCTTAAATAATATTTTCTAAGTTATTATTTAATATTTTCAATTCAAATATATTGTTTGCAAAAATTAGTTTTAAGTCTTGTAAATTAAAAACGTTAACAATCTCATTCTTAATATCATATATATGTACATTAAAATTAAATTACATAAAAATTACATTAAAATTGTGTATACTTTTAATAATTATAAGATACAAATCGGTAGAATTACGTCGACGTGACATAGTTAGGACAAGTAAAAATGTTGTGCTGACAGTTATTAAAGTTACTATCATAAGAATCACATTATTCAAATCTGTAGATAATGTTTAATTTAAAAAAATTGGTGGATTATTCCAACAGTAATATGGACTCCTATTTCCTTAATTATACCTTGTTTTAGTTGTTCTTTCATTTATAAGGATAATATATGAATAAATACTTATTATAGTAGTTAAATTTAGTATGAAATTGATATTCAATTAGAAACTATAAAAATAATAAAGTAGTTGTATATTTCTTATACTTTAATACGTACAAAAATTTAAAGGAATTGATGCAATACTTTTAAAAACAAAAATTTTTTTACTTGTTATGATAGATTGACATCTCATTATCAATATTATCTATTAAGCAATAAACTATATTGCTTAATATATTGCGCACAATGGACCAACAGGTCTGAGTGCATGGGCATTATGTCCACCTCAATAATAACTAACTAAGCAATAAACTATAATATAATTATAATTATTATTTATCAAGTAAAAATGATGTCGTACTGTTACACATGAGTAACATCATTTCTATTATCTGTTATGCATTAAACTATATTATTTATCTAAACTTTCATATAAATGATAAAATTAATATAAATAATAGTATGAGTTAACATAGGTATATCAATATTGTAGTGCAATAATTAATTATTGTCCAAAATTGTGTATTAATTTTTTGAGATAACATGTAATAAATAATACAAATCAATTTAATGAAGAGATAATAATGACGTTTCTGATACCTTTTTTATATGTATACAATTACAAAAATGAGCAAAATAAGTATATAAAAGGGACCCAAAAAGGCTTAAATATCTGGTAGTATACTCTCATTAATCTCAGTGTTCACTCAGTATACTTTCGCAAATCATTGATTTCACTTATTTAATTCATATGCAAGAAGTGAACAGTCACATCCAAGTTTAATTCAAATAAACATGACGACTTATATTCATTTCTGAACATTCACTGTTAACATCAAGGTAGATAATACTATTAATAAGATTTAAAATTAATCAATTCTTTTGAGTACATAGTATAACAGGGACAAAGAAAGATTATGTCTTTATTCTTATTTTTTCTCGCTTTAATCCCAACTACTTAGTGTTAGCCACCCTTATCCTAGACATCCTCTTGACACGATCTCCCACATCCTCTACGCTCACATCAGATGTCCTCATATCGCATTCAATAACATCTCTCCATCTCTTTTTTGGTCTTCCTCTACCTCTTCTTCCTTCAACATTCGTTTCTACAGCTGTTCTTACGGCTTCCGATTCTTCTCTTCTCATAACATGACCAAACCATCTGTCTATTTTCTATCATCTTATTCACGATTGACGCTACAACTATACTCCCACTTATATGCTTATTTCTTATCTTATCTTCTCTAGTCACTTCACTCATCCATCTAAACATTCTCATCTCTGCTACACTCATTTTGTGCTCTACTTTCTTATCAACCGCCCAACACTCTGAACCATACATCATAGCTGGTCTTACTACAGTCTTGTAGAATTTACCTTTCAGCCTCATTGAAATTCTTTTATCGCATAAAACGCCAGACGCTTTTCTCCACTTCAACCATCCGCACTTAATCTTGTGTCTTACATTCCGTCAATACCACCGCTCTTTTGCACAACTGATCCTAAATACTTAAAACTTTCCACCTCTCCAATCACGTCCTCGCCTATTGTCTTATTGCCTTATTTCACCTATCTCGTATTCTCTTTTATCAAACTCGTACTCTATATATTCTGTCTTACTAACAGCTTACTTCAATTAATGCTTACTTATAAGCATTAATTAAAGATATATGTTTAAAAGTGTCAATACTTCTAGAACATTTTTAAAAGTTAAATTATTAAAATTTTCAAAAAAGTTCTACTTTCTATATGCGTGTTTAAAATTTTGAACTTCTCACGTATAAAGGATAATGCTTTGATTAAAAAAAAAAAAAATTCTCCGAACGAATGATTTATATATATAGTATTTATTATAAAAAAATTGTATTTATTCATACTTTTTTAAAATGTCGTAGCAACATAAAGTTAAAAATATAAAATCAAGAATTTTTTCACAAAAATAATATATTTTTGAATACAGTAGACATTTTTACAAAGAAGAAAAGTCCAGAGGTCCTATTTTTTCTTAAAATTATAGTATATTAAATAATCTTTTGTTTAAGATATATATATATAAAAGTGTCAGTAATTCCAGAATATTTTTAAAAAATAAGTTGAAAAAGTTAATCTTTTGTGGAAAAGTTGCCATTTTTTAATTTCTCTTGTGGGCAGGTAAAGGATCAAATTTTTATAAAAAATATACTGAATGGTAGATAAATACATAAGATATCTAAAAAAAAAATTATCTTGATTTTAAAATTGTTTAACAGTTTTAAGAAAAAAATTGAAAATTGTCTATTTTTAAAATTGTAATTTTTTGGGGAATTTCTACCATTTATGGAAAACGAGGAATTTTTTTCAATTTTCGAGGTTAATATCTTTGACAAGTTGCAATTTGTAATCTTTTGACGTATCGTTGAAAGAAATCGATTTGTTGAGAGCTGAGAAAATGGTTAACAGATAAAAAAAAAACCCCAGAACAGGGGGGTCGCGGCACAGTGGTGACGTGGCATAGATGGATCAAGTATAATGATATCTGACAGTGATTAAAATCACTATAAAAAAAAAAAGCTTCTATGCAAATCTTTAGATAGTGTTTAATTTTAAAAAATTGGTGGATTATTCCAAAAGCTACATGGTCTACTAGTTCCTTATTAATATCCTGATTAAGATAAAGTATGTTGAATGAAAAAGGGATTATTAAAAAATATTATTTCTCATAAAAAAATTATGCTGATCCATACACTTTTCAATAAGTTATAGCATAATAAAGTTAAAAATGTAAAATACAAAATCGAAAATTTTCACACAAAAATAGTATTTGGTAGCCATTTTCACCGTGAAGATAAAATAAAGTCCGAAATTTATTTTTTCCATGATAAAGTATATTATATTAGCTTTAATTTAAGATATATATAAAAGTGTCAGACTTTCCAGAACATTTTCAAAAGTCAACTTGAAAAAATTAATTTTTTGTGAAAAAGTTGTCATTTTAAATCTCCCTCTGTGGGCAGGTGAAGGTTCAGATATAAAAAAAAAGTATACCAAATGAAAGGTAATGATATCATGCATCTATATAAAAAAAAATATATTGATTTGGTTTGATTTCAAAAAGTTTTTAAGTAAAAAAAATTGAAAAAATTTCGAAAATTAGTGATTTTTAAATTTGTAATTTTTTGGAGGTTTCCCCCATATACGGGAAACGAGGGAATTTTTTTCAATTTTTGAGGGTAATGTCTTCGACTAGATACGATTTGTGATCTTTTGATGTATCATTGAAAGAAATCGGTTCGGTAAGAGCTGAGAAAAAGTGGTAACAGACACAAAAAAAAAAAAATAAACACATTTTAGTAAAAATAATACCTTCTCAGCTTCGCATCAAAGTTTAAAATTGTAAAAGTAGCAGTAGCACATATGATAGACAAATATTTTTTACTGAATATTTCAATGAATACCTAGCAAGTATATACTTCATTGTTGTAACTACAAGTACAAGTACTATAACGTAAACAATTTTTGATGAAATACATTCAAAATGTGATTAATCAAATTTGTAACTAATTTCGACGTAAAGTGTACTTTTTGATATATTTTCGTTATTGTGCTGTTTATGTTATTAAATGTTTCACTAATTCACTTTATTGGTAAAATATAATATAATGATGCCGTTAAAACTGTGAAGTTCCTAATTATCCGTTAGGCGATTCATTGCATTTCGTAATTAGAAGCACAACTTTGGAAAAACAATTTCCATGCTAATACTTAACTTAAATAATGTTTTGCTTTGATTATATAAATTTACGACTTGACGTCATTTAAAAGTAGAAAATGGTGACGAATAAACGTTAACTTTTCACCCAATACACTTGCAAGACTTAAGATTTAAGTATTTAGACGGGTGAAAATTAAAGAAATAATTAATGTATATCGCGCAATAAGCAGATCAAGCGTAAAAATAAAACTTCGTTAAGTTTAAAGGGAAAATGCTTTTTTGTGTTATCGTGTGACAAATACGATTCAAAGAAATTTTACCAGTTGAACTAGATGGCTTTGTGATGTATTCTTCGCACTCATTAAATATTCTGCCGGCGGTACAAAACTGAAGGGTAGTTACGTCAAAGCTTAAAATCATAAATATAGGTATTGATCATGCGAAGGCTGTCCGTGCACGTTTTACATAAAGATTATTAATTGGATTTGTCTTCCTAGAGAAGTTACAACATGTCGATTTTTCTTAAGTATCCCACTGGACTAGGTTGATTTATGATGGTGCACAGTTGAGAAATGTTGTTTCAACGAACTCTTCAAATCTTAGTATCATAGTCATTGGAGTTCATTCCCAACAGCTTTTGTATTGTTTTATTCATGATTTGCACGATGAAAAATGTATTGCAAATACTCAAATATAATGGTGTATACATATATGATATGAGGTAAAACTTAAGTTTGAAGTCTATTTTTCGGTAACTAAATATTGCTCTGTGCATAAAATACATACAAAAAATAACTCCATATAAAAAATTTTTTTTTAGAAAATTTGGGTTATACAAAATTGTTACATATAAGTGTTTATTTTTCGAAAGTAAAGTGTTTTAATCTAAATGCATATAGACAACAACTTAATAATTCTGTTTTGATCACAAATCACATTAATGCCGAGTAAAGAAAATTACGTGAATATATGGAAAACACGATTACGCGTGACTGAGTCCGTTTGGAATTATATAGAGATGGCGAAGAAGAGATAGTGTCTAACTCTCTCAGAAATAATTACAAATCTGGTATGCGAAAAGTAAGTTTGAAACTGCAAAGGATTATTACAATCAGTTGTTTTGCAAGAAAAAATTATTGTAGTATTTTAAAAGTAGGTGTGCGTATTTATATAAGATCGCTGGTTATCGAAACCGCGTACGCGACTGGAGTAGAAAACACCCTTAATAGTATACAGTACAAATTCAATAATGGTTTTTGTGTAACACATTACAAACTTTGTTCATACGTTCCAATTGATAAAGTCACTGGGCTTATCGAAAAAGACATGTAAAACGTTGAATTTAAAACAGTTTAGAAACTACTCTAAAAAATATTACCCTAAAGCTAATACTTTATTTTTGTTCGCAGTAAATGAGAATTAGTAGAGAGAGAACAAATTAGGAACATTTGTAGTTAAATTAATCAGAGAAAAATAACTTTGTTAATAATTTGGAAAATCAATAGGGAGTATTATTTTATTAATTATTATTATTATTATTACATGTGAAATTGTTGAATGCGAGTAGGCTTGAAATTTTGTCCAATCGTTTCAGTATCGATATGTTATACGTTTTTCCCTCATTTTTAGGGGATACAATATGGACGCCACTATAACAGTAAAGTAAAACAGCAAATAGTACAAAATAACCTCAATTAGGGGTCATGACTGAGGTATTAACTGTACCACAATGTGTCCTCATTAATTTAATGAAAATACCCTACATAGTTACAATTTACAAAAATTAATCTTAATTTGTTATTCTTACACGGCTTTATTAATTGTAATAACGTGAATATTACTGTTGTAATACTTATAAATGATAAATAATGTAATAATTACAATATGAATACAGATAGTCTAAAGGAGCACACACAAATTGTTGAAGGTATGTATTTATTTTTTTTGGCGATTAAAGTAAATTTTTATTTTCAACTAGTGTTAAATGCTGCTTTTTTTAAAATGTAGATTTATTTTCGGCTAATTTTTATTGTATACAAAGTTGAGCCTTAATACCCAATCTTGAATGTAGCTGAATTACCTGTACACATGTCCAATGTACAACAAATAATTTTCCAGGAGATTCATTTGTGATTTAATATTGTATTGAATTAATTAAGATACACAAACATGATATTATAAAAGTAGATTCTAATAATAATCGAGGAAAAACAACGATTTGTAATTATTCAGGTGATTTATCATGATTTAATGTTACATTTGTTAGAATAGAAACTCATTAAAATAGGTTATCATAAGTTTTTGTAGTTCAGTGGTTGGTGTTATATTTGTAGGGAAACTATTTAAAAATTATGTCGGATTCGTTAGTAATTTTATTAAACCAAACTCAAACAAAATTATTTTGTTTGATTTAATTTTTTTTTTTTTAGAATATTTTATGGAATTATAAGTTTTTGTATTTAATTTGAACTAATTTAAATAATTTTGTGTGCAATACATTTATTTGACTGAAAATTTAAATTATGCAATACGTATAATCAAAAATAAGATTGTTTACTTAAAATGAATCAATAATCCAGCTTGTATACCTAAAAATATATTGAATAATATTGGACTTAGTCACAGAGTTCAAAGTTAAATATGATATAATGTAGTGAATTAAAACATGATTTTATATTATTAAAATGGATAATATATAAAATGACACTCATAGTAGTTATATGAATAACTTGTTTGGTCTAGCCTCGAGGTATACTTGGAATTCTATTTAATTTTTTTCATGTTTTACTAAAACTATTTGCATCGTACAGAGAATTTAGGTTAGGGATACTAAAATAATCGAGTTCTTTTGTAAAAGGAATTTAATAGTATCATTTATCTTTATGATAAATTCATATATTTTATGCCATTTTTTTCTATATAATGGTTTGTAATGGCTTTTTTAGTAAATATATTAAATTATAATATTATAATAATCGTTATAAAACTCCGTTTTTATATTTTCATTTTAAATTAGAATCGTATTTATTTTATTGATGCCCTAAAGCAGGTCCAAGAAATTGCGCCGCTCGGGATACTTAATTCTGCTGCCCTAATGACCTTTTTTATTTTGCTCATCAAAAATTTTGTTTTCAGCATTGCTTTTGTTTTTAATTTGAATGAGCAAAAAAAAGGTTTTAAACACTATAATTCAAATTGTTGGATATAGCGCTTCTGGGTCAGATTTTGCTTTAAAAATATAACTAATAAAAACCATGATATTCAGAAAAATTACTTTCTAAATATCGTTTAAAATATATTAAAAATGAATTATTTTATACATTTTAGCGTCACAAATTCGACTTTATAACAATAATTGGCAAAGATTTAAAATTGAATTTGAACAAAATATTTGTTATGTAATCAAAAAAGCTAAACAATTGACTTAGAGTACAAATTAATTAAATAAAACTATTTAAAATTCAAACACCATTTAAATGATAAAAAAAGTAAAATTATAATTTTTAGTATCGAAAAGTAGATAAAGTTTTGATTTTATAAGCTAAAGTTGATATATCGAGCCTAAATAGGTAAAAAGATATAAGTATGGGCTTTGGCAAATATATTATTAGTGTCAAAGTATTTCTAAAAATCTGATGAATCGATCTGTTTCAATCTATCTGATATTAATTTAACTAAAGTTTGAATCCTTCATTGAAAATTCTTCCCTTGCTCTAATAATATATATATCATTTTATTGTTCTCATTGTTTGTAACAACTGACCTGTTTCCTTACTTACTGAACACTTTGTAAATATATTAGAGAATGTTAAGATATCATTTTTTAAATACAAATGGTAACTGTTAAGTAACCATGTAGTATTAAATTAATGATGCTGTCTAGTACTTCATAGACTAACCAACGTTATGACCCCATGGAGTGATTATAGAAAGAATCGATTGCAAAGTGAATGTTTGAGTGTATATGAACTTTGAATAATTCAATTTCTAATGTTAATTGACAAAAGTTCAATGAAAAAGTTTCAAGTTTGTTTAAAATTTTGCACGTAATAAAAAAAAGAGATTCGTGAGGATGTTTTATTTTATAATATTAAATTAGCTAAAGAAAGTAGTATATATGTTGTTTAATTTAAAAAATATTAATACTTCATAATATAACTACCATGTACAAATATTTACTGTTTAATTTGTTAATTTTTTGGTAAAATTTTATAACAGTCTAAAACACTGGTAATTATTATTCGATAAGAACATTGAAGTGAACAAATTTATTTGAAGTTTCGATGGTTCAAGAGTACATGATAATATTACGAAAATTCAATATCTTATTTTCTTGGAATGTGAATTAAATGATTGATGTAATTGTTTCGGTACATTGGAAATTGCAATACATTTGACTGTTTAAATTTTTCATCAAAAGCTTTAGATTACTTTTGGCGTTTCTTAAGTGATCTGAAATATCTGTAAGTGACGTTCAATTGATTTTTAAGACACTGTTTAATAGCTATATTTAGATGTTTAACACGAAAACATCGTTTTTTCTCAAATAAAAAATGTCAGCCATAGGGTTCGGTGATGTCGAAATTACATAAGTTGAGTTTAATAAGTTTAAAAATAACTTCATCGTTGCACAGCAAAATTTTAATTATCTACATATTTCACTTGTTGTAATCTTATGTTAAATAATATATCCTTGTTAACTTTATTTTTTGGCAAAACATTTTCTAAATTTCTGTCATTATTTTAAAATAACACTCAAAAATTACTCCTGTTCTAATAAAATTTATGCCGAAGCGCAAAAACTACTTATTTTGTCGTAATGAACCCATTTTAAACTAGATGAAAATTTCAGGTATTTTTTTATTTTGTCTGCTTAATGTATAATTTTTATTTTAATCAAAATTTTATAGACATTTTATTTTCGTACGCTATTTTATTAATAACATTAGTTGCATTAGTGTAAATTTGTTATTCTAACCTATTTTTAACGAAAACTGAACTTTACTATAACAAAGTTTAATTCTGAGCTGTGTAGGTAGTTCTGTCTGTGCTTTGTCATATAGGCGTATATTACATATTTTAAAATAAGTTAAACATATATCATATGTACATTTAAATGGACGTTTTAAAAAATAATTCTTTCATGAATAATTTAGCTGCACACTTGGAAGTTGTTGACTTGTTTGAAACTAATAGTGTTACTAATAGCGTATCTAATAAGTTCAAACTTTAAGTTGTTTTTCCCAAAAGGCAAAGTTCGGTAAACCTTTCCTCTCTAAGCTTGTTACAGATTTTAATTGAACCTTTACCTTGTAACTAGGGTAAGACCTACATCAATTTAGTGATTGTAGATCTTTAAAAAGTTATTATATTAAAATCTTGATATATAATGTGAAAAAGAAAAATAACACTCGAGTGTCATTCCTAATTTTTAGCTTGGGTGACTTATACGAAAATTTTCATTGACACTTTTTTTACAAATAATTATTATTTGTTGGACACAGATGTCTAAATTTTCATGAATAATTGAAAAATTAGAAATGTTCTAGAAGGTGCTCGTCTTGCCGTTACCCGAAAAATTCTTAGTACAATATATGTATAAAAATTAAATTTTTAAAGAAAGGTTATTCAAGATAATAAAATTACAGAATTATTGTTTGAAGAAAACACAAAACTAGTTTTTCTAGTCTTTAATATAAGATTTCATTAAAGATAATGTACATTCATACATTTTTAAAACATCAAAAAAGAAAAAATTGATTTATGAAATCTGTTAAATAAGAAATTAAGCCTGTTTATTTTCAAAGCATCAAAATTCGAGTTACTCGATTGCACTATTAAATATTAATGCTTGATTGATTTAAGCTACTAACTTATAAAATATATAGAAGAATATATCAAATAGAATATTCTTTAATCTTATGTAAAAAGCTTTACTTATTTATAAGTAGAGGGCGAAATGATGTGCATTTCTACATTTTATTTGAGCCACTTTGTCGTAGAATTATATAAGATATAAGAATTATATAAGATTGTAGAAATTTATTTTCATTTTAGGGGGATTACCATTCAAAAATTGTTTTAAATGCATATAATCCGGTCTCTATTAGTTAAGCATTTTTAATCTATTATTTGAAAGGAGAAATGATTAATAAACAAAAGATTAAATCTTTTATTAAATTCTTTTGTTGAAAGAAAAAAACAAATCATATATGTATGCACATTGTATACTGAAGAATTTCTTCATAACTTACAAGCAATATGATGAGATTTACATTTCGTACTATATTACAGTAAAAAACAGTAAACACTAACCAACTAAATTTAATATGAGTACTTATTCTATATAACTTGAAATTTTTAAAACATTTCTGACTTCTCAGTTGTTGTAAAGTTGATAAGATTTACTAGAATAGTATTCATTAACTCGTAACTTTTTGTTTTCTTAAGAAAAGAAATACTTAATACGTGTTACAAGTTTTACTATTTTACTTCTACTTTAAACACTGCTGTAACTCCATGTATCATATTTTATATAAAGATTTTCATCACTATCATAGTGGCTGTTGTTGTATAGCTTTTGAGAGATTGTGTTTGGAGGAGTTTGGATAAAACGACATAGTTGAGGATTGTGCATGAAAACAAGCAGTGATGGGGTATGTGAAAAATTGAGTCGATTTATCAGCAAACGATAAACGGTCAAATCGACTGTGCTGATAGGGATAAAGCCGGACGTCCGAAAGTCGTTGTTTCTCCGTTTATATTACATTAAATAGTATAGAACTGAATAGCATGGAAACGAGAGATGTTCGCTTTATTAAAACAAGTAAATCGAATATAATGCTAGTTATTCGTTTAACACTCGCATCCGATACCATAAACATGTACGAGAGACTAGAAGAATAAAGTATATAAGTGTTGAAGTTCAAATGTATTAAAAAAATAGATACAATGTGATCGAAGTAGTATTTAAATGACTATTATTAGTATTTTCAATACTTATATAATTAAATTTTAACAATAGTTTATTAAATTTGATCATGGTTGGTCTTGAAAATACAAAAGAGCTTGGGTTCGATACAGTAGTGTAGTTTGTATATTATTAGAAATTATAATAAACAATTGCATGACTGATTTTTTTAGTTCAAATCAACATTTTTTATGAAAAATTAGTAAATCGATTTTTTTTTTGTTCGTTAAACAAATCTTAAAATATAAGATATATTGTGTTACGACCTATTTTTTATGAGGTGATAATATATATATATATTTATAGTTGAAACTAAACTACTGATTTGATTATTGATTCCACGAAAATGTGTCTTCTATAAAATTTTCATGATAGTTTTACTTAAATATTCAATTGATAATAACCACGTACAGTTTTCATTTAAATAATATATCAACTGACAAATGTCGATGCTAAACTGATTTAATTTTCCTATTAATGACTTTTATAACTTGTAAAATATGCATTTCACGTATTGCATGTCCAAAAACATATTTTATTCTGATTACACATTCAATTTGAATTTTCAAGCTTTTTTACTATTAATAAAATTTGACGTAAATTTTTAATTTATTGAATTGAATTTCGTTTATTACTTTTAGATACAAACAAATAGGTTTCGAGTGATATAATAATTATAGAAGTAAAAATTAATTAAAGACATATATTATTAATATGCGTTTCATAAACGTGTTTATAACAATTTATTGATAAATGATACAAATCGAGAATGCATTAATCAAACCATGAAAATAAAATTGTTATTAGAATTTTATTGTTAATAAAATTTAATTTCTATTTTTTTTCGATTTATTGAGCATTTAATTCTAATAATTTATTTTTACATTGAGTCAGATTTGCAGTTTAAATTTTCAAAAGTGTAGTTACTGTGGTGGTTTTCAACAAAAGGAAGCAAATGAAATTTGACATTATAATAATAAAAATAATTTTTTGTGTAATATAAATGGAATTTATTTTTATTTTTTGTAAAACAATAAATATATTTAATAAGTTACAGCAGCCATCGTAGAATAACTTTCAATTCAATGGTGTCAAGTGTTAGAACTCTTTAATTTATAAAAATAAAATCGCAATACTATTGTTTTTTTTATTTTTAAATTAGATAAATAAAACCCCCAAAATTGAATCAATTTATTCGCTTATTTATTTTATTTAGATTTTTAAAACGACTAATTTTTTTACAAAGCGAAAATTGTAATGAAAATTAATACAACATTTGAAATTTTAAACATAGAAGAAATATTTCATTGTATATTCTGATTCACGTTTTGTTCCATCAATTTATTACTTGACCATGACTATTTTATGCACGTATGCACCATTTAAATCAGTCTCATCTATCTAATGAGGCGGATCTTACACTACACATCAAACAACATCATTGAACACATCGATGCAAAAAAAGACAAATTTTAAAAAATATATACACGTGACAAGAATAAAATAACATTGAACGTTTAAGAGCTGTGGTTGGCGAAGCTTGTGAATTATTTATCATCTCTACTACTAGGCAGCTTGTTAAAAAAACCATGTCACTTGGGTTCTATAGAATTGTATCAAATATAGTAGATACAACTCTTTATAATTGTATTACTAATACTTAGAGTTTTTTTAGCTTTGATGCGAAGCTTGGAAAGTATTTATATTTACATTTAACTTTGTGATTCTAATAACTTTTATTTTTTTCCATATACATTCATTAATGTTGCTAAAGTGAATAATAGAAGGTAGGGCAAGCACATTTTAAATTTTACAATCGTTATTCACCCCTCAAGAATTACATGACTTTTTTTTTTATCTTCACTCCTATATTATCTTTTAATAATTGGATTACCTTGATAGGGACATAAATTCGTAATAAAACTAGGTTATTCATTGTTGGTTAATTTTTATTTAGGAAACAATTATTGAGGGTATTCAAAAAATGTTTAACCTCATGATAGAAAAATGTACACCAAAAAATTAGTGCTTGAGTTGGATTTAATATATTTTACAAAGTTTAGTTTACCTTTATTTTTTATTACAGTATATAAAATAGTTTGCATATTCGGATATAATATTTTTAAACAAATAACATCTGAAAACAGACTTGTATTCCATGCCAATCGCCGGGCAATTTAATCGATAAGACTCGTATATTTTGTCTAGTCAATTTTTGATAACTATAGAAAAATTTTATTTAATAGAAGTTAGTATTCAGGTTATAACGTTTTATAAAAAATGTTTTTTTAAACTTAAATAGATTAGAAAGTTTTAAAATTTATAAGGGCTTCAGTACACGATTGTTAATATTTTAATTACTTACAACAGTTGATTTACATGTCAAACATCAACTAATAAACTACTTTTCTGGAGGGCAAGCAACTGATTTAGTGAAACTTAGGAATCGTCATTACTGATATTTGTTAGTTAAAAATAGTCTAATCAAATTAAATATGCAACAGTTATAATATAGAATTACAGTATTCTATTTTTATAAATATATTATCTACTGGTGAATTTTTTTAATAAAAGAAAAGTGTATTATAGAAATACATTTTTTTATACCAATAAACTTCACATGTACTATTAATGTAGCATACAATTTTTCTCTTAAAGACAACCACCGATTTACTCGTATTAGGCCATGGAAACACTCAATTTTCTTATCTGGAAAAAACTTATTATCTTTCTTTTATTATTGTTATGCTTCCTGCTGTGGGAGCAGTTCTTTTTTTTCATTTTCTCTTAGCTAGTCCCACGTCGCACATAAATTTTATTTGTAAGCTGAGACTCCATTCATTCAAGTATATGCAGACCAGATAAGTTTTATACTTAAATGTATATCCCTTGATGTTTAGCTACCGCTCTTTTCATCGTGTATTTTTTTTTTGTTTTCAATTTTGGCTTAAGTCCCAAAAAACAAAAACATTAGATTTGGATTTTAAAAGCAATCATATGTTTGATTGATTACTGTTCTCATGTATAATTATTAGGTTTTAGCCAAGTCTTAAACAAAATAATTTTGACTTAAAAACTTTCATAACTACCGATAGATTTTTATTACGAATTATTTTCCAAATGTATACATAATTGAATCGGACGTTAAAATATTTTGTTTAATAGGTACACATGAGATGCTTCTTTAAAAATAACATTATAATTATACTTTAGTATATATATTATATTCTAGTAAAAAAATATTAAACTAAACAGAATAAAGTGATATATTTATTAGATTTAAGAAATATATACATATATTATGATACCTATACTATATATGCATATATATTTTTTAAGATGGAATAGACATTTTAAGTATGTTTTATCATAAAATTCTCAGTAGTTAAAAATCAATAAAAAACAATTACTAGGAAAACGTTTTTTAAGTGGTGTTTTTATCATTATGAAATAACTTGTAGTTTAAAAGAAATGATATGGTAATTAAGACTATCTTTTGAAGTCTTAATATTTTTTTATATTTTTAATCAATATGTTAGCTTACCATTTAGAATATGAATAGTAATTGCTGCAGAAGCTGACGGTGATCCAACAAGACACGTGTAGTTGCCTGAATGTTTTTTTTGAACATGTTTAATTTTTAAGGTAGATACAACAGTGGTGTAACTAGCATTGCTGTTTATTCTGAAATAATGAAATATTAATAAATTTATAAATACAATATAAGAGTATATGATAAATTTTTTATAAGATAAAATCATATTTTACTAAAAAAAATGGTTTTTAGATACGGCTGTAGTTTTATTTTATTTAAAATTTAAAAAATATGCTTTGACTTTTAGCAAAAATTTTAATGCTTTTGGTTTTATTTTCATAAAGAATATAAAGCCGAAAAAAAAATTATCTGAATAACTCTATTTTATACTAACAATATTGAAAATGCTTGATAACTAAGAAAAATGAACTAAAAATTAATGTTTACTCAAACTGTATTTTACAGAATAATTAACTGATATAGACTAATAACGATTTAAATTGATTGATGAAATACAAAACGAGTATTTTTAATTGATAAGAAATATATTATGCTTTTTATCAATGAAATTCACTAATTATTAATTAGAAATTTTCTCGTAATATAAAAATTATTATTTTCGTAAAAGGCTCATTTCTAACTTAATAAACAGAATAATACACAAAAGTCTACCAGCTTAAAATAAATTTTTGATTACTCTGATTAATGCTCTCCTCGAGACGTTTCGTGAGGTTACTTTAGTTTGCAGGATTTCATAAACATAACAATGATCAGATTAATTATAAAAATAATTCCAATAACAATTTTGGTGTCTTTGAATAGCTTGAAACTATTTGTATGAACTATTTCTATTATTCAAGTATTAAAATTATAGTAACCTTTCGCTGATTCCGGAAGAAATTGATTGCCGTCCTCTATACCACAACACTTTGGATCCGTTATGGATTCCGACATGGAATATCTTACAAACGATCTCCAGCGTACTGCCAATTTTGAAAAAGATATCACTTTCATCTCTAGTCACGTCACCAGTCCCGGTAACAGACATTCGTACTATAGGTACTATAAAATAAAACAAATTAAGAAAACAGTTAAACGTTGGTCAATAAATTAATGTATTATAACTACAGGATTAAGTTTATGTTAAAGGTAATTATTGTATTTTACAATTATTATTACGGTTGTTACACTGGTCTACAACAATTTAATTTCATTAACCTTTCGTACGGTCGCCTCGAGCCAGTCGAAATTATTTGTTTTCCAAACATACTCTAGAATTTATATTGTTTTGAATTTTAAGAGAATCGGTAAGGCGGATAGGATTAAGAGGACGACCACGGTTAGTCACTCTTTATTGGTTCTTGGTGGTTGCGGCGGTGTTGACCGCAGTCGTTTTCAAACGACTGGTATGGGAATATTCTATAGGAGGCCAGCTGGACAAACGAGACCCGAGGGGAAACGAAAGGACCAAATTTAATACGCGTCCCTAAAATTATGTGTACACACCGTTTCAATTGGCCCGGACTCTAAGACCTTATTATCATAGACGCCACGTATGTCACTACGACAATCGGAGTCTTTTTTATTTTAGGTAAAAAGTTATATGATTATGTCGCTCAATATTTTAGCTAGAAATGAATCACCATTATTAAGTGAACAAAATGGTATTCAAGTTATCGAGTAAAACTTAATAAATATGTAGTAATATAATAATATTAATAATAAATATTCATTCAATATAAGTTTGTTTAAATCATTTTTTGATTACAAATATCTATGTTGAATGTTTAGGATTCAAGCATTAGAGGAGATAATACAGAAAACGTATATGGAAATTAAATGGAGGTTAGGTGGTTACCAGAGATGGAAACTTTTGTAATAAAATGTTGTCGATTTCCATTAAGACTTTTGAAAGGTTACCTTATCTGAGATTTTAATCGGAACCCGTTTGTTATGAAAACTTTCTAAAACTTTACTTTTAAAAATTTTAAAGTTGTTCGCGTATAGACTAGAAATTTTGATCCGTAAGGTGTTAATTAGAATTATTATTTTATCATTTATATTGTAGTAAAGTTAACAGATATTACGTTAACTCATAATATAAAACAAATATATAATAGTAACAGGAATATCTGATATGATAACGATAGTTGAGATATTTTACCTTGTCATGTTCTACAGAGAAAAATTATTTGTATTTTTATGTCGACAAATAATTTGTACGGGTCACAAACTCTATTTTAATGCAAGTTCGTTAGCTTTGTGAATGCATTCGATCTGTGACATTATCATTGGTGATTTAAGGGCACTAGAGGTTATGTATTTTGCTAGGAACCATTACATAATTTTATATGCGCAAAGACAGTCGCAAATTCAGAAATTTCTATTATTACAGTCTAATCTAGAGGCAACCACTCACCCTTCAGAGGAAATAAGTTTTATATCAAAAGTTGCTTGAGTATGATTACATAATATAGACAAAAGATTAGAAGAGTGTGAAATTTATAATATAAAAGTTTATATAATAAATTTTAAAAGCATTTTAGAAGATAATTATTTATGTTTACAAAAAAAAATTGTTAATGTTAAAAATTAAAATTCGATTTTTAATAAATAATAAATTCAGTAGCAAAAGTTGTAGCTATAACAAGTAAAATCCTAATTGAATAGTTAAGAAATATTACATTGTTTGAAAAGTTATATTTTTATTGTATGTAAAATAAAATGTTTCAAACATTAAAAGGTAAATTTACAATAGTAAATGATCATTTTATACGCTTGCTAATCTAACAAATTTTTTAGATTTCGGTTTTTAACAAAATATGAACCAATATTATTTTATATATTTATGGATATTTCTACTCATTTAAAATGGATTTATATCATCTTAATTTGTAAACAGTTGGGCATTTTAAAATTTACAAAAAATGGTTGGTAAAAAAATAATATATTATATTTGTTTTTGTTATTTTAATTTAAAACAAAAAATGTTCAGCTTATAACAGTGTTATTATAAAATAATTATGGGCGTTTAATATGCTCATATTTAACGATGTTATATAACTTTTTTTAAAGCCATGAAAATAATATAGGTTAATTAAATTTTTTTATTTTTAAAGATAACCAGTTTTTTATACGCTTTAAATAAACAGCAATATTACCATCGACTTTTAGAAAAGTCTTCATAATTGTTGGTGGATGCGTTGCTACTTGACATTCGTAAACACCATCATCTCTATCGGTAATATAGACAATCTGTAGCCTCCAATTATTTGGATATCTAAAACTTAATGAAATCCTTTGATCTGAACTATGTACTTGTCGACCAACAGTTAGTAGTTGTATAACATCTGCTTTTCGATGAACCCACGTCACCTGTAATGAATTTAATTAATTTTTTATGTTCGTAGGTATAGGTATTTTTGTTATTATTTATAATTTTAAGTTTTATAAATTATATCACAACTTAAAGTAAGTAAAATGTACAAAACATATTACAATTTTTCATCTGACTGGTAACTTATAATTTTAGTTGTGTCAAGTAAAATACATTAATTATTTAATAACTCAAAATATAAAAAATATTAATTTTATATATTAATTATAATATTTTTATAGTTAAATTGAAAATATTATTGTAAAAGCTGGAAAAAATTATTATATTTTGTAAATTTAAATTATAAAATGAATAAATAATGTTTAATACATTTAATGTGTTTGTATACTATTTTTTTTATTGTTTCCGCTCAAATAAATGCTTATACGAATTTAACTATTTTGTTCTGTTAGAAATGACATTATTATTATTATTATTGTGAATCAGTTTTAGTATCATATCATCTGTAAATTAACTACTTGTAGTTTGAGCATCATCAATAAAAATTTAATATTTAGATAATACATGATTTGTCGTCAATTCCATCTACTCGATTGAATCGAGAAATATAAATTTGAACTTTTTATTCGAATGTAAACATTCAAAATAATAATAATGTAATGCACGGCATTGACCAATAAACGAGTTATTACTATAGTGATTGTCAATATAGTTTCAGTAGTGAGATGTTGATGGATATACTATACTCGACGAGGAAGTGAAATGTATTGGGCAGGAATTGATGACTTTTTTGGAACACTAATCCACTCTGGCACCCTTGTCACTTTACCCGTACACTCTATACCTTTATTCTCTAAAATACATGCACAATCGGTTTTGACTATAACAACACGTAAAGTGATGCATTAATCTACAGTCTACTATATAGTAGTACACGTTGTATAGTATCCCTCATCTCTGTAGTTTGTTGTAATATTTTAGATTTTTGTCATTTTGAACTATGAATTCTTTGCATTTTAGGTTGTAGTATATTTTTTGTGGTTGGTTTTTATTTGTAAAAAAGGTTAGATCGTAAATTGAAATGACCAAAACAATAGTAAAACTGTCCTCTTTGCATATACATAAAACAGGCGGAAACCAAAATGAACATTGATGCAATGTTTGGTTAAATATTATCTTATGTTTCAAAATAATTATATCCTATACTTCCTATATAAGTGTATCAAAAATGATTTATCAGTTAGCTTATATAATAATAATTTATAATGAATTATGTTGGGTTTTTTAATTAGGTTATTTGATTTAGTTGTTATAAAAACATCTAAATACTAATTTATACAAAGTAAAGTAAAGTAAAGATAAAATTGTGTCGTTTTATGCTAATATAAATTTATTTCTAATATTTTTTAATATTAAATTTTAACGATCTGTAATTACAGAAAATATGTACGAATAAATATGTTTAAAAATCTGATAATTTTAATTCCTATAAAGAAAATAAAACTTATACTATGGAATTCTTTATTAGGCGAGTAATAATGTTAAAATAATTAAATTTTTAGATTCGTCGCGAAGCTGAAAAGGTATTACTTTTACTACGATTGTATTTTTTTTTTATTTTTTGTGTCTGTAACTACTTTTTTTAACTCTTACCGAATCGATTTCTTTCCACGATATGTCAAAAGATCACAAATCGTATTGTAAAAGGTAATAATTTTACCATGATGTGTTTTTTTTGTGTCTGTTGTCACTTTTTTTCAGCTCTCATTGGACCGATTTCTTTTCGATTGAATCGATCGAAATTTTGAAAATTTAAAAATAAATTTTTATTTTTATTATTATTAAATACCAATAGTGAAAAATATTATAAAACAAAATCTAAAAATACA
>NW_026099572.1:76764293-76830656 GCF_025091365.1 Daktulosphaira vitifoliae | reverse complement strand
CCCCCCCCATGAGCAGGTTAAGTGTTAAATTTTCAAAAAAATGATATCAAATGAAAGGGATATATCTAAGGTTTTAGTATAAAAAAAATTATGTTGATTTGTTGATTTTTGAAAAAGTTATGGAAGTTTTAATACAAAAAAGTGAAAAAAATGACAAAATTTGTCGATTTTTAAATTTGTAATTTTTTTGGATATTTCCCCCATTTGTGGGGAACGAGGGAAAATTTTTAAATTTTTAAGGGTAATGTCTTCAACTAGATACAATTTGTGATCTTTTGACGTATTGTTAAAAGAAATCGGTCCAGTGAGAGCTGAGAAAAAGTAGTGACAGACACAAAAAAAAAAATAAACACATCATGGTAAAATTAATACCTTCTCAGCTTCGCATCGAAGCTAAAAATCATAACAAAATGTTTATTTGTACAAAAAATTATAAGAGTTGTCAGTTAGATATGTTCCATTCTGTATATATTGCAAGTACATTGTGTGTGTTGATTAATATTTTCAGTACTTATTTTTTGAATCTGAGAAAAATTGATATAAACACTTTAAAAATATAAATTTTTCCAAGTTATTTTTTGTCTGACATGCGAGTAAATTTTAGTTATTAAAAAAAAACAATTTTTACTTTTTTTAAATAAATTAAAGTAATTGTATGAATATTGACACGTGTTAAATGAACTAAATAAAGAGAACGTTTGTGTTAAAAGGCTGAATTGTTCATCAAGTGGTAAAGGGTAGTTTTGTAACTAATTTTATTAAGCATATATAAATTAAATAAGCCATGACGTACAAGTGCTAAATAATAATAGTAAAGCGAGGAAAGAAAGTCAGTTTCAATTTTGATCTTAACTTTTAATGTTTATATAAATATAAATTCTATAGATGTTCATTTTCAGTGCTATTAATAAAAATCAAAATTATGTTTTTTTGTAATTATCACTGTCCGTCAAGATAAATTTGTTACGTTTTTATTTCATTTAGAAAATTATTCTTAATAATATTTTGGTAACATTATTGTTTTATACAACGAAATCGTTTAGATGGTCAGTTGAAAACATTTCTATGATATATTTTCCGTGACCGCATTGGATCATCTCTGAGTTGTCACATGAATATAGTAAATTCGATGACGCCGTAAAAAGTGTAGTAGCAACTTATCTCTCAAGGGAGCATTTTCAAAAGTATAATCTTGTGTAGCAACCTCATTGCTGATTCTTTATGCTTTCAGAGAACCCTTAGGGTCCATCATGAATTAATACTGTCATCGTAGTCACGCTTCGATCATACTATTACTTCATCAAGGACAACTGAAAAATAACGAAAGCTTTTTGCTCTTTGTGCATTGGTACTTTGAGGCGATTCAATACAATGAAAAGTATTTTGTACTATTTGATTGTAAAAAAAACGGTAGCACAGTGGGGTCGCGGCATAGTGGAGACATTGCATAGTTGGGTTCAGTCTAGATTTAATCTGACAGTGATTAAAATCACTATCATAAGAAACGCTTCGATGCAAATCTGTAGATAGTGTTTAATTTTAAAAAATTGATGGATAATTGCAAAAGCAACATCAACTTCTATTAAAATAAAATACAAAACCCATAATTNGGTCCATCATGAATTAATACTGTCATCGTAGTCACGCTTCGATCATACTATTACTTCATCAAGGACAACTGAAAAATAACGAAAGCTTTTTGCTCTTTGTGCATTGGTACTTTGAGGCGATTCAATACAATGAAAAGTATTTTGTACTATTTGATTGTAAAAAAATTATTATAAAATAAGTATTTTGTAATTCAAAGAATACACATTTTATAATTTTATGTGACACGATTATTTTGTTAATAAAATTAATTTAAATTCTGTAAAAATATACTTTAATGCAATTATGAAAGTAATATGTTAAAGATTATTTACAAAAAAAAGTATCGTGCCAAATAAAGTATTTCCAACTGCAAATGCAGTTTTTTCACATTTTTTAGATGAAAAATATCTTGATCGTATTGGAAATTAATGAAAATATACTATATCAATAATTACATTGAGTAAATGAGTAATGGAACAAGATATCGAGCAACATCAACATGAAGTTCAGACCAGCTATCTTGCCAAGCTTGGAGAACTGTCTAGCAAAAGAGGCCAAGAAAGTCAGAAGTAGAAATGTTATGGCTAAAATGAGTAAAGAAGGGGCAGGTAGAAGAAGTAAGGCGGTCAGCAGTTTTGTTACCTAATATATCGGCGTGACCTGGCACCCAATGAAATCAAATAGATTTATTCTGGAATCGAAGGTAAGTGATCTAATAATAAAAATTTAGGGAGAAAGATGAGTGCAAAGTGGATTAAAAGTAATAAAAAGCAGATAAGATAGTGAATCAGAAAAAAATAGCAAATTCATTAATTGAAGTAGAGCATATAAATGACGATGAGGCATTCCGTGATAAAAGAATAAGAAGATGGGTGGAATACATCCAAGAATGATATATTAAGTTCAGGAATAAAAAAAGAGAAACTAACTAAGTTAGTTAATACAGAACCATTTGTAAATATCAATCATTCAGTCGGGAAATTTAATGAGAAATAATCCTCAAAGAAATTATTAATATAATTGCAGGAATAGAACGGATTATTAAAGGAGAAAATCCGCTGAAATACATTGAAGTATACAATATGGGAGCTAGTGTAAGGGCAAATAGAAGACAATCGAATAGAGGAGTGCGACTAGTATATGTGACAGGCCATGGGAGACAGGGAGAATATACTTAGGCCGATATTGGCAGAGTTTTAGGCACTTAATGCCAATAATTAAATAATTCTAAGTATAAGGAGTAGATATGGTGGTTAGAAGTAGAGAGAGATTTTAGGAGAAATGTATAAGCAAACAAGCGACAGCGGATTTTGAGGGAGAGAGGAGCACTCAACAAAAATACTTTGGCTCGTTGTAGATTTTAGAACACTAAGAATGCTTGCGCGTAAAAAGGAATTTCGTTTTTGGGTATAGGATTCTGAAGAAAATAAAAAAGAGTCGTATTCGACATAACTGCAGATAAAGGATTTATAAATAAGAAGTAATGAGGAGGGATGACAGCACCAGAATGTTCCGGTAATACATCGTAAGAAATTTGCCTAGCGATCAAGAGAATGAAACGAAAATGAGGAAGCTATCTCAGCTTAGGGACCAGTTTACGGCCTAGATCAATAATGCAATTAAAGAGGGGGTAGTTACCTCATCAAGAGTAAACATGGGGGAAACAGACGGTAAATGTTTTCTAGGTGAAATTATTAGTTGGATTTTTATTGGGGCAGTTTTAAAATTATGCACTTGATGAAAGTTAAATAAAAGGATATATGAGTAAGGGCATTGGAATGGATATATGAAGAGGAAATAGAACAATATTGTCGGACACTAAAAAAACGAAAACGTTCCAGTAGCGGTGAGGGAGAGACTTACTTTGTACATGTAAATATTAAAAAGAAGAGGACTAAAGCAGCTACTCTATGGAAGGCCATAGTAGGAGGTACGATTTTATTTTAAACCGGATGGTAAAGTGAAGGTAAGGAAACGATGTGAAAAGAGACGTGTACAAAGTGTCGGGAGTATAGAATAAGAATGTACAAGGAAAATTAGGATAGGAAAGTGCACAAAATCTAAAGCTTCTTTGATGTCAACAAAGATAGCATACAAACCAGTTGTAGTTATCAATGGAAGACGAAGAGGAGAAATTAGAGGTATAAATGGTCATGTAATTTTGAACAAATGGGTGATCAGCTTTTAAATAATTTAATGTGTTATCTGTGTGAGATGAGGAAGAAGGTGAGGTAGTAAAAGAATTTGTGTGGGAGATAATAGTGCGATAGTGATCACTACTATAATTGCAGTCTAAGACAGACCACGACAAAGATCATGAAGTAGAGAGAAATTAAATGGTAAGATTAACCGCAGAAACTATTTGTAAAGATGATAGATTGCACTGTATTCAGAATACACAGATTGTAGGCAGAAATTGTCGATGATATAATGTTAGCGCCATGATTGTAAATTAGTGTGCTCAGGAGCGTGGTGACCATTAAAGTCACTGCTTGTAATAGAATTACGAGAAATTAAAGAAAAAATTTTGTCAATTAGTATAGAAGGAGGATAGCTAAGCGATATGTTGCGATGAGCAGGAAATACAGTTGCAGTATTTCGAATTAATATTAAGATTTTGGACATATAATTCAAAAAACTACTATTAGGTGAAATGAGTATAGTAAAGTCATTCGTTTATAGAGGAAAGTAAGGGGAACTTAAGTTTTATTGCATTTTTTTATTTATATATTAGCAGGATGACTGAGGAAAGGAAAAGAAGGAGAAGCTAGGACTTCAACAATAGATATATTTGTATATTTTGTAACATCAAAAAAGGTAACTGCATTATTAACTAAATTGGAATTTTGGTTTGATTTAGATTACTACAGACAACAAGACATTGTTTGTTGCCATTATATTTTTGATGTCCTTTTGCATAGAATACTCGCTGCAAAATCTATCTGTTGCAGGGTGGTTAAGTTTAAAAAATACGTATGAAGGAGGAGGCAAAGAGACCGCAGTGACTGTAGCACTTCTGTGACAGAACTTGAGGGGATGACCAAATCATTAACTTTTTCGACATTTGACACAACAATGACTTCAGGTAGTTGCAATCCGAGCTGCTAGTTTGAAATTGTTATTAGAAATAGATTTACCACTGCATTTAGATTTTTTGAGAAAAGGGCTAGTTGGATAATTAAAACATTGATTTACACAAATTATCCTTGGATATTTGTGGGTTGGAAGTTTGCAAAGTACTTCCACGGCGTAGTGGAAAGTGGTACTGATCACTTTTGATTGGGTTTGGATTGCAACCAGAGCTCCGATAAGCACTATAATTTGGCCGAAAAGGCGAAACACTGATTAAACATGGGAAAAGAATAGTACACTTTAAAAATAGCTCGGGTAACTACGAACGTACACGAGATGTAAGATAAACCTGTCCTTGCAATATAACTAATATATTGTAACATAATATACATAATTTAATATATAATATTAAACATAGTACTGTTTATAAAAGTAAAACGATATAGATTAAAGCAAAAATGTATTATTTTTAAATGTTTTAAAAATTAAATTTCAAAAATTCTATGCAAGAAAAAAATTACCACTTGTTGTATCTTTAAATTGATTCTGGCAATGAGTTGTTTTTTTTATCCGACGTATTAGTATATTTAACATTGTAATACATCAAAGCTGTTTATTTGATAGTTATATATTGAATTGTTTAGTTTCTAAAATAATTTTTTAGTGACATAATATAAAGGCATGTTATTTTTATATCGTTATTTAAGTACATTTAAGAGATACATGTTAAACAATGTATAATAATAATAATGTTAAAAGTTAAACATTTGCACATTGGTTTTTAAATTTCTGATTTTTATTTTTATTAAACAAAAGTTGTCTATCAGTTTTCTTAAGCAACCTGTAAGATATAAGTTCATAATATTGTTATTATGAATGTGTTAAACTTTTTATAAATTGTTGTATTATTTAGGATATTTACAGATATATCCATGTCTTCATTTTTGTGATGACGTTTCGAATTCGTTGTAGAGTTCATCTTTAGCTCTGTTACTATGTTCAGAAAGTTATAAAAATAGAACACCAGTGGTATTTTTTGTAAAATTCCTTTTATTATTTTAGAGTATTCAATGATTTGCGAGAGTATACCCACTCCCTCTTAATTATGTCACTGTATACTGTAGAATAAAATACTTCAATTTTAGGAACTATGTACATAAATAGTGTAACTATTATACACTCATCATATTATCCAATTTATTTATTTTAATTGATGTTATATTATATTCTTTAGTCAGAATTAATAGTTAAGTTTGCACGTTTTTTACTTAAATCCATTATTAAATTAAAGAAAATAATAATAAATATACAATGAGATTGCATTACAATTGCAATCACTCATGATTACTGAATAATTTTTAACAAGTTGCAACAGGTTAACAATGTACTAATCTAATGCTTTGCGTATTGTTTTATCCGTCTCCATATTTTTAGTAGTTTTAGTGATTAAATTAGGTAGTGCAAAATAAAATAGCCTTGGTCTTTACAGTATTTTATTATCTAATGAGTAAATTTTATGTCTTTTTTTTTTTTTTTTTTTAATACAATTTCTATATTCCAATTTGTCATGAGTTCGTAGACACTATAATACTATTGTTAATTATATAAATCTTAGTACTTCATAAAAAATGTGAATGTCGTTCACATTTTTTTTGAAAAAACAAATGACGTTCACTAAATGCGAATGCGCCTTCATAAATGACGTTTCTCTAAACAATGGAGAAAACGAATGCAAAATTAGTAAGATTTGTTTATTTATTAAATACCAAAAAAAAGAAGACGGAATAAAAAAGAAAAAATACAATATGTGACATAACTTTATTATATCATTTTTGACCTAACTTTAAATATTCGGTGCTGAAAAAGAAGAGCAAAATGCCAAGAATGTCGAAAACAACAACAAAAACTAAATATAAATAAAGGTAACATAATAACAAGTAAACTATTGTCGTTAACTGATAACGTCAATATGATTATTTTTATTATTATTGACAAAAATTTGTATGGGTTATTAACTGATTGTCGATATAAAACAGAAAACAAGCGAGGTTGATAGTATAGTTTCAACCTCGCTCCAAGCAATTGTTGCTTCGATTATGAACTCTGCAACGAATTCGATTTGTTAGTACAAAGCTAAAGACATGAATATATTTGTAAATATTCTAAATAATTTTGTTGTTATTTAGTATACATTTTATCAACTTGAATACATTATATTATTATAAGCGATCCAAGAGATCATTTTTAGGGGGTTTAGAGTAAATTTTGCCGACTGTTGGTGACAAAATTAGCTGTCTAATTAACCCTAATGAGAATAAAAAGTCTATAACATATTTTAAAAATATCGACCACTTATAACTTTATAAACTTTTTGGGTATTGTGACACCCCATACCTTTATAAAATCTCCTGTATATCATACAGTTATTTTTTCACAAGTTCTAAACTTGAATTTCGATAAAAAAATTGTTTAGAAATAAATTATAATGATTTATATTTACTCTTTCAGAAATAATAAGTTACTACGTAAGCCGTAAGTTATACATTTTTCTAATTAGGAGTTTAGCATTAAAAGTTAACGTTTAAATCTAATAATCATTTCTGTGTTTCGAATTTTTACGAAGATGTTATGTAATTTGATTTATTTTCCATCAGTATAATTCTATTCTATGACTGATTTCATGAAAACGATTAATTTAATACTTCTGAATTATGCAAAACAAAAACATTGATTTGCTGAGGGCTTGAGGGAATGACATCTATAAAACTACATTAATCATAATAGGATTTATTTATTCAGTGAGTTCAATGTTATGTTTATTATTTCCATAGCTGCTTGTTTGTAACTTTAGTCCATTTTCATTAGCAGCCGTAATTTTCAGTTTTCCATTATAAGCGTACATGTAGTTCTAAATATTAGTGTATTGCGTAGTATTTATTTATCTCATGCACTATCCGTGTAAACATTAAAAGTAGTGACCAGTTTTACTGTGGATACGAGTGAATAAAAAGCAGTTCTTTTATTCTAACAACTAGTAGCTATTCTTTCATTGTTTTTACTCAATTCGCACCTATAATAGCAATGTAAAATAATAACGCTTAAAGGTAGTTATAATTTGATATTAAAGTACTGTCGTCTACCAATATCTTATACTATTACTATAGGTTGTGCGTGTGACCGATTTGTGTTTAATGTAATTAAGTACCAGTGATAAGTACTAATAATCAATATTGTGCATCGTGTATCATTAGCATAAGAAATGATCCGAAAATTTCCTTACGCTTGTGTGGTGCTTTTAATCATCTTCTCCTTAGCTTCTATTTTATTGATTTGATAGGATAGTTTGGTATTTTTAATGTATATTTTAATTTAATTAAAGGTACAATCAAACAGCTCAATGCAACAACCAGTCGAGTACACTTTAAGAAAATGCTCAGTAAAAGCAATTTGTTGACAATATCTTCAATAATAACAATGCCCAGTTTCTTTTTTTCTTTGATTAATTATCTCAAAAAATAATCTGAATATAAAATTAATTTTTGTACTGGAGTATGCAAAAAGTTGATCTTATCATAATGATTACCCTTATATGTTAAAACACTTCATTGCTTATTTAGACGTTCTGTTTTAGAGTTTGGCTTATATTTCGGAATATGAAACAATACATGATTGAAATAATTTATAAAATTCACATATATGTTACGGAAATATTAGCAGTTAAAGTAAATATGCGAAGTCAACCTAAGTGATATTAAATTTATTTTAACCTCACGCTTCAAAAATCAAGACATAATTACTTTGATGAATTAATCTTATTTAAATTTTTATTTAATGAAATTTATTGCCTAGAATTATTTAATGTATTAGTTTATTCATCAGTCATTATTAGACATAAAAATTATTTCATGTTGAAATAACTTTTATACAAATACAAAGTAGGAATTTGTTATAAAATAATTATTTGACAAAAAAAAGGGGTGGGTGTTCTTAATAAATTACCTTGTAAAATGTTTCGTCTATCAATACGTCAAACAAATTTGGTTTATAATCAGAACAACAAAGATAAGATACAAGATGATTAATTAACTATGTTTTATATAAAACCTTTAAAATTAAAAACATATTATATTGTTTTTTTTTTCAGAAGTCACAATAGCATCCTATGTTTTATAACTTTTAAAAATAAACTTGGTCCTACCTTCTCTCACCCTTTAAAATTGTAACAACATAAGTTTTTTAAAGGCACACATATATGTTTAATATACTTAAAAATATTAAAATGATCTAATTAAGAAGATAACAACTTTTAAATCAGTATTTTAAAAAATATTGGCACTTTTTTTTACTAGAACTTGTGAAATAAAGCCAGTCTTTTTATTTTTATTTCTGGGTGTTCTCGAATCGCACTAATTCCTTTTGCCATAGTATAAAAGTTCTATTCTCTTTTAAAATACTAGTTTAATAGTTATTATCGACAAGTCATTTTCTTAGTTAGATAATTTTCTTATTTTTTAACTAATAACATATATTTTTTAAATAAAAAAACTTGTGTAAATACAACTTTAAAAAGGAGAGAAATAGGACCAAAGTTTTGTTGAAAATTATAGAATAGTGGATATTATTAACATCCGAAAAGAAAAATTATATTAATATATTTCACATTTCTAAAGATAGTTTTATTTAGAAAAATCTTTTACGTATTATAATACGTGAGACATAATTATTGATAACTCTGTACATAGAAAGAGGTGGTTCTGTATTTTAGAGTTTATTATATTTGTAGTTTTTTACACGCGCTTAATATATTATTAAGTTGATGCTACTAATCTCCGGTGTTAGTATTGTTAGAATTTTTTAAGATAGTAATTAAGCATTACAATAATGATTTATTAAGTTAAAAAGTATAGTCAAATCATATGGCTGAAATTAAGATGAATTATTCATTAAAATAATTTAAAAAGCAGGTAATTACAAAAAATTAGCTTTAGATTGTATAAAATGTTTTAGTATAAAAACATTTAAAATTAATCAAACATTTCTTTGGTATAATTACTTGTTGATAATGCAGGAAAAATAATAAAATCTTAAAAGTTCTTAACGATTATTTATAATTATTATTTATTATTTAGTATTAATATTATATTAAATAAGGTTTATTTTGTTATTAAAGTATTCATATTTTTAATATTGATTTGATACAGTAATACATCATAAGCGTAATATGAAAAAAATGTCTGTGAAGGTCTAATTTAAATTTTATACTTCTTAAAAATGTTTATATATATTTCTACATGTAACTTTCATAATTTTTAGGGCTAAGTCTCCTCAAATTACGCTTACAATGTATACTTGATACTCTGGATAATATTAGGCTCATAATATTTCTTAATACACTGGTTGAGAAAATATGATATTTTTATTTGAAGTAGTAATTATTAGAGCTAAGAATAATATGTATTCATAAATTTTGTTTTAACACTTTTGAAAGTTCCCAAGTATATGCAACTTTTTCATAAGATTATCAAGTAAAATAGAAATATTTTTCTTTTTAATAGAAAATAACCTTCCTAAAAACTCAACCTCCAACGTTACTTAGTTGGTAAATTACAAATTAAAAATTTGGATTGAAATTTTATTTGTTAGTGAGCTTATTTCAAGTTTAATTTATGCTAGTTTCTGCATTGATAGCTTTCTTTTTTGATACACTTAATTATAATGATAATCAGTTGAGATAATCATCAAAGACTTTTTTCTTAATTACAATACAATATCATTATATCATAAATATCAATATATAAAGCTAATGAAACACTATGCACCTACAATTATATTAGATTTAATTGAGCATTCATGAATATAAAATTTTTAAATAAATCCAAATCATCCGAACGTTAATAATAATAATTTTTATTGAAAAATTATTATGAGATTATAAGACTTTATAGAATACAATTTATAACAATTTATGATATTTATTATTTTCACTTTCAATTTTACTGAGAATTTTTTTAGAGGTTCATATGAATATACTTTATTATCTATATACGATTAAACAAAACATGTCAAATATAGTTTTTAACCAAATTGGATACTTATAAAGTTAACTATTAAGTAATAATTTATGAAACAACGCTTCAATTAAAAATATAAATGTTTCAGGAATATTATTGAAACAGTACATTATTAAGGGAAAGCTCAACTTCTGACCTTAGGCGTCAAAATATAACCTAGTAATTTCTTGGTATAATAAATTCTCCAAGATATTTATAATGTCTTGTTACACAATTACATATAATATTTTATTTAACCTAACTAGGTGTCATAAATTTCATTCAGTCAAAATATCTTAAATTAATCTTTGTAAAACATTGGTATACATTTTTATAAATGAAAAATAAGAAGTTCTTTGTTCTTTTTACAATTTTAATATTATTCTTAATAATATTACTATTTATTCTTTATACACTTTTAATATTCAAATACTATTTCTTCACGACTAACACAGTCACTATTAGATAAAATTTACGGTTTAAATAAAACACAAACTATAACTAGGTTAATCCACTGCGTAAATGAAATTTTAAATACTTTTGGTGTAATAATGTCACGTCTTGTTCTTGAGTTTTCAAAACCTTGAAACTAAATTACGTCCGCTAATTAATTATCTTAAGTTAATAATTACTATCATTAGTGGCAGTTGAAAAACATTTAGTTTACCAAATTTCGACGATAGTACTTCTGTATTTCTCTAATGATTGTTATTTGCACTGATTAGATGACAAGTTTATTATATTAATTTTATACATGTATTATCTATACCAATGAAACATAATCTCTTAATAGCTACTTATTATTAAGATTAAATGTTTTTAATGTGAAATAAATGTACTCTAGAATTTAATTTCATAAATTAAATTCATAACTTCGATGAAAACGCGTAAACATTACATCGACTCTGTTGTAAAGCAACAAAATCAAAAACTTACATAGAACAGATAGCCGTATAAGTTTTTACATTCTGTCTAATATAAGAGTTACCAAACAAAATAAGTTTAGAGTAAATCACATAACGTAAACCCGAGAAGTCGGTATTCTTAAGTTAACCTTTTTTCAGTTAAACTATATGCAATTATATTATTGTAATATTGGACACGTTTAACAAATATATATTATGTTTAAATAGATACACTGCATTGTTGAAGTAATAACTATCGTACTAGCATAAAAATAATAAGAATAAATAATTAAAATTAGAATCAATACTTTTATTAAATATCTTAACCTAATACACGAATACTAGTGTACTTTATAATTTAAAAGTCCGAACATTTTCAAATAGTTAATTAAATTTTTAAATTATGTATTTCTATGAAATAAAGTTATGTGTAGAGTTTGTAAGATAGAATTTCAGGAACATTTTCCTACTTTATATATTAAATAAACTTTTAGTACGATATTATTAGAAAATCAAGTTTATTTTTTCATAAATAATAAGCTCAGAGATTAATTGAATAAAAGGAAAAATAATATTCCTCTAATCTGTTTAATTTCGAAAAGTTTTAAAAGATATAAAATATTGAAACAAAATGTATGCTGAATTATTACTAAATCTAATTTACTTTAAACTTTTTACGAACAATTTTTAACTTCGTTGTGATACTGTGAAGGTATAGATTTTACTATAACGTGTTATTTGTTTGTGTCTGCCCATAAAAACTCTCAGTTTTAACTGACCGATGTTACTGATCTATTTAACTAGGTTAAAATAATTAAACCTAGTTGAAGATATTCTCCTCAAAAATTGAAAATTATCTTAAATTTTTTTGATCAAGAAAAATATCTAAACAAATTAGTATTGTTAGAAACAGTTAAATTTATTTTTTTTTCGTAATTTAAAATTTATATACATTTTTTTTTTAAACTGAAACAATGAAATTTTTTCACATATACTAAAGATAACACTGGTCTGCAACAAAATCCTCCTTCAGAAAACTATATCATAAATATGTAGATTTTGATGCTCTAAATCTGTTCTCGAAGGCCGATTTTTTCTATCACGTCTCAATTTTTCGATATGAATTTTTTTCGGAAATATCATAAATTTAGGTTTTTTTTAATTCGTTTTTAGTGTTAACATTATAAACAACGTATATACATACGAATTAGTTTTTTGTTAGTCGTAAGACAAAGAAAAAAAGGGCGGAAAGTGATTTTTATAGTAGTACATATGCGCCTGCGGCGTATTCACTGTGACTTTACAACAGTTAGTTGAAAACTCGTCTTTTGATTGTTTACGTTCTATATCAAATATTTTAGTAAGCTTTGCACAAAATTCATATTATATACATATGTATATATATATATTATAAACAGAGATAATAACTATAAAATAGAAATAAAATAATTTTTTCTAAATAGATTCCATTCAATTTTAGGTTATGAAATGCCGCGTACTTGTAAAAATTCTATAGACAGCTTTTGCTATATTTGTGGTGAGTTTACTCTGAAAACACAGCGAAATGCGATAACAGATCTCGTTAAAAAAGCTTATCAGCTTTATTTTGGATTCTCTATCAATGAAAGGGATAAAAGTTGGTTACCAAAAATTTGCTGTAATAGTTGTTCAAGAACGTTGAAAGGTTGGCTTGAAGGAAGTCACAAATCTATGCCATTTGCGATGCCAATGCTTTGGAGTGAACCTCAGAATCATGAAAATAACTGTTATTTCTGCATGACATCAACACGACGGATCTCGAAAAAGAATAAAAATAAGATTGTATATCCAATCCTCTCATCTGCAAAGAGACCAGTTTTTCGTGGTAAAGACAGTTTACCTCCAGTAGCTCCAAAAAATAGCGACAAGATGGAAAATAAAAATACTTCTGGTCTTCAGTCTCAATTGAGTTTCATTTCTACCTGTACATCTTCATCATCATACACTTTATCTGGATCTTCAAGCCCATCAAAAGAACCTTATCTTCTTAAACAACCTGATTTAAATGATCTCGTTAGAGATTTGGGGCTATCAAAATCTAAGGCTCAATTACTCGGATCAAGATTGAAACAGTGGAATTTGTTGGATGAAAGTACAAGAGTCTCATATTTTCGCACAAGACAAGAAGATTTTACGAGTTACTTTTCCAAAAAAAATGATTTAGTATATTGTAATGATGCTGCAGGGCTTCTTGAAGAATTGAGTTTTCCAGAAAATTCTGATGAATGGAGACTTTTTATTGATTCGTCGAAGATTAGTTTGAAAGCCGTTTTACTTCACAATGGAAATAAATACCCATCAGTTCCTCTAGCGCATGCAACTAGCATGAAAGAAAATTATGCAAATCTGGAGGTATTACTTGAAAAAATAAAATACTCTCAATACCTATGGAATATTTGTGCTGATTTAAAAGTTGTCGCTATACTTACTGGATTGCAAGGAGGATACACCAAGTTTTGCTGTTTTTTATGTAAGTGGGAGAGTCACGCGAGAGACAAACATTACAAAGTGAAAACTTGGCCACAAAGAAAAAGCTTGACACCTGGACTTAAAAATGTTTCTCAAGAACCTCTAGTGCCAAGTGACAAAATTTTTTTGCCACCACTCCATATAAAATTGGGACTTATGAAAAACTTTGTGAAAGTTATGGACAAGGATAGTGCAGGCTTTCAATATCTCAAAACAAAATTTCCTCGAATTAGTGACGCGAAATTGAAAGAAGGGATTTTTGTAGGTCCGCAAATACGAGAGCTTATGATGGATGAAGTTTTCAATTCGAAGTTGAAAAAAGCTGAAAAAAAGCTTGGGTGGCTTTTGTAAAAGTGTGTCATAATTTTCTTGGTAATACAAAAGCTGACAACTACCGACAAATCATTCAACAGCTTATTTCTGCTTATAAAGATTTAGGATGCAATATGTCACTCAAAATTCATTTTTTGGACTCGCATATAGATTTTTTCCGGAAAATCTTGGTGCCGTATCAGATGAGCATGGTGAAAGGTTTCATCAGGATATTAAGCATATTGAAAGATGGTACAATGGAAAATGGTCAGCAGCAATGCTTGCTGATTTTTGTTGGTCGATTCACCGAGAAACTTCGATGGAAACGATGAAAAGAAAAAAACTACAAATTAACTTAAATTATATTACCATAAAAAGATGAATATACTAATATTTTTATAACTTGTGATTTTAAAATTAGCATTTTTCGCTGTAAAACTTAGACCGTAGTCATTTTTCACTTTTTGTAATAGTTGTTACTTTAATAATATCGCTTTTCAATTAAATGGGTATTTGTATTCAAAATCTATGTGCTGTATTTATTTGCATGTTAAATTCCGTATTTAGAGCACCAAATATAATGTTATCATGCATAAAAACAATGAGGACAAAAAAAAAATTTTTTTTTGCAGACCAGTGTAATTAAACACTTAACGATTAGTTGCTATGATTATAAATAATTAATCAAAACTTGTATATAAAACGATTGTTTTGTCACCGGTACACTGAGTACTTTAACGATATAGGAAACGACAAAACGATGCAAACNTGAAAACCTAAATAGGTATTGCTATAATTTCTAGAAAAGATTTGAAAGGAATCACGCGTGTCAGAGTTATGTTTTGTATTAAAAAAATAAAAAGAAGTAAAAATAAAGTTAAAAGAACGCTTTGCTTACCGTTTTATCGTAAAGAAGTTGAATTTTACAGTCTAATAATACAGTCGAACCAATGCGAGCTGTAACATTGATAGGACCTGGGCCGTCTTCAAATAATGGAGACCATTTTGATCCAACTTCGTGAAGGTGATGATCATTTTCTTCCACCAAATTTTCTTCAATAGTAGCTATGGGCACAGTAATTGTTGTGGTTGAAACATTTTCTATAAGAAGAATAGCAACATATCATTATTATTAATATTATTTATGTTCATTTTTTATTTTTATGTAAAATTACAATATTTCACTAACATTTTACGGACTTAATTCCCATAGAAAAATTGAATTATTTGTTACAAGAAACTCGAAGAAGGCAAAAATAGAAAGGCGTGCACGTTATAAATTATTGTTTAAAAACACTATTACCAAGCAATGTTTTCACTAACAAAAAAGTATAACAAAAGTATTCACAAATGTATTCTATTGGCCAAGAAATAGGATATACTGTCTTATAGAATAATATAGTATTAAATAAAAAGAAAAATCATACTTGATATGCAAGCCATAAAAAGAAATCGAAATTTAGTTTAACGACTTTTATTGAATTAGTCTAAAGTAAGACTTGAATTTTTTAGAAACTTATTATTAAACATAATTGTTATATTGTGTTAACTATTATAGTTAGTTTAAACGTAATTTAAGTTTAAACTTAAGTTGTTTTTAAATCTAAGAATACACATAAGCGCAAACCCTAAACAAAAACTCTATAATAATATTTTAGAGGTGTTCATTTGAGAGAATTATTTTTTATTAATCTTTTTTTATAGAACTTCTGTTTGGAGAATTAATACTGACTTAGCGGCACAACTACTATGGTTTAAATTTGTGCTTCTGAATTAAATAAAAAATATGGTATTAGTTATATTAATACTTTAGTTTGGTTGTTGAGTTATATGAATGTAGGTCGGTGTCGATAATTAAGTTATATTAAAAGCTGTTATGAGTACAAAAATATAAACTTTATAAACACTTGAGATTGTGTAGGTTCGAGGGTTAATAATAAATACATATAATAATCAATCAAAGTATATACATCAATAATATTCAACAAATAAATACTAGAACATTTTTAATTATACTAATGACTAATGTAGTCACATCACAATTACAAGGAAATAATGCGAACCGGGTCAACATATTGATAGCATCACGTAACAATGTTTTTTTCTTTGTGTTTATTTAGCAATAAAGTTATCTTTTAATTTCTATGTTCTATCTAATATCGGAGTAACTAAAAAATTGGTCAATGGACTCAAGATGAAATGGTTAACGTAAACGTGTTATGAGCTTAAGTAACTAATTGATCGAACATGACTGTCAGTTGTGATGCACTTTTCTTCGGACTTTTTATATATTGCTAACTAATTATTATTTTTTTTGTAATGTATCTCATTATCGTAAAAGTTTATTAAGTATAGGTACATAACAATACATTTATTTTAATTTGACCTGCGCTATAGTCATTAGTTGTATTTGATAGTCGATTGTGTTTAATCGATACATACGATTAATAATTATATATATTATACATATATAAATATTACAACATACTCAAAAAGATGAGGAAGTGTTTNTGTAATGTATCTCATTATCGTAAAAGTTTATTAAGTATAGGTACATAAAAATACATTTATTTTAATTTGACCTGCGCTATAGTCATTAGTTGTATTTGATAGTCGATTGTGTTTAATCGATACATACGATTAATAATTATATATATTATACATATATAAATATTACAACATACTCAAAAAGATGAGGAAGTGTTTAAAAAATGTATGTGATATTTTTTTTACTCCTTTTTCAATTTTTTAAGAAACAATCTTAACTAAAGTTATGAGCAAAAAAAGAAAAGGTTGTCTAAATTATAGGTACCTTGTCTGTGAAAATCATCTATTTATGCCTCCTTCTTAACATAAATTTCTAAATATGCCCCTAGTAAATCGAAATTGATGTTTATATTTTCTTCCTCGAATACATCGATTAATCGAATCTATCGTGGAAATGATCGAATTAAATTAATAAAAAAATGAGTTTATTAGTCAATAGTATCAATTATAATAATTTTCTGTTCGTTTAATAATTAAAATCAAGATTAAACAACTTCTTGCTATTATCTATCCATCACAACATTGCAACACATGCAAATTTAGAAAATTATAATTATCACTATATAAAAATTTTCAAAAAAATGTATATTTTAGGTGTTCTAATGTATTGGATTTCTATTTTGCTTTCAACAGGGGCTTTCCCAAGCTAAAAATATTAGAAGAGGTGAAAAATTTATTTTGGTGATTGAATAATTTGTTTTAAATAGTGCGACTGTTTTTAATAACTTTTATATGGTAGAGCATCCTCTTATATTAAAAAAACACAACCCAGCACAGGGGGGTCGCGGCATAGTGGTGACGTGGCATAGATGGATCAAGTATAATGATATCTGACAGTGATTAAAATCACTATAAAAAAAAAACGCTTAGATGCAAATCTTTAGATAGTGTTTAATTTTAAAAAATTGGTGGATTATTTCAAAAGCTACATGATCTGCTAGTTCATTATTAATATCCTAATTAAGATAAAGTATGTCGAATGAAAAAGGGATTATTAAAAAATATTATTTCTCATAAAAAAATAATGTTGATCCATACACTTTTCAATATGTCATAGCATTATAAAATTAAAAATGTAAAAAACAAAATCGAAAATTTTCACACAAAAATAGCATTTGGTAGCCATTTTCACCGTGAAGATAAAATAAAGTCCGAAATTTTTTTTTTTCACGATAAAGTATATTACATTAGCTTTAATTTAAGATATATATAAAAGTGTCAGACTTTCCGGAACATTTTCAAAAATCAAATTGAAAAAAATAATTTTTTGTGAAAAAGTTGTCATTTTAAATTCCCCCCTGTGGGCAAGTAAAGGGTCACATATAAAAAAAAAATATACCAAATGAAAGGTAATGATATCATAAATCTATAAAAAAAAGAATTATATTGATTTGGTTATTTTTAAAAAAGTTATAGCAATTTTAAGTAAAAAAAATTGAAAAAATTTCGAAAATTAGTGATTTTTAAATTTGTAATTTTTTTGGAGGTTTCCCCCATTTACGGGGAACGAGGGAATNTTTGGAGGTTTCTCCCATTTACGGGGAACGAGGGAATTTTTTTCAATTTTTGAGGGTAATGTCTTCGACTAGATACGATTTGTGATCTTTTGACGTATCATTGAAAGAAATCGGTTCGGCGAGAGCTGAGAAAAAGTGGTAACAGACACAAAAAAAAAAAAAACACATCTTAGTATAGCCAATATCTTCTCAGCTTCGCATCAAAGCTAAAATGTCGACTAAAACGATTAAATTTTGACATGTAGGAGGTTTCACTCCTACGCCAACTCTCAGAACGGTCCTGGTTTTCAAATAAACCGCTTAAAAATGTTTTTTTAGAAAATTTTTCGTAGTATTATAGACGGCTAAAGTTTAATTTATCTCATTGTATGTGTGTCACTATTTTACTAAAAATAGATATCATCATTGTTAATAAATGGCTCATGTAATGAGATCAGTATTTTGGTCAAAATGAATATGATAGTGTCACTTTCAATTACTTACAATATAACAGCTACAAATTTTAATATTAATAAGATACATTGATATTACTCAGTAAAATTTAAATTTAATAGCTTTTGTGTTTTAATTAAACTATCTTTAAAAAGAGTTTTGTGAGATACATTAGTTTTTTTAGAAAATAAATAGTATTTATACGTGTTAAGTAGAAATTTGCTAAAATTATAATTATATTTCCATTAAAGTAATAACCAGGTGCCTTTAAGTCCCAGCAGTTGACGAAACGGTAGAGATGATTATATAGACTTTCGTGATATGTCTTTTACAGGCATAAAATATATAACTATAACTATATAGAGTGATTTTAATGGTAATTGCGTTAAAGACCTGTACAACGTATATGGGATGCTTTACTTATATTACTCATCATAGTCTTTTGTTATGCTACCACTCAGCCATGAAAACAAGATTAAACGAAACAAGGTTCAATATTCTAGTTTGACTTAAAAGAAATATATTTATCCAAGTATATTAAATTAAAAAGCTTTTATGATTTTAAAGAATTTTTGAAAATAGAAATAATTTCATAAAAGTTAACACAATGTGTCTTATTAGTTATATAAATATTTAAATTACAATATTGTGAGAACAATATTAAAACATGACGGGTAATTTTATTAAACGAGAATTACTATGTTATTCAAATATAGTTTAAGGACACTAGTAGGGGTCTTATCCAGAATTAAGTGATTCATTATCAGCGTTAAGAAAATTCCATTTTTAAATGGAACCGATTCATGATCCAGTCCCTTAAAAAATATAACTCGTTTCCTTTTTCGTTTTTTTATTAATATTAAAAAACCTGCTATTATTAGGATATTGCTAAGTAATTTTGTCAGCATAAGCTAATTTTTCAATGTTTTATTATATAATAACATTACAACCATAGTTTAAAATTAAATTATAGGGTATATTTTAATTATCCTGTGCATATGCGCAATTTTACAAAATGATTGGAGATTAAACTTAATTTATCAACTCTTTAAAAATTTTAAAAAAATAATTATTATGTAATTTTTATAGGTTTTTTTTGTAGGAGGAGGGGAGTTGTAACAGAATTAGGGGGCTAAGCTTCCTTTGGATCTCACATATTGTGCCTATGGTCCTATGCTTTCATGATATTGTATTTTTAATGTAATTATTTGTTTTATATCATTGAAAACTAATGATATAGTAGTATGCTAAAAATGAAATGTTGACATCAGAATATAGACATAACACAGATATATAATTAGGGTCATCAGATTTCAGTGTAAAAAATATTGTTAATATATTTTTGGGAAGATTTCCTCTTTGACACTGCTCATTATTAGTACTCATCATTTCATATGTTTGAGGAATCCTCACTAGGATTTCAAATTTATAATATTGTCCTAATCCAGATATCAACATATCAACATATAACATGTATGTTTTAAGACAAATATAACAAATATTTTGAAACAGTATTCGATGATGAGCTATAAGGAATGTTTAACTACTTTTTCTAATGATAACTATTCATATCATTCCAGTCAGAAAAATTATACGTAAACTTTTATTTTTCATCATATTTTTATGATGAGGTATAAGTAAGCAACTTCATGAATCATACATTCATAAAAATAATAAAATAATATTCTAGATCTAACTTGAAATTAAAAATTTGATATATTGATAGATATTTAAGTTTTTACTTTTGTATATGAAAATAGAAAACAAAAAATCTTATGTTGAATTTTTGTACGACAAGTAATTTATAAAAATATGCTCATAAATTGTTTCAGTTATTTACATCAGACCTAATTTTAATATTAAGAAATAAAGATTAACGAAAATCTATTAATAAAGATGTTAATTTATTATCATTTACAGTATAAAAAGCAAAACTCAAGTTTTTATGATAAAGTATGATAAAAAGGTTTTTGTTTGTTAACTTTTGTGCTTTTGTTATAAGTATCTACTCATAAAAAAGTAATAGTTCTTTTATAGTTGAAATTTTTATAAACTTAACTGTGTAGTTCTAAATTTACTTTGAAGTTTAACTAAAGAAAAGGTTATGCTGAATAGTTCTTAATTTGTAGCATTATGAAAGTTTTAGTGTAGTTATATTTTTTGTGTTTGGTAAGAAAAAAAATTTCATGGAGTTCAAAATTACATATGACATTTTCGAAGACGTAAAAGTCATGTAATAAGACACAAATTCAATATCTTTTGAGGATATGCAAATGTGAAATAGTATGTGTAAAAAGGGAATAATCCATACAATAGTTGGATCTGAGGTATTTATGAAATGTTTTTTTTGAAAATTATTTGAGTCAATACAATAGATTTTATTAAGTTTTATAAGATAAAAAAATATACAATAAAGTATAGCTATAGACTAATATAAATGCTTTAAGACGATTTATATTTGCAAATTATGATCAACACATAATATTAGAATGAATTAAAATAAGTTTTTTTCATCTAATAGTTATTTTAGCTTAGTATCGTATTAAATTCACAAGATAATACAAATTACGTTTAAATAGACTAGTAATTCTTAAATAGTATTGTTATCATATAATGATTGATAAATCTACAATACGAATAAAGATGAATATCAACTCTTATAGAACTAAATCTTTGTATTTAAAATGAATTTACAGTCATTAGATGAGTGGACTTAGTATATCTTTTCTGTTTTATCATTGTTTTTAACTGGCATTAATTTGCCATACCTTTTTTATTAAAACATTTCAATTAAATAATTTAGAGGATTGAAGCTGGGGGGCATCTTTAGTATACAAATTTTATTTCTTGACTTATGATTAGTGTTAAATTTGTTTATATAGGGTAAATAATCCAGTTATCGAACAATTAAGGTTTGATTGAATTACAAAATTATATAACAAATTTATAATTTTTCTTTCATTTTTATTATTTGAATATAAAACTAGTAATTTAATTTAATCTTAAACTTTAATATTTTTAAAATAAAAAATAAAAAAACCTATGAGATTGAATTTTTAGTTAATAAAAACTGAAAAGGACTTTTAATTGCACAAAATTTGGATTGCTTATAGTATATTTAAATATCAATCAAAGTATCTTAAATTCTGCTATTAAACTCAAGCACCACAAAATTATAAAATTATTCAATTTTTTTTTACTAGAGTGTTAAAATTTTAATTAATATAAATCGTGATAATTTATTGGAGGTTTTTCAGAAATTAGACTAATAATTTACAAGTGGGCTTTTTGTCGGCCTGCAGCAATAACGTAGTTTACCACTTGCATAACGAATAGCTATAGTAGTAAGTGTCGCCACCACCTAGGCAAGGTGTCACACTTATTAGATATGATTACCAGAACATAGGTGGAATTTAATTTTAAGTTAATTAATAGTTTAATTTAAGTTAATATGTCGTTATATGTATAAATGATTATAATACCTCGTGGTTCATTAACCACAACTATGATAATTGATGTTGTAAGTGGTTGATATGCAAAACATACCGTAGCCCGTGTCTAGATTAAGGAACAGGAATTATATACACGAAAGTACTTAAGTTAATTGCGCAATAAAATAAATATTACAGTTAAAATTAATGAGGAAATTTAATTTCATTGTTAAAAAAAGAAAATTAAGTTAAACATGGACAAAAATACGAGTATATCAAAAACCATACCTACAATGAAAGGCAACGAAAATAAAATAAAATATTTAAACAAAATCAAATAATATAACAAACATCACGAACGGTATTGGAAAACATCCGTTAATGTTAATCGCAATTGAATGAAATACACCAGGAGCGGTTTGGTCAATCGCTCCTTAGCGTTGGCTAGAAGAAAAAGGAAACACGTGCTCCCCCAATTATAAATAAAATTAAGTTAATTTATAATAATATAAAAATGAAACAAAATACAGCTCATTTTTTAAATATAATTATAAAAAAAGAAAACGATACCCGGTCTCCAAAGAGACCCATCCGATGGTTTGGATGATTCGCCATTGGCGGCTCTACTCCATCATTGATAAAATTGGTACTAAAAAACAACAAACATGTGCCCTCTAATACAGTCAATGACAGAAGAAAGATNCCTGGGCTCTACTCCATCATTGATAAAATTGGTACTAAAAAACAACAAACATGTGCCCTCTAATACAGTCAATGACAGAAGAAAGATAAAGAGCCAACACCGATCTAACGGCAATTTCAAATCGATAACGGCCAGTCTTTTTGGGAGTGATCAATACCGATAAATAATTCGATTTTAATTATAGTTAATCTCTTTTGTCGCCTTATCTAGCGGTCAGCAGCAAAAATAATGAGTTGTTGACACCGCTGTGCCAGAAAAATGTTTATTCGCACATTATCTTGCACGATAAAAAATATAAGTAGACATAATAAAAAATTATAAACGGACCACCTTCGAATTTGTGACGTTACAAACTTTATTCTACAAATGTAAATATCTAGTTTTACTTGAGTTAACGAAATAAAAAAAAATAAAATCAATATAAATATTGGTTGATAAGTGACACTAAATAAAATTATTTTATGTATTTATATAAAGATAATAGATGATGGAAAAATATTAAATATATATGAATAACGTTATATTTATTTTTATATTTTAATTGGTTTTAAGATTTTCTATAAAACTTTTTACTATATTGAAATTTCAAGTTTGACGAAAAATTTGGGAAATATGACTTACTACTATGTCATTTATAATACTATCTTTCTTATTTGGTACTATGATATGAATTAAAAAGATAATTTATTATGTTTTTCATTTTTTTGTGCAATTTACTTAATACAACATCCGACCTAGGAATTCTATTTCATTACTATTTGAATTATGGAAAACAATGTATTCAAATTGAATTATTTATCTCTTAAAATCTCATTAACTAATCGAAATTTTCAAAATATATATTCTTAAAATAAAGTGCAACGTCATTTCAATTAAATATCGTTTTCAGCGATTTTAAATTAAATTCTATTATACAGGATTCTCGATTTGTTATAAGCCACTCGATTACTCACAGAACAACTTCAATATTGGAAAAAAAATGTATTTACTGGAGGTGATGACTGGGTTCTGCTATTTTTATCACTAGTTATTTTTAGACCGTACTCTTCGCCCTCTTCGTCTAGGTATAAAAATGTATTTTTATTTTTCGATTAATTACATATTTTTATATTTTATCATTATCTATCTTATAAGTTAGTTAAATATCTACTACTATGCCATTAAAAAAAAATAAAATGACATCCCTGTATGACATGAACAATAAAAAAATATTATTTTAAGAGAAATTGAGTACTTTGTGTTAAAATATCATTCTGTATATTTTGTATACTTCTAGTTCATATTCAAAGATTTCACTCAAAATTTTACTATAGAACAAGAGGATTCTAATGCGAGTTTTCAATTGATCTTGAAATTATTACTCGGTTTAAAGGGATATTTTGAAGTTTCTTATTAAAAATTTTTGATATTTTGATTGTATTTGAAAACTTAATGAAACAAAATTTAATAAAACCATATAAACGTTCAAAATTTAAAGATTAGAAATGTATTTACGTTTGTAAGTAATTTGTTAAAACTTCTTGGTAAATAGCCAAATTAAAAAGTTTTTGGCAAAATAAGAGAAAGTATATAAATAATTGAATAAATAAGTACTTATTATCAAAAATTAAGTTTCTTACCTTATTTTCGTTAATGATAAAAAAGTATTATCTTAAAAAAATTTACTATTAAAATTATATATAAATTAGTTTAATAGATAGATTTTTAAAATCAAGAGTCAAATGTTATTTCTTTGTTACATTTTAAAAAACTTTTGTATATAAATATGATTCTATATCATACATAATATTTTTCTAACTTTTGAGAGGTCTTCTCTTATTTAGGAAAAAAAATTTATTTTTTGTTAGGTTTATTATGAATTATATCAAAAGGGTTGTGATATAATTACTAATAAAAAAAAAGAGAAATTTAAAAGTTTGCAACAATTTAGACTTTATTCATAAGATGAGTGGTAATATAAACTATAACAAGTTATTGAAATTTTGAATGAAAAAATCTAATGAATGCACTATGGTACAGTATATAAAAGATAGACGCATAATCTATAAACTTGGTGGTTTCTACTAAACTCAATAATCGTTATTTATATCATCAAAAATTATAAGTATTTTTTGTTTTTTAGTCCCATTAAGAACTATAGCGATCACCCCTATAGGGATGGTTGGGTTTTTTCGGAACGGATGACTAGACGTCGCTGGAGAGAGAGATTGTGACTCCATTTACTGAAATGATCTCTCGCTCGACAAATGAAGTCGCCCGTGTCCTAGTTTCGAACCCGAAACAATGCGCGTTAAGAACAATCGAGTTCGAGACTATAAGTAATATCAATTATACCTTATAATTGACATAACTTTATAATTTTTAAAATAAGAATAATTTATTAAACAAGCGTGAAAATGTATAAATATTACTATTTTATAATTATTTAATAAAATAAATTATGTACATTCGATATCCAGCATAGTAAAAATGAGGCATTTTTCATATTTGAATTGATTAATGTCTTAAAGGGATTCAAATCACTGTCAAAAGACGCTTATTTGAAACAAACAAAATTAGTTCACACTATTTACCAAAAATGAAATAATTTTTTACTTAAATCATAATTTAAGATAAATATCATAGATCAATTTTTATCGAAAATTGTAAGATATTTGTCCAATATTTTTAAAAATCGAGTTTTCGCATAGTTTTAATCATAGAGTATGTTTTATTCGTTTTAATTTAAGATATATATATATATAAAAGTCTGAGACTTTTCGGAACACTTTTAAAAGTTAAGCTGAAAAAGTAAATTTTTTGTGAAAAAAGATGTTATTTTAAATCTTCCTCTATGGTCAGATAAAAGGTCAGTTTTATAAAAAAAAATATACCAAACGATAGGTAAAATCATCAAGCATTTATAAAAAAAAATATATTGATTTGTTCATTTTTGAAAAAGTTATGGCAGTTTTAAATAAAAAAAATTAGCGATTTTAAAATTTTTAATTTTTTTGGAGGTTTACCCCATTTACGGGGAACGAGGGAAATTTTTTCAATTTTTGAGGGCAATGTCTTCGACTAGATACAATTTGTGATCTTTTGACGTATCGTTTAAAGAAATCGGTTCGTTGAGAACTGAGAAAAAGTGGTAACAGACACAAAAAAAAAAACACTTCATAGTAAAATTTATACCTTCTTAGCATCGCATCGAAGCTAATAAATAAACATATCGTAGTAAAATTAATACCTACTCACCTTCGAATATAAGCTAAAAAAATAGAGCAGAGTAAAATCAATAACTTCTCAGCTACGCAAATTATTTTAGAGAAAATTTATTTGTACCATTTTAGGTTTAACACCTTAATTCAATTTTAAGTTTCATTATTGTATATTTGTTCAAGTTTTTCCTAAGGATTACAAACAAAAATTATGATATTTTGTTAATAAAAGAGTACCAATGAAAGTTCTAAATTGTTCTAAATGGATTGTGGCCAAGTACATCGATTATTCAATGACATTCTTAGAAATATAAAGTCTTAAAGTCGCCAATACAATAAGTGTATAACAATAATTACTTGGAATAAATCCAAATACCAAAAAAATATTTGTTGTATTTTGTATTATAATTGAATTGTTTTAATTTTAATTAATTAATTGTAAAATATCAATAGTTCATTTAATAACGAAAATAATTGTTATTTTGGTGTAAACTATTGTCTTTTAAATAATAACTGGTGTGTTATTTAACAGCTGTTTATTCTCCTAAAAGACCTTGATACTAAATGAATGATAAAATTGAGGCGTATTTATCTCAAATTAAAGACAGCAGTTATTTGATGTTATATTTATTGGTTGATGTAACACACTAAGGAGAGTAAACAAAAGCAATTGAACTTCCGCTTGATATACGACATTTTGCAGGAAAACCTTTAAGAAATAAGTTATTTTAGTAACAACTAATTATTAAGACTTATAAAATAGTATAATTAATACAGTTTTAACATCAGTTAAGTTTTATAAAATACTTATAAATATTTTCGATTTATTTAAGTTATTAGTTTAATTACTAAAGACTTACATTTAGGTAATAAATGTGGTTTATGATAATTTTGTAATTTGTGAGTATGAAGATATTGATAAGTGACATATTATATGAAGTAGGCTAGGGGAAGTGTAAGCACAGGATTTTTTAGTGTAAGTCATTTGAAAACGGACGTCACCTGACAATCCCGTACACCGAAATATGTAGAAAAATTGTAATTTTGGGTACATAAAAAAAATCTATTTAACTGATACAACTATTATATGTTGAAAAAAATTATTACCTTCTTAAACTACATTTTAAGTAATTTTTTTTATTATTTATCACTTAAAAATGATTATTTTAAAATTAAAAGAAAAATGTTTTTTTTTTAGTGATATATAATGAAAAAATATACTATAAATGTAGTCTAAGAAGGCAATAATTAAAAATAAAATTTTTTTTAACATAATGATAATTGTATCAAAAATTGTAAGCATTGCCAGTTAGATCTGAGACACGCTGTAAAATATACGACGTGTGTCATATTATATCCGTTTATGCAAAATATACCAAATCCAACAATTTTTTTTTTTTGAGAATAAGCTTTTTAAAATTGTACAAACTCTTTTATGTTTCTCTGAAGTACCTAAAATATTTATTTCTTCATTAACTTTATTTTCATTTATATAAAAGAGTTTAGTATGGATATTTAATACTAATAATACATTTTTTAATAATAACCTATTTTTGGTCCTACTTATCTACTTATCCTACTTATGTTTCTTAAACTGCCGAAGAACTAAAATGTAGGGAGTTATTTGAACGCATACTAACACGTGACGTGGTCAGGTCGGTTAATCAGCCTTTTCGTAGTAACGGGACTAACCTCGGACAATCGTTTCACATAATAAAAAAACCTTGGCTATCAGTGGAAAAAAATAGGTTGTCATTTTAAATTAAGGGCAGAATATATAGGATGTTTATCAGAGTTCGCTGACTTGGGTATATGAAGAAAATAAGAATTGTAAATGAAAACTATCAAAAAGTGGGTTGATATTTGCCCCGTTACGTTTTACACAATGATAATAGTGTTACTACTAAAGTATGCGTGGTCTTTGATGTTTCATGTACAACTACATAAAACTCGAGCTTAAACGATGCATTGTCAAAAGACTACAATAAGAATTTATATATATAATTATTAGCTAGGTTTCGTATACGGAATCGCCGTAGATATAATTAAAATTTACCGGTAAATACAATTTATAAAAAGCAACCGAAAATATCAATGAATATTATCGCTCAAAGAAACGACTCAACCACTAAAAATACATGAATAAACCTACAGGGTAAGACTAGGTTTATGCTTAGCATCAGTGTGTCCACAAAAATTAGCTATAGAAGTACGCGAAAACTTTTCTGTGCTAGCAAGAGACTATTACAGTGATGGTTTATTAACAAGAGTAAAAATACAAGAAGAAACAGTAAAGTTACGAAAGAAGTTAATTAGCATGTTAGATTAAACTGGTATGATATTAATGAAGTGGTCATAAAATATGTCTGAGTTGATATAGCTGTTAATTATTCAAATGTACTAAAACCCAACTTGTTTAGAGTACTCGGTTTTTATTGAGACCCGAAAATCGACAGATCTCCTTACAATATTTTTAATTAATCGTTAGACATCGAAATTTCTAAACGAACAATATTGTCTTACATAGCCGCAATTTGTGATACACATGAATTTATTATCACTAAGAGAATCAGTAAGGGGGTAAGAAGTGTATTACTGTTAAAGTTTCCGTGTGATCATCCAACTGAGAATCAACGCAAACAACGCCGTTTAACATAAGCGCTAAGGCAGCGACTGTTCAATTAGTTGATTTATTAAAATATATTTATTCTGAAGAGCACAAAAAGGCATTAATATAGCATTTGGTGAATGAAAATATAGAATGGAAGTTTATTTTTCTATAGTGGACACAATTAGGGGAATTGTGGAATCGTCAGTAAAAAATATGGAAGATCTTCCAAAAATAAGTGTTAAACAAGTTCCACTTAACTCATAACAAAATGTATACTTCGCTCACTAGGTAAAATTGTGTTCAAATTTGAGCCTATCATTATTTTATTTTCTTGTCTTATAGATATTACTTTTTTGATTGTTGGTCATTTTATTATCGGAAATGCTTCAACTGCAATGCTAAAAAGAGGTGAAATGAACATGCTTTTTATACCGATTCAATTGTTAAAGTAGAAGCAAGTAAGTACACAAATTGTAATACCATATACGTAAAATACAGTCTATTTATCATCATACAAAGTTTTGTTTTTTTTATGCTACCGTATAGTGTTAATGGCCTGTCGTAAATCAAATTATAGAATGAGTGATTTTTTATGCCATTATAGAATATGCCTTTTAACAGGAATATTCAATTGCGAAGATTTGCCGCAGTATTTAACAATTAATAACGTTTTGATTGAAGAACGTTAGTTTAATTTTAAAAGAAACGCTTGTAAATTTTAGCACACACGATTTAATCGATGTACATAATTTAAGAAGCTTTTAACATAAAGCGGCTTATTGTTAGTGTGAATTAATAACGGTATAGTTTTAACATGAAAATATTTTTATGCAGACGGTTTACTGAAATCATGTTAGACATTAAATAAAATTACTTATATTTAGTTATTTATTTGAGGGATTAAGTTGTGAAAAAGCATTATAATAATTTCAATAGCATTAGGGTAGTACAGTTAAGTTTTTGAAGTTTATGTAATTCTACTAGCGAGAATTTCAATTGTTATTCACAGTTTGTGACTTTTTTAAATGTTGAGTAGGCCGGTCACGCTACATACAATTCATTGATAGTTTAAAAAGTACTTACGTTGGTACTTAAAATAGCAATACTAACATAATGCAGTAGATAGTATTAATAGTTATTTAAGATTCAATCATATAATTGAACGAAAAACATTAAGGGATTCTACACGTGTATTAAAAGTCTTGCAGTGCACTCGATTATATTATTAATAAGCACAGTTTTATATAATGGAAGTAATTCATGGTAAACTAAATAAATGCTATTAATTTATTGTCTATTTTTATTAAAAGCTTTCAAAGAACAAGCATGATTAAATAATTTATATATTAATAAATAAAAATAAATGAATTAATGTGTAAGAGAAACTTTTTTATTTATTTAACTTAAAATTACAATTTAAGTTTAAATTAATGCGTGGGTGATAAAATAACTTTTGAAGTAACTTAAAAATATATATATATATTATAGTTCAGAAAAAAGATACTAGAATACATTTTGATGAAAAGATATGGTTATGGCCTTATAGTTGGCATCAATTCAGAAACCAAACAATAAACCCGATTTTCCAAAAAAAGAATTTTGCTCTTCTTTCCATTAGCCGGCATTTTGATCATTAATTTACACCGGTTACAGTTGGTGCTTTATCAGACCACGTGGATTCCATTGCCTTTGTGTTTCTTCTATGTAATCTCCTCTCTATTTTTACGGTTTTCTATTTCCTATTCTTACATCTCACCACTCGATAGGTTTGCAAGTTCCGACCACGTTTACAAAAGAACCAATGCATATGAATGATCGAAATACTTAATTAAAAAAACACGCGAATAAAGTTAATAAATTTAGTAAATTTAAAAGCTGTAACTTTTTCAATAGAATTTTTAGTTCATCAATTGAGAAAAATTTGTTAGATCTTCTCGAATATTAAGTTCTTGGTATTTACCACGTTTTTAATTAGTTTTATGGTTTTAATTGAATGATATGTGTCAATAAATGTTTACAAGAGATTTATCAAGTTATTGATTTTTAATGTTTCTTAAGTGATTTTTAAACCATACCTTTATATTTCTTTTTTTGTTTTGCCCTACGTAACATTTATTACAACTTCCAAATTGTATTTTATAAATGTTCGATTCCCCNCATCAATTGAGAAAAATTTGTTAGATCTTCTCGAATATTAAGTTCTTGGTATTTACGTTTTTAATTAGTTTTATGGTTTTAATTGAATGATATGTGTCAATAAATGTTTACAAGAGATTTATCATGTTATTGATTTTTAATGTTTCTTAAGTGATTTTTAAACCAGACCTTTATATTTCTTTTTTTGTTTTGCCCTACGTAACATTTATTACAACTTCCAAATTGTATTTTATAAATGTTCGATTCCCCCTTCTTATAATTTATTTTTAGGGTTACGTAATAAATATATGTATTAGGTTTATCATTGTAAAAATATCATCTACATACCTAACCCAAATTTTCGGAAAATATTCATAGGTATTTTTAAATTTATTTCCAAACTACTCATGTAAAGTTATGCTAAAAATAATGTTAGAGGATTTTCCATTGCTGTGTCCTCAATTTGCTAATTAAATTTATTTTGAAACTGAAAAACATTTTGACCCATGCATAAATTTGTTAAATTAATAAGCTAATTTTTTTTATTCTGGTCTATATTTTGTTTCTTTAGCCAGTCCTTAAAAAGTCAATTTTTATATTTATCGGAATTCTCAAAAATAAAACTACTACGCCAAAATTAATTAACTTATTGATATTTTGCATATTATAACAAGATATTTTTGATCTAAGTCAGTTATATTTTTAATTGAAAAGCTATTGAATTTTAGAATAGATGACAACAACTTTACTCAGTGTTTAGACAAATTGTAAATCGGGGCATAATATTTGACACAATAGGGCTCATATTAATTACCGGCTAATGTATTTTTAGCAAAGCATATAGTTTAGGTATTTGAGTGTTTGAAATTTCACTAAAAATCTAGACTTTCTTCCAATTATTAATTTTGAACTATTGATAACGTTTATAGCCTCACTTATAATTGTACTTAATGGATTCTTTTTGATTTCTTTATATGGACTTTCTTGAATGTTTTTTGATACTCTATTGAAATAGTCTTTTTTCAGTATTATTATGGAATTTCTCCTATCTGGTTTTGCGAAGGAATGTTTTTCATTTTTTCCTAAACCCCCTTTACTTATAACAGATTTTTTTGTAGAAATTTTAAACACTTCCTTCTTGCTAAGTGTTGATTATTAAAATCAACAATTTTGACCCTTATTCCAATACTTACTAGGATATATTAAATAGTAAATTTTTTTACTAAAAACATTTAACCTAAGACTCAACTAAAGTATTTCTATTTCGTCATCGAAAAATATACTTTTTTTCTATAATTCTTAACTAAATCATCCTCCTATTTTTTAGAAAATTAAATTACTAAACTTTTATTAAAATTATTTATTTGGCCTTTATTTTTTAGTTCTAAGAATAATTTTTTTCATTTTTTGTTTCGAATTTTTGTTTAAACTTGGTATATATTCTGTTTGAAAATTTCTCACTGTGATGACCCAGAAAATTAGAAAGATTTAAATGTAATCGATAAGCCCTCATTTTTAATCAACAATTATTAAAGTAATGATTCATTAACTCTACCTTAAAAAACTTTTCCTGAACGATATTTATTGACTTGGAAAAATTAATATTATTATTAAATTACTTATTTGGTAATCTGTCAAACTTCAAAAAATATTGAACTTAACACATTTTTTGAGAGATATATAAGGGTGAGGTTTAAAAAACACTTAAGAAATATTATAGCCATAATAATAATTGAAAACGTAAACAATTACAAAGAACTTAAAATAAGGAAGGAAACAGAAATGTTAAAAAATAAGAATAATAAAATTAATTAGGATCTTGGGCCACTGAAAAATTCATTATAAAACTTGTGTAGACTGGCAAAATATGATAACATGACTTAGTAATAACGTCACTAGCTGATAAGATTACTAGGAGTATATAAGGAGTTTTTTTTCGATCATAGTGTCAGTATGTGTTTAACATGGATAATGTTAACATTGTATCCGAAATATCCATCCGCGATATTTTAATAATTTTTGTGGCTTTTTGAGTTAAATATTTTCAATATAATTTTAATTTTAAATAAAGTCGCATATTATTTATTTCTGGATCATTTTACATAATACATACTTTTTATTTGACATTGAATATTTTTTAAATAGTTAAAAAACATTTTTAAGATAATATAATTCATTAAAATCATTATATTTTAGAAGCCTAATTGGACATTTTTTCGAAGACTGTATATTACTGTCGTAACACAGTAAAGATGGAATTATGGTAAACGAGTGAAAGTGAAACTATGTGTACGAAGATGAATATGAGTAGGTGGTGCCTGCTGTCTAGGTATTCACGTGCGTGTTGTCGTACAGCAGTCACCGTGCTCGGCTGACACTCCGGGTTAGCTGTGGGTGTCGAAAGGCTGTTGTTATAGGAAGGGAGAATAAGAGTAACACCTAGGTATGAGGTGCAGACGAAGTGCAAGACACAAGTACTCTGAAATGTCGAGGAAAAGAGTATATAGGTTAGAAAAGGAATAAACAAAGACTTTACTTTAAACAGTAAGCCGGACAGCGACAACCGAGTACTGAGACTGATGAATGACACAAGGCACTGGAGTCGACTGACCACGATGGTCAGGTCTATTGGGTTTTTATAATAATTACACCTATTGCCGATTTGGCAATAAATATTATTTGTTAATTCACCAGTCTCAGGCAGCGGATGTGCTGTCTGTATTTTATTAAAATAATTCTCACGATTATAAAAACGTGACACCATCACATTACAAATAATAAAGCTTTACTCTTATTAGCATGTTCATCTCAAGAGTGGGGGGTATTAAATCTCTCTACTTAGAAAAGTTTAATTATTTTAGTCATAATTTTGGACGTTACCAAAAAATAGTTATTAAAAATCACACAATTCAAAAAAAATTATTCAATAGAAAAAAAAATTTAACCTCTCATATTTTTAGTTTTAAAACTGGCTTGCAAGTAAGTTAAGATGATCTAATTCTGAAGTGTAGAAAAGTTAAGCTAACAAAATAAAGAAATCAGTTTAAAAATAGTTTTATTAGTAAGAGATTATTAGCTATTTTCATAGAGAAAAGCAATAATTTTAAAATCTTTTCGACAATTTTGGAGGGGGATGCAAAGTATTTGATTACGATAAAATATTTAGTGGTAATAAACTTAAAGCACTCTTACTATATAAACCCCCATAAAATATTTTTTTATAGTAAAAAAAAAAATTTGTTACCTGGAATAATGGCATAACTGTTTATTATACAGAAACACAATACCCAAAGCACTTGCAAGTGTTCAACGTAATGATTTTTTTCCATGCCTTGTCTTCAATAACGATTTTGCAATGTCATTTTCTGTAATACAAAAAGAAAAAAAGGCTAATTAAATATTAAATAGAAGTTTAGTGATCTAGATTATCAATACATTTTAAAATTCATGATAAATATAGAAATAATAAATCTTAAGGTGACGATTTTTAAATAACCAAATATAATAAATGTTTTCATAATTTTTATATTATTAATACTACTAATTTTTTGCACGAAATTTAGCGTTTGACAATTAATAAGCAAAAAAAAAAAATAGAATTTCTGGTTATATTTTAAATTACGTGTATGTCTTGCGGTATGATTTTTTAAATTTTGGTTAGTGTTTATGATTTGCTAATGTAGTAAAACCAAATTTAAGTTTAAATCCAGTTCTTTTAAAGATTGAACTTAAATAAATTAATAATGGTGGTGTGGAAAAGTGTTAAAACAAATTTAGGGTTTATTTAACAGTTTATAGAGCCAAGAGAAGATTTAATAAAATTTTAATCTTTCAATTTTTTTAAAATTATTTTTGCGAAATATTTTGTATTTTTATTTTGATTTATTAAATCTTAAAAATAATTGAACTTTAAAAATATTATTTAAAATAATTCAGCTATTATTTTAAAATTAAATTAATAGAAACGAATTTTATATTAATAGTTTCTTCTTTTATCCACTACGGGAGTGATTGACTTACTGATGTTCACTACTAAAATTTTTCTAAAATAATTATTATTTCGAAGTGTTTATGTATTTTTCTGTTTATTAATTATTAAGTACTTTTTCGAATTACCCCTTAAAGTTATAAGAGTTTCAACTTGATTTTTAAAATGGAAAAATATATATTTTAATAGATAAAAAATCGAAATAAGAAAAATACAAGTATATAAAAACTTTTACACCGATATTTCGGAATATATAAATATTTTAGAATGCAGACTATAGATGAGGTGCGGGTTTTGTTATTTTTATCACTAGACATTTCTCGGTCGTATCCTTCCTCTTTCTAAGAACATAAGTGTTAACACTGGTTCAAAATTTTCTTAATTAGACCACTATCTAATAAAAAAGCTAATAGATTATATATGTTTCCAATAAAAAATATGAAGTTTGTTCCCTTATAAGGGACAAGGAATAGACCTAAAACGTATTTAACTACTTTTAAATTAAGAAATAAATAATACTTAAATAAATAAAAAATATAAAATTTTCAAAATTTTTGTTATTTTAGAAGAGATACAGTATTCAACGATAAATCAATCACTCTGTATATTATATTATATTATTTGTAGAAGTTAAATCTTCATGATACAACAATAGTGACATAAAATATGATTGATTTATTACTGACCACTAGATTACTTCTAAAATAATAATAATGATAAAAAAATTGTTTTGTTTTGTTGAATAATATTTAATTCTCTATATTTAAGTGGTTAAATATATTATAGGCCCCTTTTTTTATAAGGGTACTAAGCCTATTTTAAATAGTTAATTTATTTTACAATAGTGCCTTGTTGAATTTACCTACATATAAATATTAAACAAGACTTTAAATTCAATCCTCAGAATTTATAGGATTAATCATTTTTTCATATTAATTCTGCTCAATGACTTTTAAATTGAATTATAATACATACAATTTTTAAAATATAGAGTGTATATAATAATAATTGTACAAATATGTCAAAAAAGAATAGTTTATGATAATTTACTTATCCCTCTAATACCTTTCCATTTGACCTACACTGCTTATAAGGGTTAAGGGATGCATTTACAAAATAGTTATATTAATTATATAATAATTATAAGCACTTATTAATCGAAAAATAAATGCTTATAACATTATTGTTATTTTAGGATAAATCTATTGGACAATAATAAATAAATTATCATGTATTTTAATATTCAAATAGTACAGAGTTAATAATTAATTCTGTATTCTGAATTTATCGAATGTATAATAATTATATATTTGCCGAATACATTATTAAGATTATTTATTTCCAAACGATAAAGAATTCCTTTTCTTTAAAATTATTTATATTTTTTAACTTACGACATTTATGATTTGAAAAATTATAAATTAAATAATGTTACTATTAAAATAATATTTTTTTATTTAAATATTATACTAAAGTACTACTATGATTTCCTACATTTTTCCAACAATGAATACATTAACTGTTTAGTTATTTTCGGTAATGACAAAAGCATTTTTTTTTCCAACATAACTTTTATGAATCTCTTCTGTAAAGTTAGGAGTTCCTAATGAAAATAATCTGGTACTAACAGGTGTAATAAGTAGACATAATAATGGTAAAGCTGTTTTTATTTGTTATTAGTCGGCTAGGAACTTTATATTATAGTAAATTCTTAATTTATTTTAGAATTAATTTTTCTTATGAAAAAATAACTGTAAAACCGATCTATATCTATACTAATGTTTGACGTTCATAACTAATACAATAAAAAATAAAAAACTTGATTTCTGAAAATTTGTTTAAGTGACTTTGCATGGCAAAGCAGATGACACCACAGAAATTCTTTTGAAACCTAAAAATCCAAAGGAAATGTTTATAGAAGAATTTGATAAGAAACTAACATAATTATATTAGAAATTATTTAAGTCCGTATATAGGTATATTGTGAATATTTAAAAAAAAATTGTTTTATAAAATTATATAATATGTTTTGTAAAATTATTAATAAATTAGAAGGATGTTTTTTAATTACACATGATTAATATTATTATCAGAGACAATATTAACAAAATTAATATTTTCTTGGTATAATATGAACTATGAGTTCTTTAAGAAGACTTTGGACTTTTATATCATTATTAAAGTATTTCAAAAACCTGTGTAATATTAGGTTGGTGTTCAAATTAATTATTAAACAACTAAACCACTATAGCTGTACAAAACTACGAAATTTATAAATGGATTTCTCATTTTAACTTAAGCTAATTTAAAAGAGAAATATTTACAAGAAGTATACTTTCAAGTGAGTGTGTTAGTTAAACGCTATATATTAATTCAGATCCGTTCGTTACACGTTATAAAACCAAATTATATTACTTTGAAAATATAATGTATTGAATATTCTTGAAACAATATTTTGTTTTTTAATGTGTTAAATTGTAATATATGTTTGATTGAAATATTCAAATTATTGAGACATTTTATAAAAAACACATAAGATTTCTAAAAAGTGTTAGATCATTATGCAATATGTAAAAATTTGATAATTTATTTAATAATTACAATTTTTCATTTGTAATTAGTAGTTCATCTATTATTTATTGTAACTTGACATATTAAAAAATTTGACCTTACCATAACATGTAATAGTTTATATCAGTTTATTATATACTACAATAAGTACTTATAATTGTATATATATGTTTGAAGTCCATTTTCTCCGAATTATTTACATATAACTTATTAAGTTGATACTAGTATTTTAAACCTCTATCCACACAATTTTCATAAATGCACCAAAATGCTCATTTCAATTTTTTATTTTTAAATAAATATTTATTAAACTAATTTTCATATATTCAACTGAAGTTTTTAAAATGTTAGTATTCTAGGTACTGACATTTAACAAAGTAATATGCCATAAAAATAGCTTTGTCCATAGGATATTATTTTATTGTACTTTAATTTTTAGAATAGAATTTATCATTTGTAAACTTTCGGTAATTTTATATTTATTCTATATGACTGCAAAAGTTATTTCAGTGATAATGGATCAAAATGGATCTACAAATGCTACTAGTTAAAGCAATCAAGAGCTCAAACAACTCTCAAGCCACTTTCCCGCTCTTATTGCGAACTAAAAGTATGGGTATAAATCTTATTTCGTGTAGTGTTGTTAAAAGTCTCGGCCCCTTGTAGAGCTAATTTTCTTTGGGTACATTTCCTCTGTCGTCACAGTCACCGCCTCTAGTTCCCTGTTGAGTTATCAAGAGAAATGGTTTCAGTCCGATAAGCAGAATACAAAGTCTATTAAAAATGTTTGCATCGTCCTAAATAAATATACTAAGTGAAATGGAAAAAAAAACAAAAATTTATATATAATAAGAACAATTTCTACTAAAGAAATGACAGATAATTTATATAAATTAGTTCTAAATTTCCCTTCACCCCAAAAATAACTATTTGTAATTTAAAAAAATCATCAAATTATTGTAGTTCATAGTATGTAAATATAAATTATAAATTTAAGTGAAAAAAATAAAAAAGAATAACTTTTGGGTACAATTTTTATTATATATTTGATAGATAAACACTAGTAAAAATTTAAATGACCACTCAGAGTCTTTAAATTTTACATTTAAAATTTTTACATTTTGATATAATAATTACGTTAATGTTTGATTTTATTTTTTTACTTAGGTATATGACTATTTAAAAAATATAAATGAAATATAAGGACAATCGAAATTAAAAACTAATAAAATACTGTTGGTACTCCAAATTTAAATCAATAATTTAACGAATTTTTCCAAACAAAATATTTTAACGGACGGCGTCTTCTATAGGCAATTTCACTACATTTCTGTTTAGCTATTTTGAATCAAACAGTATGACATTATTCAATTTTTTGAATGTAAAAAAAAAAATAAATGACAAAACTAGTAGTTTTTCATTTAAATTATATGAAATGTAATGCTACCAGTACCAATTTTGTATATGATTGACCCGTGTGATGGCCAAAATTAAGAGATCACACCTAAAGGAAAAATGTGTTGCGAAATAAAAAACTTATTTATATTTTTATTTTAAAAGCACAGGGCACTGATTTTTACATGTTTTACAACAAAAAATATCTACTAGATTTTTAATAATATAAAACATAAACTTCATTAAAATTAATTTTTAACAGTAAATTCAATGTTAAAAAATAAACACTTAAGCAATAATGTTATGTTCATTTTACGACGCAATCAATGATGAAAATTTATTACTGTAAATCAAAAGCAATTCAGATTTTATGTTAAAGTCGACCTTTATCAATTTCTATTGCATTGAAATATATTTACCATACATATATATAAATTTTTGCGTACAATAAATATTCTAATAAAATCATATTGTCATTAATTTTTAGAAATCAACTTTTATTTGTTTGTCTAACTAATTATTAAAAGAAGTTAATAATTAAAAAAAATATTTATTTTTTTCTAATTTATTATTTATACTTAATGAGTAGAATATTATATTTCAAAGACTTCAAATTATTATTGTGTTGTTTAATAATATAAACTGTGTACGATTCAATAGTAAGCAAAAACACCAAACAAATATTTAATATTTTTAAATCAAGGCAAAGAGTGATATATGGTTTTAATATATTTGTATATAGAGCTCATAAAACCCCCCACTTATTATTATTTTAATCACTTTTTTTGTGTTTCATATAAATAATTGTTTATTTATGTAATATCATTTAGTCATAATTTATTGCTTGAAAAAGTATGGTGAATGACAGTATTATTTATTATAAATTTTTGTGTTTTATATTTACCATAAATATGTGTGTGTGTGTGTGTGCGCGCTGCGAAAACTGAAGGTTAACAATATACGCTTGATGATAATTATCGTAAATCGCTTTGGTTTCAGTTATATCTCTGTAATTGACATTTATCACTATAATCACTATAAAACAGGTAAGTCTTAAAATAAGAAATAATGCTGTCAAAATAGTTACGTTTAAACAGGTCTTAATAATCTAAATTGGCCTGTCAGTAGTTGGAAACATATCTTAGCAATTAGGCAGTTAATAAGAAACTAAATTAAAAGAAAAAATAAGAATCAATTGTTTGTTCAGAAATATATATAGTCAATAGAAATATTTAGTGGTAACATAAAATAGTTTCCTAGAGGAATTTATTTATTAAGCGCACTTAAGAAATAACACTTAACAAAATTGCATTATTTTATCATGGTAAAATACTGCAATTTCGTTTGTCATTTTATGAGGATTGGGACGAAATCCCATACCTATAACCAATACTTAGTGTGTAATGAAAGTGTCACTTTTACCCATATCTGATGAACATTGATCAACGTTTAATACTGCAAAATAAATATGAAAGCAATAAAATGTTTAAAAGTTTTAAAATACACTAGAAATTTAATTACAAAATATTATAAAACGATTATGTTACTAAATATTTTCTTATTTAATCTATTCTGCGAAATGGTTATCTTGAATTTATTTTTAAATCACTTCTAGTAATTTGATTAAACTTTAATTATTTTTATAAAATAAAAAATATATATTTATAGTTTTAAGCTCTTACAAGTTTTTAAAAAAGAAAGTAACTACAAGTATTTAATAGATCAAAAGTTATAGGTTTTGTCAGATTATAGTGGAACATCTGAATATTATAAATTATTTTAGATGTTAAAAATGTGGGCTACTGTTGTAATAGTAGTATTAACGTGACAAAAATTATGTAATAATTTCTTTTTAGTACTGTTGTAAAATTTAATATTGAATATATTTTAAACCAGATAAAATATATTTTCTACAGCTTTACATAAAAGTAAATTTGAAAATCGTTATCTCCGAAAAATAGGTTCTTTGATTTATTGTAGTTGTGAACTGGGGCGTCGATATACTGATGGCTATAAATGAAAATATATAACCATAGTTGGCGCTCAACTTTTTTATTAGCTTATTTTTATTATTATTATTATTATTACATAATCCAAAACAAAGCATAGGTTTAGACACAGTATGTGCGTAAATTCGGCCTAAATATTATAAATAGCTTTATGATAACAAAACTCAACTATAACTGTAACTCGATTTAATTAAACATTTTTCGTTTTTTTTTTTATCAAATTTTGTAATATGAAATGATAAACAAAAAATGTCATACTTAAAAGGAATTTTTTAAAGAATCGACCATTTCGAAGTATTATAAACTAAAAATATATTTTTAATGAATTTTGTATGCGTTTCACTTATATTATAAAATGTTAATTATTCTGCTTTATATGTACTTATTAAAAGTGCTATAAAAAATTATTTTAACATTTTATGAAAAGTAAGATATTTTAATACCAGACATCTGAAAAAAAGTTTTTATAGAAAATTATGTATACTTCAATGTTTATATCCTGTTGTTCAACTTCAATATTTACATTCAAAAAACATACTTCACCATAACTTTAGAAAAGTGTTTCATGCATCAATTTATTTTTAAAGTTCTACTCTAAATTTAACTTTAAAGATTATAACCAAAGAGATAAATGGTACCTATAACAATAGCCAATATCTGTAAATATATATAATAAATCTAAAATGATACTTTTTTTGGTGACACATTTACCCGTACTAACCCTATATTTAATTATTTAATTTAAATTTAACGTTTAAAATTTGAAGGTAGTAATTCAAATAGGATTAAATACACTTTTAATCTACTTAATATTTTGTGTTACTTTTTTTTATGAAAATTATTAATATACTTTAAAACTATGAAATATCAGAAATTACATTTTTTAAATATATATATTTTTTAATTTGTAAACATTATGAAAAAACTAAATCAAAGTAGCCACCTTTAGAGTAAAATTGGAAAAAAATATTTTATTAGCGTTCAGTTGTACATTTTCTATACCATTTTAGAGTTAGGGAAAATTCGAGTTTCCATGTGTTTATTTTACAGTGTTAAACATTGAAATATGTATTGAGAAAATGACAATAGAAAAGACATTCTTTTTGCGCTAACTATTGGGAATATGGGAATGTATACCATAAAAATTATTATTGTTTCGATCGTGAACAATTCTGTATTTACAAACTGTTTTCAATGTATTTTTTGACTAAGCATGTGGGCTCGATTTAACATTTCAGTGTTTTAACGATAAAAACATTTGTTCTCTGAACGATGGTAAAAGGCGGTAACGGTGGAAAAGACAATAATTTTATCTTCTCGCTCGTCGCCACTTGTATGACCACCACTTTTCGTTTTTCTTTATGCGAATGTGCCCATAACATTCAGAGTAACTGCTGTGCGACTTACAGTAGCTGTGTAAAATTCCCACACACACAAATGTCCACAAAAATCCATATACACAACAGAGCTAGTAGACGTTTTTGTGCGCTCGAACTTTTGTTTTGGTCGCAGTCGTATTTATTTGGTAAATTCCGGAGGCACGGTCTTTATTTTATTTTCCAAACCATTAAGCCATGGGCCAACGTGGCACAGAGCAGAGGTTTTTCCGACGATTTTCCTGTGTACCCCTCGAGTCTTTCGGCACTCCCGTTTCCCTTCTAAAGAGGAATGTTTTTCAACAAACGAGGCCAAAACAATAGGAAGGAAACGGTTGTGCGTTATATTTACAGCAAAAACATCTTGAATTCGAGCATCGCCACTTGGGTACGAGACGAGGCAAAAGAGCGGACAACCGTGAGAATATTCATAAGCGAGAGCCTTTTGTTTTTAATTTAAATTACGACCGACGATGTCGGGCAAATGTCGTCTTGGTCGTTTATCAACCGTGTGTAAATCGAGTCTCGAGTGTGTAAATCATTTCTTAAACAATGATGTGACCCTAACGAAAAACTCGACTATAATTTATTCTGACTCAACAGCCACAAAGTGCAGTATACGCTAATTTTTGATGACGTATAGAGCACCACCACTCTATTGTAACAAAGTCAACATGTTAATGGTATAATATTTGTATTATTAATTCTAAAAATAATCGATACGCCGAATCGCATAGAACTTTTAAAAACGACTTATTCGTAAAACTCCTTAATTTGTATGTACTTAAAATCGTACATATTTTAATTCCAGAAGAATGTTCATTCATGAAACTATGACTCTTGAAACTTTGACATGGCAAAATGTATTGCTTAAAGTACTATTTTAAGATCGAAAGCAGCTTACAAAAGAAAACATTAATTCTTTTTGAATACAATTTGTACGGAAAAGTCATAGAAAACGGAGTGTTTGAATTTATTCCTCGAACTCGAAACTCGCACGAACTCAATTAGCTCATCTATAATTAAAAATTAAAAAAATCAATAAATAAAACATATTGTTCAACAGAATAATAAGTTAAAATTATTGCGTGTGAACATTTTACAAATTGTTAGTAGTTCTTTAGAAATTAGTTTCGAGTATTTCTTAGAGTTGTTCAAAATGAAGTTAAGCTAGTTTCTGTTTAAAAAGTTACAACTTTTGTATTACCTCTTAACGTGAGCTAAAAAGTAAAAAGTAACAAAGTCATTATACATTGGCAAATAATATGTGTAAAACATAGTCGATTTTAGGTCACTAATGATTACTCGAATTATAATGGTAAAAAAGTTCTATGTTTTCAAGTTGATAGAAATAAATCACAACAGTCACATTTCATGGAATTAAGAAAGAGCACAAATACTGGACATTATACAAATATTTAGTTGCGATTCGTTAAAATCATTCTCGAGTATATACATACATGTATATAGTCTATATATGTATTATATATTCATGCAATATGTAAATGCGAACATGCGTCTGACGTTTACATAATTATCAACGATTTTTCGAAAAAGGTTTATGATTATTTAATGACATAAACATTAGCGTGATTACTGAATTCCCATTATTTAACATTTTCATCACGAACGCACGAGATTATACGACAAATTATCTAGTAACATAATACTTTTTATTGTTTGCAAAAGTGGATAATATAAATTTATTTTGTCGTACTAGTTTGAATTCATTTAATAGTTCTACAGAACCTTCCATATTTATTAATCGATAACTAAAAAATTGATTGGAATTCACATTTTCTAAAATTTTTATAATTAAACCTTTTGGAGTAATATTTTATTTTGAAAATAATGAAAATTAGTTTTGAAAAATTTATATGATAAAATATCATTATATTGATGTCTTTTTATTAAAAACGTATAATAATGTAAATATTTCTAAAGAAATATTTTACTACAAATAATTTTAATTGATTTTAGAATGATTATCACCTAAGTATATTGCACAATAGAAACTTTTTAAACCTAGAAAAGCTTATTATGTTGGAGATACAAAAGGTCTCTTGAAATTTTAAAAGTCGATAATATGGTATGTTTGAAAATATCATCCAGTAGATTAAACTTTTTAAGAATTATCGAATACCCAACTCAACTAATGGTAAACACGGGATAAAAATGTACAAAATAAGATCTGAATACTTGATAACAAAAATATTAATAAGGTATCACTCGGAATTAAGCTGTAGACTATTTTTTTTATTATTGCTCATAAAATTCAATGAAAGTTATATTGATTTTAAAATAGAAATAATAATTTGTTTTCTTCGTAGTTATTATTATTTAATTATGTTTCTAATGAAAACTTTTGTGGAATATATAAAACGATAAAAATATTTTTAGCCGAGTTATTATTTTTTTTCTTAGTATCGTCGTCAATAAGTATCTTTTTAGCTTAATAATGTACTAGTATATTATTTATTACCTTAATACTAAATCAATATTTTTAGTATCAATATTTTAAGTTGTATGATATATAAGTACTAAGCTTAATACTTAGGGAAAACAATCTCATTTACATAATTTATGAACTTTTTTAGTCGTTTACATATAGTAATATACAGATAAGGATGTAACGATAATTATACATTTAAAAAATATTTATAAATTTTAAATTTTATAAAGGAGTTCATTTCATAATATTTAGAAACTTACTGTTGGACCAGAAAATTCTTAATTCTTAAAATGATTAATAACGCGTGTGTGATTTCTAATAGAAAAAGTATGAACCCAAACAAAATTTAATAACGATGAACTTTACTTGAATGATGAATTATACATTCTGCATTCGCCAATTTAGTCTATAGAAAAATATTATGCTAAGTTTTTTGTTATAATAAGTGTATTAGGCAAATAAAATATTATTTAGTAAAATACATTTTCATTAGAAAGTTTGATAATGTTATATGTTTTAATAGTTTTAATCTCCAAAAAATAAATAAATATATATATATTTGTAGTGATATAATTTTCTTGATTAATTGCATTTGTAATATTAAAAGATACATATGACATTAAAATTTATTTTAAAATTATCCTTAAACAACTAATTGTGGTTTAGAGTGGGATATAAATGAAGATAAGAAACAAACCGCAGTGATCTTTATCAACGTGAATAATGTCCTGGAAAATCTACTACGTCATTCTATCAGCGGTCGTCTGCACTTCGACCCCCTGGACATTCATGAAAAGCGTTGTTTGATTGATAACAAACTCCAAATATATCCTAAAGTTGTCTTTTCTTTAACACAATACTACCGGCGAAACTAACACCAACATAGTCATTGTGTAATACATATGCCGCTTTTGGTTAGACATTATTAATCATGTTGCTTAACACTTCCTACTACCTCTCAACTGAATTTTGCTTTTATGGCTTTCAAAATTGCTCGATGTTTTGGTGACCACAATAAAAAGGCTATTTCTCGACTATTAATTCATAGGCCATTCGATCATCAAATAGATAAATAACGAATACCATTAAATTTATGTTCGGTTATTCAAATACAATACCAGAAAATTTAGCAAAAGCTTATTTGTGATGTAAAACATATTTTTCATTAGCATTTTTCTATATTGTATGAATCTAATAGTTATTAAAATATTTATAGCACTAAATAATAAAAATGCAACACGGTTAAGTCGCGGAATACTGCAGATTCGGCATAGTTGGGTCAAATATAGATGATATCTACCAGTATTACCATTACTAGCATAAAAAAATGCTTCGATTCAAACCTGTTAAATTTCACAATAATTTGTATATTTGTAATTTTATATTTTAAAATTTTTAATCAAATATTAAATGATTGTTAAAGTATTTGCTTAATTGAAAATTAAGAAATTAAGAAATTAAAAATAAAAATTGCAAATATTTTTAATTTGATGACCAATTTTTAATAGTAAAACAATCGTCTGGACAAATATATTTTTTTAATTTTGTAGTACTCTTCAGAAGATATCATTTGATATAAGTTGAATTTTTTTCAGGCTTTCTGAAAAATGTTAATAAATTGAGTTGAAAAAAAATGATATCAGTTTTAAAATGCAGAAAAAAAAAATTGTAAGTGCCATTTATTACGTTGGCGTAATGTTGAAATTTTTTTTTAATTTCTAAAATTGTAGTATTTTTTTTCAAATTTTCAGTAATGATGGATTCAACTAGTTTAAAACCGGATTCTTTTATCGTATTGTTCATTATAATCATTATAATATAGATCAATTTACTAATAATGAGTTATTTAAACGGTGTGTTATTATAATATGTAGAAGTTATGCATATTATTTGCACTATTTCATTAGCAATAAATCTATAGGATATAATGAACTTTTATTAGACTAAATCATTAACCGTAGCTCAAATTGTCTGAAAATATATGTGAATAATGCCATGTGAACATGGTCTACATCTTAATTCACTTTTTACCATTAAGTGGAATGAAGTGAGTTAATAATAATAATACGATTACCGGATAAAAGTCAAAAAGGTAGAAGAAAATTAATAGATATTTTCTTATCTGATTGTTTACTTAGTGAGAAAGCATTGCTATGAATAACAGCCAGAACGTGATTAAAAGATGGATGCACTATACAAAAGAAAATTAAATCGAATTGAAAACAAAAGAAGAAAATAATCAAAACTTTTATTTTGAAATAGAACTATTTGTTTTAATTATTTTTCTTTGAAATTGAGTTTTTTTAATTAAGTAATTATACCACAGTTATGAATTGTATATCATAATAATAATACTTTTTTTAAAAAAATAACTATACTTTACCCAAAACTGCATTCGAATATTAAATTTTGATTAAGAATTTTCTTTAAGAAATTAATAAAAATTAAATTTTAAGAATTTTTTTTATTTTTATAAGTATATACAAATATATTATGACTAATTGACATATTATTTCGTAAAAACGGTTTTTAAATAATCATACGTAGCATATAAAATTTAGTGGACATTAAATAAATAAAATGAATCGAAATTGATACCATTCTATTTCTATAATTAACTTATTGGCTTTTTTGAGCTAAAAGGTACGTTAATATTATTATCTTATTGAGTTGACAACCGTAAAATTAGATTTTTGTAAAACAAATGATCAAATATATACAAAAGAAATGTTTTTGTCTGATTTTTTCAATACTATACATTATTTCAGTCGATTACGCATTGCATTTTCATTTTCGCTATCATCAATAACATTAAGGGTCATTAAACGTTCAGCACGTCATTTATTTAAATTTGCTGTTTTATAACATTATAAAGCACTTAAAAGTTTTTACATTTCATTGCTACATGATAATTTTGTTACTCCATAATAATTGTCAATACTTTAGAAAAAATCATTTACAAGGTACAAAAAAAATTGTTAAATAGTTAAATTTCAATACATTGTTACTAACCGAGTTAGCAAATAAAATGAGTTAGCAATGAATAAATTAGTTTCATAATGATTGCTATATTAACTAAAACACTAAATCTTTTTATAAAATTATTTGTTTCATGATTTTCATAAAACAAGTACATAGTTTTGCAAAATTTGTAGTTAAGGCCTTTTCCCAACAAAATAAATTATATTTATAAAATAAGTTTTCAAATAAATTTTGATTATAATATCAGCCGAATCAAAAAAAACAATACTAATTATTTTTAAAGAATAACTTTTGGGGTCAAATTGCAGTAGGTAAATATTAAGATTTATTATATTGTCTCACTACAAAAGAATGATTAGCAAAATTATAATGAATCGTTGTTTTAAATTGAAGACCTTAGGGCAACAATGAGACATGTCCATTTACGGTTAATATCACTTTTTCATTTAATCAAATAGAAAAATTTGACCCGCGTCAATTGATGTAATAACTAGATTTGTCAATTTTTATAAATGGATTTAAAACACTAATGGATATGTTGTGTTTTCGATATAACAATATGACAAGTACGAACGTTTTTTTATCTGCTAAAATATTTTTTAAAAATACAAATGTCTCGTTGTTACCCCAAGGTCTTCATTATAGTGATACAGTTTTTTTGATTTTTTATTTGATCAAAGGGTCATTGATTAACCAGTCTACATAAGATTTAATAAACCAGTTAGGTAAAATTTAAGTTGAACAGATTATTTCAATATTCACTGATGAGAAACTTAATTCAATTGTTAAATTTGATTATTTTAAACCGTAAAATAAAAATTAATAATTTATGAATAAAATTAAATCTTAAATTCATTTTGCAAAGGATTTAGGCTACATGTATAGCTTTATTCAAAGTGAACATTAGAATGTATTGTAAGGTCGTGTCATATGCAGTACTTTGGATATTCGTTTAAACGCTAGCCGATGGGATATTATTAAGCTCTAAACTTTGGCCGAGAATCTTGTTCGGACTAAGAGAATAAGGAAATATATCTATATATTTATCTATACACATGTATACACCGGGCAGAACTTATAATCGTGGGTCTGTGAAGCATGCAAAGGGTATAAAGCCGAGTATAAATTGTATTAGCATAACAGTTACTGTATGTTAACATAGACGCGTACACATGTGTGCACGCTTTTATACAGTGGACTAAAGTATGCGTATTTGTATGTGTACCTTTACCTCTTATACTGGGTGTTTGTGTAATTTGCCATGTATAATGACCCCTTTATATAATTCCAAAGGACCTCTTTTGAAAGCTCGCGGAATTCATGAAAAAGCAGCGAGTACAATAATAAGCTTTCCCTCCCAGCGGTACTTGGGCTCAACAACTAGAATGACATTTAGGGTTAAATATATTAATTACTAAGTATGACGCCTGTATTTATAATTTGAGAAATTGTGCTAATACTGAGCAACGATAATAATAATTGTGATTAATAGTGTCTACTTTTGAGTTTTGGACTATTAACTCCACTATTTAAAGTATAAAAAAACATTAACGGAGTCAAAGAATTTTTATCAAATTTTTTGTTTAAGGATAAGTAATATTTCATCAATATTTAAAATTTTGGTTCGATGTAGTCATTGCATAAATTACTGCTAACGCCTCAATTTTATATAGGTTATACTAAAGATTTTCAATAAACTACCTTGATAAATGATGAAAGACTACTTTATTCATACGAACACTTTAAGTGGTTACTGAAACCATATAAGGTTTGAAGTTCAATATTGTCACAAGTTTTTTAACAAGAATTTTCACTTAAACATACATAATGAGATGTAGTACAAATACTTATTGATATTCGTACAAGAAATCTTGTGATTTTTTTTTATAAATGTACATTATAAAAAAAAAAATAAAATTACTACACTGATGAAGCCAACAAGATACTAAAATTTATTGGAATGAGAATAGTTTTAACTGCATTCACATGCGTATAATAATAAAATTAATTATTTTTTAATCGATTCCTCTATTATAATTTATATTTGCATACGACGGTTTTTGGGTGACGAAGTGAGGAGTAGGAGGTAGGAGAAGTGGTCGTCGGTCCGAAAATGATTTATCATATATCTCTTGGGTGTAATTAATAAAATAATACTTGCTCTAGTACCGTCACCCAGGCGCCGGCCGTATACTTTTATACGCACAGAGCGTAACCACAGCTGAAAATATTGTCAACGAACAATTTATTTGTACCTTTATTTTTTTCTCTGATATTTTTACACCGTCAAAATATTCGTGAAAAAACTTCACATAAGTAATGCCATATTGAAAAAATGATAATTACTTCGTAAGTTACCGGAATGCGTAATAAAAATCAGCCATTATGGTTAGCCAAAAATAAAGTAATTACCATTTTTTTTTTAAACACTTTAATTTTTAGTCCCAAGAAAGGTTCGGTTGGGTTAAAATTATAAAAAACACGATACAATGAATTCATCAAAATAACAATAAGCGGTCCAGTTATGAATTCAGTTCGTTGTTTTTGTTCAACTTCGTTAGCGTTGAAAAATTATTTAAATTTTTGGTTAGGGATTTTTTTACACAGTATTGAGTATTATTTAATATACTTTAAACAGATAATTTTATTCAACTCACAACATGGGGTTTAATCATACACTATTAAAAAATTTATTGTAAATTTCACAACGCTTATCTCAATTTTTTCTTGTTGCCTTGCAACAATTTGTTTCACTCATTACTATTTTTAAGACAATAAATAAATTCTATAATTTCGAGATATCTTTCTTTTTTTTAACTAGTATATTATACGACATTTCCTACAGTTCAATTAAAATTTACGTTAGTATTACTAATCTAAAAATGTTCGGTTTATCTGTATAAACATAAAGTTTATAATGTTATAATCTTATAATGTATAAAACATTATAACACTTAACTGCATTTTATTTACAGAAGTTTGTTTTTTAGATTGTCGAGATATAAATATTAATTTTTTTAAACTCCACTCAACAATTGCAAAAAACATTTATAATGCCCAAAAATACAAACATAATGCAAATATTTATTTGCTTAAATTATACACATCAGTGCGGGGTAGAAAAATAACTTAAAATAACGTAAAGCCTTTGTCATATAAATAAAAATGAATAAAGCAAATGTCATAAACATATTTTAACATTTAATATTATCTTAGTGGTATTATAAATATTGTTTGTTTTTACGTAGCCAACATATTTTAGTATATATTCAAATCAAAGTTTTATTGAATATTATATTTTCTATTTTAATTATGAAAATGATAATGACCAAGAATAAAAATATGCCGCAGTTTATTTTATTTCTTACCTTGAGTAAAAATAATCTTTATATGTTAAGTAAACCTATATTTGATTTGAGTTGATAGATGCGACTTTTTTACCATTTTGTAGCCAACGTGTGATAGTTATAAACCATTTAAACGTGAGACTGTTTGTACGTTAATATTTATTGTCTTTCTTGCAAATATTTTAGACAGGTTGGTCTTACTGATTTAATTAACAATTCCACTTCCAATATGTAGAGCTTAACTTGTAATAATATTCAATAAACAGGAATTATAAAATAAGTTGCTCTTTTAAATTGGATAGTAGTATTTTCGAAGTTATCGTTGTTTATTTAGGTATAGTTATTAATGCGAAATTATGTATGAATCATTTTTAGTACAAAATAAGAGCGAACAATTAATCGTCGTTACATGTATAATAATTTTTTTTTCTGCGTGAGTAATAATTAAAAAATAATGTATGAAAATGAAATCAATTGAGCTTATTGTTGGATTTTTATATTAGTTAATACGATTGGGTCGATGCGAGCCACACAACTTAACATAAGAAGGTCATGGTAACATATTATCATTTGTGCACTACTCCGATACCATTAGAACAATATAAAAGCGTGACCCATGTCGACCTCTATGTTAAAAAATTATTACAGCATTTAAAGGAATCCCTACATATTTTTGTTCTATCACAACAATTTGTTTTCCCCTTGACGAGATTCTCTTTTATGCTGCATGATATTTACTCCTCTCTTACACCTCTCTGTTTTTTTTTTTTTTAATATTCTAGTCATGTCCTTTTCAAATACCGTTTGTTTCCCCTTGTCACGGCGAGTGGTAGTGAATTCCGGCTTGCATGCGTACGAGGGCACACGAAAACGTGGAAAAAAATACGTAACAAAACCGCAGCCAATTTGTTTATGCTGATAAAAAATGTACAGTGGTCTCGAGCAGTTGACTGCTACATGATTTGTTGTTACCGTGTATGGAAAACATAAAAACAACTGTATTTATATGTAATACAACCGAACGTTTTAACCGTCTTATAGACTGCTCAGTTCATTTTCAGCGAACATCTGAAGGGTGTACTTGCTGAGCACGTATATTCTATGCGTAAACATTTACACGACACTAGTGGGCCAACGATAAGATAAAATTGTGTCTTCAGAACGTGGAAAACTAGCAGTGGTGAATCATATTTCATCACATTCGGCGCTTAAAATAATTTCCCTTAAAGTCATTCAATATTTTTCAAGGTTTGATCTTATGTTGTGGAAACTAAAAGATAACTATGATTTTGTTGAAAGGAAATACCGCAAAGCTCTGTTTGTTGATTAAACGTGTGTGAACTGCACTATGAAACTATTCGGAAAGAGACTAGAGTAATGTTTTTATACACTACCTACGGCACGTTATTACCCAAAAATTTTAAACTTTGTAATTTAGAAATGCTTTGAGGTGGCCGAATCGATTAATTTATTTTAGTGTGCTGAAATTCCGAGCCTTAATCAATTTAATTACAATCGTCGTGATTTGTACTGTTCGTCTGAAGCGAATTCACAAATGTCGCGTGCGAAACCGCTGTTGATTCGATAACATTATCAAACTTTCTTTTTATGTACTACTCCCGTATTGCTATTTACAACACATATTATTCACAGCGATACATCGAACATTGTCAATAGCGAGGTGCTGTGTGAAATCTGAGCACAAGCATCACTTCACCGCTAAATGTTGAGAGAGAAATAGTAGTAATAGAACGGAATCTGTTACATAAATTTTACAGATTCAACGATTTTGAATCAAAGTGTAAAAATATTATGTGTAGCGAGTAATGTGTTCTCAAACTTCTCCGATAATGTTGGAAACACGCGTTAAAAAGAACAATTCTATGTTTTTACGCAATGTACATCAATTAAAACACATGTTAAATTTTGTTGTTTAATGTATTTTGATGATTCGTAAAAAAAAAAAAGTTAATATGAAATCAAAATAAAATAATATATTTTATGAATGAATGTTTGAAAAATATTTTGTATCTATAAAAAGATTTTAGAGAATCTATCTTGTACAGAACCATGCCGTTTAATAATGTAAAAGATTTTCAGTCGATTGAATTTACCATCAGTTGATCAAGATAACAAAAGAAAAATAAACTAAAACGAAAAACGCATAGAAAAAATGTACTTATTGATGCCATTGATTGAAGTCAGTGAAGTTTCACTATTTTACTTTATATCGTGGGTCTATTTTGAGATTTTACTTTTTATAGGGGTTTCTAGGTTTTAGTGTTATTAAGAAAATAAAAAAAAAAAATACTACACTTCTCCACGCCCATCGACAATTTAATGTTATAGGTCAACAAAAATTCTATTATGGTTTTAGATCCCAATATAATGCAGCATACATAAAATTGCTTTTTCCAATACGCATAATAAAAGTATTCACGAAAATACATTTTTCCTGTTGAATGGTAAATGTAAATACTTTTGGTCTTATAAATCGCGTGGTTGCTAAACATCATAAACAAATATTAAACGTTTCATAATTTTTAAACTGTAAAAGAGGAAATCAGGGTAGAAATATGAAACAATCTTAAAAATGTACAACAAATCTTATATGATAATAAAAATTGTGGCTTTATTTATAAATATTTTTATTATAATTTAATCTATTGCAGTTTGAAAATGAATATTATAAACAAAAAATGAAATTAGGACAAATGATGATAACAATTATAAATATAACGAGGTCTTATAACAGACAACCAATATATTAGCCAAAGCATATGAATTAATTTGATAGAATTTAATCAATAAAAGTACAAACCAACCAAAGGAAAATGTATTAATAATAAACATTACAGGTTTTCTTTTTAAGTCCAATAATGTTTTTTAGTAATAAAATTCTATTTAAAAAAAAATTCTTAGAAATTATTTCTTCGAATGAGATAAAATTAATTAGATAAAAGTATATAAAATTAAAAAATATTAATGAACGCGGTTGTTAACCTTTTTTTTTCATATAAAAGCTTATGGGATTCAAAACAAAGATGTAATTAATTATCATTTTTTTTAACAACAATTTTTGTCTACTATACAATTCACTCTACTTTAAATATGAGAAAATTGAGAAATTTGTTTCAAATGCTTATAAAAACAAATTTCAACGAAAAATATTTATTCTAGTAACAGAATAATAGTTTAAATTATGCAGTTGCTAAATTATATTTTGATTTTAATAACAGTGTGATATTAAAAGCATAAACATTTTCAATAAAGTAGTCAATTGCTAACTGTGCATAAATCTTTGATACTAAAAGTAAAATTATTTTTATGATACAGTTAAACTATTTTTTTATTATTTATTAATTTTTTAGTATATTACTATCAACATTTTTTTATGAATGTATTTTTGAAAGATATTGTTTTAATAAAAGTTTTTATTTTAAATTCAGTTAATTTTACGGTACCTTTTAGTAATGATAAATTTTAAAAGATATTAACGACTTTAATTGATTATTGATGAAATTAGAAGGACGTTTAAAAAAACTAAAATTTTTCGAACTTATTCTTTATTTATATTTTACAGTAATATTAAGACATAAATACTTGTAAATTTTAGTGGCAATCTAACAATACTTATGTTATTTTTGTTCAATTCTTAATAGCCAAAGATTTTTTTCTAGTAAATTGCGTTATTATTATTTAAATATGTTTTCTACTTTTAAATATGTTTTCATATGTGTAAGTGTAAAATTATAGAGAATGAATAAAATATACCGCAAAAAATCTTTTGATGATAAATTTATTCAAGTTGCACCAGGATTTTTTTTCGTATACTGTTATAAATCATATTCTATGTCAGATATGAGCATTACTGAACAAGCGAAATTAAATCTTGGCAAAACCGAAATAAAGAAACGTTGAACGTGAACGGACAAGAAAATGCGGCATTTACTTAATAAGAAGATTACAAAAAAAAATTGAATAAACCCTACAAATATCTATAAATACATTACAAAACAACTTCAAAATATGTAATCTCCAAAAACGGGAGTCGATGATGATCTAAAAATGAAAAAAAAAACACTCTTTTACATTGTTCTTTAAAATTTAATGTGTAACATTTCATATAATAGCTCTGTTGTTATAATAAAATAATTCATTGTTTTTGTCGATATTGTACATGCATATTAAATTAATTCTCCTGATTCCGAGGATATTGAAGCATGTGATATCAATTAACTTTTCTTTTAAAATTTTTTTTATCTACAGGTTAATTATTTTAACGTTAGCCAGTCAATTTATCTTAGAATAAATATTTATTTTAAAATTTTTTTTGTCATTTGTTAGTTATTCATTTATCCGTTATAAAATAATTTTTAGGTCTATCCTTAAACAGTTGAAGAGTGGGATCGAAAAATATATAGTAATAAAAATAGCAGCACCAGCGCCTTATCTCCAGTGTATACATGAAATTGTTAATAGTTTTTGCAATACTTGTTCAGAATTTGTTGTTTAGCCTTCATTTTCTTAATTAGATAATTATCTATTATTTAAGCTATATATATATATATATATATTGTTACTTAAAAAAATATAATTGACCTTATAATGTATAATGGATGGACCTAAAAATTATTTTGTATCAGATAAATTAAGATACGTAAGTAACTAAAAAAAGCCAAAAAAAATACTAAAATAAATATTTATTATAAGAGAAATTGCGTAGCTAGCGTTTAAAGAATCACTCTATATAATTCTACGATTGATCATCTTATCTAAAGAGGTAAATATTTCTTAAAAATAATAAAGTTTTAGAAACAAATTTTTATAACAATTTATTTCTCAAAAAATATTTCTGTTATCCATTAGTTCAAATTATTTAATAAATAAGACATAGCATAGTAAACGAATTTAAAACGAATATTTATTATTAAAAAAGTGATTTGTCAGATTTAAAATATTTAAAAAAAATCTTTTCTGTAAGTTAATATTTAGTCACATTAATAATCTATTATTTTATTTCACATCACTTTTTTTTGTAATATAAATAATGTTATTTTGATAAAAACAGAACGTGCTACTAATAATAATACACAAAGCAAATGTTATCAACAACCCGTGGAAAGAATGAGAAGGACCATAAAAATAAATTGATCTAACTGTTGTTCTAGCTTCTAGGCAATACAAGACGGTGAGATGGGATTTTCACAAGGATATCGGACCAGTTTTACATCCTTTATTATGTTTTATATCCTATGCATTCACACTGAACGATTTTCTCGCTATTAACCTACTATTTTTAAAATATAGTTTTTAACGAGAAAAAAAATATAAATTCGTATAAATACATTATACATCATGATATTAGACTTTATCTGATGGGCTTAAATCGTTTTTTTGGTGGCAATCGATTCAAAAAATCTCTTCATAAATGCACGTACTTGATTTAAAATCAACAACAAAAGCAAGAAACTTTGTACATATATTTTTTTATAATGTATCATTTGTCGATAAGGAGTCTTTATTGAACTCACACACGACACGAGTTATTTTGAAGAAGTTTTTACATTATTTTTGCTTAATCTTTTATAAGCCATGTTTTTTTTTTTTGATCATGCAGAGTAAATGTTTTTTTATTGAAGAAAAAAAAAATCAAAAATTATTGATTTATTATAATGTAAATTTTTTTATAAGACACTATGATTATAAACTTATTAAAATTTATTTCAATAACCATAATGATTAAAAATTATTTCGTATTTCTATAATCGATAAATTATTTGTGATTATTTTGTTTTTAAACTTCTTTATTACTTGTACATATCTTATTTGTATATCTACATACATGTATACATATCTACTTCTATGTATCTTTCTGAGTAAATATTGAATACTAGTTTATCCGATCAGATCACACTTTTTTAATGTTTTTGTTCTAATTTTTTTTTGAAAAAAAAAAACAAATTATTTTAAATATCAGGCTACGACGAAGCTTAACATGATTTGAGTTATTTCAATTGTATTTTGAAGTTTATTTTTTTAACTTCATTTAGTAATGATACATTTCGACATTGATACACGAAATTTTTTCTATTAGTTAACGAAAGAGTTCTCTTTAAATTATTATATAAGTATCTTATTTCCTGTGGTAATCTTAAAATTGTAAAGTATTATGATTATCTTATTTAAAATCAATGTGTACACAATGGGTTAAACAATATGTACTGCAACAATTTAAATTCTATACTATAATAATGTTCATAGATCTGGTAAAGAAAACGTTCGTTGTGCTTCAATAACTAAAGTATTCACCAATACAGGTTACTGCTAACTATTAATTTAAAGAATCAAACTGTGAATTGAGAAATAAAAATGAAAAGAGAAATTTAGTTTAAAGCAGATACTTGTAATACAAATCTTTGTGGTGTATATTATTTTGAATTGCTCTTCAAAGGATATTATAACTTTTTAGTATCGATTTTGTCGATTTTTTTCAAACAGACGCGACTTTTATATTACCTCATAACAACTATACTTTTTCAATATTCTTTATTGCTCAATTTCCATTTCAAAATTTGACACAAAAAAATGTACATAAAAGTATTGTTCCAGACAATTGTTACAAAACTATAAAAAGTTCGATACTATTGACTCAACTAGATAGTTTCTTTTATTTTTAGTTTCCAATATTATGTGTTAAATGCAATAGAGAGTGAATATAGATTTCAAGTCCATATACATCTTATAATTATAATTGAAATATTAGTAAATCAACAAAAATTGTTTAGTGAGAAAAGCGTTCGAATAGTAAGTATGGTGTGGATGAGATGAATCTATATTGTTATGACTATTATAAGTAATATTTTATTTTTGAATACTTAATAGTTTTATAAAGATAAGAAATATTGTTTTTATTGTGTGAAGTAAAAACTGTACAAATTGTGTGCTTCAATCATAATTTTTACTTTTTTATCAAAAAATTTAATTCGAATATTAATTAAGCTGAAAAAACAATGATCAAATTTATATTTACAGTATTAAAAAATATGCGTAAAGAGTTATCGCTCACCAGAATAAACCTGTAACAATAATTATTATATAGGATGTACATTAATACATAATATATTATCCACGAAAAATTACAAATTGAATAATAATTCTGAACAAATGTATATTTTATTTAAATTTATTATTTGTTTTTAAAAGTGTCATGAACATTACCCTCGTAACTATATTTCGTTGACACCACGAGGAAAATAATCATAAATGTATGAGATATGGAGACAGTACTCATAATAAACTTTTATAAATATGTATATTTTTATTGTGACTGTGGTATTATAAGTACCCAAACATGTACGCAAATATGGCTATAAAGTGTAATTACGCGAACATTTGTAAATTTTTTAATCTCATTTGAAACTTTGAACAATTAGTTACCAACACTTTTAAATGAAAATGTACAACTGTTAGTCACTTTCATTTATAACAATTACGAATGAAAAAAATGTTTATGTAGTCTTAAACGCGGTGCTAAATTTAGTTTATTAAGTTAACAAAATCAAATGAAGTATTTTGTGCGCCGGGATTATTTTTAATGTAAAAATAGCAAATTTGATAATAATTTAATGTTTACTGAGATAAATTTTGAATATTTATATTTCAAAAAGCTGTGTTATATACTGTTAAATTTCCAAGAAATAAAATCAAATCGGGGCATTAGCTAGAGATTGTCGAATCTAGTGTAAAATATATTTTCGAGACACCCACTGATTCAAGATGTCAACTGAGTTGGTAAACGAATGTTTCCAAAAGACCTTTTTTAGTGAACTATAGACTTGTGGTCTCTATTCATCGTCAAATGATGTTTTCTTTTTATCAGCGTTAGGTAAAATACATATTGCTCAAATAAATGCGTGAGAATATTTACTACGTGAGTACTAAATGAACTCAGATCAAAACTGTCATTAGATATAAAGACATGATGGAAATATGTTTCACTAATATAAATGAAAAATGCTGTTTGAATAGACGACTCTTCAATAAGATATAATTTCTGATATCCCGTCAATTCAACGCCGAAGTTAAATTTTATAAGAATATAATTTTTTATACCACTTAAGATTCTCTCAACATCCTCCATAAATAATCAATTCGAACCACGTAATTAATTGATAAAAATATTGTGTCAGTATTATCTTGTAAAATAACAGCATTTTATTAGTTATTGGTCTATGAAAAAATGGCATACTCCAAATAAAATGTATATACAGACGACCAAAATGATAAACTATATTACTCATACAGTAAGATTATAATCATTTCATTTTCCTAGGACAAGAATTGGAAAAAATACGAATATGTTATAAAAAATATTCCTAGAACAAATAACTCAGACAAAGGTTAACATAATGGTTTTCACTAATTTTAATTAACCATCCAACCATTTAGAAATGTAACGAATTCTTCTTCTTCTTCTTCAAAAAAAAGAAAGTTACATGAAATTATAAATGGAACAATAAATTCTGGGAAATTTTATTAACAAAAATAAAGATATAATATATTCAGACGTTTTTTTATATTATAAAGAAACGTCAGATTAACGTCTTCACTCTTAGGTATAAAAATGTCAACTTTTGACATTTTGTTTCAAAAGTTGTTAAAGACTAGTTGTTTTATTAATTGTATCAAAACATATCTAACAAATAAATTAGTTAATTATGAATGTCGCTATTTGAATAAATGAAGTTTACACCATTATAAGCTAAAAGAGAAGAGCCAAAATGTACACTATGAATAATATATTAATAAAAATATGTAATTAAAAGAAACCAAAAAAAGTTATCAAAATAATATTAATTTCCTGAATAATTAAGTATAGTGATGGGTATAGATAACCCAAAAGTAATTTAGGAAAGATAAAAATAATTGAAGAAAAAATTATCTAGATGAATGATAAAATAATTTTGTCTTTTATTTAGATAAGATTAAGTTTTTCATTAATGATTTATTTGACGATTTTTCTTCCTCTGTTTCATGCAAAATGAGTTTCTATAATGATGTCTATATACAGAGTAATTTTTTCCTCCCAAAATGCTACACTGAATCTCTTAATTTTTAATCATCGCCACTACTAATAAAATAATATATCAAAATGATTCCCAAATGATACATGTTATTTAAGTTTTATAGAAAATATTACCTATTTTTTATCTATGGTGTAATTTCTCAAGAATACTACCCCCCATTTATACAGATATAATACAATTTTATACAGATTTAATTTCGATTAATTTTAATAAAACATAGCATATATCAATTTTATTGTAAGAAATATTTATTTTTAAGGGTATATTTTAGGAGTAACACTCAAAAGTTATATGGAAACTTATAATTTATTGTAAATATACAATTTATTACAAAATATTAATTAGATAATTTTAAATTTAAAAGTAAAAAAAAGAATAATAGGTTTCTACTTAACTTTCAAAATTGTCCCCTTAATTTTACTCTTAGAAGTAATTTTTTCTTATTATAATCTTTATATTTACAATGGTTTATAAAAATAAATCAAATTTGAATCTGTACATTTTTGTCAAAAATTCATCATTTTATAAACAAATGGATGCTGTACTTTAATACATCATGGTGTGAATCAACCAAAAATCCAAATTAAAGATATAAATCTTCGATTTTAGCCATCCAGTGTTAAATGATTGTTACCACACACTGTAGGTTAATAATACTGACTACTAATAGATATATTATCTCTAAATAATATTTACAAAAACAGTAATATACGCCCAACATACAGGATATTTATAATGAAATAGATAAAATGATAAAATAATGGAGTAAGAGTAAAGTTGAAGAAAATGCTAGGTCAAATATCTTATCTCAAAAAGCTTAAATAATTTTTTTTAACAGTTTATTTCATGAATAACAACAATAAAATATATAAAAACAACAACAAAAAAAAACTGATAAGGTGTAGAAGAACAAAAACAAGATAACACAACAAAAATGATAATATAAAGAATAATAACAACAAAAAGGATATGAACAATAAGAAAGCAAGCCAAGCCGTTAGTAAAGCTCTAATTTTGGACCAGTAACTGTCATTTCTTAGATGAAATTTTCAACGAAAAATGTATATAAATATGAAAGATATATCTAAAAGTATTTTTAATAACTCATACAACGTTAGAGTTTCATAATAAATTATCATATTACTTTTTTATTGAACATAAAAATATCAGTATACTAAATATCTATTCTATTTCGAAGCATCTCCTTTATTAATGTCAGTTTTACATTCTTTTATTTTCCGAACTTAACATGCTACAGAGGGTAGTAGCCCTCGCTTGCATGTTAATGATTTAAAGATGGTTCTTGGCTAGGTCAATGATGGATGGAACGAGTTTTATACATGGTCGACTTGTATCAGAAACCAGAAACTACTGAAATCACAAGAAAAATCTTGTAGACATCTTGGGAATCGAACCCGGGACCCCATGCGCTGAAACATGTATTTTTTTTTTTTTTTTTGAGGTAAGGTTTGAAACGAGAGAATGTCTTAAATGATTTTATAATTTTGTTAGCGGGTCTGGGACTTTTAAGTCTATTAAGTGTATGTAAGCTACTAGCTATATTTTTACCGTAAAATGGGACCTAATTTTTAAATAGTTAGTTAGTGCAAAACTATAATAAATAATGTATTAACTATAATAAAATTATAATAAATACAGAATTATCAAAGTTATATTCAAAATTAAAATTATGCCATTTTACGATATGCATTTTACGATATAACATGGGATAACACTAGGCTACTCTATTTGTGTCCACAATAATGTTCTCTTTAACTTTTTCTTTTAAGATAATGATCATTTCTATTTATACATTATATTCATATTCTTAGAAGAATATAATCCTTTTAAACAAAAAAATTTAAATAAAAATTTAAGAGAAATAGTCAACAAACGCATACTGTTTAGTTATATTGTAACACACACAATTCAATCGTAAATCAATTAATAGTCACTTTTAAAATCACTTTTTCCGAGAAGAAATCTATAAATTATATTTGTCATATTTTTTATTCTAATTTTAGCAATTAAACGCATTGTATCAACCCTAATCTTAATTATAGAAAAACCACGTAAATATTATATGTAATGTCAAAATAATTTGTATACTATTCATCTGAAATGATTTCTATATTTCATGCTTACTTATCATTTAACAGTAATATTGTAAGAATGAGACAATGATGATTTTCGAGGTACTAAGTATTATAAAAAGGCATAGCAAATCTTTACTCTGGATTGTTCTTATCGTATACTAGACAACGTTACGCGAATATTGTTATTATTATTGTCAAAGTATTAAAATTGTGAACTAAATCTAATTGTGTCATTTTATTTATCAATCATTAATTAATATTATCACTTAAGATATTATAAGAAAAATTATCTAGTAAGATTTTCAAATCTATAAGAGTTATTATTTATGTTATTTTATGACCCTCGAATCACACCCCAAATTAAAGTAACTCTCAATTTTACACCTAGCCACCTTTTTACTTTTCATCTATTTTATTAAAATTTGAGTTACGATAATTTGTTTTGTTTACGCTTCATAATTATGTTGAAAAACATCTAAAAAAAATATTTCTTTCTTAGGGAGTTATAGAAGATGATAAGTTTCAAAATGTTGAAAGCTGAATAAACAGTAGTTAAATTAGAATTTTTAGTTGGAATTATCTCATTTTGAGACAAAGATAAAAACAAAAAGAGTTTATGTGAACGATGTATCATCTCCTTGAAATAAAAATGTCATACGACTAAAATATGATGTCACTGTTGCAGATTGGATTTTTTTTTTAGTGCCTGTATATATAGTTATACATATATAATTGTTAATATACTTATTTTTAATTATAATGAGGGACGGAAGCGTAGATATTTAATATTGTATAAAGTATTAGCCGAGCTAGCACCATGGTACTTCTAGAACATTCGATGCTTGCTCAGCCCTTTTTTATTATATAGGACTATGGTCACTGCCAGCCAAGATGCGACCAGGCAGTCGAGTAGTTAAGGAAATCAAGACTATTTCGGCTCTACACTATATCTTTTCTAAATCTTATATTTGTGTGAAATAGTTCTTTATTGTATTACAAGTGTAAAGTGTATAGTCAGATGAAACATCTAATAATTATTTATTTAACGTACTACCCTGGGCTCACAACATCATGATACAGTATATTATCAATTTCTCATAAAAAATGGCGTTATTACATTACTAATTATCATTATTTATGTAATTATTTTTAACATTTGTATCTAAATATATCTCTTAACAATAATTAATTTTAAAATTCATTTTAAATCTTCAATCATAAGTTATAAATCTAGTACAAATATATTAATATTTTGATTTACTTGTTATGTTATTAAACTAATTTTATAATGGTAATTGCTAAATAATTAACACATATTTAGCTATAAATGACGGTATCGCTGGAATAAAGCTATGCAATTTCTTTAATTAAAAAGGTTTCTTAACAATAAAACATTTCATTTAATCATAAAGAAAAGGTTCTAAATGTAGAAACTTTTAATTATCAACGTTATATCCCAGTAATTTTTCATTAGTTGTTATTTCATTGTAGTAAAAAATACACTGAAAACATGAAATTTCCGAGATGAATTGTTGTTTTTTTCGTTTTTGGTGGCTTGCTGTATTTCTGTATAGTCAGACTGCTATTCGCGAAGTCTCTCTAGTTTAATGTGAGTCACATGCATGTGATGTTCAATCGTAATTATGACTAGTGTTTTTCGGCAATGTTTAACATTTTCATGGGTAGACTCTGTAAGTTTTCCTTGAGTGTCTTTTCGTTCACCGTTTGTCTACCAACGCAATTTCTTGACAAAGAATTTTTAATTTTTATTTTAAAGTTGCTATAACTTTTAATTAAAAACAAAAGCTAATAGAATTTACATCGAAAATACTAGAAATAATAACCTTTTTTGATAGGCTTTTTATGAAATTAAATTAAACTCCTATATACAGGAGGAATTGTAATGAGATTATCCACGTACTCAAAAAAAAATGTTTAACTCAATTTTTAGAAATGTCCCGGAACATCGAACAACTTTTAACGTATTTCAAATTAAATCTTTGTATTTTAAAGTGTACTATAATATTTAAAAAAAATATTCCAAAAATTGGTCTACTGTGTAAAGTAGGCTGCCAAAGTAATGTTTATGAATAGCTCTAGATTTATGGTCATTTAGCTTAAAATAAAAGGTAATACTATTTTTATCGACATTTTCTCAACAATAATTAAGTGGTTCGTGATAAATAAATCATCATGGATGTGCTATTTTAAGAGTATTTATGAGTATACTCATTAGTTTTCTTTATAAAAAATTATTAAAATACATAATATATAATATTGTTTTCGAATAAAATAATTTTATTTTATGTGTATAATTATTATATACATCTGAAAACAATTACTACAGGGGAAAACGGTGAAAAACAAAACAATAATCAAATATTCCAAAATGTTATACTGATGTAAATAATTTTTTACTTAATAAGATATTTTCGTTACCTAAAGGAATCATTAAGTTTACATTTTAAGGATTTGATATGCCACAAACAACTAAAAAGTAAAATATTAATTTTTTGACTTATAAAAAATTTCCAACACCTTGTTTTGACATATTATATTTGTTTCTTGTGCAACTTGTGTTTTATTAGATTTATGAAAACTTTACGTTTGTTTGTGATTACATGACTACTTTTCCAAATTAAGTAATTTATCAGTCTAACTTTTGATAAGGAAACGAAAAGTACTAAATAATTGTACTAATATATAAGATACTATAGAGTCTTTAAATCTGTATCTTATAAACAATTAAAAAAAAAAAACTTCACATTAAAGCTAATAATAAATAATTGAATGGGAAAATTGACCACTTTACTTTTTAAAATAATACTATTAACTAAAAGTAAATTTCCCCAGATTGAATATCATAATTAACATTCATTTGATGAAATATAATGTTTTATTAATTCACATTTGAAAATGTGAATATCAAAATTAAATCTAGTTAACATAATAGTTTGTTAAAAAACTGGTAATTTTTCGAATAGAGAAATATATATATGAGAGGATATTTTACATAAATGACAATATCACGTATTTATATTTTGCCCAATTATTGAAGAGAGCAAAAACCTGAATAAAAATAACTAGTAGTCATTAATAAATTTTCATCGGATTATTGGATACTAAAATATTATACATTTTAGTTTATAAAAATAGTTAATTAAAAAAAAAACCCAGCACAGGGGGGTCGCGGCACAGTGGTGACATGGCATAGTTGGATCAAGTAAATGATATCTGACAGTGATTAAAATCACTATCAAAAATAAACGCTTCGATGCAAATCTTTAGATAGTGTTTAATTTTAAAAAAATTGGTGTTTTATTCCAAAAGCTACTTGATCTGCTGGTTCCTTATTAATATCTCGATTAAGATAAAGTATGTCGAATGAAAAAGGGTTTATTAAAAAATATTATTTCTCATAAAAAAATTGTGTGGATCCATAAACTTTTCAATAAGTTATAGCATTATAAAGTTAAATATAATATAAATAATAAAATCGAGAATTTTCACACGAAAATAGCATTCGGTAGCCATTTTCGCCGTGAAGACAAGTCCAGAGGTCAAATTTTTTTTTTTCAAATTAAAGTATATTACATTAGCTTTAATTTAAGATATATATAAAAGTGTCAGACCTTCCGGAACATTTTCAAAAGTTAAGTTGAAAAAGTAAATTTTTTGTGAAAAAGTTGTCATTTTAAATCCCCCCCTGTGGGCAGGTTAAGTGTCAGATTTACAAAAAAAATATACCAAATGAGAGGTAAAGACATCAAGCATCTATATAAAAAAAAATTATATTGATATGTTCATTTTTGAAAAAGTTACGGCAGTTTTTAGTAAAAAAAATTGAAAAAATTTCGAAAATTAGCGATTTTTAAATTTGTAATTTTTTTGGAGGTTTCCCCCATTTACGGGGAACGAGGGAAATTTTTTCAATTTTGAAGGGTAATGTCTTCGACTAGATACGATTTGTGATCTTTTGACGTATCCTTGAAAGAAATCCGTTCGGTGAGAGCTGAGAAAAAGTGGTAACAGACACAAAAAAAA
>NW_026099572.1:76622808-76764249 GCF_025091365.1 Daktulosphaira vitifoliae | reverse complement strand
AAAAAAAAAAAAAAAAAAAAAAAAAACACATCATAGTAAAACCAATACCTTCTCAGCTTCGCATCGAAGCTAAAAAAATATCCCGGTTACGTGTTATTTTTTATTTTTAGTTCTAATTCTAACTTAGCTGATTTCACTTAAATCAAATTCGATGGGAAGTAAACAATGATAGTATAATTAAAAATATTGCGCGTAAGATAATAACAAATAAAAATTTCATTTTTCAAAAATTTTCTGATATTTTGTCATTAATGTAGCGTCATGTAGTTTCAAAACATTGTTTTTTAAAATTTAATTTTGCTAAATAAATATCTGCAAAATATATTATTTCTATGGAAATTTTAAAATATTATTTTTAAATATTATATGTATTATTTCTTATTAAAAAAGGGTGAAAAAAATATCACCTTTATCGCATATGGAAAAATTTTTGGAATACATTTATACTTGAATTATACTCTCTACTTATTGCGCCCTGGTATTCATTACCTCGTGAATTTTGCCATTTATAAAAATAAAGGTGACACCCTTATAAAGTTTAAAGGATAAACTAAAATATAAATAGATTGAGAAATATATAAAACTAAAAATTACTAAAAATAATTTTCTAACAAAATCATTACTCTAAGAAAAGTTGAGTGGATAGTGTTAAAAGAATCACCAGTATATCTTTTATCCGAAATTACATTTTGATTATCGTTTATAAATTAATGATTTTATTATATTCGCTTAAACTAGTTAAGTGATACTTGAATGATTTTTTGTGTTGCTTTCTAAGTGATATTACTGAACCAAGCATGGATGATGAAAAAAGCAAGTTGGCGAATAGCTAGAGTGTAACTCAATATAAAACTTTTCTGGTAACTCCCTCAGTCCTATTTATTTGATGCTTTTAGTCATTTCTGCGTAGGGAAAAGAAGATTGCTCGTCGAATATACGTGTTCAGCAGACACAAATTTTATAGGCGCGTGTGATGAGGTCGACCGAGGAATATACTACAAATCCCTTTTCTCCGAGCAGAAACTCTAAACAACTTAACATAGACATAACTAATAAGAAGTGGACGGAACTCCAATGGAATCAAGTTTGTGTGTGTGTGTGGTTTACAAAAGTTATCATCGCTGAAAGGTAAGTATTTAGATTATATTTATATAATATATGAATAGGACATGAACAAGTTTAATAAAATTCATAGACATAAGAAATGTTTTTTCTGCATGGAAATATATAAAATTCAAATAAAAATAAATTCAGAAGAAAATAAAAGCATACTAAATAATTCCTTAGGCTGGATTGAGATATTTTAGGGCCCCGAGGAAGATGTTTTAAGGAGGCTCCTAAAATTCAAATATTTATTCATTTTTAACTAAATTATAAAATAATGAATAAAATGCAAAGTAATCACTTTATTCGAACTATTATTCAGGGATCCGGACCATCCCGACGAGTCCACTTGACATAACTATGTGATTTTTTAATAACTTTATCTATTTTTATTATAGCCAAGATCAAAAATTAAAAAAATTATACGAAATTCTTATCGATTGGAAGAGGAGTAGTTGGATTTCATAATTTAAGTTCTTTTGAGATTATTTTAAAGAATAACGTACATAAAATTATGGTAAAATGACAAAGGATGCTATGAAATTTTTATTATGCCTGTATCCCAATAATTTTTAGTGGAAATGTATTTGTATTCTTATACAATACTTGTGTGTTTGGTTATATATAAATGTAAAATATTTAGTAAATATACTTTGCTTAAAATCATTCATATAATAATTAACAAATTAAATTTTTTAATTTAATTAAAAATTAATTAACAAAAACATAAGAGTGACATAATCCATTTTCTAATCAATTATCGAAAAGTTTATGTATATTAAAAAAATTAAATGAACCGTGTAACCGTATCAAGTTATTAATGAAAGGATAAGTAATTTTTTTCTTTACTAATAATAATGGTATCTGGCTTTTCTTACAAGATTTTTCAGATATCTTGTTGTAAAAAAGTACAGATATCATATCAATATTTTTATCCGAGCATATATCTGTAGTTGTAGCGCAAGAGTTATGTATACCTATTGCAACAAAGGTTAAATACGAAAAAAAATGTAATTAAGCCGATTTCGATTTTTTAACTATTAAAAAAATGAAATTTTCTCGGCTATTTTTGTTATAATTTATTAATAAAAATATAGTAGTCAGTTTAGACTATGAATCCAATTTTTAATGAGTTCACTTAATTTATTTTAATTTTATATAAAATAAAAATTATGTTACTCACCAATTTATATTAGAGTTTAAAATGTAGTTTTTAGCTATTAAGAATTATTTTTTACTTTTATTTTCAGTTTTTATATACACTTCTGTTGTCATTTAAAATTAAAACTTAAAACATTATAGTAAAGTGCATAGAAATATATTATTAGATATGGTTTTTTTTCATTATTCCCAACTTTTCATAGCGGTCTGAATTTAAATTGAATACAGGGGACCAAGAACTTTTACTCATTTTTTGTTTTTCCCTTCTATTTCTATAGACTAAGAAAAAACTTTACTCGTCTGTCAGTTGTTTTAATAAAATCGTACATGTATATATATTTCCCTTGGCGTAGACGGTGAGTGTAATATTTACGGTAACTCTCTAAGTATAACTATTTGGAATTATATTGTAAGAAAAAAATATTTATTAGTAAACCTAAAAGCATTTTCAACTTCTTAAAGCAATTATTTGAAATTTCAGTTCACTTTTTTACTCTTATTTAATCAATTTTACTCATGAGAGCTTTTCTTAACCATAATTTTTTCAGAGACGTTATTTACTATATGGGTGCAAATTTATGATGATTTAATGGAAATTATTATTAATGTACTTGATAATATAAAACTTCTGTAATACACTTATAATATGAAAATAATAATATTATTTAATTATGTATTTTTTAATGTCCGAGATGGTGAAAAAACTCAAATGTTTCGATCAGTCAAAGGTGTACGAGCGTTTCTCACTTTTTAAATTTATTTATCGATTAGTTTGAAATGTCTAATACTAGTTACTTAGTATGGAATATAAATAAAAAATTAATACAATTTCTAATAACAAATATTTATGTGGTTAAGGTATTTAAATTTTAAGTTAATTTTCTGTATAATAGAATTCATAAATACGTTTCTTGTCATTTTTCAATAAAAATAGAAATAATTTTCATATTAATATTCCTTTATATTCATATTTCTATAACAATTTTTTACTGTAATTAGTTTCATTATTGCTGTTATTAGTTGATTTGAATATAAATGGGAAGGCATAATGCTCAATTTGTACAATTTAATGACGAATACTTTTTAATTTTCATTGTAATTAAAGAAAAAGGTAGGACGCCACTAAATCCTGAGTGGTTACAGTAATCCAAAATTATTAATGATTAGCTTAGCTTAATTTCAATTATTGGTGGTCAGATTATGAGCTATACACAAAGCTAAATCACACTCCTATATTTTCTAATAATAATAATGAATTAATCAGTTTTTTGTATAAAATTATTGTAATACTTAGAATATGTTAAATGGTAGCCATATCTATGTTTTTTAAATCTTTTAACAAAATGAACAGGTCATATATATTTGTATATTTTTTAATCTATTATTTTATTATTTTTTTAGAGAATTTTTTTTATTCAAAAAATATACAACTGCTAAAATTTAGATCATACAGGTAAAACATTGATTTTTTTTCCTCTTAATGCGTTTAAAAAAAACGTTATTGTCTCATTTGACAGAATTTTAAAAAAACATTTAAAATACTTAATTATTTAACTTACCGAAAATGTTTTAGTATTGTAATAATATCCATCATTATAGTATACTATGAAAACCTGAAACAAAATCACATAAATGTTTATTCTCTTTTATACATCTTTTAACACTAGAGTTTTGTCAACAACTAGTGTGACTACCGCGCTACACTAAGTCTATTTTTACTAATAATTTTACTATAATGTATTTATTCTATTTAATTTAATTTTTTTGTATTTGTTGTTATTTGTTCTTAGCTCTCACTCGACCGATTTTTTGAATGATACATCAAATTATCACAAATCATATCTAGTTGAAGATATTACCCTCAAAAATTAAAATATATCCTCCGTTATCCGTAAATGAGGGGAATCCCAAAAAATGTACAACTTTTACATGAAAAGATTATCTTTTTAACTTAAATTTTAAAAATGTTCCGGAAATAGAACGAGTTTAAAACATATGTTAAATTAAATTAAAGAAATTTGAAAAATTCATACTTACAATTTTGATACATTTTTGCTATAGAAGTATTCATTACTTCTATATTTCATATATAGAACTACTTTATAATTTTTATAATTTCTCCGTTTTTAATACAAAATATTAAATATCAATTTCATACTAAATTTCTATATATATTTATTCATGTATTAAACTTATAAATCGTAAAATTTGTAATCAAGCTATATTTAAGGTAATAGGGTTTTATGATGCTTTTGGAATAATCTAATAATTCCTTTTTTAAAAAATTGAATGCTGTATACAGTTTGCATAAAAACGTTGTTTTTTATAATGATTTTAATCACTGTCAAATATCGTCTATACTTGTCCCAACTATGCGTTCCCACTAAAAATAATATTTTCCCTTATATAAAAATGTACTTTTCTCGATGTTATAAAGATTTGGTTAAAGTAATAATATTAAGGTCTATTGGTAAACTTATTTCAAGGCTTGCTAAAACTTATGTTCCTATTGTTTTCAACTTTACAAATAATATTATAACAATGAAAAGGAAGAATTGTGTAAGTTCATATTTGATATTTCCGGATAAGTTATTGTTAAGAAATATTTAAACATAAATTTCATGACACTAAAATTATCATTTAATTAAAAAAAAAAACGTTTGCTTTATTTTTATTTTATGAAATATATTTTATCAAGGAAATATTTCATAAAATTAAACGTATAATACGACAAAAGACAAAACTTTGACTAAAACCATACAGAAAATGTTCATTATTTATTAAAACAATAAAATGAGCTACGATAAAATGTAATGAACATGTTAAATCATGAGTTCTAAATATTTAAAAAAAATTATTTATACAATTATTATTATTATTATTTTTTTAATTATTTAAAACATTCTATCTATTTTTGAGACTTCAAATTTTAATACTAATATTTTTTTAAATTTATTATGCAAAACACAGTGTGTCTATTATTATATATAACATAATTCTTATTACTAATAAGAATTATTCAATATTTTGAAAATAACGAACAATATTTTACACTGATTCAACATATTTAGATATGTGTAGTTATACATTTATATGATATGAAATAAAAGAAACGATACGAAATTTATTATAAGCTTGACAATAATATGAACATTTAATATGAAAAAAGAGTATGATGCGTATTTAAGTGAGAAAAAGCAATATCATGTCGCATTCTATAATCTACTATAACAAGAAGATCTGAAGGTATTTCAATGTTTTTCTCCGAGAAAATAATATTATTATATTTATTATACTATGATACTCAATTTAATACAATTTTTTTTTTTTAATATACACTACTATGAATGTTACTAAATTTGGATTTAAAATTTATTGGAAATTTAATTATATGTTTTTTACAGTCTATACAAATTATTAAAATTTATATTCTATACAATTCATACTTACTATTATAAAGCGGTGATACGCTGTATAATATTAAAATAATATGAGTTATTTCTGAAATATAGTATTTGAATTGTTATCAGAAATATAGATGATTTCAATTTTCAAAATATATGATCAACGGTAATTAATGTATCCAATGGCACTTATTAATAACAATGCCCTATGGAAGCCCATGTAGCGCAGTGGACATCTAATTGCAGTTAACACTAGGTGATCACTCAATAATTAACAGCAGCCAAAACGTGCTGCTCACATACGACGGCGACCGAACGGGGTTGTTTAAAGTCCACATTTTTTAATAATAAAAATAAAGAATTATAATATAATTCTATATAGAAATATTATGTTTACATGTGTATTATAAAGCTTCGCAATAAATATATTTAAAATAAATTTAATACTTAATACTGATGTTTCATAACTGATAAAGTATCACTTCAACAGACAATTATTTGATTAAGAATAAATTAAATAAATAATTAAAAAAATATTATTTTTCATTAATATCACATAATTTTGTACCAGATATTTGTGTAGTGAAATAGAATTATCTAACCACTTTTTTAAATTTCTTAGAATTTTTAGACTTATTGTGTTATTTGATTGAAAAATGCTAAGTTCTATACTTGAGATATATACTGTTGGATTTTTGGTGGTTATACTATTATCTCGTCTCGTATTGAACTTAATAAGATTATCTGAAAACCTATTTTTGTACATTTTGCTTGAAACACCTTTTAACTTGATTGCTTGTTATACACTAAAACCGGACGACTATCTGCTGGACAATAATACCTTGTACATTGACGTTGCCAATACCACTGCAGTTATGCTAAGACCTTTAGTTGTTCGAGTTGTTGATGTAAATAACGCTTAAACCAAGAACAATGCTATGATCTTACTTAGATTAAATGACCATTGTAGTATTAACATGAACTTATATGGGATATTTATACGACAGGTTAAATATTTATGGGATGCAAGTTTTATTTTATAAAATTTATGGTATACTTTTAAATAGCATTAAATAGACAAATAGTGAATATGTATCTCACAAGAAATTAAACTTTATATGGTATGATAATATTTATATTTTATTGGGAAGCTTTTATTGTTGATTTCAAAGCTTCAGTTTTTCATATAAAATTGAAAATATTATATGTAAGATTAAATCGAACCCAAATCTAAGAATAATCAGCTTAAAAGTCCGTTATTCGGACTAAAAATTGTTTGATGTTTCATTTTAAATAATGACAAAAATTAAACAGGATAAATCCAGTTCAGTTTAAGTTCAAACAATTTTTTTAGATCCTTATAAACAAACCATTTAAATTTTAATTCAAATGTCGTAACAATTCCTTAAAATATTACCAAACGTTAGATTTTAAATAAGAAATTGCAAACACTCCGAAACAAATACTTAAGAATATGTCTTTAAGTTCCATGGTTTATGAGATACCGTTAAATACACAATGACATAGGTATACTATTCCTTAGAGACTGGATCAAGGAACAATTCAAACATTTTTATAAGAAATTCAAAAATAATGATGGTGCAATGTATTACCACATTGGAAAGAAAATGCCAAGCAGACGCTTAAAACCTGGTCTCTCTCAAAATATTTCCCTATTAGACGGTTCCTTCTCAAACGAAGAAAATAAATAAAAATGTAAATATGTACTAAAAATATAAAACAAAATCACTATTTTTAATTTTAATATCTTACGATAATACAATATACGATATAATATAATATTATGATACAAAACTTATGTATTATGTTAAAACATTTTATTATAAAAATAAATAAAAAAAAAAACTTTTGTAAGAAAATACATTTCATCGTATCTATGAAATCTATTATTAATCATATGTAATAAGAAACAAAGATTCCATTTTACAATTTTTTATTTTTTTATTTATATTTAACGTTGACCTTCTCTCTATAGCTATTGGTTGTTCCAGAAAAGACGGGAAAACTTACATAGCCCAGCGCAACAGAATCGAACCCCTGTAACTACGTACTGAGGCGCGACGCGTTACAGTCTATCTAGGTATGCCACCTAAAATTAAAAAAAACATCTGATTTTTTTTTTGTTTTTTTGAACTATATAAAATTACGTAATAATTACATAAATTTCTTTATATGTAACATAAATATAAAACAATAAAGAGCAGTATGTCAGGTTATCACACTCCTTCTCACATTTCCGAAGAAACGCTGATGGTACGAGCCTTGAATATTTAATTTCAAAAACGCATTACTGGAGTATAAAGAGCATGTGAAATTTAGTTTAAAAATAAAATGTTAACATAAAGAGACATCTCTCAAAATTCCGACAACGCTACAAAGTAATCAGAAAATAATATAATTATTATAGTTTTATTCTATTTTTTCACTAATACAAAGTAATGCATTGATTAATTATTTACAAAATAAAAATAATTTTGGGAATATTTTTTTGTCTTTTTTAGTTACATATAATGTATATATATATTAGGTTTCGATTAGTTGAAGTTCCGCCCCACACCAGGTGCCTTGCAGGCTTGACGCGCCTATGACACGTTAGGCCCTTTGCGGTGTCTTTACAGATAGGCTACTGATTCTGGTAATAGTATTCGGCAACACTGGCCATGATATGTGTTGTGTAAAAATAGTATAACTCCAAAAGCAGTTTACCAGAAAATTATTCCCACTTATAAATTAAATAATAATTAAAAAAATAATAATATGACAACAAAATACTTAACTCACAATTATACTTCATAACAATCCAATAATTATTATTCCAAACAAAAAATAGACAAAAGAAAACTTAATAATCATTAAAAACAATCTTTAAATGTCATGTTATTAGTGAAAACTACATATACTAACATAAATTTAAACGAAATTCAGATGTGCAAAGGAAAATCATATTCTATTAAAAAATATGCACGCGAAAAAAACCTCATAACTTAGTGAAAAATGAACATATTTCAACAAAATTTTTAGGGTACCTTTGAAATGTCTTAGGACAGGCCCGGTACAAATTTCAGGATTTAAATCATAAAATGCTGATGAAAATAGGCGTTTTTGATAACACTTTAAAACGCTCTCGATGTACTAAAAAAAATTTCTCATCTTTGCAAATAATATTTCTAGAATAACGTTTTCAAGTTCTTTCATTAAAAAAAAAAAATTGAAACGTACGTCGTTAAGTAATTTTTCCAGCACTAGCTAATTTTTTAATGTTTTATAATATAATAAGATACGTCTATTATATAATTACAGTATTTCTCGATTTATCAATCATAAAGTATATTTTATGCTCATCCCTTGTGTCTTATAAGGTTTGCAACCTAGTTTTTAAATAGGAAAATACTCGTATATATTTAACTATTTTATTTATTAGATAATGATCTAATTAAGAAAATGATTGGTTGAAAATAATTTTTTGATTAATATTTTAGAATTTATTAACATTTTTCCGTGACGCTCGATAATCTATTTTTTTTCAGACCCTCTATAAAGAAGTTTCACTTAAAAAAATGTTTATAAAATTACTTTTATTTTGTAAGTAATTAAGTGGATATGATAAACCTATCATTCTGTATATTACTTATGCTAATATATAATTTTTTTTTTTAGTACAATTTCGTTTCAATTGAATTACTCTTTGAAGGAATTTTTATTTTTTTAAACATTATACACATTAGTAAATTTGTAAAGAAAAAAGGTAGTTGCCTAATTAACTTAACTAAACTGAGTTTTTTATTTCGACATTATAAAAATTACGTAAATAAATATAAAATAGTATAATATCAAACAGTAAAATTAGAATGTTCAATAAAAAAAGTAAATAGGTAAATTCTTGTCCATTTACAACATTTAAGACACGTCAAATAAATAACATATAAATTACAAAGCAAACATTCTTATTTACTTTCAATCATGAAATTGTTCAAACAAAGTATTATTGAGTTTCTAGGATTGATACGCATAAGATATATCAAATGCCATAGTTCAACAATTTTTCCATTATTAATTTTCCGAAAAAGAGATTGTTTTTGTAAAAACTATTGAAAATAAATGTTCTTACGAATTCTTGAAATAAAGATATTCTGTAGTACAATAAATAGTATGATCGTGAATTCGATGACTTTATAAGATACTTATGATGCTTAAAAGTATTTATAGAATGACAATATAAATTAAAAATTTATATTAAAAATATATTTGTATTTACAATCAAATGTATCCAAGCCAATTTGAATTAATCATTTTTAGTGAAGTTGATTTTAATTAATTGAGAAATTATTCGAACTTAAACGTCAAGGCCACTTTATTTTCTAAGTAAGTATCATAAAAAGTAATTTAACTATCAAGTGTTTATTTATTATACATTTTTGTTTTGAGGAAGTCTCAAAAGTCTTTTGAAATTCAACAAAATTAATAATATTACACAGGGGCATTATAGGAAGATACTAACTGCGGGATACCTTTCCAAACAAAAACAGCCGCAACGATTCCCGTGAGAATCCTTCTGTTTAAGATCTCGCCATGCATTAATGATAATAAGCATATTTTTTAATTTAATTGATTTATATTATCAAATCAGAGAGTAATGTATATTATTGCGAATATTTTTAAATTTTTTTATTTCACGTCTAAATATATCCTCTTAGGTTGATTGGTTACTAAATGAAAAATGAAAATATATATAGACAGTTATTGTTTCTACTAACCAATTTGATTTTCAGGAAAATTTTTTTAATTAAAACAGTAAAAAAATGTTCTGATATTTGAAATATACCTAAAAAGATGATTGTAAGTTTAAATCATTTTTATTCATCAAACTATTACTTTTTTGATTGAATTATAGACTTTCTATACAGTCCGATTTCATCAAGCATCCATAGAAAAATAAACTCTGAAAGTCGGTTTTATTTATTGAGTTGGGTTCAAACGTGTTTGGAAAATTCATCACATTCGATAATTTTATTTCATTTTGTTATCAAATTAGAAAAATTTTGGATAAAAAAAAAATAAAAAACATATTTTTTAAGAATAGCCATTAAATGTAAAACTCAATGAAAGTAAGATCTTGAAAAAATGAGATGATGAGAATAGTGAATTTTTGACAAACCAAAAAAATATAGTTTATGTCACAAGTAGTAATTCAGGCAAAAACTAATATTTTAATTATTTATATTAAGAGCTTATAATATTAAATACGTTTAAATTTTTGTGTTAAAAACACAACTAAATTTAATTTTCATTTAATTTTGTTAAAGTTTATAATTTTGACATTTTTCTAACATTTTCTTTGAATTATTAAAAAAATTATACAGTGTATAATAAGTATAAAAATAATTGAGATTAATTTCACTTTATGGATTTTATAAATATATTTAAAGTTTATTTTATATAAATTAATTATTTCATATTAAAAATAATAAGAACAGATTTATAATAACTTCAGGTAAAGATGCTGTAAGACTGTCTTATGTTAAGAAAAATATTTATAGATATTTTTACTAGACGTTACACTTAACTAGTGAATGTAATAAATTGAACAAAATGACGCCGGGGTTGTTGCGACATGTTTGGGTTATTTGACCAATAACAAAAAAATGAAAAATGAATTTTATTGCCTCTACACTTGTAGATTTTTAAGTACATTTAATAAACTATTGTTTCAGTTATGTTCTGATTTAACAAAAAATTTGGATCTTAAAAGAAATGACCAGTTTATTTACTACAGTTAAAACGTTTGTTGAAGTGTGTTGTAATAATAATTTATAATTAATAATATGAATTACATCAGTGTTACAAAACATTAAAACTTAAATTTTAATTAGGGATAAAATTACAGACTGATTTTTAGAATTTTTCATAATACAAGAAAATATTTAAAAACGTTAATAAAAATTTTTTTTTTAATTAAATTTACCACCTGTACACAATTTTATAGAAAGTAAACAGTTTTATAACGAATAATTGATTTAAGAATGGCCTACTGATTAAAATAAATTTTGATAATGTAACAATGAAAAAGAGGAATTAATTAATGCATATAAGATTTTGAAACCACTTTCGTTTGAAGCATCTGACTGGTGAGGTATTAGAACCTAATTGTCGAATAAGTTGATTGTGGTTGGAATTTAATTTTGTTCGGAATCGCTTATAGTATAAAGTTTCTATAGTGTCAATTGAATTTATTTTGTGATTAGATTGTAACTACATATTTGAAACAAACCAAAGCGCCAGTTATGACTCTCTAAAGACAGATATTTTGGAAAGCTTCCATTGTTCTCTTATTAGACTTCTTTGCTGAAACCAAATGACAATGTCATATGATCAGAGTGGTTGAAGTTATGTTCTACTAATCAAGTTAAAAAACTTATTTAGGATGCTGCTTGAAAAAATGTTTTATTAGTACTCCCATAGAAAATTTGTAGATTCATTTCTGGAGAAGTTCTTTCATTTTTGTACTAATTAAACAACGAAATTTAAGATTTACAATTATTTGATATGTTCCCATAGTAGATTTAATTTTTACAAAATTAAATAGATTTATTGCTGTGAAATTATGATTATGAAATGTAATAAAAAATAATTATATGATATACATTTTGACAGATTAAAAATATTAAGTTTTATTCTAATATTAGTAAGAATATTTTTGACGACGCGTGTTTTGTTTCAATTGACTTGCTGAATTAAGAATAATTATAGAAAAAAATAAATTTATGTGACTGAGTTAAACACGCAAAAAAAGCAATAAAATGTTTTCTGTTTTAAAATTTATAAATTTTATTTTAATAGTTTTTATTGATAAATAATATTTTACTTTATTTTTAGCTTCGATGCGAAGCGGAGAAGGTATTAATTTTACTATGATGTGTTTTTTTTTTTATGTCTGTTGCCACTTTTTCTNACGCCTTTTGGTAATATAAAATTATAACAAGTAATAATTTTCTAATTATATTTATAATACACACTATGAATAAAAAGAATAAATTGCTTTTGTTATATGATTTGCTTTATTATAATTATATGTATTACAATAAAACAAATCGTAAATTAAAAAATAAATAAAGAAAGATATTTCTAGTAATATTACCTAGAAATTATTAAAGAAATAAATGTTTATAAAATATTTTTAATAGTAAATTTTGTCATTTCACAAAATATTCAATAAAAACCAATTATTCATAAATAAATATAGTTGGTTTTTGTAATTTAGTTTTGAAAATAATAACAGAGCAATGAAAAATGATTTATGTATTTATAAATGTAAAAATTACACTATTAGAGTATTTTAATAGTTTAAAGCCTTATAAGATTATTCATATCAATTTTTTAAAAATAGAAAAATTATTATTGAACAATAAGTGATTAAAAATGAATTTGTTTTAAAATTTATAAATTTTATTTTAATAGTTTTTATTGATAAATAATATTTTACTTTATTTTTTAATTATAAATCTATTTATTTAATTTCTTAAATCAACAATGAAAATAGAAAATATGAGGATTATCTTTAAGCATAAACATTAAATGGTCATTATATATGTTACAATACTTTTGAAATTTTAGAAAATTTTAGAAATTCTAGTTTAATTTTTTACTAGAATTAAAAAAATAAGAAAATCTTAATGCGACAAGTGTAATTTGGATTCCAACTTTAAATAATTAATGACTTTTCAGAGTGTATTCAGTGTACTTATTGGGTTTTAATTAAACTTCCTAAGCCTTATAAAAATTTAAACACCCATGAATTAAATGTTAGGCTGTTTATTTTAAATATCTATTTATCGTGAGTAAATAGCTATTGAACCACCTGCGTAAAATATTTATCACAAAGAAAAACATTGAAAAGTTACGTCAAGCAAAACTTTATTTTATGATATTTGGTATATATATTGTATTATAATTTGATCACTATTAATTTAGCAGATTAATTCTGCATTATAATAAAAATGTTGTAGTGTTGTTCTATTTTTGAATAGATGTATTATTCTAAAATTTTGATTAGTAAGTTTTTCAAATTCCGTAATTTAGTTTTTGTAAACTTCTTTTATATAATAAACTCGTCAAGAAATACATATTTTTATTAATTTTTAAAACAAATTACTAAAACATATAATTACTTTGTCTAAAAAGCGACTGTATACATTTGTATTATATTTATTATTTTTAGAATCGATTGAAGGTTTTGATCAAACAGAACTTAATATTAACTCCTTGATGCTTCTAGTTTTAATTAAAGCAAACACATTCATTTTCCCATAAAACAAAAGGCAAATATTTTGTAATATTGGTAACTAACATCTAAAGTTGATCCTGAGAATTTTTCACTTATCTTTAGACAATAATATTTTTTGTTTGAAAAAAAAAACAGAAAAGTACTTGTAATTTTTTATTTAATTTTGGATGGACGATGAAAATTTTTCCAAAAAAAATTTATTTAATGTATTAATAGGAAAAACAATCAACGTTTAAACATATATTTGTGATACCTTTAAGTAAAATTTATATAAAAATGTTTAAATCATGTAAAAATGTGCTGAAATTATGAAAAGTTATATTGTGTTATACTTAATTAAAAAAAAACGGTAGCACAGTGGGGTCACGGCATAGTGGAGACATTGCATAGTTGGATCCAGTATAGTTTTAATCTGAAAGTGATTAAAATCACTATCATAAGAAACGCTTCGATGCAAATCTGTAGATAGTGTTTAATTTTAAAAAATTGATGGATAATTGCAAAATCAACATCAACTTCTATTAAAATAAAATACAAAACCCATAATTTTAATACAAAAATAGCATATTTTTGAATACGGCAGTCATTTGCGTATAGAAGATAGGTCGTCGGGACAAATTTTTTTTTTCATTTTGTAGTACATAAAATAAGCTTTAATTTTATATATGTTTAAAGGACGCAGTATTTCCGGAACATTTTCAAAAATTAAGTTGAAAAAGTTATTGTTTGTAAAAAAGTTACTATTTTAAATCCCCCCAGTGAACAGAATAAGTGNAAAATGTGCTGAAATTATGAAAAGTTATATTGTGTTATACTTAATTAAAAAAATATATTTTCAATAATAATCTATTTAATATTATAATACATCGAACCATAAAGTATTGAGCTTATTTTATTTTCAATTTGTATCGTATAATGGGTTTTTTACTTAAACTATAGTATTTATACTAAATAGTGTTACAACATATTCAGCAGAAATATTATGGTAAAGCTTCAGTATTATCAATATTAATCTATTACAAATCAATGACAAGTAATAATATAAAATCTCGATTATTTTGTAGAATGTATTAGCAAAGAAATATGTCTTAAATTTAAAAAAAATCATAAAAGTCGTAATCCTTATAAAAATTTAATACTATTATTTATATCGCATAATTTTTATTTATATATTAGTAAAATAAGAATTCACCTATATAATAGTGTCTAAAATAAAACCAAGTAATTTCGTTATAAAGTTGTTACCTTTTTCAATTAAATTTAGCCTTAACAAATATCCTACTGATCATTATGGTTTGAAATACTTTTAAGGGTATCTGACATTATCCTCTACGGATCAACGTCTGTAATGAAATGCGACAAGTAACTGTCAAGTTCCTTATTTACTAACTCGTCATAAACATTAAACATCTACACTGACAAAATTGATAAGAATTTACGTCAGTTACATGTTTCAAATAATAGCCCAATTCCGATCTATAGCCCGTGTTTCTTATCGTTAGCGTTTTGACATTAACATTGAATTTTTAAAAAGTTCTATTCTTTTAAATAGATTCGATACAAAATATAAAGGAAACATAGTCAGCAATCAACAATCGGGTTTTTTAAGCAACAGAGGTGTATTGAAACTGAAAACAAATTCGGAAAGTTCAGGTTAATAAGCTATATTATTTTATTGGTTTCCAAAATTTAGAGGAAACCAAACTCAACAAAATATTTCCTAGCTAAAAGCAGTCAATTTTTACATAAACCGTAATTAAATAGAAATGTACATACACTTGTTACAAATTGATAGAGTACTGGAACAATAATCAACGATTTCTATTTGAGTAACTAAAATAAATAGGTTATATTATTATAAAAATCAAGATACCATTTTATAAATTAATTTATAATTTAATACGCATTAGACATTTTCACATTAAGTAAAAATCTTTATTGATTTTTACATAATGTACATTACATTAAAACATATAAAATTTATTTGAAAATACTGCTTAAATAAAATGCCTAAATTGATTCGATTTTTTCAATCAACAATAAAATAAATACCATTTTTTATACCGGAAGAATAAATAATTATCATTGAATAAATAATTTTTTTATTAAATTTCAAATATTTCGTTTTCACGAGTTAACAAAACCTCAAATTATAAAAAATGATTTAGAAATATTATTTTTTCAATTAACAAAACTTACATTTTCTTTTTGTAAAAAAATCAAACATTTTTGTTATAACATTATTGCACATATTTATCGTTATTTAAGTAAAACATGTTCAATTTTTTATAAACAATTAATGTATAATTTCTTAAATAAAATTATATGAAATTGTCTTAAGTTAAAGATAAGAAAAATAAATCATATTTAAACTACAAAGCAATTTTTATATCTTTTTTACATTCATTAAGTAAAAAAAAATTCTTTAAATTAATTAAATTCTTCAAAAATTAGTATATATGACGTTCATATTATTGAAATAAAATAATTATTAGAGTGACAAATGTTTATTCCATAAATTAAATTTTTTTAAGAACAATGACGGTTTTACTTTATATTTATTTAATAAAAATATTATTTTCTATTTATATTATAGCTAATAAAAATTGTAAACATTTATATTAGAATCGTTATATATTTTTGAATTAGTTTTAAACTCGTTTATTCCATCAGGTGATATTTTTATTTTTCAAATGATAACAGTAAGTTGTCTTAAGTTATACTATAATCCCAGACTTAAAGTTAGCCAGTGTTGCAGAGTGGCAAACAACATAAATTTTTTTAATCTCGTGGATTATAATATAGTATAGTCGAATACTTAAAAAAAGCATTGTATATAGAAAATACCTTTTTAAGTTTTTTTAGGACGTTTTAAAATGACTTTTTATAAAATTTAAAAGAAGCGTTCAGATTAAAATGATTATATATTTTTATTAGTTCTGTTAACAAAATTCTATTTTAATGTCAGTATATAAAATTTTTAATTAAATATAATATGCATTCAAATTATTAATAAAATGTCTGCAGAAAATTTTCAAACTATATAAAAATGAATAAATAAGAAACAAAATCTAATCTTGACACAGACATTGTTGCCAATGAATTATTAAAATATTGATTGCTTAGTATGAATATAATTAAGAAGGTATTTTTAATAAAAAGTTAATTTTCTTCAATATTTTTTATTTAAATGAAAAAGTTTTGGATACTGAAAAAATAAATAGCAAATATCCTTGTGTGCTAAAATTCTTTCAGAGACATCGCAGTTTTATTGCTTTGGGAAGTGTAATGTTATATTCTAGCAGGGTTATTAAAAACATGTTTATAATATAAGTAAACAATTTTTAGACTGTTAAAATTTCTCATAAAACTAATGTAAATTTTAAAATTTTTGGTGTTTTAATCACGGTTAAAACGTAACTACCCTACATTGCAGTACTTTTGGTAGTCACCGACATGTCTATGCAAACCTTAATATCCTATAGTGACTTAGTTGACCAAAGTAACTTCTATAAGTTATCAAATGAATGTCATACAGACGTTCTAATATCAGCTATGCAAGATTGCAAGTGTGATAACTATAATAAGTCGCCTATTATTAAAAAAAACACTAATTAAAATAATATGGGCACAGCGTGTCAGTTAAAGTTATCAAGTCTTTTATCAAAATTTGACTTTAATAAATAGATTGTATTATAACTATATTGTCTATAGATACATTTTTTTGAGGTGTAAATTTGTGTTTTAGGCATTTTATGGATATCTCATTTAGCCACTACTAATCGTAATCACAAGGAGGATAACGTCGACGTAATGCACATAGGGTTGGGTGTTTTTATTCTATGATTGATTTAAATTTATTTAAAATAAATAAATAATTTTGTGTTTCTAAAGTTTACACTTCCAGTATAACTAGTACTCAGATGTTTCCTATAAATCTCGAAACTATTATTTACATGTTGTTACCCTCACACTTATAAATGTAGTCATTAAATAACTTTTTATTGTACATTTATTTTTCATACATATTTCTCCACTAAAATTGTATTCTATTCTATTGTATATTTGATTGTAATGAATTTTCCGCTATTTAGCTATTTTTACTAAAAGCAGCTAAGTTATAGCTATTTCACTTAGGAAAAAAACAATAATAATTTATAATTTAAAAATAGTAGAACAGTTCAGATTTTAATATTTTTATACAATGTTAAACTTTTCTAAACTTATTACTAATACCAAAACAATTAATTATTCGAAAGTGACTTTCATTTTTACTAAAGTTGAATGAAATTTTTTGAAGTTTAACTAGTTGATAAAAATAGTATTCCAAATTAATAATAGTAATTAATATCAAGTGTTGTTAAAGTTGGCATAATTTAGGGTTCCAAGTAACATTAAAATTCTTTTGAAAAAAAAATTGTATAAAAATTATTTTTCACATTTTTTTCTCTAAAATTAATTTTATATTTCAAATAATATAATAAAAGACAAACATTTTCTATTAACTTAAGTTATTAAAACTATAAAGAACCTAAAACTTGCGCTAGAAAAATAAAAACGGAAGAATTTATCTAAAAGAGTCTTTTAAATGATTTAGTTTTTATTTGTTTCTTTTTCATTTTAAAAAGATATTTTGGTTTTCGGAAAACTCGAGGTTTTTAACGTTTGTCTAGCTGTCTGTTTTCTATTGTATCGTCAGACAGTAATTTAAAAGAATTTGGTGAAAGTTCACTAACAATTACAGAAATCACTTGTGAAGTTTCAGTGGTAGTGATTTATGGGGTACTTTTATTTTCAAAACCTTTTTAGTTTTCTGAAACATCAAATAAGAGTTTTCAAAGAGTTGAAAAATAGGTCATAGATATTAATTGTTGAACTTATATGCACAGCATTTGGTCGTTGTTTCGAAATAACAGATGAGTTAAAATGAATATTGTAAATGTTAACTCATTTATATTCATACATTTACAATTATGTACTCTGTTTGTAAGTACTATCAACTCTACTTCGTAGTTCAAAACTTACTACAAAAAAACATACATTCGAAATAATATTCGTAAAAATTATACTACTAAAACAAAAAATCAAATCATTTGTTACTGAAAATCTTTTTATAACTTTAATTGTATTGAATTACTTAAAGAAAAACAATTATTTTATTCTTCCAATAATGTTATGACGAGGACAATGGTTTTATTGGTAACAATTTACTTTTAATAGAACTAACGACTTTAAAAACTTCATGAATTTTATTTCTGATATATTAATTCGAATAGAAAATTATAAGCATACACATTGTTATTACTATTACTTTATTGTATTATAAATATGATATTTATATCAACAATATTTTATTTTAAAATAAATTATTTTGTATTTACTAATTGAACAGTGTTTTTTAATAATACAGCATTTTGGAATATATGTATTTTTATACATTTAACCTTAAAAATATTCAATTTTTTTCTAAATTATTACTATTAAAAATAAAGATCTACATGTCATCTATTGTGTTAGTTAACAAAATATTTATTAATTGTTATATTAAATTCAAAAATTAAAACAAAACTATGATCACATATAGCTTTATATATTAAAAAAAATACGATTTTTTGAAGTGAGAACTGAATTTAAAAGTAATTATTAAGATGCTTCAACGCTATAAAAATCATAAAAATATTTCTCTAGATAGCTAATATTTCTATTTACTGTGGCAGCCATTTATCAGTTAAGCAGATCAATTAAAATAGAACTCACGAAAAGCGATTTAATATTTAAATATTTTCTCGAACTAAAAGTAAAATAATCAAAAATATATGATTGTGTTACAAAATTATAATAATGAAAACTGTTTATACATTTTGTGTATAAATATAATATTATTATATCATATTGGAACATACTTTTGTGAATATATACTTCAGTATGTATATTTTCTCAATATATTACCTTTTCTGTCTGAAAAGTTTAAATGAAGTATACAAATTCTCACTCTCTACAAACTTAAATGTAATAAAACTTACTCACAATTTTTGCATTTCTAGAATATTTCTTTATAATTTTTGAAAAGTTTTAGTTACAAGTTATACCAGTTATCAAGTTTTACTTTATTTTGTCGTAAAATAATTTCATACTGAAAATTTCCGTATTTTTAAAACTACTGAGTGGTTATTTAAGTTAAAAAATGTGTAAACTATTTTTAAGTTTTTTTCAGTTAAAAGTACAGTTTGAAATTGGAAATATTTAAAAATATTATCTTAAAATATGCTTTTTCCATGAACTTTTTGGATTTCAGGATGGTCAATATTACTCGAAAAAAAACTAACTGACAGATTTTTTGAATTCTATACATATTTTTTTGCTGAGAGTAAAAAAAAATATGTAAAATAATAATCTCTAAATTTTTAGTCAATTTTCTATATTAAAAAGATCTAATACAAATTATTCACTTAAAATATAAGTGATTTATTAAATTTAATATGTCCTTAAAAGTGATATCATATGATATGACTTTTTCAACATTTTAAGAAGGAAAAATTTGTTACCTTTATTATAATAAAATATCGTTGCACTTAAGGCGAGATCTAATTTCTCACTATAATCAGTAACTCTGTCTTTTTAACTTTAGATACACGTGCATCATAAGTATAAATATAAATGTATAAAATAACCATAAATAAGGTTAATTATAACCATAGTAAATATACATGTATAATATACATTGTATATGTATATATAAATAGGATTATTTTTTGATGTATCCAATTATTATTGGTTTAGATAGCAACAGCGTCTGTAATTGTACAAAGTTGAGTATTTGCGATACGATACAATTCATCAAATTATTTATTCAGTTATACAGCGTTTTGACTTTTTTCCCCATTTCTTTGTTGTATACTGTATAAGAAATATCCAAACTTTAAATCAATACAATTGAAGTTATGTCATTAATAATTTAGTAGTAAGAAATATATTAGAGAATTTTCCAATATTAATATAGAATTAAGGCTGTATTTAAGATTCTGGCGTGGAGTGTATATAGATGAATTTTGGAGCCCACAATGATTTTTCAGAATTATCATTAAATAACATTGATCAGCAATAAAAAAGTCAAAAGATTTTATTCTATCACAGGTAAATTATTTTTCACGCTTTCAACGAACTTGTAATGATAATTTTAAAATAAAAATTAAGAACATAAAATAATATTTAAATATTAACTACTAATAATATAACAAAACATTTATTTTTATCTACCAAATGTTGACAATTAATATTGTAGATTTTGCTCTTTTACAATAATATTCATCCTTAAGGATTTTCGGGGAAGCTATTGTCCCTGCGAATCACCTCCTAAATATGGCCCTTTATAGAATACTATCACACATTTTAAGAAATGATCCAAAAATTTTCAAACCTTAGTATAATAATTTTCATATACATATTCATTTTACATAAAAGTAATGAAATTTTCACTTAAAATTAACAATTTTTACTTCAAAGTATTGAAATTATCCTAAACATTATATATGTTATAAACTTCTATTTCTCGTTAGTAAAGATTCATGTAAATTTTTTGAGGACGTAAATTATATTATAAATGTTTTTTTAACTATATTTTACTAATTTTAAGACTTAATTAAAATAATTTACAACTAATAATGTATTAAGTTTTATTTTATTACATTCACAATTTAAATACCTCTAATATTATTATTTAATAAATTAAAATTTTTCTAACTAATAGAAATGTAAATTTTACTTTAATTGATAAATGTTACAGAAATAAATAATCAGAATTAAAATAAATTATTCATAATCACCTAAAATTTTGCTGAAAAACGAACAAGTCTTAAATTGTAAATACTTTTGCTTAGAAATTGCGTCGGTTGATGAAAAGTATTAACAACAGTTCTGAAATTACAGTTTCAATATTTTTATCAAACTATTACAAAATAAACTACAGAAAACTGATTAAATAAATTTTATTTTATATTAAAGAGAAAGAGAGTGCTTTGAGCTGCCACAAAATTTAGGGCTCTACATTTATGAGCTAGTCATTTTTTTTTTATTATTATTTTTTTTGTCTTAAACTAAAACCAATAAAATTAAATAAATTGATAATTTATTAATAAAAAAAATTTAAACTAGTCCTGGTATGTTGTGAACATGTAATAATTTTAAATAGTGTTTAAAAAAACAATTTATCTATTAATAAGTTCTATCGATTCAAAAACAAAAAAAACACTCGTGTAAGCATGAACGTAAAAATATTTTAAATAGATTGTTAACGTTTTAATATAGATTTTGTGATAACACCAATAATGATTTTACTACTACATTGACAGAAGATGTACTCAATGTTTCCATTCTACAGCCATATAATTATATTTTTTAGAACATTTTAGCTTCGATTGACACTGAGAAGGTATTAAATTTACCTTGATGTGTTTGCATACAAATTAATGTAGTGCAAGTTACATTTTTATGTCAAAAACCTTCAAATTAAATTAAATTTATACGTCTATTAAGTATTTAAATTTTTATTTTAAGATAATAATAGTTTATTATATTATAAATTTAATGTATTTAATATTAACAGTAATTTGTTGTAGAATCTTTAAAAAGAAATCATGAACTTTTGTGCTAAGATATCTTGATATATACTTTTTGTTTCATTAAATGTATAAAATATTACTCATGAAAAATTGGTTGAACAATATTCCAAGCTGGACAAAAAAAAAATCTTTTTGTAGATGCCGGCCACCCCACATCCCAACATTCGGCCTTGATATTAATTTTTTATTTCATCGGTTTTATTCCCTTTAATTTTGAACAAATGAATCGTTTGATATTGTTTTTATTGTCCATAACTTATTATTAGGGTGATATGTAATCGTCGTCACTGATTTCATAGTAATACGGTAGTTGTAGTGTCAGTAGGTAAATAATCTTCGGTTCATATGTAACGGCTATATAAGATATCAGAACGTTACTTCTGCTATCTTATATAGCCGCGATAGAAACTAATTTAATTAAAGTCCATAATAATTATATCACTTAAAAATGACGTTGTTTTATTGTGAAATTGTATCCTCATTCAAAATCCAACATACAATAATTGAAATAATAAATAATTGCTTTTGAATTCAAATAAGAAGCATTCATTATTAAAAGAATGTGTTAAGATTAATAATGAATTTGTAAAATGTTAATAAAAAATTAAATAAATATTGATATTTCAAAAAACAAAATTTTTTTTATAAGTTTTCATCGGAACGTTTGATGTTGTTTTAATTAATTTTTCCGTTAAAACTTGACATTTTCTCTATAATTGATAAAACCAATGTTAGTTAGTAGCTATAACTTCATAATTTACTATTTTATTGCTATAACATTATACTCAAAACTTTTTTTGAAACGGAATGAATTAAAAGCGTCAACTATCTGATATATAGAAAGTGATTCATTAAGGATAAATAATCATTTTCTCAGAAACTACTAAACATTATTGCAAAGGAAAATATATTTTGATTCAAAAAACTTTACAATAATATGTCATTAAGCAGTTTTTGTTTTAATCCTTTTAGGGATAAAAAAACCTCAACATTAGTTTTTAGATAACACTTAAGTTTAACACGCTAAAATAGACAAACGGTTGATCGGGTAAAAAAAAATTATATGAACAAAATTGTTTTCTATTATAATATCTAGGTATTATTACTAGTTATCACGAGAAACAATTAACATTAAGGTTTTTTATCCCTGAAAAGACAAAAAGAAATCATTTAACTACATACTATAGTAGATTTTTTAAGTCAAACATTATTTTCCTTTGCAAAATGAAAAATGCTCACTAGTTTCTGAGCAAGTGATTGTTTATCCTTAATGAATCACTCTGTATATATTTATTTACCTCGCTTATACGAACAAATACTCTTTAAACTTGAAAGTTTTGTTTTGTTTTGTCTCCTGAAACATAATAAAATATAAAATTAGATTAAACAGCTTTGACCATAGGCCGGTAGAGATGAAAGTTAACTCAAGTGTATGATAAACTAAGGGGCGTAGGAATGTTAACATCAACTGTAATAACAACTCTTATAATATTACATAAGGATGCAATATACAACATATATGTCATAAAACTTTTCAACTGAAAAACAAGTCAGAAAATTGGAGTTGACATATTGTATGGCAATCAATGTCTCTATTAAATAGCATTGTGAGTTTTCTATTATTCAATTTTTTTTCGCGCTTTTTGTAAACAATAACGTTGAAACATATAATATAATAAATTAATTGACCCTTGCAATTTTTTATTTTGATCGTATGAGATCTAAAAAATTAAACCGTTATAAATCAACTTTGAAACCACATGATATTGATGAAACCCATCCAAGTATCTTTATTTTTAAATTTAAAAAATCACATAATTTATAAGATAAGGAAAAGTTATAAATCATAAGCCTAAAAATATTTTGATAAATCTTATAATAGAACTTTTCATAGAACTATACAACGTTTATACGCCAATGAAAAAATAAAACTTAGCCGATCGAATGTAGTGAAATTGATTAAAACGGTAACCCTTCGGTTATAAAATGTAGTAGGATATTGAAACATATGCAATCAATCATTTTGCAATATTGAATTGTAATAGAATTCTAAAATAAACTCATCCAATATAAAAGCTAAATTTAGAGAACAATCAGGAACTTAATGTAAAAATAAGTAAAATATAAAGATAAAGATAAATATAAATATAAATATAAAAAATTAATATTGATAATTTACTTATATTAAAAATAGTATTGGATTACAAAAAAAATTTAACAACCCCAGTCTATTTTCTAAAAAATGTTTTTCTTTTTTTTTTTAAATTGTAAGCAATTTCTTGTTGCTACAATGATTTATTTAATTATTTTACGATTTATTTATAAGATTTAAATTCATAATTTTTAATCTTTAAACTCTAAATAGAATAATAATTATTTTATAATAATATCATTATTTTTAATTTTTATGATTTTTTGAAGGTTTTATTTTAAATATTCCAAAAAGAATATAAAAATTAATAATTTTAAGGAATAACGAAGTTTGCAACAATGAATTTAGTTATTGTAATGATGATTTATTAACTGTTGTATATTTTGCTTTACATATTCATCTAAAATTTGCATACTATTTGTGATAATAATAATTATAAATGCTAATAGTACGCGTTTAATTACTTTACTATACATAAACGTAAACTTTAAAATGCAATGACATTTATCATAATTTATCATTTAGAAAATGTTAAAATAAAAATAATACTGTAAAATTGAATGAATATTATATCTAAATAATTGAACGACATACTTCTTTAAATTTTCGTAAAAAAAAAGAATAAATCGCAATACAAATATTAAATAATAACGATATTTTTTATTAATGTGAGGTAATGAGAATAGCACAAGGAAAGAAATACGTTGGAAAAATGTTTGTAACTATAAAATACAAATGAAGAGTAGGGGAGACGTTATAAGTCCATCTTTTCAACTTCAATTATGTATTATGATTTGATAGCTCACCAACAGAAGTATCAATTAATGAAATCCATTCATTGAAAAATGTTTCTATTATTATTATATTTAAGTATCTATTTAGTCTAGAAGAAAAGTTACTCAATTGTGGTCTAGAATATGGGTTCTACTGCTTTGCTTAAAAATTATAATATTGACGATAAAACAATCAAATATAGTTATAATATTCCTTGAAATTATTTTTTTACAAAACTGATAGGAATGATCTATATTAAGTTTTTTGGGATTTAAATTTAAAATTGTTAATATTAACTTAATGTAAGGGTTAAATATTAACAGTACTTAAAAAGTAGAAAATGTATATGATATATTTAATGATATTTAAGTACCTTTTATAGAAATGATTAACATTCAAACATTTGTCTTGTTGTTTCATAGCTAAAACCAATTGCACAAAAAAATGATTTTTATTGCAGTTTAAGTATAGGTAAATGTACTTAAACAGATTTAATATGGAAAAACCGTGTTTAAATTAGAAGTATCATTGGAGATTTTATAAAGAGGGTTGGTTTTTAAATTAAACAAGGTTAGTTTGTTAGTTGTTTTTACAGGTAACGCTTGTTGAATTTCAATTTACTGAGCGTAGTCGTCGTGAAATGGTAAACCACGTCGAGACAAACGCATTTACAGCCAACACGCGCTTTTACCGGCGTTAAGACGAATCGCTTTCGGCTGGCCAATTGTGAGTAATTAACCGTCGCAGTTGTGGGGCGAGTAGAAAGAGACACATTAACGTTATCTTATGTCACGAACACGAATAATAATCATAACGGTAATGAGGACCTCAACACAGCGCTGACTGGGGTTCATTGTAACTGGTCAAAATTTTACTGGCTTTGGCTTAGAGGAATAATATTTGAAACGCAACGGTTATGCACCGCCGCGCACCACTGAGTCAGTGATCCGATTATGGAATCGAACTTTTGGCCGCCAAAACCGCCTGAAACCCTAATGGCACCTGTCCAAAGAGCTAAACTAACTTTCTTGGGTCCTTTGAAAATATAAAAAGTATACATGTTAAAAAAAAAAAGAAGCGTTTTCCAAGCACGCATTTTATAAATATCCTGTGTAATGTTCAACAAAAACGACGACGACAAAGAATAGAGTAAAAATAAAAATGGCTAAAATAACGAGAATATTTTTCGCAGGTTACGTGCCACCAATCGCATAATAGCAACACCGGTAGACTTATACAAAAGCATTGGACGATTTTATCGGATGCGCTCCTCTTTACTTGGACGTCACTTGGCTGTACATAAAAATTACGACTATGCGGACGTCCATCCGATTTATGGTTTTTTTGTATACATTTGTTTTTTTGCACACAAGTCCGGAAGTAACATTTTCACTTTCCTTAGAAGGAATAAAAAGTTGTTTCAGTAATAACTTTTACGCGTATCCTACAACTTTAGTCATTTAAAAGGCAACACACATATAGATTTCCAACATGTCCAATGCTAAATCACAACCAATAAGCATCTAAGCATCGTTACTCAACATCATACTCAACACCGATGTTCTCTAAATACTTTAGGTCTATTGCAAATTACAACACATCCGGAAGTTTAGACCTTTTTTGAGGTCCATTTAAATTTTCAACCTGAATGGGTCTTTTTCAACAAAAGATATAAAACAAATCAAAGTAGATTATTGGATCAATTAAAAAATTAATACTCAAGAAACAAGCAAGTCATTAATATTTCAATTTTTCTTAACTGTGATTGAACACCATCAAATAAAATTATTCAGTTAACTCATATTACCTCAAAGAAAAATTTTAACCACAATTATTTTGGGATAAAAAAAAAACATCATTTATTTAAAACAAAAGAAATACAAGAGCGATCCAAAAAGGGTTAACGTGAAAGCATTTTAATCAAATAATATTATGTCAACAGGTACTTTAATAGAATTCTATTGTGAATTCAAAAATACCATATTTTATTTTTCATTACTATACTATATTTTGTAAAGAGAGAATAAAATGATACTTTATAAAAAAAACAATTATATTTATCTCAGTATAACAGTAAGTACAAATTTTATGTATAACGTGTATGTTATTAATATAATATTTTTCAACACACAAAATTTCTAAAGTCATTAAATAGTATTTTTTCTTATAACATCGTACTTACGCATTCGAAAATTTTAAACTTGGTTTCACACAAATAATTAATTTAAATAACACACCTATTCACCATAAAATTACAGTTTTTTTATTAACCGTTTTAAGCAATTTTTTATAATAATAGTTTTATACTCTGTAAAAAATCGAATATAATTAAATTCATACTAAACTTACAACTCGCCATTAGAAAGAAACGGAATATAGCTTTAGTACTCATTATTTTGCTTTAACATAGTTATTTCTACAGTAAAAATAATTTTTTTCTTTGAAGTTTAAGTTAAAAAACACACAAAAGCTTATTTAAAATAGTTCTTTAAAAATCAAAGCTAATAAAATACTTATAAAAATAGCTTTTTTTTATAAAATCCTGAACTAAGTTTTTATTGATGTTTAATTAATTAATTAACTTTATCAATTGTTATGGTGCACTTGTCCATGTAGCACACGCCGATATGTAAACATACACATGCAATTAAACCACGAACTAATATAAAATGGACCGGACACAAGGCCTCATCAGGTAATCAGGTTTTGTTTTAAATTTTCCGTAGAAGAGAACATTTTGATGTAACGTCATCATCTACTAATTGCCATGTATTTTCCTGATTGCTCCTCTTAATTATTAAAATGTTGTATTCTAATAACATGTTCGTCGCCAGAGCTCACTTCTCGCCGAATATTTTCCCTTCTACATTTTCTATAACAAAACCTGATCGCACTACTCATTCATACCGACCATGACTATTTTATCTTAGTTCGTGAGAATTACACACCATGAAGTCGATGTCGACATATAGCGATCAGCTATGTGATAATAGTCCGCCGATTGGTTGATGACATATACAAAAAAATAAATAAAGTTAAAAGGTATTGTAAAAACTGCAGAGCCGTTCGTTAAAAAAATTTAATTTTATGTAACACGTATTGCTAGTGTTAAAATAATAAATGCATGTCAGCACTCATGATGCTCGAGACGTTTAATAATAAATACAAGTATCATTCAAACATTACATGTGAACATCTTTAATTATAAAAAAAAAAAACGGCAAAAAAGTATCGGAGCAGCGCACGCAAGTAAGATGACTCTTACATGAATCATTTCTCTACATACACATTATTGCCCCCACACCTTAAGTTTATTTAAATGAAATTTTGAATTAAACAAGGAATAATACTGTGTTATAAAACAATGATGTAAATTATATGAATAAAATGTAATATTGTAGTTTGTTTCGTTCTATACTTTGTTGATAATAAAAATAACAAAATCTCATTTCTCAATGAAGACTTACTAGTTTCAACAATCAAATGTCTGAAATATATGACTTCAGAGTGATCAGTTTATCATAAACAATTGGATTACTCGCAAAATAAACACAAAATTGAAAACATAATTTTTGATTTCTTTTATTTACATATAAAACTTGATATATCAGCTAATAATTACTTTTTAAAATCAATCCATATAACTTAAAGAGGTGTCAAATTATTTTTTTTAAATGGTAACATACATAGTAACTTACTAATAAAATAGGGAATAATCTAATTAAGAAAATGAATGGTCGATAACAACTTTTGCACTAGTACTTTAGAAGTTATTCACAATTTATAGTAAGTACTGGCGGTGAGGAGTGGGTTATTTTTATGCTAGTCATTTTTTAGAGAAGTGATCCGAAAATTGTTATCGACCAATCATTTTTTTTTTTTGCGAGTAATCAAGTGATTTATGATAAACCAATCACTCTATATTTTGCAGTGTATAACAATCCTTGTTTAAAGTTGAACAATTTACTGTTATATATTTGTAATGGAAATTACTCATGTGTAGTATTATATTAAACTTTGATATAAAATAATAAAAGTAATTAGATAGATTGAAATTAGTTGAATTAGATAGTTTTCACTTCATGATTAAAAAGTGAACTATTTGAAAATCTAATTTTTTAATTTATTAAAATAACTACTCGTACATATAGATATTATATTTTCTTGAAATAAAAGTCTAATTAGACAATACAATTAAGTTTTTTTAGTATTGAAATAAGAAAGTTCGAATGTTCTATAAGAAAAGAGAAGGATATGATAATTATTATTTAATTATACTTTTCATATGATAAGTATAATTAAATATGATATGATTAATTGATTCATAACTCGTTACACTGCCTCATAATGCTAAGCCTAGTATTTAGTATCCAACCATTAAAAATGAAAAAAATATATTCTTAAGAGTTATATGTGTAAATTAATGGTCTAACAAATTGATGCAATTTTTCTTGATAATTCAAAATGGCGCTTCCCTAATGTTTTATAAAACACTTGTATGATCCAAAATTAGTACCAGAAATTCAAGAGGTATTGCGCATCGTGTTTGCATAAGTAATATTTTTAACATCAGATTTTGTAGTAAAGTCTAGTGCGAGCGACAAATGAATGTGTTAATGTTAATGTGTTAATATTGTCTGGAGTCTCGTTAGCGATTTTCAAATGTTCAAGTCACGGCTTGTTACGCCTGTATTTTTATCGCGCTCTTTTTATATTACATACCCTATGTATCATTGTGACTTAGTAACACAGAAAGCCATCTCGACCTGCGACTATACTGAATCGATAGCTGTGCGACAGTTGCATGTGACATCATTGTGACATGTAGAAACCACAATTATGCCTAGATGGGATCATAGTGGCGAATAATAACTAAGAGTACTCGTTCTGTTATAAATATACATTAGGGCGGCCCTCAAAAATTTAATGTCTATATTTTTACGCTACCCCTTAATTTTTTTTTAATGGCCAAAAAATGAGCTGTGCAAATTTGGGACCAATCCGTTTAGGTCAACAGAAATAATACGTTTTACAAATAGTAAGTGATTAACAGAAAATATTTTCTAATTGTAAAAAAAGTTCATTAACAAAAAAATATTTTGTAATTTAATTTTTCTCTTTACTTATTGTTAAAATATTTTGTTTTTAAATTTATTATTATTTTAAATAAAATAATTTTAATATTGTTAATAACAAGTAAAATATTTTATAAAAAAAAATTATGTTATAATAAAATCAGATTTGTTTTCTGTCCATAAAATAATAAATCTAGTATACTTATCGTACTTGACATAAAAAAATTAACTTTAAAATTTTTTTTTTAAACGAGTAACCGTTTTTTCCAAAGAATAAAATGAAAATAAATAATTAAAAATAAACAAAATCACTTATAAAGTATTTTTAAGACTTTTACATGTTTTTTACTGTGTGTAATGATGTTATGGGCTATTTATTTAGAAAACAACATTGAAGTTATTATTTTTGAATTTTTCGTAAAATTTCCTATATTTGAGTTTTACCTTCATTATTCTAAATTAAGCGAAAAGAAAGTTATGAGACATAGATCAGTTATTTCTATTAAATTTGCCTCTTCGGCTCAACTTAATAGACCCGGGGGCTCGTGTTAACCTTAACGGGTCGGTCCCAAATGTTCCACAGTTCATTTTTTTGACCACTAAAAAAATTAAATGGTAGCGTAAAAAAAAAAAGACATTCAATTTTTGAGGGTCACCCTAATATACATACAATTAAAATTTCGCACTGAGAATTCATGGGGTATCCCACAACGAGTTTACATAATTAATATTGTAATCCTTGATAGGCAATTCGTCACAAATTCCATTATACATAATATGTATGTATGATACATAAAAAAAAACCATTACCATAGATTATATGAAATATGATTATTAAATTGAATTTTGACAAATTTGCATGACCAATCAGAGCATTTACAGTTTTAATCACAATTGTGATTGGGTCACCTCGCCTCCCTGCTCCGGTAGTTGACTCGAACCCAATTCCAATCTATTTCAAATCATTGACGTTTTTCATTACTATTAAAATCTGTAGGCACTGTTAATTATGTTTAGAAGTGATCTGCTAAACAATAATATAGAAACTAATCAACTAATTCTCTAAATTGTATTTCTCTTGAGTTATCTTGGGTGTTATTGTGATAACGATAGTGAAAATAGACAAACAATTTCGATTATAGCTAAGGCTTTCTTCTACTAAATGACACTCGCTTTTAAGATACTATTATCTTTGTAAAATTTGGAGTTTATTGAAGTGGAATAACAAGTATGCCCCGAGTTATTTACAGTAAGAAGAGGAATACCTTCACCCGATGATTATAGTTGCATCACCTACAAAAGTAATTAAATAAAATACTTAACAAAATTGAAAATAAACATTAGCCAATTCAGTATTAGTAGTATTTAAGATGTTATTCAAAATTAAAAAAGTTGCATTGATATGATATTGTATTCAAATTTTTATATTTAAAAATGTATCTGAATATTATATACTTTTTAGTCATAATTAATTAATTTAAAAACTCATAACTACTATAGCAAATAACTCTTGTTCAAATCAAGCTATATTACATAAAGTGTGATGTATTAAGTATACTTAAAAAATATATAGTAATAATGATGGATATTAAAAATATAGAGGACATAGAGTAGAAATAGGTAGTATTTAACATGCGACACTCTATGATTTTACGTTAAATGATAAAAAAATTGTTAAATGTTATCATTGTTACTACAGAAACCATTAGATAGCTGATACAAATTTTATAAAATAACATGGTATATTCCATACTAAATACCTATTCTATTTCGGATCATCCTTTATTAATAGTCAGTTTTACATTCTTTTATTTTCCAAACTTAATATGCTACAGAGGGTGGTGGCTCTCTTTCATATGTTAGAGAGTCTATGATGGTTTTTAGCTAGGCCAATGATGGATGGGATGGGAATTATGGCCGGCTTGCACTAGAGAACATGCACCACTTCTAAGAAAATCTTAAGAAAGATTTTTTAGCAGCCTGGGGATCAAACTCGGGAACCTGTGCCCCTAAAAATACATTTTCACCCACTTAGCCACGCTGAACCCTATATCCTTTCCAGATTAAAATTTTTTTTTTTTTTTGAACCATTGTAAATATCAAGTTAATTGTAAAAACAAATATTTTCTAAGAATAGATTTTAGGGGTAGTTAACTTTTAATAATCAAATGGAAACCTATTATTGTAATTTAACTATTTAATGGATTAAATAAAATGTCGATTTTTGGATAACCAGTTATGTTTTAGTGCTTTTGAGTTAACATAATTTCTAGTTATAGGCTAGAGGTGTGCATAACATAGAAAACTTCTAATCTGTACGTTACTGTAAAAATGAAGTGTCGCTAAGTACCCTGCTCTTGACATTTCTCATTATTTGCTAATACCTCAAAAAATAAAACTGGATATTGATCAGTCAAAATTTTATTTAGATCATTTTCCATTTAACAGCAATAAATGAAATAAAATAATAGGATTCTATTTAACTTTTGAAAGTTTCCCCTAAAATTTACCTTTAGCAATAATTTTTTATTAGCTTAATATATACTATAGTTCATAGAAATAAATCAAATTTTAATTTGTTCATTAAAAAAATAATAATAGTTTTTTAAAAAAAATAAAATTTGAGGTGGTATTCTTAATAAATAGGGTATTAATAGGAGGTCTATATCATTAATTCTTAATTATGTTCCAGATAGATCAAAATTAATGAAGTGATTAATATATCTATAATATTTATTAATAATAATTTACTACTAAATACGATGTTGTTTTTATCAAAAATTTTTATTTTATATTTAGAGGGTTTGAATAATTATTGCATTTAATCTTTACATACTTATACCTTTCTAAATATTTTATCATGTAGCAATACGAATAAGGTTTGATTAAGATGTATGATAGATATTCTCATATTATAAATACTACTATTAAGATAAAAATTGATTTATAATAAATTAATGTACTAAAAATAGTTAATGATGTTTTTAAAAGCAAAAAAATAGTTTTCTTTTAAATTCGATAAATAAACGAAAATTTTTACTGAATTTAGTAATAGAAATGGAATCTATATAAGAATTAAAGTGGAAATTCAATTTCTGATTCATTGTTAACATTATATTATTGTCGTTTGCTTTCTAAAGACAATCAAATAACTTATAAAGTTTTTCAATTAAAGAAGTTTTTTAACAGTATATTTAGTTTAGTATGCTGTTCAGAATAATAAAGTGATTTTCAAAACGATAATTTTTGTTCAAAATTGATTTGAAATATAGTTAATATATAAATTAAATCGGAGGTTTTTCATTGGTTTTATTTCATACCTGAACTGATGAGAGATACTTATATAAAATAAGTAATTTTTACAAAAAATATCGGAGCAATTTTATGAATGCTAAAAGCGCAATGAACTATAAATTAAAAAAATATTGGCCTAAAATATTAAAAATAATGATAAAATTTAACTCTGGAGCTCATAAAAAAAACATAAATTGAGAATTTATTTAACCCCATGTCTTATAAATATATTACATTTTGAAATGTATTATCTCAAATTAAAATAAAAATATTTTAACTAACAAAGAATGATACTGGTTAAATATGTTAAGTAATATTGTAGTATCTGGAAAAAACAGCTCAGTAAACGTTTCAAAAAACATTTCTGGAGGTGATTCAATATATTTTATTAATTTTATGGATGTAACTTAGAAAAAATTGTGTAGTTTTAATTTAGTAAACATTTTTACTTGAAATTACAAGTAATAATCATTCATAAATTATATGATTTTTATCATTAGAAAAATATAATATGGGCATCGCGAAAAATTATTACGTTAGACTTTGCAATTTATAAAGGCGACTTTATCTGTCAGCACCATATATAAACTTAAAATTTAAACATATATTTTGAATAAAATCACTCATTTCTTTCATACGATGTCATATCATACAAATACTTTTATGAGAGCGATTCAAAAAATTAAAAATGCACTGAAATTTAAAGAAAATAAATAATTTAATTTGCTTTCTAGTGACTTCATATAATGTTTTTGATATAAAGATTTTGTCAGAATATATTACTCTCTTAGGATATTCTGATAAGAAGCATAATTTAGGATTCTCATATGTTGAGATCTAACGTTGTTTAAAGGATTGAGTGACAAATTAAAATATTTTATATTTAAATTCAAACATAAAATTTAATATTAAAGTAGAACTTGACTCTTAATTTATCTAAAAGACTTACAAAATATTCTGGCATAATTTTCAAATAGTATTTTACCATTAATGTATTTTATTCATTATTAATTAATTAAATATTTTATTTTAGTCTGGTAAAATAATTATCATAAATTGTAGTTGTGAGATGTATGAGTAACATGTTATTAAATTTAATAATGTACATAAAAATATTACACGTGTTTCAAACTTATACGTCTGTTAATCGTAAAAATTAAATACAAAATCTTGAGAAATAAGTAACATTATAATCCTCTTGTTTATAAATTGACTTTTACATTATATTATATTGTCTTTTTTTTTTGAAAATATTTACATTAATTTTATATTAGATTTAAAACAATTTGGTTGCTGTTTACTAACATCAATCGATTTAATGAAATAAAAAAAATTAATTATTCTTAGGAAAGAAGATTGATGGGGAATACCAAACAAAGTGGGTATTCATTTTGCTATTGAATATTGTAAATATTTTATTAAAAAATACTAGTAATAAAATAACGGTGTTTGTATAAACTGTTGTAACTCAAAATATAAGGTAGTTGATTAACTTGCCTCACGCAATATCCTTAAAAATATAGAATACATTATAATTTTTTCTTTTCAGAAATTAATAGCATCCTATATTTTATAATTTCAAGAAAAAAAATTGTTCCTGTCCCTCTCGCTCCACTTAAAAATAAAACATTAAGTCGAAGATTTTTAAATGGAATTAATTGAAATTAAAGTATAGAATAAAATATGCTTTGACTTCATAAAAGAAAAAAAAATTTGTTTTATACTTTTAAACATATTGCGTGTGGCTTGTTAATCAATCAAACCCATCCTAATATTGAAAAAATTTAAATATTCAAGTAAATTAAATAAGTTGTGAATAAATGAATTAATTCATAATTAATAGATTTTTTCGATAAAATGTTGTATCTTTGCTAATCGTGATAAGAAATGTATTCTTGCAAATAATATATTATAAGACCAACTTTAATTTAAGTTATGTTTTATTGGGGTCTTGTAGTTCAAGGGTTTTATATTACTAAAAAACGCACAATTGAGTTATACTTCTAAAACGGGCTCATAATTTAATACACAGCACAGAGGAAAAAAATGGAAATATTTTAAAAATATTTATATTAACAGAAAAGCGTTATATATCAAAGTTTCATATACTTTTTTTGTTTTCAATACTACCATATACATTTTTACCCAGACATTTTATATTGAACTTAAAAAAAAGTTAACTATTTTTTTTTATCAAATAAGAATATTTATTTTCGTAAAATTATCTTATACTAATATGAAATTTCTTATAAAAGTAAGTCTTGTATGTAAAATAGATAGTTATATCGTAAATTTGTAAAAGCTCTGGCATTTGTAAATATATTTATATAATAAGAAAAGTCCAACCTCTTAACCTATGAGGAGAATGGAATTTTACCTGTAATATTGTCCCGGTCGCTATTTTCAATAAACCATGTGATAAATACTTCACGAAGGTATTTATAGCAATTCATCTTTCCATTTTTCATACTAAGTAGTGTCATTTTTTCATTTATATATTTTTTTCTGTGCACTTAAAATTTTTATATAGAAACTGGTAGAAAAAATATATTCCTGGTATTCTGCTAAATTCATCAAATAAAAATGCAAACAATGTATACTAATTTATCAAATGAACCATAGTGTTACTTGTTTTTGTTTTTTGTAATTACTTGGAATCAGTTGAAAATTTTAAATTTTCCTAAATAAAGAAATTGTTTAATTCAAATAACTCAGTTCATTTGTTTATCATTTCAATAGGTGAGTACAACTCGTACTGGCGTATGTGCACTGGACTCGCGCTAAGTACTTAGTTATTATGTTAGCGCGGCAATGTCCTCTCTGACACAAGCAATAGCTTTTAGAGACAACGTTAAACATGAATAACTTGTTGATGTTCATGATTAAATAATGAACATTGACTAAAATAAAAATTGTTGAGAATAGGTATTAATTGTTTTTTAATTAAAATTTTTAATTGACTGTCGCCTTAAGTGTAACTAGACGAATATTAACGATATTCTTTATTATTAAATTTAATCCAATAAAAAAATTACCATTAATGTTTCAAAAAGAAATTCATCGTTTAAAATTTGCTGAAAAAAAGCTCATAAATATTTTGAGGTTAGAACTGTGAATTAGTCATTTAAATAAATCAGTATAAATCATTTTTTACTGCAAATAAAATTAATTAATACTGCATTAAGAATATAAAATAAAATTTGTTAAATTACAAGAAGTGCAAATACTTAAAGACTTTCAGTATATTAATATTATTATATTTAATAAAAATACTTTACTCGACATTTAAATTAATAAATATTTCTTAATAAATCGCTATTAAATTTACTCATCTATTAATTCAATGCTTCATTATTTAAATATCCAGATAATCTATTGATATTTGTTTAAGAAAATCATATAAATTGAATTTCAGAGGGAAGAGTTTTAATTTCCGGAAGAAATGCTAGTGATAAAATCGTTTGAAATACGCTGTCGTATAATTTTTTCATATAATTAATGTTTTTTGATTTACAACCTTGTTATTTAACTATAAAGGTTTCATCGTCATTCTAATAATTGAACAAGCGAATTATTTTTGAATTCTCAGTATGGGGTCAGTACTCGAAAAAAACAGTACGAAAATTCACCTAAACAATTAGTGTTTTTTTTTGCAGAGTGAAAGTTTTTAATTCTGTTGAAGCTTTTTAAATAAGTATTTGTATAATGGGTAAAGGTTTAGATTTTTAGCACTTGAAACAACCGTCGAGGCAAAAGTTTTTAATTAGGTTTCAAATGCCAAGAATCTAATGGGTTGGGTAAGGAAAGAAGAGCTATTTGTCAACTGTGTCGAACAAAGTTTTTGGTATGCCACACACTTTTGGAGAATGATGACCATCCCGTGTGGGATTTCTGATATTAAAAGAGCGAATGTAGTGAAGGTCATTAGTCTGGATTCGTCAAGATGCCTCCTGCGGACGTCCGGCTGATATAAAACTTCCAGGCAATTTGAAACCCACAAGTATAATTACTTTTATTTTATTTTTTTAATTTTTAACTCGAGGTTAACCACTTTTACCCTTACTAAAGTTTGAGGTTAATTAAGCTGATATTAATGCTGCTGATATTGTTTAATGCATTTTCTTACTGCCAGTAACACCTTGAATACATGTCATTCCCATTAGAGAAGATAAATGTGTATGAGTAAAGGCAAAGTTGCAACCACATTTTATCATAAAATTAAATAATAATTTTTCTTTATCTATGTATTATTATATAGCGCTAATTTTATAGGCCCATCGTTCAAAGTGTATTAAGCCGTATCAATGTTTTATGAATCTATTTGTAGTTGTCAGAACGTATGTAATTATCATTCTAAGAAAATAACAATAATTGTCATTGTTTTAGGTTCAAAATTATAGATGAAAATTATATTTACCTACAGATGTTAGTGATATAATAATATAAATCTTGATAAATTAGCAATTAGTATGCCAACAGTTTACACTTCAGATATACTACCGTCTTGAACAAATGTTGTAGAATTTATTTAGCTAATTCGTTATTGTTTATTTGGATTATTCAATCATGAAATGAACTTGAAATTTTTAAAACTGAAAAATGTATACTCTAAATTCAATTTATATAAATTTGCGAGTTCAACAAAGATATATTTTATATTTAAAATTATAAAATATCCATATTTTTATTATTACTCGAGATTTAACTATCATAACATTTAATCCATTAAATATTATGACAAAACGAATAATACATACATAACAATGTTATAATTTTTATAGCAAATATGAAGTTACTTTAAAAAGGATCACTTTTATACAGTGTATACAATAAAATGACAACAATAAAATAATTCACAATATTCCTTTGCGATTTCCCTGCCAAATAATAAATTAAATCTGAATTTGACTTTATTTATCTAAAACATTATACCGTGAACACAAAATGTTGTTGTTTTATATTTTACAATTTTGTGTTTGGCTTTTTTCAGTTTTAATCAAATTAGATTAACAAGGTGAACTATTTTTATAGAGCAGTCTTTTTTTGCAGTAAAATACAATCTTTTGTATAATTTTTATATAATTTTTCATGGTTTAAATTTTATTGTAGAAGCCTGTAATTTATTGAAAATAATGTATTATAATTATATTGGGTGATTTGATTATCATAAACCGAGTATTACACTAAAAAAAATGCAATATTGGAAAAATAATTCTTGATTTATCAGCTATTAATTATATTTTCATCCTTTTTAACTTATAAAGATGTCAAATTTATTTTTTTTAATGGTAACATATATATTTAATTAATATATAAAAATAGAAAATTATTTAATTAAGAAAATGACTGGTCGATAGCAAATTTTGGATCAGTACTTGAAAAAAGGACTAGTGATAAAAATAGCACCACCCACGTTTCACCACTAGTAATTTTTTTTAATTGTTAATAACTTCCAAAGTATTGGTCAAAAAGTTGTTTTCCAATAGATATTTTCTTAATTAGATTATTATCTTTATTTTAAGCTAGTAAAATGAGTATGTTGCCATTTAAAAAAATAAAGTTAACATCCCTTAAAAATTAATTATTAGCTGATAAATCCAATTTTATTTTTTCAATATTGTATTTATTTTGAGAGTAATCCAGTGGTTTATAATAAACCGATCATAAAAAATATGAAAATATTATTTTGGACAATACAGAACGATATTTGGACACTACTATAGTTAAATGGATGTTATGATAACTATGATCGTTTATCTAATTTATTTATTATTTTTTATAAGTTTTACTGTAAGTATAAGTTAAAGTATTGAAATTGCGTATATTTTAGAGATCTATAGATTTTAATTTTAAATTTGAAAATATGTATAAATTCCTGATCATGTTAATTATTATATATCTTATCTTAAAGAATTATAGTATGTTAAAAACAACATTTTGACCTATATGATCTAAAAGACGATAATATGAGGTCTAGCTTTTAAAAGTTTGAATATAGTCATAATGATTGTCATTGATATAATTGTTTTATGTTACACTAATAATATAAATAAAGTAATCAAATGAATATGCTACAAAAAAACTATCATAAGTATAAATTATAAACTATAGTTAACTTATTTTTTATTTAATTTTGTTATAAGTATTTGCAGTGATAAAACATTCGGTTTTATATTAATATATTTTTATAGTTTGTCGTTTATAAGATTTAATGTGATATTAATCTATAGCTGAATATTTTTTTATTGTTCAACACCAGGAAAAGACTTTTAATTTCGAACTTTTTTTGTACTATTTTTATTGAAATCATTGTTTATGTACACTCTACATAAAAATCCTTCATTTTATTAATATGAAGTAAAGGCTTGTAAAATATTATAGGAAATTTAGTTTATTTCTTTTACAAGAAACAAAAACTCAATAAATATTTAAAATATTTTCATAATTTAAAAATGAATACATTTAGTTTTGATTGTAAATTCATGCTGTTAGCTTACACACTTCATTTACTTGCAACGCTAAGAATAAGTATTATGACTTTTATAAAAGTTTTATAAAACTATAAATTGGTGTACAATATCATTTTTCAATCCCAATAAGACATTTGCATAATTATTTTTGTACTATCTTTTAAACTTGTCATCCTTGCTTTAGAAATAATAACAAATTGCAAGTTTTTAATTTTTTTTTTTTGAATAAGAAATAAAGTGGATTCAAATATTTTTTTATAAAATGAAATATATTGTATAATAAATTCATATGAATTTATTATACAATGTATTTCATCAATAGATAATTAAGGAACATATTCAAAACATTACAGTATTATAAGTCTATATCAAATGGTTTTTCAATGTTTCTTTAGATGATAAATTTATTTTGAATTTTAATTAAAACTATATACAACTTTCTTTTTTGATCTTAAAAGATATGGGTTTAATTAGATTTTTTTAACCTTTAATGTGTTTTATAAAGAAATCAATTATTACAAAATGTAACAACAAAAAAAAAACGAGGAATATGAATAATATGATAATTTTTAATTTTTTAAAACATTAACTAATGCACCAACTAAGAATAAATATTATGGTTAGTTTCGGTAGTAGTATTATTACTACTTTAAATTTTTTATTTAAATATATTCAGTATGATCTGTTTATCAGAACCCAATCGATTATTTATAAACTAAATAATAATTTCGAAAATATTATTTTTGGCTTTTTTTAGATACATGTTTTTTCGATTAATCAATTAAGTAGTTTTTCGGTTTAAATTTTAAAGGGGTATCATCTATATTTTTTATACAGCAACATACAAAAAACGTTCTAATTAAGAATAGAAAGTTTTCACTTTTTATACCTAAGTGGGGTTTATTATCTATTAAATATGTTAGCCATTTATGTATGTTGCTATTTAAAAAAAATTATTTGATGTCTTCATAAGATATAGAACATAAGAGAAGAACTGATAAAAAACTTAATAATTGATAAAATGAGAAAAATAGATGACTAAAAAAAAGAATATCTGAAATTATTTTTATTTTTTAAGAAATTGAGTGGACAATAATAAACAAAAAAATAGAACTGGAGTCAGTGGTTGTTAGAGTATTATAGTTTAAAAGGAGTAATAGGGAGATTACTTTCAGATAGTGATGTTGACAAAAAATATTATTAGAACTAACAGACCGTCGATATGAGAAAAGTAAATTTGAATATAATAATTAATTATTTTCAGATGTTCTGCCCCTATACCAGTTGTACAAGGCGACTAATGAGGTACCATCAGTTTGTCAGCTGGTGTAAAATGTTGTCAAAAAGTATTAAGAGTCTTAAACAGAACTTAAGCGGATTGTCCTATTTCGGATGTACGTGGGAACATCAGGCAATAGGAAATAAAGTAGTTAAAAGAGAAAAGTTCAATATTTTATTAAAATCACTTTTTTATTTGCATTTTAATTTTAATTTGCAGAGTAATCGTTTCTATGTAACTCTTGGAGTACAAATAGCTGCTACGAGTGAAATATTCAGGACTATATTTTGTATATTATAACATACATTATTCTATAATATACTGATAATCAAGAATATTCCGTACCTAGTTTCACCTATGATTTTGCCTGCAAATACATTGTTGAATATTGTTTTAACATATATTTTTTTTATATATTCATACTCGATTTTAGCTTTGATGCAAAGCGGAGAAGGTATTAATTTTACTATGATGTGTTTTTTTTTTTTATGTCTGTTGCCACTTTTTCTCAGCTCTCACTGGACCGATTTCTTTCAAAAATACGTCAAAAGATCACAAATCGTATCTAGTTGAAGATATTACCCTTAAAAATTGAAAAAAATTCCCTCGTTCCCCGCAAATGGGGGAAATATGCAAAAAAATTACAAATTTAAAAATCGCTAATTTTTTCAATTTTTTCAATTTTTTTTTTTAAAACTTCCATAACTTTTTGAAAAATGAACAAATAAAAATAATATTTTTTTATACTAAAACCTTAGATATTTCCCTTNATTTTATTTTTTAAAACTTCCATAACTTTTTGAAAAATGAACAAATAAAAATAATATTTTTTTATACTAAAACCTTAGATATTTCCCTTTCATTTGATATCATTTTTTTGAAAATCTAACACTTAACCTGCTCATTGGGGGAGATTTAAAATAGCAACTTTTTTACAAAAACTAACTTTTTTAACTTAATTTTTGAAAATGTTCCGGAAATACTGCGTTCTTTAAACATATATCAAATTAAAGCTTATTTTATGTACTATAAAATGAAAAAAAAAATTTGTCCCGACGACCTATCTTCTATGCGCAAATGGCTACCATATTCAAAAATATGCTATTTTAACAAATTTTTTTTTTTTTAATTTAACACTATCTACAGATTTGCATAGAAGCGTTTTTTATGATAGTGATTTTAATCACTGTCAGATATCATCTATACTGGACCCAACTATGCCACAAACTAAAAACCACTAATTAGGATATAATTAAAGAAATATAAGTTGATATTGCTTTTGTAATTGTAAATAATACTAAACATTTCGATTAAGGTTAAGGTTTTTGAAATTCTCACGTTAAATGTTTCGGTTTTAAAACAGTTTTTTCAGGATTAGGTCATATCCCTGTACTAAATAGAAAAAAACAAACTATCCATATTTCTCTTTTATTGCTGATTTTCGCAAAATGGTCGACCCACACACTGAAATGTCCACATTATGCACATTTGTATATTGTTTGTCGAGAAATCTAATAACAAGGGTTTGGTTAACTTTAACAACCTTTTCAAATGATCCTAGTAATAAATTGAGCCAGTAAATGTGTGTAAATATAATAAATCGGTGGATTTAGATATAGATGGACAAATTGAGAAGAAAATCTAACAAAAACAATAAAGAGCGTCAAAAGATTCTTCAGTTTTTAAAAATTAGAAATATCGTCTCAGTTCTATGAAAAAATCAATGAAACAGAAAATTAAAATTGTAATAATATCTTTACATTTATACACATATGCGTATATTAGTGTAATTACGTACTAATTCTGTTATACATTTTTTTTCTATTATATATCATGAAAATAACGTTATATATATATATATATATGGCTAAAATTTGCATAAACCAAATAACGCTGTCTATTACTTAAAAAAAAAATAACTCCAAGTATAAAATGTATGTAAAAGTTCAAGGTAATACAATTTTGTATTACCTTGAATAACTCATTAATTATTTAAAGTTAAAGTAAATATAGATAATTTCTGAACATAAAAAAGTTGTTAATAAATTGTTTTTTTAATACAAATTGTTATGATTAGTGAAATCGTAATTATTTATATATCTAGCGTAGATATAAAAATAATTACTTAAGTTTATTACACAAAAGAAAAAAAGAAAACATAATTTATGTTTTGAAGTAGAAAAATATTTTCTACAAGAAAAATTATAATAGCATTTTTGTCATTATTTATGGTTTTGTAAATAATATTTCCCAACGAAACTTCTTGCACCTCTATACGTTAAATCACTAGCCATAGCTGCTATAACTGTTTGTATAATGAAACTACTTAAGGATTTTGGGTCAGGTTTCTTTAATGATTTCATATTTCAGCGGCTTAAAGTTTCAATCATAATTCAATATATAATATTTATGGGTGACAATTTTTGCGAAAAATTGTTTTTCTTTATTTTTTATATTTTAGCCAACATTTGTTGCAAAAAAATAAAAATAAAAAAACGGTAGAACAGTGGGGTCGCGGCATAGTTGGGACAAGATGATATCTGACAGTGATTAAAATCACTACCATAAGAAATGCTACGATGCAAATCTATAGATAGCGTTTAAATCTGTATGTATTGTTGAAAAAAGTAGATAAAGAGAGAGCTGAGAAAATAAATGACAGTCACAAAAAAATTCAAATGATAAAATAATTTAAGAATAAAACATTTCTTCTCATGCGGGGAAACTACATAAGATAAAAATTAAGCGAGTTGATAATTGTTCTCTAATTCAAAAAATGCAAAAAAATTCATTTTCACTGCTGAGTACGAATCTCGTACCCCAAGCATTAAGGACATAAGTATGGTCTCCACGCCAACCATGCATTGTATTTATGTACATTATATTTATAAAATACAAAACCGAGAATCTTAACACAAAAATATCATATTTTTGAAGACAATTTATAGTACGTTTTTTTGTTTCACATAAAAGTTTATTTCATAAGGTTTAATTAAAAATATATACGAAAGTATCAATATTTCCGGATCATTTTTCAAAGTTACGTTGAAAAAGTTATCATTTGAAATCCTCTCCTGTAATCAGGTAAAGGTCAGATCAAAAAATCCAGCACAGTGGGGACGTGGCATAGTTGGGTAAAGTATAATGATATTTGACACTGATTAAAATCACTATCATAATAAACGCTTCAATACAAATCTTTAGATAGTGTTTAATTAAAAAAAATGGTGGATTATTCCAAAAGCTACATTCCGATTTTCTATTTCATAATTTATATCCTGATTACAAGTTTTATGATTTATAAGTGTAATATATTTATAATACATAAATATATAAAGGGAAATGGTTTTATTTAAAAAAAAAAAGTATTTTGAATAAAAGAGGTATATAAATAATATTTATCATAAAAAAATTGTATTGATCCGTACATTTTTCAAAAAGTTATAGTATTATAAAATTAAAAATATAAAAAAGAATTTTTTTACAAAAATCTTGAAAATTAGCGAATTTTAAATTTGTAATTTTTTTGGATATTTCCCTCATTAACGGGGAATAAGGGAAATTTGTTCAACTTTGAAGTTTATGTCTATGATTAGATACAATTTGTGATCTTTTGATGTATTGTTCATCAAAATCGATTTTGTAACAGCTGAAAATAAGTGGTCTTAGACACAAAAAAAAAAAACACATATAAAATTAATTTTTCAACTTCACAACAAAGCTAAAAATAAATAATAATTATTACCTCATGATATCTCAAAAAGAAAGTACATTTTATTAAAACAATATTTGAGTAACTTTTAATAAAAATATAGTTCATTGATCAAAAATTTAAATTAGTAGTAAATATGAAAAAAATTCACTTTTAACAATTGCATTAATTTGAAAAGTAATTTTAATCATACCTAATGTAAATAGTAATTACTTAAAATGGTTCTTGTATCGGGTAATTAATTTATTATACAAGTTTTAATAGAAATGAAAATAGTCCTTATTTAGTGCTTTCTTGAGGGTTGATAGATTCCCAAACTTCGATTTTAGTCTCACCAAACTTTAAAACTTTATTTGTGCACCTAACTGTATTAAAAGGAATAGTTTTAAATTTTTATTTTTTATAACTTATTATTAGTTAACATTTTGGATATTACAAATATTGTTTATTTTAATAAAATAATATTTGAATTTGAGAAAATAAAAAATATTATTTTCTATTATAAATAGAAATGCAAATCCTTTGAATGAAGTTGCTAGTCTTCTAAATTAAATTTGAACTATAATTCAATTACCATAGTAGGTTTTAAATGTTAAAAATATTCTACAGTTCACAAAAATTTTTTGATCACAGTTTAAAGTTAAATATTAAAAGTGCATACATAAATATACCATGTGATTTATTTAGAATTGCACGGAATGTAATTTTTTTATTCCAATAAACTATGAAAAATATGAAGTTAAAACCGTTGTAATATTTTTCTACTAATTTTTAAAAATTCTACAAATGTAATATTTAATAAGATTAAATATATTTTGTATTTAGTGTGAGTCCCCTCCAATTGACAATGTTACATTGAACTTAAAGTTATTTGAAATCATTAAATACAAACATCCTAAAGTAGCAAATACAAAACTACAGTTTTGTAATGATGTTAACAAACATTATTAACTCCTTAGATTCATATTGAATTAAAAAAAAGAGAATTTCATTAAACATGAATTGTAAACGCTATGTAGTTTTGAAGTATGCTAAAATCATAAAAACTATTAATAGGAATTTATATGATTGCTTTTTATAATGGGTTTTACTTTTAACAAAGAAATTTTTTTAAAATTATTTTATGTGTTTTATTTTATTATAACAATAAGGTTTAAATAAATACGTATTATGGTAATTTCAAAACATCACTTTTTTTATAATAATAAATTAGATTTGTACTCCATCATCTGTTGTCACTTTGTGTGATGTTTAAGGTAAATATTTTTATTAAGTTATTTCATCATGTAAATTACATTGTTATAAATTAAACAAATTAATATTGAAAAAATGAACCATGTTTTTTTCATGCTGAGGAAAACACAAACAAATTGATCATAAATAATTTAATCGTAAGCCAATATTTATTCGTGTCACACGTAATTATGTATATTTGAAATAAAATAGTGTTATATGTTGTTCATTTTTTTCAGTTTACACTTTGGCGGTTTTTATTAGTATTATACTATTACTCTGGATGTAATTAAGAATTAATTAAATTAAAAACTTTATGACATAGTAATATAAAGTTAAACTGGCTGATCCTGAATTTGTATCTCTGTAAATAAAAATGACCGGACGAGTAATTCATAATCTAATTTTTTTTTTTTTTCATCTAAAGTCTGTTGTCAGAATGCTGAAATTAAGAGTTGAATATAAAAATATACGAAAAAGAGAATGCACCTTACGACACAAATGAAATATATGTCATTTACTGAGTTCACGAATGAGCTATTTCTCTATTTACTAACCTCTTTAAGTTGTGATGTTTCAGAAAGTGTGTTTATGTTGTGAATAGTCGAAAATATTACCGCGTTAACGTCAGTTTTTGTTGAAAACATAATTTTGTTGAACTAGGTGAAATTGATATGATCAGTGGATAATTGGATAGTGGGATTAGGATTTAGTATCTTTATGTGACACTACAATTACCTATTTCCGTAAGTGTATAAACAAGTGTATAACGGATCGTTCAAAGAACAAAAATAAATTAGAAAAAAAGAAGAACTTGAAAAAATTAACCTTTTGTTTTAATTAATAAAGTTTACACTTAGATATCTTTCAAGGATCTCTGATCGATTGGCTTCCCTATTCACAATGGGTTTAAAGTTCCATTACCTTTGGCCTTTAAAAGTTTATAGGTGATTAATCTGAAAATCTCCGTTAAAACTACGAACAAAATATTTGAATTTGTAGTGAAATTAAGTAAAACTACAATTTTTGTATTCATTAGGTCTCTTGTGGTTTTCTTGGAAAATGCTTTCAAAGTGAGTTATTTTTCAAAAGGATTAATTCTTTAAAGTTACAGACTTTTATCTGCTTCCTGTATAAAACTTACCAGTAATATTTTTCGTTGCTCATACATAGAAAACTTACCTCGTATTTGTCAATTTCCAAAAATGAGATTTTTATGCTAAAATATTTGTGATATCCTTATACAAAATATTTATAATTATTCTATTAATATAATATTATTTACTTTCCTTTCAAATTTATTCAAGTAAAACTAACAATATTAGAGTTGGCACCTATAATCGATTTTTATAAATTAAAATGTTAAATAAAATTGAACATTGGCTATGATATGTTTATATACCGTAGCCAAATTATAAGTTTATAAATTACATTAAAATCAATTATTGTTAAAGGAAATGTTTAGTTTTTTCGTACTCCAGAAAAATTATTTAAAAAAATGTAAATATGTGTTATTGACATTAGTGTAGCAAAGTTTTCAATGAAAAGGTTCCTAAACAATGTATTCTGAAAACAAAGTTTTACAGTATTTATTTTTCAGATGAGAATTAAAAAAAAGTTGTTACAAATTATATAATTATTTTAATGATATCAATAAAATTTACCTTAATTTTACAAGATTCGTATGAAATCAATTTTTAATAAAATGTATATAATTTTGCCATGTCAGTTATATTTTCTTGTAAATCTCCATAATACACACTTTAAATGTGAACTATACCAATTTATCTTTTCCATAACTAAAATATATGATAAAAGATTTGTCATGAAACTTTCAAGATGAAAAATAAAAGTTATTATGAGAAATGCCAAACAAAAAAAGTTTAAGATTTAAAAACGTGGCATTTCTTTTTATTCATAAAGATTAATTGATCTTTTGGTTGGTATTAACACTACAATGATTTTTTATTAGATTACTTTTTATACGTCTTATGGTAAAGGGTAATTGCTGAGTATTGTTTCTATGTTTACAAACATTGTAATGTTTGTGGTTTTTGAACTAATAGGTTTTCTCTCTTGGGATACAGTGTATAAAATAGAACGTTTCGATTCTCATGCCGACTTTTTAAGTTGTTAATAATATTTAAAAAACATCCATAAAAGAAGTACTGATATCGTTCAAATAAAATTTCAAATAAATAATAATCTTCATACCCAAGCACGTTTTCAAAACGAAAATCATTGAAACGGAATTTTTTCGTTGTAATACGGAGAAGAAGTTTTGTTCAATACAAGGTATTCTGAGGAGTAAACGTGACTCACATTTTTTAAAAGCTAAAATAATTTTTTAAATTATTATATTTATTTGCTTCTATCGGTAGAAATTATTATTTGCCAACAAACTGAATAGATTTTTTTTATAAATTAACTATCATAAACTGTAACCATAATGAACTGTAAGTTAATTAATTTTAAATCAAATTATTTTATCAACTATAAATTATATTATACCGCTATATAAGTTAACATTACAACATTTATTTGATAAGTATTAAATATTATTTTGTATTATATTTCTTGAAGGCCCTTGGGTCCTTTAGATTTTATTGTTAATTATTTAACTTTTTATACGAATGAATAAATACATATAACTTATGTACGTTAGCCAGAGTATAATAATTTCATTGGAGTAAGGTTGCACCCTAGGCACTACATAGAGTAAATGTTATCGGATAAGTATAACGTTTTAACGAACTTTTTATTGCTTAAAATATGTACAAAATGTTTACATTATTCCTTGTTATAATATTATTATTTTTTTAGCTACGACGCTAAGCCAGAAGGTATTGGTTTTACTATGATTTGCATTGTTTTTGCGATTGTCCGTAAAAATTCTCAGCTCTTATAAACCGATTTAGATAATTTATACGTTAAAAGAACCGAATCTAGATGATATCACTTTCAAATTACTAAATACAACTAAAATTTAATAGATTAGCTTTAATGTGAAGTGTTGTTAATCATTATCAGATATCATCTATTTTAGTTCTAACTATTCCGCGTCCCTTCAGTGCTGCGTTTTAAATTTATTTTATATTGTACATATATTATTGTTATACATTTTTGAAATCTCTTATAATAAACCTACAAATATGTTTAATAACGATTTAGTGTAAATGATTGTAGTTATATAATTAAACAAGTAATATTTAAAGATTATACTTAAGTTCGACGATTATTCAAATATTTGCTTTTTAATTTTAACAAGTTCTAGTAATACAAAAAAAAAACATTCGTTTTGCTTTTAATTAGTATTACATTATATATTTAATTTGAATTACTGATTAAAGGATTTTTGCAGTACACATCAAATAAAAATATTAATATAAAAGAACACTTCATCGGTATGTTTCATGAATCCATTTGGTATTGTGTGAATATATTGTACTATTGCATAATTTGTTTTCGCTCTTAAAAATGTCTGGATATTAGTTTGAAATGTTTGCTTTTCATTAATTCCCGTGACGTAGTAAACAGAAATAAACTTCTATGTATTTAATTGTATTAAACAGTTTTTATAAGAATCATATAAAAAAAAAAAAATTATTTTTTAGTATTTATTATTTCTATATACTAGTTGTACTAATAAAAATTTTGAGAATTAACAAAATTACATTTTTTTCCTGTATTTGGTAAATGCATCACTTTCGGAAACAAAGAATTAAGATTAGTCATAAGTATCTATGTTGGATCCAAAAATAGTCTTTTATTGTGAATAATATATTTTTATGAATTTTATTGGGTAATTAAATATGTATATATATGTACAGCAGTTTTATGAATGTAAGGTGAAAAAATAAAAATTTTGCAAATCAAAGGTAATGATACTCAGGAATTTAATAACATTGCTAAGAAGGTAACCATTTGTTATATTGATATATATTTTTGATACTCGAAACGAGGTGTTTTGAAAAATCTGTTTCGGCGAAGTCAGCAATTTTTATTAATTGCCACTTAGTTGAAACCCTACTGGATAATTGAATCCATAACGCATAACCCTTTTGAATCAAGTAAAATAAATCTATTAATTACTTTTTCAATTGTTGTGGTTACTAAAAATGAAAAATGAGTATTAGGTACTTCTGAAATATTTAAAAAATATATGTGTTTGTGCAATTAGATATATTATTATATTAAATTAAGTCAGTACTTATAAAATTGCGGTTTCTAGAATTATTGTTTTAAATATATAGTGATTGCGTATAAAAATCTGTAATTGGAAATGTTTAACACTTTGATACACAATATATATAAATTAGGGACAAAGGAAACCTAAATGCAGTAAGGGTTTGAAATAGACCACCCACGCATGTAAACATTTTTTACTAAATTCTTGAAAATATTTCGAAACGATAGCGTTCTTAAAACCTGCATCAAATTTAAGATTGTTTTATTTTAGGTACATGTCCTTTCAATTTATAGCTGTGTGGAAAAGTCCGGGCGGGTAGTGATAAAAAAGACAACACCAGCGTTTCATATCCAGCTATCACTATAATATGTTAATAACTCCTGAAATACGGGTCCATAAGTTATTATCGACCATTTATTTTCTTAGTTAGATCATTGTCCATTAAATAAGTTAGTTAATCATGTATTTATCCATTAAAAAAAAAAAATAGAGTTGACACACTTATATGGTATAAGGAATAAACATAATAAACACTTTTTGATTGATAAGTTGAAAAAAACATTTACCTAAAAGAAACCACAAAAAAAAATTCATAGTATTATTTTTATTTTCCATTTATTAAGTGGTTCATGATAAATGAATTACTCCGTATAAACTAATTTGAGAGAAATTTTTCAGCTTCATTTAAACAAAAATAAAAAATATTTGTTATAACTGTATTTTTGTCCATGTTTATTTACTTATTATATGTAAACAATTTGTCAATTAAACCCATTTGCTGGATTACTTATACCTTATTTCTTGAGGCTAATTGAATTTTATGTATGACTAATTTAAAAATACATGAATTAAAACAGTAGAAGATATTAATTTACTCGTGTATTTTACAAAATTAAGCAATATATTTCAATTATTCGTGTAATTTTCCACTCAATTTAAAAACAAGTATTTTTCATCTGGGTCAAAAAACCACGTTCATGCTCTCTTACTCTTGTTTTTCGTCGCATATCTTGCCATTTTTCAAGAACTGTGAATCCTCGTTCTGTACAAGAATAACCGACTTCTGTTCGTAATGAATTTCCATTACTTATAATTGAAACAATAAGAACGTGGCAGAGACTCTGACGACAAAGAAACAAAGAGGTGTGGATAAACTGGCGCCAACAATGTCCTTTTAACCGGCTGGCGTATGGCCAACGACTACAGGAAAGGCGGTTAACGAGTTGTTTTAATATAGCACGTTCGCTTTAATCTTAAAGGTATATTCATAATCGATAGTAGAAATTATTAAGTAATGGTTTGTGGGAATGCAAGCTAGAACTCATGTAGTAATAATTACTATTATTGCTTAAAATATAATTATTCACTACCGTAGATGAAGTCTAAATTTTAGCGAGCGGTGTTAACAAAGTCTTTGGTTGTAAACACGACGTTAGTGAAGAAAACTTTTCCAGTTGAAAATTTCGAAAAGTTAGATTTTATAACAGCCTTTTAATTAGGGAAAAGTTTTTTAATTGGGTATTTAGTTGGTTTAATTACATTTTTAAGTACATTAAATATACTATCTATATGATAACGCAATTTTAATGACAACTTAGATTTACTTTCAATGACCTTAGAGTATGTTAGTATGTGATAAGTTTATTATGTTACTTAAGCATTTATTGATAGTATAGTAATTTTTCATACATGGTACTGACTGTTGGACAACTGTGAAGTAAAATTCCACGTTTTAATGAGTTTTATCATGAGCTTAATGATTTTTTGTTCAGTTTTAGTTGTTTCTAAAATAACATTGTATTTTTTCGAAAAATAGATATATTTTTGAATATTGAATATTTTTAAGAATGAATAAGTTTAATTAATTTATACAACTATTCTTATGGATGAAGTCAAAATAGTTTTACGATATTATATTTTTATCGGGTATATTAAAAATTAAGTTGACTCTTTTTCATATTTAAATTTTATTTGATAGAGTAAAAGTCATTTTCTCATACCATCTTGGTGTAATATTATTTTATTTAAAATCGAGTTATATCTATAACTTAACACAATAAACATTATAATTTCCCTGAAAAGTATAATAATATTGAACTAATCCCGAAATTAGTCTGAAATAAAAAACTCACCCATAAAAAAAATTTGCACAACGTTATTTAATTCTAGTAATAAAAGATAATACTTTTTGTAATTCTGTTCAATTTTCGTAGCTAACAATCATATGATGTGGCGTCTATTGTCCAAACAATTTCCAGATAAAATATGATGGATACCATGAATTGTTGGTTGTTTACTTGGTTAAAATGACCGTCAAGGGATTTGAAGATAAAAAAGATTAAGGAAAATACAGTGAAGAGTCGGAACTCAGACAGTAAAGAAGGTAATTTATGCGATCGTATACCAAAGAACGTCTCAGGCGTAGATTGTATTGCTCAGTATATAATAGTACACGCATTTATTAAATATAATAAAAATTGTTTTTTTAAGTACAAATATTTTTGATTTTGTGTACAAAAAATATGAAAATGAAATTTTTGATCATTTTAAACAAATCTATGAAAATTTACATTTCAAATCACACAACCACAGTTTTAAATATCCATGTATAATTTTGAAAGTGTTGGAAAACACTTCAAAAAAAATTTAAATCTATACAAAATTCCACTCAGGATCACATTCTTTTTTAATTTTTAAGTGTTTGAAATTATTTATAGGACCATGAAAAAAGATATTTTTTATGTTCTCTTAAAAAAAATGCATTAATACTTTTCAAATGATAACGAATTTTTAAATAAATATATTTTTGTATATATACTGAAAAGAAGTTTATTATCATGTAATATTTATCAAAGTACAAGTTGCTACTTATTTAACGTAGAGTTTCTTGGTATTTAAGTAAATTCTGATCACGTTATACAAGCAATAGTGCTAAATTTAGACAGCGGAATTCACCAAGTGGTACAATTTGTTTTCCCTGAGGAACACTGTGTATTCTGTAATACTGTGTAGTTTGAAATTACTATTTGTAGATTTTGTTTTTGATAGTGTCGATACTTAAGCCCCTTGTGATTATACAATATTGAGCACAATAAATGTCAATGCTTTATGGCGTATAACCACTGCCATATAAGTGCTTCAACATTAATAGAGTTTTTGAAAATCATACATCACGTTTTGATAGCATTGATTTTATTTTTCAAAGTTTTTTGCTATCATATAAGTAAAAAGCTTTCAGAGAAAATCGTTGAAATGTATTTCATTTCATTTTTCTTTCTTAATCATTTTTATCAGTAATGTACTTAAAACTTTTTATAAATTATAGAGAACCTTTTAGAAAGATTAATAATTTATTTATATTATATTCTGGGCTATTGTCTTAAATAGTCTTTGTAATATTATATCGAATTAAGCTCAAATTTTGGTCTACACTATTAAGGCAAAGATGATGTTTTGAATTTGATAAGTTATTCTGACATTATGTAATAACATTTATTTTTTGAGATGGTACGTCGAATAAAATAAAATACCAATACGAAATATAATGTAATTCACCATGAAATAATAAATGGTATACTGGTATAATAAAACAAACCTTGTTCGTATAGGAACGAACTTAATATTCAGTTCACATATTAAGGTCTGTTAGTGTTCAAGGCGTGATTTAGAAACCATATAAAATATTTTACTAGAATCAAGAACACAAACCTAACTAACTATTGTAGGGAAGCTTTATTGTGGTCGAAAAGTAAGAAATATTCGAATGACATTTAAAAAGTCGTCAAAGTTCAATAGAATACTAAATGTACATCTTAAATTTTTATAAGCATTGTAATTGTGCCCCGATATCGCGATTATTTCTACAAGCAATTTTAAAAAAGAACTTTATATGCAATATCATTAATTTACATTGTATGAGTATCATAAAATATTACTTTCATAAAATTTATTACATGCATGCTATATTAAGACCAGTTGACATTTAAAACTGTTGCTAAATTTTCAACTATTTTGACTAACAATTTTGACATATAATATTTTCTTTATGTATACAATTACCTACATTTTTTATATATGTATTATATATCACACACTGCATTGTACTATCAAGTAATCTGTAATGGCTTCAAAATAATCGTGTGATATATAAAATGAGATTTATTAAGTATAATACCTTCCATTTTTTCGTTAAGTCAATATTTTTCCATGCAAATATATTGATTAAAATTTAATTTAATTTTATATATCATTGTAAATATCAATATTACTGTAAAATAAAATTGTTCCATAGTGTAGATTTTTACTATTAAATGATGAATAGTCTAAATAAAATTTTGATTGATTGATGAATAACCAGTATTTTATTGTTAATATTTGAATTTTTATAATGATTAATTTTAGGTAATCGAGGTGTATAACGTAGAAAACTATGCGTTATGATAAAAATACAGCAATATTTAATACTAGCCCATTATTTTTATTTAATATTCATACCATTTCTAAATCTTCAAATACTAATATTTCAAAAAGTAATAATGAAAAATTGGTAATCGATCAATTAATTATTTATTTAGACCATTATTTTTAATTTTTAATATTAAAAAATAATAATAATTGTTATGTATTATGTGCATTAAGATTAAAAGAGAACAATGATTTACACTTAAAATATAATGGAAACTTTATTTATAATATAATTATGAAAAAATAAACTTTATTAAAATATATATTTTTTCGAAATAATATGCTATAAATAAATAAGATAATATACATATAAAATTAAAAATATATTTGTTCGTATATGTATACAATCATAGAAAATCAGTTAATATTTAGAACTATTTAAGAAATAATTTCAGGTTGTTTAGTATTTCACAATGACAAGAAAAGTAATGTGCAATCATAGAATGCATAATATGTATAGTCAATGAATAAACGATAAATAATGAATTTTAATTTAAAGAGTAACCCTATTCAACTGTTATTTCTGTTCAAAATGCTTTATACATGTTTTGCAGGTTTATAACCCTAATAAGAATTGATCTATTGATAAAAAATTCTTTTAAATTATTCTTGATCCTCTTTATGATTCACTTTTTTAAAGATTTTAAAACAATTATTTTGGTTAAATGTAAGAATGTATAATAATATCACATACATAATTCTTACACATCATTGATTGTTATTTTGTAACATTAAACCAATGTTTGAGTTCTGCAATTAATAATATTTTAGTACATTCATTACTTTTATTAAGAACTTTTATCTACAATTTCCCATTAAAAATTAAAATTTATATATTTGAATTTCTAGGACTTCTTAAAATTGTTGAATATTTGAGGCTTCTTAAAAATTATATCTTATATATTTCTTTGGCTTCTTAATATTGTTTGCATTTCTATGGCTTCTTAAAATTGTTTGCATTTTTAAGGATTCTTAAAATTTATGTTTTTATATTTCTATGGCTTCTTAAAATTTATATTTTTACATTTCTATGGTTTCCTAAAATGTTTGCTTTTCTAAGGCTTCAAAAAATTGTTTGCATTTCTATGACTTCTTAAAATTTATATTGTTACATTTCTATGGCTTCTTGAATGTTTGTATTTCTAAGGCTTCTTAAATTTTTTATTTTTGCACATACAGCTTCTCAAAATGTTTACATTTCTATGGATTCTTTATGTTAATGAAATAAATTTAAAAGGAATGTAAAATTGTATTGATAAATAAATAAGTATATAATGTTATAAATATATCATGATTTTAATTCTTAACATCTATTCTTTAATAATACAACTGTTCTAAATAAACTTATTTTCTATTACTAACTGTGAATGATAAAATATTCTATTGTAGTCCATTGTATAGGGATAACACAATAGATGAGTATTTTATCATAGAAGTATGCGGAAACAGTATAGTAATTGGATTATAACAAAACTACATAATCATAATAGTAATACGATGGTAAAGTTATTGAAGTTTGAAATAGAGGAATTTTGACAATAACCGTATTTCATGTTGAATTGTAGCAGTCGTATTGATCTTAATCACAGCACCCTCGGTACATTAAAAACCAAATAAGTCGGGAAAATTTAAAAGAAATTTTAATTTATTTAAAAACTTGAAAAATCTTAACTTTGATACGATATTTATTATAATTTAAATTTTATTGAATTAACTCCAGAAAAATGTAGTTGACAACATTTATGTGGCATCTAGATCAGTGCTTCTCAAACTTTTTTGTCATGGGGCCCCCCTAAATTTAATGTGAAACTGTCAAGGCCCCCTTAATCAAAATCATTAATTATTTTTTCTTAATTATATACTAAAACGAAATGGACTATTTCACACAAATAGATTATTAAAATGTATAGTAAATAAATGTTTTTAATATATTTTTGAAACAATTTTATAATAGTATTAAAATTTAAACTTATATAAACTTCAATTAATTGGTAATAAAAAAAACAATACAAAAATATTCAGTAGTAATGTTGATGATTATTAATGTGACGGGTGAGCTTGCATATTTTCGCATAACATATTTATGTCCGGTGTGATATTTGAAACTGAAATACGCAAGTTTGCTTCTAACGACTGTTGTGAAATGCATGATCTATGTTTGTTTTTTATAATTTGAAGTTGTGAAAATGCAGTTTCACAAAGATATGTCGATGCGAAAGGCATTAATATAAGTAATGCCGCTTTTGAAATTAATGGATACTCTTGCTGTCGTCTTAACCAAAATTCAGTAAGTTCTTTTTCATTAAATTCTGTTTCAAGAGTTGAGTCTTCTCTAATTTCAATTAGTTGCTCTTTTGCGGCCCATGGAATATGATCGTATTTTAAAGAAATAGAAAATGGTATTTTTACCCAATTTAGTTCATTATCTTCATTTAAATTTGGAAAATATTTAGATAAAAATGTTAGCATTGAAGACATATGGTCAGTTATTACACTTGAAACTGAAATTGCTATTGAAAGTTCATTAGCAGTAAGAAAATCATGTAAACTCGGAAACATTGAGGAATCTCCATTGTTAAATGCATTTAACCAAGAAGATAATTTTTGATTAAATGCTTGAATTTTTGAGGTAAGTATTAAAATGTTTGTACTTTTACCTTGAAGAGATAGATTTAATTCATTAACTTTATCGAAAAAATCTGCTAAATATGAAGCTAAACACATCCATTTTTCATCACTTAACAGTGCAGATAAATCTGGTTTAATATCACAGAGAAATATACGGAGCTCATCACTTAGTTCTATAACTCTTTTTAAAACTTTACCTCGGGATAGCCAACGAACGTCAGTATGGAATAGTAGTGTATTATGGTTGGATCCCACATCTTCACATAAAATTTTAAAAAGTCTTGAATTAAGAGCACGGCTTTTCACAAAATTTACCATTGATACTACATCATTCATTATTGAATTCAGTTCACAGCCAATTTTTCGAAAAGTTAAATGTTCTCTATGTATAATGCAATGAACAAATTTTACATCAGAATTAACTTTCATCACTTCTGCTTTAAACCCTGATATTTTACCAGTCATTGCTGCTGCTCCATCTGTACATACACCAACACATTTGGACCAGAATAGTTCGTTTATAAGAAAAAAATCATTTACTTTTTTAAATATATCTATTCCTTTAGTTGTCTCAGAAAGAGTTTCACAAAAAAGTAAATCTTCATTTATTTGTAGATTATATTGATATCTCACAAATACCATTAACTGGGCATTATTTGTAAGATCTGTTGATTCATCGAGTTGTATTGCAAAAGTGTCACTTCTTTTAATTTGAATTAATAATTGAGATTTTATATAATCTCCCATACAGTCTATTCTTCTTTTAATAGTATCATTAGAAACAGGGATGGACCGTAATGCCTCTGCAATTTTATCACCGTGTACAATTTCACATATTTTTATTGCTGCAGGTAAAACCAAGTTTTCTCCAATAGTAAAACTTTTTTTAGCTTTACTAATTAGTAAAGCCATTTCAAAAGAAGCTTTAAGAAGTGTATTATTTAAATTAGTATGTTTATCAAAAAAAACTACTTGCCGACTTTGTTCTGATGCTTTTCTTTCGAAAAAATCTGACGTTTTATTTTGGTGTTCGGGGTGCATAGTAATTAAGTGTCTACTTAATTTTCCAGGTCTCATGCAATCGTTTGAAAGTGTATTTAAACATATGACACACATTGGTCGTTCTTCCTTATTTACGCATGATACAATGAAACCAAATTTTATATATTCTGAATTGTACTTGCGTTTTTTTTTATTATTAGCAGGCAAAAATTCATTTTTTTTTTTATTGGTTGTTGAGCTAGAACTAGAAGTATCTGTTTTTATATTTGCTCTCAACCACTTTTCCATTTTTAATTTTTAAAAATATTTAACACAACACAAAACCAACGATATCGAACAAAGAAACACGAATGTACGACTGTACGACTGTAATGCTATATCATTAAAGTTATCATCATTGTCGATAGTCTATAATTTTATTGCATTTTATCTCACATTAGATTCTTATCTCATTCTTATTAAATAAAAACTATCTAACATTAGACTTTATCGGCTATGATTAATCATATGGTCTGTTTAATAACTAAATAACCGAAAATATTTTTAAAAAGGAATAAATATTTCACGGCCCACCAGTCATATAGCCACGGCCCCCAGTTTGAGAAGCACTGATCTAGATGACTGTATTTGAGCTGAAAACAAATATCTGAATAATATCAGATAGACCCTCTTACGCAGCTTTCTAAAAATCTTTATACGATACCTAGACGATATGATAAAAAGCTGTACCCTATCGAACCTATCACATATCGTTAGATGTGTGAAAATTAAGATATCAGAATTAACTAAATTATAGAATTTCGTCTTAAAAATGTTAATACTTTACATGTTAGCGTTCATAAAATGTATTATTTTTTAGAAATTCAACTTATTAATACTAAACAATCCAATTTATAAATAATATAAGTGTTGGAAAAAAAAATCAAGAATTCTGTGTTTTACGTATTTTATATCAAGTGCCTACATTTTTTACATAATACACAGCATGTTTATAATGAGAATGATTTTATATTATTTATCCAAATGTTGTATACCACAATTTTTAACTTATTTTATTATATAAGGGATTTTATTTTAGATAAGACCCGCGTGAAATATTTAGAAAATAAAATGCAATACCGTAACACATAAAAATGTAATTTATTAAAAACATTTTCGGTATTATCTTATTACTGAATTATTATAACTCAAATTTTAAAAGTCCTACCTACCTAACTATAATTATTTTAGGCTGAAAGAGCTGTTTTAATTGAACGAAGTTAAAGTTTATCGAATAACTAACAATTTGTTTTTAGATTTTTCAAATTATTTTTTTATAGTTTTACAGTCCATTGAGGGCTACAGCGGCCAAGATGAGGTTTCTTAACTATGGATACTCTGGAACAGGTGGTTAGTTCGTCGTTGGAAAGAGGAATGGCGATTCTAATTACTGAACTGATATCACGTTCAGCAATCGAAGCCATCTGTTACTGAGTGTTGAACCCGAGTCAGTGCATATCATGTACTATCCCGTTAACGTATCGGCAACACCGTTTGTTCATTTTTCTTTTATGATGACAGTAATAAAGATGATTCGTTTTAGTAAAAATCAATTTTTTTTTACTTAAATAACATCTATAATTTCATATTACTTAGAATTAATGCACATTCAAATAACTAGAGTTCTAAGGCTGTTTTAATTTAAGCCACAAGTATTTACTGTTATGATGATCTTCATAAAAAATTTTGTTAAGTAATTTTTTTATATAATATATTTTATCTAATCATTTTATTATTATAATATATGTATATATATTTTAAATAAAGGCATTAAAATAAATTCAAATATTGAAATATGATGAAAATTTTTTTTAGAACAAGCTGTTATATAATTAGGTTTACGTTTCATGAAGTTTACGTTTCATTTTGAAACTTTATTTATACTTTAAAAGAACATGTGTACCATATATGGACGATATACTTTTAGATTGGCTATTAAGAATATGTCACAGAAAAATTTAAATAAAACGTATGAGTTGTAATTTGAAAGTTTTTTATACCAATATGGTATTTATTTTTAAGAGAACAACTTAGTTTCTACTCTGATGATACTGCCTTTTTTATTGGTCATAAACTTGTGTTTCTTGACTCTTCATAAATGATTTTACCATAAAATAGATGCCTACGGTAGTCTGATGCTGTCCACGTTTCTATTTAGTGTTCTCTTCACGTTGTACACGTCGTTCATTTTACACTATGTGTCGTTAAAAAATTAATGGTTTATATTTCCGCCAACACAATTGTATCCGTTGATTTTAGATTATATTCATATTAAACGTCATAATAATACACATATTACGTCGATATATTCTTCGAATCTTTTACATAATATACACAGTTTCGAATACGAATCATTTTGCCCATTAATTTGACATTATCTTTTTTAAAAAACGACATTAAATAGTCATAATAAAATCCTATAAACAGGTAATGCGAGTAATTTTATATTTAATGGGACCTTTTGAAAAAAATATTCAAAGAATACAATTTCCGTTGTGTCAATTTCAATTAAATCAAATTGACAACAGAGATCTTAAAAGAATTTTGGTTATTTCAAGAACAGTGAAAACATTTAAATACAAAAAAAATCATATGGTCTTCCATATTTTTATTTTAAAGGTTTTTAAATTGCATTATTGACAGTTTTAATCCAATTGCACATTATGTGATAAGTACTAATTGTTTTCTCAAAAAAAAAAAAATAAATAAATAAAATAAAGTAATGAAAATAAAAATTTAATTATAAATTAAGAGTTTACGATGTGTATAATAGTGTCTGAAATAAAATTGATGCATATTATTCACGGTTGTTCGAGGGCTACGACATCAACATAATGATCCACTTTTATCAAACACGGTTAAGACTATATTTTCTATTCAAATGACGTCATTGACTATCTATAATAAGCGTTATGCTTATAGTATCAATATTTAACATTAAACAAACGTACATACGTTAAATTAAAAATAAATTTTCAACGAAATATTCATCCCTATTTTCGATGATATTCAAAAATACATCTACAGCGAAAATATTTAATTTTTTTTAACATTAAAGAACCATAGAACAAAAACTCGTAATATATGGGAGTTTTTTTAAATCACGCATAATTTCTACAATTTTCAATCTATATTGTAAAAATTATATAATTTATTTTTTCATCACAAAACAATACAACTTGTCCACGAAAAATTGAAGAAACCTAAAGATTGTTAGCTGATAGTAATTTCATAAAAAAAACATCTACTCTCTACCTATATTGAGTTATTTTACATGCATTAATAGTAAATACACTGTATGAAATCGATCACATTTCTTTACAATGAATTATATTTTATAAAATTTATCTAATTTATTTAAAGAATTTTTGAGATTGTTATTATTATTTATTGAATCATATGATAATTGTCAAAAACAAAAGAGCAAGTACAAAATTAATTGCATTATTTTTAAATTTACATTAAAATCAGTTGTTATTTTCAAAGAGTACTGAAACAATAATTGAAAGTAGGTGATGATAATTATTCAAACGAAATTTGTGTTAGTGTAGTAAATTCCTTTTTGCGAATCAGATTGTAATGTTTGCGTACTCTTGTGGAAATATCTATTGCCTCTTGACCACAGTATTTATTGCACTTGACATAAATTTTCTGTTATATAAGTAGAAAATATGACAAAAACAGAATCGAAACTGTTTTAATTGTTGAAATTTACTAACCAGAACTTTCAATAAACAGAGCACACTATTGTCATGTACATTTATAAATAAATACAATTTAGTTGTATTTATGCAAATAATTTCTTATATGTTTTAATAAATTTAGTTTGTAGTTATTTGAAAACATTTGATATATGTAACAAATAAATTTTATTCATAATTATTCTGGGGTAAAAAAATTATGAAATAAGTTTGTTTTGATTATAATTATGACTATTGAAATTCTAAACATTAATGTATCTTTAATTTTACATAATAATTTCACACTTGTGAATGTTTAATACTAGAAACCCGTTGAAAATAAAAAGTTGGATAACATTTTTAAAAATATGTACCTTAAACGAGGTAAAAATGTTTGGCCTTATGGAAAAACACGAATTAGGAGTCACCTTGTCATATGTTTGAGTTTACATTGAGAAAATATGTCATTAAAAACAATTTTAAACATGCATCAGCATAACAAAATAATGTACTGTTAGAAAATTACAAAGATACTAAAATTTCTTAATACTGAAAAGTTTATATGTACATAAAAGTATAATAAATATTTGTTGAAATTTTAATTATTTAAAAAAAACTGCTCAGTAAACCTTGTAAGACGATATTAATCAGATGCATACAGAAACTAAATTATTTGAATATTTTCTAACAATATTTAAATTAATTTAATATAATATTTAAATTTTTAAAGAGTACCCACAAGTACTCAAATGAATTTTCAGTCAGACTAGAATAAGCAAATGTGACTCAATAATATTTCATATTAAGCTAATGAAATGCCAATTTTAAGCAAAGATTATTGGTTAAGATTTCATAAACACAACAACGAAAAATATTAAATCTGAAACTTGTATAATATTTTTAGACACCCAAGTTTATTTGATAAATACATAATTATGATAAATGGCATGTAAAAAATTATAAAGCAATTTTCCTGACAGATTAATATTTTTCAGTTAAAATGTAAACTTTCGTGGAGTATAAATATTCATAACTATGGAACATATTTTTAGACCTGGATCACGTTTTTCATGGGATTAACCACATTTTTTTTGAATATAAACAAATAGAAAATTGAAAATTTTGAAAAGTTTGTACTCGTCAGTTTCCATGTACTTACGGTTTTTTTCCAATGGCGGTTTTTCAATGAATAGTTGGTCCTGTTCTAATCAACATTAGTAACAATAATAGTTTAAAAGTTTATTTAAACTCTAGACCGATAAAACGCTAATGATTTCTGTTTCTGACAGAGATGAAATGTTATTAAAAAAATCAAAAGGAAATTAAATTACACCACGGCCGAAAACTGACAAACGCTTGCTATTATTATTTTTTAAATGAACTTACGAAAAATAAACAATAGTCATCGACACATTTCACGACGTCGTGTTCAATAAAAAAATAATGTTTGCGGCGCTAACGGTTAGAACGGAGAGAACAAACTCGCGAACGGTCCCGACAAAACTAATGTACCGGCAGCAAATGGCTTAACGATATTTGCACGCGGTATCGCATGTCGCCACATTTCTGCCGGCGTATGCGTGCGACGTTCGTTGTGCTCGTTTCTGTTGGCCGCTAAATTTCAGCAAAAGTTCCCAAAAATATCCATTGGTTGTGTTTTATAATATTTTGATAATCTTTTTGAGTATGTTTTTCCTATATCAGCATCGAAGCTAAAAAAAACCATCTCTCTGCGTTTGAAAATCGTCCACCTGATCTTTCCTGAAAGGGGCGACTAATCAATCCGTTTTCAAGATTGACAATAGAGAAGAAAAAGACTAATGTTATCGGAGCAAATGCAATTGTTCACAGTTCCAATTCAAAATGTTTATAAGTGCATTCGGTTTTTACGTATCAATACGAAATGATTTCCATCTGTTTAAATATATCTCGCGAGATAATTAAAATAAAAAGTAATATTACTATGAATATTAAATTTATAAAAAACAAACAGAATATTAATTTGTAATAGACTCTCCCTGACTACGTTACGTTAAAGTATTTGTTTACTTGTTATGCACACTCTTATAAAACTTAATGCGATCCAAAAGTTTTAATCGCACTGTATTTTAACAGTTTATCATAAAAGTAACCCCAATGAATTATAACTTGGACTATTTATCGTATAAAATAGGCCAAGTTAATAGATATGTCAAAGCATATGTTTTCATCATATTATGTGAAAAGGAAGGAATTCAAAGATTCGTCTTGGCTGTGTACTCAAATTTTTGTTTTATATAAAACAAAAATGTTTTATATTTGTCTAGAAAAATTGAATCGAAGTAAAAAAAAAGTCGCATTACGACGACCTTTAGTTTAGTATAACAGTTTACTTATTTTCTGAATTTTAAACGACGTGACGCAATTCAAAAAGTACTTAAGTTTAGTATTTTATAATTTTAGTTTAACAGTTTTGTTGTTCAGTTTAATGTAATTCATCATCCTACGATTAATTTCATAGTGAAAATTCATATAACAGTTTGGTTTAAAAATACTGTTTATATCAATTAGAAACCAAAAAACCTATATATTAGTCCATGCTTTGTAAAAAAGAAAAAAACTCATATTTAAATATAAAACATTTCGAATTATCTAACATAATTTTCAAGTGAAGTTCCAAAGTGATGAGGTTATGTCGTTAAGCTTTCTCTATATTGCGTCGTCGATAAAAATACTTGTTTTCGCTTTTGTACCTATATTGCCTACCTAATGCGCCGTGCAATAATACTTTACATAAACACGATATTTACCATATTCTACTTCCTGTTTCACATCGATAACGTCTGCTCAAGTAAAATCAATTTATTCTCAAAGTACTAACCGTTAAAATTTGTCAGTAATGTGACATAGAAAAATTCTTTACCTAGCCATTTTTCAACTTGATCATCAGTAATTTTTTTTCAAGCAGTCATAAAAAAATAGCGAAACATTACAGTATTTTTTAAGTTTACTCAAATATTTCATTTGAATTATTTAAAAATATTCATTTCTTGTGATATTATAATTTGAATTTATTTATTTATTGACCTGACGAGGCCGTGAATAAATATATAGAATAATTGGATAGCATTTTCAATAATTACAAAAACTTTAAACAAATCTAAATATTATCTAATGTTCATAAAATAAAATAATAATACAATTATGAATTAAGTAAGCAGTTTTGAACATAATTTAGTATTTATTTATTTGGACCTTAATTCGTCTACTAAATAGTTATATAAAAAATAAGCCTGTTTTTATATATTAAAATTTAAGTAGTATCCTTAAATTTCTTATTTTTCGTATTTCAAAAGCGTTCGCAATTTTTTCATCATAATTTATATAGATGAAATGTATTCATCTAGATATTTTTTTAAATTAAAATTTTAATCATTTTTGTATTGTTTTCAATGAACTATATGCAAAATTAAGATTTTCTATCTTCCTAATTATCTTTTATACAACATAAATAAAATATGAGATATCAAACTGATTTTCTCCAAATGAAATTAATTTAATATATTTCAAATTATTTTATAACACGTAGAATTTATTTAACACAAATCAATGAAATTTTGTTACTAAAAAATATTTTAACACATTTTTCTAATGGAAAAAAGTTTTTAAATAAATATGTTTTTTTTTATTATGTAATCATTTTATACATCTAATATTGAAAATTATGAAAACAAGCTCAATATTATCCAATAAAGTTTCTCGAGTAATAAGTTTAACAAATACTTTTCAATGAAAATTGTAAAACCTCTAATAATGGATTCGAAAAATAATATTTTTTTGTAGTCACAGTAAAATAAAATAAACTAATTTCATAACTTCAGCAAACAAAAAATAAATAAAAATAGTATATATTAATATTTGTAAGCCTTGTAAAATAATATTATCATTTAAAATAATTCAAATAACTTGACGATGACTAAATGTGATCCTTCAGTTGTAGTTTTTTTGCAAGTAATTGTGTGTTACATAGAAAAACATCACCAATACTAAATCTTTCGTTTTCTCTTTCTGGCCCTTTTTATAGTACGTATTCTGGGAAGTTGAAATTAATTTGAATTATTTACATTAAGTCAACATATACCTTAATATCATTACGGGTGTTTACCGTTCACCAGTAAATGCAAAGTACCAATTGAATGGTACTAGTTGTATACGTTTTTTATGGCAATAAAAACAATGTGATGTTAATGCCGGACGACCATTTCTCAACAAAATTAAGTTAGATGGATTTGCATGTTCGGTATAGCGGTGACAACGCACACAATATAAGGGCTTCCTCATTAGTCTTTCGTCTGCTATTATGGGTTCTCGGTAATGTAATAAACTGAAAACAGTTCTATGATTATTTAATTTTAATATGTTAATATTTTTTTTTTTAAACAAAAAGGGCTTTTGGCATTAGCAAGCCATCTTTAAATTAAAGTTGTTTCGTGAAAATTATAGGTTCCATAATTTCTTATAATATTTTAATAAAACAAATTGTTCTATCAAGTAATATTTACCAGGTATTTATCACATTATCTTTAGTTGATATAGGTAACTTTTGCATTATAGAAATTTTCAATTTTGATATGGTAAGGATTTTTGTTTAATTAATTTAGCATTTATAGAATTTACAGATTGCAGAATTTATGTTTAACTGTTACAATTTTTACTACAATAAAATGTTTATGAAAAATATCGACAGTCCTACATCAAATTGAAATTTATTCTTTCAGTAACTATAGATACACGTTTATTTATTATATATTACATTATTCACGGCACTTGCAATAAATTTATATTTATGAGAAACTATTATTATTATTTTTTTTTATATTTTTCTTAATAACTATTGATGTATCATATCAATCTAATGATGGCTAATGTATCCATTTTTTTCTATTACTATATCAAAATTTTATAACTCTAAACTTATATAAACATTAATTTAATGAATAGAATGTGATTTAGTTTTATATTATAATATATTTTACTATATAATGAGGAAAATAACTGAACATTTCTTTATTCGGAAATGAATGTTTTACTTTTTTAATTTTCCTTACTATATGATATACGCTTTAAAATATTTTGAAGAACAATTTGTGTGTAGTGTGACTAATTTCGTCTAATTTACTTCAGGGACCTTATAATATTGTAGAAAGTATTATGACTGTAATATACTGTAGTCATAATAGATACTACTATATTACAATATATTTAATCATTAAATTTAGAAAAATACATATATTAATGTTTAGTTTATTACACTATTAAGATGGAAAAATTGTAACATTGTAATGATAAAAACTGAATATTAACTAACCAATATCTGTTATATGAAATCTATGAAACTACGAAAAATAGAATATATAAATTTCAAATACTATTTTTAAATTATATTCAAAATTATATGAAAGTTTAATGTAACACGAGAAAAACATTTGAAAAAATCTTATAGATTCGTATTTCTATATTCAGAAAAATATTTTTATAAAAATTAGTTTTAATTCTATTCCATTAATAATAAATTGGTCATGAATCAAAAGTTATTATAGGTTAAACTATTATTCTTAATGAATACAGAAATATTTTTAAAAATATATCTTATATTTTACTATTTTGTATGGTGTAGTACTATCCAAAATTTATTTCCATTCAAATCATATTTGAACTAAATGTCTTAGTATTTGCCTACAGTATTATAAATACTTTCATGGTAAACAAGTTAACAAGTTGTTTCTGAGTATAAACCAGGGTAAGGAAAAAAAATTTCGGTTTTTGACAATTATTAACCTTAGAAATCCTTGAAAAAATTTAGGTACAAATAATCTAACTTACTAGATATCATAAAAACCAAAATAATTTCGGTTCCCGGGTCTGCTATAAAATATTTGATACTGATTTGAATATTTTTTTATCTCGTAATGTAAATGGAATGTGATAGGTGGATGCTTTTAACATATTTTCTATTATTTTTATTATTTCATTATTTAATAGAGTTAATAATTTCAAAATAGTAAGCTAATAAATCATCACTTAACAAACTTATTCTTACAAATTACATACACTGTGTATTAATTTAATTGCCTATAGACAATATTTATTAATACTATAGTCAATAAGGACATAGGTACAAGTAAAAAAACATTTTTTTCTTTTTTGAAACAAAGTTAATTAATTTGATTTGCACAGCGAATAATTGAATCACATTTTGTACACGAGCGCTAAGTTTATGATACATTGATTAATCTTCAAATTACTAATCTGTGCCTAATATTTACAAAGTGGAATTAAGTCGTATAGAAAATAAATTTAATAAAATAGAATAAAACAATCTCTACTTTCTAATTAAAAAAATTACAAGTCAATTAATTAATCACTAAATTTATTACACTAATTTTGGAAGTTTATGGCTTCAAAATTACTAAATTACAAAACACAAAATAGAAGGATATAAATAAACAGTCTACTTTACAATAACATTATGGAAATAAGTATCACATGATAACAAAATACATCGGTAAAAGGCAGCGATTTCTATATTGGAATAGATAAATCTATATAATTTGAGCACTTTTTCGTGCAGGAATGTTAAAAAAACCTTAAAATAACTACATTATTCTTGTCTTTTGAACAGCTATCATCTTACAAACATTTAAGTATGGTTCATTCGTTTAAACATTGTTCTATTGGCGTTGACCATAAATAAAGACCCGTAAGACGATAAAAATTCGAGAGACAAATTATTTTTTTTAGACGATGTTTGAATATTTCACTTGTCTCATTGTAACTATAAAGTGATTGTGTGACGAGCTAAATCTAATTTCAATTTTGCTTACTTCAAGGTTCTTTTAAGACATAAAATTATACATAATTAACGACAAATCCATACATTGCACAACAATAATAAAATTGTGAAAGACAGTCGGTAACAAAAACAAATAGAGTTTTGTATTTATACATAACATATACCTTTATAATTGAAAATTTTAGTAAATGTAAAATGACATAAAAAAAATAAATCGAAAGTTAATTAATTTTTGTTATAAACGTAATTACATATTCTCACCGTTAACTATTTTAAATAAAAAATAAAGTGCAATATTCTCTCAAAGTGCATTCAAAATATTATTTGATAATTTATCAAATATAATTTTATTAATTTTTAATTACCAAAAAATTCTTGTTTATAAACAAAATTGTGCTGAAAATCGATAGAAAAGTTAAAATTTAGTAGTTAGTATATCAAATAATTAACTGTGATCACTATAAAATATTTTATAGGTAGTAAAGTTGTTAAAAAAATTATTTGTACTTCTAAATTTTTACTATTAATCTATTTTAGACTTTATATAATTATATATTTACACCCAAATGATCATAAAAAGGATCTTGTGGAAGGCACTTTTAAAAATTCTCCCTTCTCGATGTGTCTTTTTAAAACTAGAAATTCGATGTGCAAATTAAAATATTTTATATATTTCCTAATAAAATTTGAATTATTTTCAAATCGATTTACTATTTATTACTTTAAGAGGTAATAATTTAATTTATTTTTGATTTGCTGTGTTTTTTATTCACTATTTGACTTATGAATACATATTTTGATTCTTTTAATATTAATTCCTTTGATGAAAAAGATAGTCTTAGCGCAAAACATAAATTACATTATTTAATCCCGTATAAATTATCTAGTCATTACAATAATATGTTAAGTTAGTACGAAAAAAACGCAATAGTTAAAAACAAATAGATTGCATCAGAAACCTGAAATATCATATACTTTAATTTTTAGTTTTTAAAAAACTTTTGAAGTCTCATTTTTGCTAATAAAAATATATTTTATACTTTTACTAATTCATTTGTATTGATTAAACTAGATCTACTAATGTTAAACTAAACTATTACAAAATTCCCGTATTTAATGAAAAAACTAAGCTAACAAATGATTTTTGTGGACATATTGTGTAATAGTTTAAATATACAGTTATATTAGTAAATGTAAATAAAATTTTATGTTTGGTAAAATGTTCAATGAATGATAATTTAACCCTTTTTGAAAGATTATTATATTTTTAAAATAATTTAAAATATTATATGTATAAAAAAATGAATATTTTATATAAATTAAATAATAACTGCTGAAATTAAAAACGTTTCTAATTAAAGTGAAATGTATAAAAATCTTAATTCACATTATTGATATTTAATAATATATTCATAAAAATTTATTGCACAAAAATTATAGTATAGAGATGTAATTTATTAAGAATTAAAAATTAATTAATTTAAAAAAAACAGTTTTATATAAATTTTAATTATTATTAAACTATATAATATATGAAATATTTTAATAAAATTTTTATTTAATTTTTGATTATAAATAAAAAAGTTTCATATCTTAAAAATGGAATAAATTTTAATGGTTTTCTATACAGCAAACCAGTAACGATAAAAAATGTTCACTGATAATACTTTTTATTAGTTATTTTATAATTTCTTATAAACACTTCTAATATATAAAAACCAAATTACCCAATTAAGAATTTAATTTACTAAATTAATTTTAATAATTTCTCAAATTTTAATCTCAAGTTACTCTTAATCATGTTTACCCATTAAGCGAGAAAAAATAGTATAATAAAATATGAAATATGTAAATATTATCAAGTCTAAAACATAATTACAAGACATTAATCTCATTTCGTACATTTGATTTAATATTAATGATTTATATATTACAAGAAGTCAGTTGACCTAGGCGGACAAGATTTTTTGAGCGATTCCGATCTTGGAGGTGGAGGCGGTGATTTGTCTTTGGGGCTGTATGGCCTCATTGGCGGCAAGACTGATGGGGTAGACCTTGTTCGAGATTTGCTTCGTCGACGCCGCATCATTGGCGGTAATTTAGGCGTCATTGGCAAACTTAGGTCATCTGTACTTTTTGTTCGGCAACCTCTTATATCACTTCCATCAGGCGTGGGTAACGGTAAAGGTAAGTTGGTTAAATTATCTAATCTACCAAAAATTCTCTGCATCATATCCTCAATGGCAATTAACCTAAGATTTATGGATTGAACATCTGTCTTAAGGTCGTGCATTTTAACCGACAAGTCCTCTTGATCAAGAGGTGGTGGAGGTAATATAACTGATGTGCATGGTGGAGGGGGAGGTGAAATTGCCACTGGATAAGTGTAATCAGTGGACGTAGCTACCGAAATCATAATTGGTAATGCTGCATGTACCTCTGATTCAGTTCTTGGAGGTCGCAAGTTTTCGTCTGATTCTTCAATGGTCCCTTGTCTAGTTTGTGATTGAACTAAATTAGGAAATGGTTCAGCAGCGGCTGAAGGAACTTTTTGAAGTTTTGGAAAAACTTTGTGGCCGTTTCCAGGTTGCTGCCTATTAGGTGAATCTCTAATTTTGGCTGGAGCACTCTGTAAACTGACAACTGAATTATCCGCTGAGTCAGTGCTTCCGTTACCACCACCTAAAACTTTTCCCCATTTAGATATTTTTTTTGGTGCAGGTTTTGGAGGGGTAGCTCTAGGTCCACTGGAACTTGACGCCTGTTGATCTTCACTCTGCTGTCTTAATACTAAAGGTAACACTTTTGGACGGCCAGTTCCACCACCATCCGAAGGATCTGCTACAGTTCCCGATGATTGTCCTAATGTAAAAAAATCATAGCACATATATAATGCTTATGTTTTAGTTGTTTAAATATTAAATTTTAAATTTTTAGTTAGTTTTTTAAAAATATAATTTTTAAGCTAATCAGATATTATTTTATTATTTACAATTTTCTTTATTGTTTCCAATTAATTATATCATTGACAATAAACATAAAATAAAGGAAATTTTTTTTAATTATACCAACCCTCGCTTTTATTTTCGTCACTCTGTTGTAAACCAATAACTTGACTGGGAGCTCTGTCTTTACGGAATTTCGTAAAAATTTTTCGAACTAGTTGATCTCGTTGCTCATCCAGTTGAGGTTCATTCTTTCGTTTTTCAGCCAACTCTTTTTCTCGGCGTACATCAGCAACTTTTCGAAATATAAGCTAAATAATTAACACTTTACCTTTTAATACTGTATTTTAAAATATTACATCTGAAATATTGAAATATATAATATTTACTCTGTGCCTAAGATTATAAGTGAGAATTAAATTTCTTGAAAACGAGTTAGCAAATGCTTGATAGAAATCTAAAACTTCTAAAAGTCGGTCTCTTTTTATCGTGTGTAAATCACAGTAAGTTAGTGCGCGTACGTTAGCTGCTGATTGCCCCAGAGCAGTGTCTTTCCAAAATGAATCTCCAAACACATCTCCTTTACCTGCATATAATTGATACTAATTATGTTTATTGCGAGTTTTTTCGATTCAAATAATTCAAATTAAATTTTAGTATATATTAGAATTAATAAATGTAAAAATATTTTCTTTTGCTTGTATTTCACAGTTAATACTAAATAATGCCGAAATGTCTTATATAGCATAACTTTTTTATACTAAAAAGCTTGTACTTATGGTTAAAATAAAGAATTTCCTTCAAACTTCATTAAGTTTTATTATACTTAAACTACTAATTCCTTGTCAATATTATTAAAATATATATATATATTAGGGTGGTCTAAAAAAATTACTTAAAAAAATTTTGTCTTCCTACCATCTAAATTTGTTTTCTAGAGTTTAAAAATAGTTTCCACATTTATACTTATGAAAAAAAATTATTTTTGAGCCATCCCAAGCAATTTAAAGTTTTTATTGTACAGAATAACCTACGGTATTTTTCCTATACTATACTTATAAATATTAGTATTATTGCAATTGTAATATTTTCTTATACGACTGTATTATTACTATATCAATAAATAAAACATTTTATCTATACTTCTGACAGGGTTATTCCTATGTATTGTACAGTTTATAACTTATTATACTATGACTATATATTAAAGGTTGATATACGTCTATTACCATTGTAGAATTATATTTTAGTTGACAGTGCGCTGTTTTGATGTTCGTGTCACTCTAATTGTTAATTGTCAGTGTGCTTTAAATGTGAATCAGTGCTAATTTAATTATACATATATTTATTCAGTAAATTAAAAATGACAACGCGAAGTAATACTTATATTTATTTAATTGGTCAGCCTATTTCAACTGTACCAAGTAATCGTTTGCCGTCTAATGGTGAAGTATTACGGTTTTTCTTTCATATTTATCGTATTGAAAAAATTTGTTTAAATATGCATGCAATAAAGTGATCGAAGAAGTTACATTTGTTTGGAATAAAGCAAGAATACCGACAACTCGAAAAGATAATGCTATAAATAAGTTTAAAAAACTTTATAATCAATGGCTAAATCTTTTCAAACATAAAAATAGAAAAACAGAGCTTCACCGACAACACGAATGTGGGTTTCATATAAAATTGACCAATCTCTTCGATATCGCTGATGCTGATGCTTTAAAAAAAATTAAAATTGATGAAGATAGACAGTTTTTACTGGCACAACGGATGCCAGGGAGAAGAGGTTTTATGTCTACAGTGGACGTTTTTACCACGCAAAAAGAGAATCGTAAAGATAAACGAAAAGAAAAACAACAACTCTATAAAGAAAAAGTTACTAATCAAAATTTGAGTAATTTTTATGATTTTACATCATTAAGTACAGAAGAAAACCATTCTAGTGATAATACTAATTCCGACGATGATTTTATTGTCAATGAAAAAAAATCAAAAAAAGTTCAAAAAGTAAAAAGAAATTGAAACCTTTGATCACATCAGAATTATCAGCTGTGCTAGATAGAACTAAGGTCAGTGATCGGCAAGCCACCTTTATCATTGGAGCTACACTAAAAAGTCTTGGAGAGAATATTGATACGTTTGCATGTAGTCAAAGTACGATAAAACTACATCGTAAGAAATTAAGGCAAGAAATGGCTAGTTTTATTAAAGAATCATTTACAATAAACAGCAAATTAACAGTTCACTGGGATGGAAAACTGATGTTGGACCTCACTCATTTACAATATGTGGACTGTCTCCCAGTATTGGTGTCAGGTGGAGATGAAATTAAATTACTGAGTATTAAAAAATTATCTTGTTCAACAGGAGAAATGCAGGCACAAACCGTTTTCGATTGTTTGAGTGAAAAAGAATGGAATTTATACAAAAATATCGTTGCAATGTGTTTTGATACAACATTTTCGAATACTGGTAAAAACAATGGGTCATGTGTACTATTAGAACATAAACTTGGAAAAAACTTATTTTGGCTTGCATGCAGATATCATATTTTTGAATTAGTCATTGGAACAGCATTTCAAGCAGTGTTACCTTCAGCGACAACAGGCCCTGATAACCGAATGTTTGTACGATTTCGATCTTCTTGGTCTAAAATTGATCATTCTGCATACGTTATAGCAAACTCGGCTATTATTCAAAGGATTACAGAGAATATACGACATGAACTAGTTAATTTTTGCCAAGAAATGCTTAAAATAAAACAAGTAAGAGATGATTATCGTGAGATGCTGGAATTATCAGTTATATTTCTTGGTGAAGAACCTACCAGAGGAATAAAATTTATGACTCCAGGTGCTACTAGTCATTCACGTTGGATGTCAAAAGTAATTTACTGTTTAAAAATATTTATGTTTAGTGGACAATTTCATCTAAGTACCAAAGAAAAAAGGGGCCTCGAGGAAATATGTGTTTTCATTGTAACCGTCCATTTAAAAAATTGGTTCACTGCAACTTTGGCGGCATGTGCTCCAAATAATGACTTGCAACTGATAAAGACCTTAATAAAATATGATAATCCACATATTTCAAAAGCCACTGTAAAAAAAATGATGGGTCATTTATGGTATTTGTCAGATGAGTTAGTTGGTCTTTGTCTGTTCGACAAAAATGTCCCTGTTGAAACCAAATGTAAGATAATTTACGCCATAAATAATAACCCCTCTCCAGAAGTTCCCAATGTAAGACCGAAAATTGACCAACACGATGTAGAAAATTTACAGCTTCATGATTTAGCTAACAAAAATACAATACAAATTTTCACAGAATTTGGTGTCGATGAATTTTTGAAAAATGACGTGGTAAACTGGACCGAGTCTAAAAGCTACTTAAAAGCAGAGGAAGTTTTTAAGAATCTTCGAGTTACCAATGACGTGGCAGAAAGAGGAGTTTCATTGATTCAAGACCTTAATCGCAAAATTACTCATGATGAGGATCAACTTCAGTTTCTCTTACAAGTAGTTTCTGAGCATCGGAAGATTTACCCTGATTGCAGCAAACACACTTTAAAAAAAAGCAATTCAACTTTTATATAATTTTTTAATTCTTTAGTAAGTAAAATTAGAAATGTTAAAAATGATTTATATAATATAGCTTGACTTATTGATAAAAAAATATAAGAACGTATACATAAAATAGTTTTCATTATTATTTTTTTAAGTTAAAAATTTTCAAATAGCTTGGGATGGCTCAAAAATTAATTTTTCGTGTTTTTTACAAGTGTAGGAGTATAACATAAAAAAAAAAAATTTTTTTTTGTCACTTTTAGACCACCTTAATATATATTTATAAAACTCATTAATATGATTTTCAAACATTTAATGTAGTGTATCAATTAAAAAAATGTCGGAAAAAATAATGAAGATTAGTACACATCCCAACTAACTTTACATGTAGTATCTAATTTAAAATAGGTTTTTAATACCTAAAATTGCAACAACTTCGTCGTCTTGGATGACTTCCAGTGAACCAGTCACAATAAAACAAAGTGAATCAATGGACTCGCCGGTATGAAAGAGAAGATCACCAGGTGCCGAGTGACTCATAGTGAAATGCATAGCGAGGGCACGTAAACAACCATCGCTAGCTAATCGAAAAGCCGGATGCTCATTGAACACTTTTCGGTTTAAATGAACACAGATGTCTGCTTTCATGTCTTTTGGGCAATAATTTAGTACCTGAAATATTTCAATCATTAAAATAAATGAAATAAATTGTACATAAGTATTAGTTATAATTGAACCTATGAATGTGTATTTATTAATTATTAAGGATTAAGATAATAATGTGCTGCGCTCTATGCAAGAAACCGGCAATAATATACATAAATAGAACTTAAAGAATAAAACACATAGTAATTTATTTATATATTACTTTATCTGTGTCCAAGCCTCGAGTCATCGCCCAAGTAGATACCACGTAGTCCATGACACGTTCGGATAATGCTTTCGGTACTTCATGTAATTTCATAAACTCTCGGACATTATTTAGCATATCGTGGTACTTAGCGGTTGCTGATGTCATTTGCTGTATAATCGTAGTAACGTGACCAAAAATTGTAGCGTACAATAGTGCTATAATAATAAATATTTAATTAAACAATTAAATTAATAATAAGTGGTGCCTGAAAATAATACTTACACGCAATTACCATCATACAAATAGTGAATATTTTTTCATTATCAGTTTCTGATGCCACGTTACCAAACCCTACACTTGTCATGCATGACATCGTGAAATACAACGCTGTCACGTACATTGTTTTTCTAGGAGGTCCGTGAACAAGTTCAGTAGAGTTAGCATCATCGGTCAATTGGTACGAATAAGGATATTGGGTAATGTTAGCCAATTTCCACAACCACGAGTATTGATAACCATTTTCGGCGTCAGATCGACCTAAGACAAATAGGCCACAACTAATTGTTTTTTACTGTTTCCTATGTATTTCGATTAAATACATACCTATAGAATACCATATGCATGCAAGCCAATGTGCAACTAACATATAGAAACACAAGAGCAGTATTAACATTGCTGCACCGTATTCTAAGTATCTATCTAGTTTTCTCACTACCCTACCCAGCCGTAGCAATCGAACCACTTTCAATGCACTGAAAAGACTTCCAATGCCCTGCATTAAAACACAATTATAATTTATAAATTTCAAAAATAAAACATTCTGTATCCTGACCCACAACATTTCTAGTAAAATTACTGGTCATATTCACTTTTAAATTTATAAAAAAAAATTAAAACAAAATCTGTAATGAATAATAATAGATCCATAAATTTCAAAATACTTTGTAAATTACGAAAAAAATATTTACATTTAATTAACGATAAGATACTTGTTAAACTTTTACTTTTATTTTTAGTTACAATATTATATTAATATGTTTATGATTTGAAAAAAAAATTAAAATTAAAGTGATTAAAGAAAATTATATCAAATAACCTTAAATAGTATTATATTTTACTGATTGAACAAAATCCGTATGAATTTTGTGAAATATAAGATGAAACAACGATTGCATTATATAAAATTGACTAAAATGTATTGAAATAAAGCCCTATTTGAATAAAAAAAAATGTAGCAAGATATTATATTATGATATTTTATAAGAGACGACAAAATTTAAGTATGATCCTATGTAGAAAAACAGAATGGTAAATATTTATCATGAAATATACGAATATTTACAGAAAGTTTTTTTTTGTAAGATTTATTATGCAAAATTATTGTCTAACTAAATAAAACGATTATTGTGTGTCAAATAATATGCGCATGGAAATTGTAACCAAAAAATGTATATATGCATTTTTTATTTTAAAAAAATTATCAAATCGTTTTTCCATTTGTTTTCGTGACTATTCGTGATCAAAATCTTATTATATTATACTGTGTGATCGCATAAACAGACATTTATTTTGTTCTTTATTAGTTTTTTACGACTTTAAATGATTATAAGTCACGATTTAGTACTCAACATTGGTAAAGTCATTTGATTTCGAACTTAAAAAATTACGGAATTGCATTATTCTGAACTTCTTTTTTTTATTCCTTCAAAAACTAGAATAATAGTATTCGCGACCGCATAATAAAGTAAATCAGGTAAAATTATTTTTAGTAAAACGGTCAAAGTAGTTTTATATCACTACCATATAGTTACTTGATTTCTCTTAATATAAGTGTAGTTGACAAACAGAATTATGAACGTTAATTAAATAAATAAAATGGATAAACACAATGAAAAAACATTTTTTAGGCAATAGTTTGTAAATAGCCAAATAGATAAAATGGCATATCTTTTTTCATTGATTTTGTACTAAAACTTATTAAAAGTCTGATGATTTTATATTAAGAAAAATATTGTTTTAGATTTTCTGTGCTGTAAAAGTTGACCTAATTATTTTTTTATACTTATAAATAAAAATAAATAAATTTTTATAATATTCATTTTAAATATAAAAAATCGTTGATAAATTTAAAAATGTATTATTACATAAAATAAAATGTATTCCTTATTATACTAGCTAAATTCAAAATGTATGTTTTTTGGTTTGAAAATTCATTTTGATTAAATAAAATCGATTTATTTTACATAAATACATGATATTTTAGAGAGGGAGGTATTTTATTAAATTAGAATAGTACTATAGATACTTCATTAAACTTAACGAATAAATCTAAAAATATTATCTATCTACGAACTTGTTTGAGTCTGTACAAGTGTAGTCATCGCAATTATTTTTCTTCGAATTCTTCGTTATAAAAATAACTTAGGAGATTTATTTTAAATAATTTATAATTAATTTTATAAATATCTTATGATGTTTTATTTAAACCCTATAAAATGATTTTCATTTTTTGGCGTCGTATATCAATCATTAACCTTATATTAAGTTTATTTTTTTGTATCAAATAAATTAAAAATAAGTAATTACACATTTCTTTAATCTATGATTTTTTTATTAAAGTCATGATGCTATTAAAATAAAATTTTATTAAAAAAAAAAATGAATTAACTTTATTTGCACATAAATTATATGACATTCTTCCTTATCGAAAATTTTCTGCTTAGATATCATAAAATATAGTAATTATATTGCTAAAAAAATTTCAACTATATTGTATCTTAATGAAACAATTTAACGACCAAAACGAAATTATTTACTATCTTTGTCTGGCATATAGTTGATTAAATACCATAATTTTCTTGATAGTATTTTAGAACCCTCTCTCATTTCGACTGAATAAAGTTCAGTTTCCTAATCCTTCAGCTACCGCAAATACTTTCTTTATATATTTGCTGTATAACTAAATATTTAGAGTAAACCAAAATCTCTAGCTTATTAAAACCCTTTTAAATATCATTTATAGTCTTTTAGACATTTTATAAAATAATGCTGCTGTAGAATTGTTAGATATCAAAAGTAATTATAATATAAACAAAAATTATCAACTATTTTATATAATGATACTAAATTTTTGAATATTTATGTAGAATACTCGAACGTTTTTTTAGTTTATTTTTACTCTTAAACAACTATTTGTTGCTTCAAAAAAAAAAATGTATATATTATATTCTAATTGGCATTCACTAATACAACATTCAATATTTAAATTTAAACTAATAAATAAATGTTTTAGGTCTTGTTATAGAACATATCAATAAACCCTACTCACTTCTTCGTCATGATCGAATGCATTGAATACATCGTATGGAAGACATGATAACAAGTCTATTACGAACCATGACCTTAAGTAATTCATTCTAATCACTTTTGGATCAGACACTACTTCTCCACCAGGACCGACGAACGTGGTATGAAAGTTAAGTACAATGTCTATAAAAAATATGACATCGACAATAGAATCTAAGACTAATAGGGACACGTCCTCGCTAGTTTTATTTTTGAACGCTACATTGTACGGTACCATGATAGCTGTATAAAACGTTAAGCATAGTATCACCCAATCCCAGATAGCTTTGAACGCACAATAATGTAAAAGGATGTGTGGAGGAGTTTTGGGAGCCTCCTGTCGATACTGTGGCATCACATCCGCGTTCAAGCTCATCATCTGAAATCATTTTCATGTATCATACTCAGTTTCATCGCATAAATAGTATTTATAAATAATATTGTTTTTGTATTTTGTATAAAATACATTATTCTTACATTAATTAATTAGGATAAAATTTGCACTATACTTACATGTGCTAAATGGGATTGCACATGTCTGGTAGAATCCTTGATGGAGACGGGATGAGAAGAAAACTGTGATACCAATGTCTTGCTCCTGGTGACCGACCTTGCCAGCTTTGCGAACTTGCTGAGGCCTGCTAACAGATCTCCTGGTGTTGGGCATGGCATAACAAAACAAACAAAAACAAACACCACTCAGCATGCAGTAAAAAACGAACGATAACAAGACAAGATTTTTAAATATGTTTAATGATATTTGTGATAATTTCTGGTGAATTATTTAATTAGAATAGAATTATTTAAGATTTCAATGAATATTTTGTTATCTCCAAATTTGTCATTTAAATAGATATTGTTTGATTAATAGAAATGTTTTTTTCTAAATAAAAATATTTTTGTTTATTTCAGTCAATGAGACATAGCATTTGTGAAAAACATTGTATATACTTCAAAAACTCAAATCATGCAAAACATTCTTAGTTTTTGATTATGTTAATCCATATGACAAAAAAATGAGAAACTTATAATGAAATGTGAATAAATGTAAAATATTAAACATCATAACACGGAAAACATTTTAAATGAAATATGGACACCACTTTAGTTGGACTAACCATAGTATTAATTTACTTTTATTAAAATAGAATAGTTTTATTGTTAAATAGGGTGTTCAAATTAATAGTGAATGAATACTTCTACTAAACGATCACCGCTAAGTTTTAACTATAAAATTGTTTTAGTTGATTGTAACAAGTTGTTGCTTGTAGATTATAATATAATCTACAAGCAACAACTTATATTATATTTATATTATAACAAAGAAAATATCTAAATTAAATCCTTCTACAATATTACAATTATCGATACAATATTCTTAACTATTTATTCGGTGGAAAATTCCAATTTTTAACATTTATTAATGAATTAAATTTTTTATGATACTTAGTAAGAAATATTTTTATATTATTATTATTATAAAAAATTTTCCAGAGAACAAATATTTATTTACTTAATAATTGTAATATCAAAATATAAATTAAAAAGTAATTTAAAAGATGAAAAACTTTTAATTGTTCATTCATTGGTGAAGTCACTTCATACAATAAAAAAGTTAATAAGACTGATATTAACTACTTATTTTACTGGTTAATTATTTTTATATTTTTTCTTTCTCTCTTTTGTCTTTCCTTTAAATTTTGTGATGTTAGTTATCCTAGACCTTATCTTTCATATATAATTGAAAAATTATAAGACTGCTTTGAATATAAAACATAAACTTTTTAATAAAAAACCAACCTTAACTAAGAAAAAGTGATGATATCACTTTGATAAGTGGTATATCATTGACCACTCGATTACTCCCAAAATAAATAAAATATTGAAAAAAAAATATTGTTTTTTTTAGTTACGCATATTTCATAATTTATCAGTTAATAATGAATTTTTAAAATATCCTTTATAACTTGAAGGTGTGAAAACTTCAAAATAGATTATTTTCTATTTTTTAAGCTATTTAAATGTTTATGTTACAATTTAAAAAAAAAATAAGTTGACAACCTTATAAGTTATGAAGGATGATTCCAGAAAATGTATAGCTGATAAATCAAGAAATATATGTAACTAATAGAAATCAAACATTTTTTTTTCTAATATTGTATTTATTTTGTAATCGAATGGTTTGTGATAGACTGATCACTTTGTAAATATCTTGTTTTTACTGAAATATTACATCACAAAACTGTTCCGTGTTTTTTTTTTGTTTTAGACTCATTTACTTTAAAAAAAAAATTCATAATAATTAAACTGTACGTCATTGTTACTTTGTTTATATTTGCTCACATACTGTTAACTACATCAACACGAGGAAGTAAAATCAACACAGTAAAAAATGATGATACATTTTTATTTTTATTTTATTTATTTTTTTGTCGGCCATTTTTCTTTTTGTAATCTAAAAAAATACTTTTAGAAAATATAATAAGTAATATTTATTTGTTTTATTTAAGGAATCTTTTGGCATACATGTAACATTTGAAATTGAATCCTAAAATTATTTAAATAGAAATAAGTATATAAATAAAAAAAATTAATCAATATGTTCCAATAACCATTTCAATTATTTAGTGAAAATATTTTAAAGAATGAAGCACAATGTCTCAATTATCTCAATGTAAAGTAGTACAGTGAATATAAAAATATGTTTGTTTTCATAAAGAATGAAGAACTAATTAATATGATATAAAACAAATAATGTTATGAAGAGTTTTTCATAAAACTAGATCTAATACAGAATTTTGAAATTAGGCAAAATTAACATAATAAATAATCAATTATATACTGTAATGACAATTATTAAAATATAAAGAAAATTGTTTATTTATTTTCATTATATTGACGTTTTAATTAAAAAGCTGTCACATTTTACCTCATATACTACTTTTACCCTGTATTCCCCATGTCACATAATAATCTATGAAGTTGACACGAAACACAAAAATCACCGCATTAAAAATAAAGCATGCAAATACAAAAATATCTGAATTCATATGATTCATAAATTTTTGATCAAAAAATTGTTTTACACCTTCCCTATTAACAAAATATAAATACACGTTATCCTAATAGAACTGAAATATGTTGATGTACAAGTTCATAATATGTTCTAGATTGCATTTTTGATTTTAAATATCTTCTCTTATTAATTATGATAAACATTGTCAAGAAAATACCAATTATATGTATTTATATGTGGAATTTTCATTGAGTATATTAATATGTGCATTTATATATTAAATGATAGTAACTTACAAAAACAAAAATTTTTGGCAAATAGTACTTCTAAAATTAGAAATAAAGCCTACAAATAAATTTACTATATTTACTGCACATCAATACTTCAAACCTTTATTAAATAATTTTGATATCAATATTAAATTATCTTATAGGATATGTTCTCTTATCTACAATTTATACAAAAATATATCTAAAAAAATCTACGTCTACTTAATAATTATTTTTGTATTAATCCGACTATATATTCGCATATCATGTTATTTAGTCAATTATGTTTATTAATTTAAAACTAAAAAAAATATTTAAATATTTAACTCAAAAAGCCAGAAAAATTACAAAAAACAAATCGCTCATAATTATTTCAAGAACAACGTTACCATCATCAGTGCTAAACACATACTGATAGCCTGACAGAAAAACTGCCTTGTACACCTCAAGTAATATTATCATCAAGTAACGTTATTACCAAGACGATTGCTACATTTTACAGTATTCACACAAATATAATAATGAATTTTTCAGTATGTCAAGATCACAATTCATTAAGTTACTGTTGTTTTTAAACAAGTTTTATTGATTAGTTGTATGGTTTTAATGAAGTGATTATAAATATACTTATACTTAATATAAAATTCATATAAGGGTTTTTTTAGTAATTTTTTTAGCTATTTGAGTTAAATATTTTTTAGTTATAAATTAGTACTTTAAATATATTAATTTATATGTATTGTTAATATAATAAAATATTAATAAATTAAGAAATTTGTGAGGTGAATAGTTTATCATATTATTTAATATTAATGTCGCATATAAGCATATTTTAGTTGGGCACAATCAATAATGAGAGTTTATCCAATGAAATATACTCTAGAACCTAAACGACCGTGCTCAGGTGTTGTTGTTTTAATTACTCCCTCGCCCTCATCTCTATATTCTATAATACCTTTACTTCGAATAGGCTATGTATTTATACTATATGTTTTTGTACTACCTATGTAATTTTATAAATATATTATGTGACATTGGAAATTATTACAATCACAACGGCAACACAACTAGCAATTCAAAACGTTATAAAAACAATTATACAATACAAACTTTTATTTTAACAATATATTCGAATGAATTATAATATTTAATAGAACCGATGAAACTTTTTAGTTTTTAGCATAGTCATTTTTAGTAATTTTATAATTGTGTTCAAAAAGTGTTAAAGGAATTTTTCTTAGGGTTTAATCATTACATAATATTAATGCTTATGGTTGCTACAAGCTAAAATTTTTCAAATTCCCAGCCCTTTCCAATCAATTAAAAAAAAAAATTTGACATTTTGCTTAATGAGCTAAGGCATATTTATAATTATAAACAAATTTTTACATATTAATCATAGGCTTTATATTGAAACCGCTTTGAGAAGTATGTTAAACAATTATAAGCGTCCATACTATAAAGTGGCGACTCAACTTCTAAAAACATTCAAATGAACTAAAATATTTAATATTTCTGTAAGGAAGCCAACTAAAAAATTAATTTTTATAATCTTTTATTAAATTTTTATAAAAATTATAATTATATTTTACGGTATTGGAGTATTTACGGTAGTACATATTTTGGTTAGTTAATTTATCCAAGTATGAATTATAAGCATCGCGAAAAGAAGTCCATTCATTAAGAAATACTAGATTAATAATTTTTAATCTAGTTGATGAATTATTGCACTCAGATAAAAATAATGTTATGTTTTGAAATCAATTTTCCTTTTTTCATATATACATACAACCAGTTTTTATTATCTCATTTCATTTTATGATTTCTACATCATCTTCAAATATATTTAGTACGATTCTCTTAAAAACAGTTTTGATTTGTAAAAAAAAATTATGTAAAAAAGAACTTATTTTTATTTCACTGTTATTCAAGTTTTCCAAAGTTAAGGAGGAGTACCAAATAACTTATTTTTAAGTGAATAGCAACTATGTTTAAAACCTTTTTAAGAATACACTTAACTAATTAGTTTTTAAGTGTCTAGATTTTTTATAGTGCATTGAATGAAAAATGAAATTTCTTTGTTATACTATGATAACGATTTACGATAATTCATTATTAGTTAATAAATTAGTTCATTATTACTCGTATTCATTATTTTTAAAATTTAAAACACAAAATTAACTTTATATTCAATTTGATTTTTCAATTCGGTTCTAATAATAAATCACGATAATGATAATATTTTTGCTTTCAAACTTTAGTAATTGAATAGCCATTTTCAAAACATTAACAACCCCCACAAAAAATAATTTCGATTCTAATATAAGTTGGCTTACTTACTATAGTCGAATCGATTTTATATGACTTTATATCATAAGACTATATCATATTATATCACTTTAGGATCACGAAAATATAACAAATCTTTAACAAATAAGCTTTTGATACAATTAAAATTTTGTTTAAAATAATTTTATAAATAGTTATTGCATTTTTAGACTATCTCGAAACATAATTTTTATTATTAATCACTAATAATAGGAAAAAATAAAAATCTGTAATTTTTGTTTTATGTAAAACTTCAATAAGAACATTTTTTCATAATTTTTTTTTTTTAACAAACAATTTTGTTTGTTTTTAGAACAATTTTAGGATATGTACCTATCGAGTTACAAGCATTGTAATAGTGTATATCCGCAGGCGGAATATACTGAAACTATTACAAGTTGCATCTACCCCGTTACATATCCACTCTTTGTATTAAAATGCGTATAATTCAATAAATACTTATATTAAAATTGTTATCAATTCATTAAATTATTTTTCGGTAAAAAGAAAACTACAAAATTACAAAATTATATTTTTTATTTGTGATAAATAATAAGAAATACTGTTTGAACGTAGTTTACCAAGGCAATAATTATTTTTAAAAAATGTCAATAAAATTATAATTGAATTTGTCATATCTTCGTAATTCACTCTGTATATAGAATAACAACATATTTTTGATGTATAGCTAATGGTACCCAAAAGTTATCATGAAATTTAACTACACTAATTTTTGATAATAAAGAATAAGATGTTCGTTAATTTGAGTGTCGAATAAAATTATTGTTTTAATTAGTGGTATTATATTTGAGAATAATTTTTTTTTAATACTTCTGGAAAATAGTTAATGAAAAATAATTATAATTTCATTGATTCGAGGAAAATCAATAAAGCCGTTAACAAAATAACAATATTTTCCATATCAATTTTGTATACTTTTTAAAATATCATTGCTACACATTTAAAATAATCTTAAATCTATCCATTTTTAAGTTGCATTAAAAATTTGTAATTATGTCCGTTTCATAATTCCATTTAATATATTTTTAAAACCTTCGAATATATTTNAATTCGAGGAAAATCAATAAAGCCGTTAACAAAATAACAATATTTTCCATATCAATTTTGTATACTTATTAAAATATCATTGCTACACATTTAAAATAATCTTAAGTATTTTTAAGTTGCATTAAAAATTTGTAATTATGTCCGTTTCATAATTCCATTTAATATATTTTTAAAACCTTCGAATATATTTAGTTTAACATTACAATGTTACATTAATATTTAACTTACCGCCTTTGGAGTCCTCTGATTCGATTGGTTGTTTGAGTGCTGTAATATCTCTGAATGTTAATAAAAACAGCACCACGAGGTCCCGCTCGTTTTTTATCGGAGCTATCTGCATCAGCAACCATAATGGAGTTTCTAACAAATATTATAAGATAGTATTATAAGGTCGTAGTAAAAGTTAACAAAGAAAATTTATTTAATTTCATTAAAAATGAAATGTATCATTTATTTGGCATGTTAGAAAAGTTAATTTTAATATCAGTATTCAACAAGTTAATTAATTCAATAATAAAATAAAAATTAATTGTGCTATTAATTAGATATATCATATATGACCATGCCAAATAAAAGTTAAAATACTACGTCCAAATTTTTATTAACCGTTTAACTACTCAGGTATAAAATATGAACTAATAGGTCATAAAGGCTATGTATGTAATTATATATTTCAGTAAACAAATTTATCTACACAGTAGTTAAATAAATAATAAAATTTAGCATTTATGATTTTAAATTATAATGAATTACTAATTATACTAGTCATATAAACTATTTATAGGTTTAGTGGACATCATATTTTAAATAAAGTATTGTAGTATAACTAATAATTAGTTAAAAGAATGTCCTACATAACATTTTAAATAAAATATTAGGTTAAACATTTTTTCATTCCTAGGTAACATCGAAAAATCATCATAAAGCCTTTCTTTTTCATTTAATACACCTATATAAAATAACTACCAAATATTTATTTACTGAAAATATACAATGTATGGTAAATCAATTTATCTATACATATTGCCCCTGAATGTTTTTCTTTATGAGATCAGATAAGCTTGTAAATTAATACAAATATTATTTTACCCTTTACATTAATACCAAGTGATATAAAATATATATATATATATTTAATTACGACCCAGAAAAGAAACTCTTTACACAGTTTATCTATTCTACACAATAAAACAATATGAGGACTTTCTTTTAGAAAAACTCCATAATAATAATTTATAAAGCATAAAATATGTATTTGAAATAACGTAGCACAAGTGTATAGAAAGCAGTATTAAGCTTAAACTTTTATTTCTCTATATTAATTGTGATTTATTAATTGTACGTAAAGCTAGAATAATTTAGTTCTACTTAGATACTTTTCAATCAATAACAAGGTATGTTAAGAGGATACTTAAGACTATATTATGAGTATAATAAATTATAAAATAATTATACAAATTTCCTTATTACTCAGGTAGTTAAATTAATTCTAAAAGAGAAATAATTCTTATAAAAAAAGTATTCGCATACCAATTTTAATATTAATTATATTGTTCCATTTTAGTAAAATGATTCAATTTTATAAAAATTGATCATTTTATTTTTTTATTTTCGTTAAAATATGTTTAAAAACTAAGTCGATCGATATTATACAATATTAACATTAAACATTTACATATTTTTTGAATATGCTTAAGTTAATAGATATTAATGACATTTAGAATACAAAAACTAATAAACTCTATAATTCGTGAGCGCAAGATTGATTTAATGTTAATATTTCTATTCTATCTACTAAACTATATTGTGTATTGTTATTAAAACTGAGGAAGTAATTGTCTGTGTTGTCTTATAAACGTATTTGTTCATTAAAAGCATAACAATATAAGCTATACGGGTACAATATTAAATAACTCAAAAGCGATAATAGATCTAATAAGATATTTGGGTTCTAAAAAAAGATCTATCAATGTAAAATATGATGTCAAAAAGTTTTCAAATAGGAACTGAGCGAAAATAAAAATATAATTATAATAATATTATGTCATTAAATACATTATCGAATACATCAAATAAACCGATGGATTTCTACAGTACTTGCCCAGTCCTAAAGTCAACATACCTTCTGGCAAATCTGTGTTGATACATGTATTGAAAAACAAAGACACTTTAGTTGATTAATTCTTAATAAAAAAAAAATATTACTTAATAATATTGATATTAAATTTATAATTTTGTTTATTTTCGATTTAATGTTCAATAAAATAATACACAAAGGCCATGTGTAATTTAAGTGTACTTAATTTAAGGTTTTTTGTTTTATTTTTTGCCTTATTTAACAATGATCAATAACATGTATGAAATAATTGTATGTTGACTAAGAAAAGAAGGTTTCGTTTTCTTTTTACACCATAATATCGTATAGTATAAATAAATAATGAAATATTATTCAATTAGTATAAGAGTATAAGAGAAAACTAACTGACGCAAAGATGGCTAAAATTTTTATCTAATTTTACAAATCTAATTATGAATATAGTGAGACTTTTTATAAACTATTTAGATTATATTCATATAATTTTTTCTTGAAGTATTTTCAACAATTATTCAAATATCAATTTTAACTAACAAATAAATAAGTTAAATATTTTATTTAATCATAATCACTATTAAAATAAAAAACCTATTAAATATGGATAGATGTCATTTGATAGTTATTTATTATTATTATGATTGATTTATGTATACTAGATATATAGTATATAATCAAGTGTATTTAAATTATATTAAAAAACTTCATGAAAACGACCCATATAATAAAATTTCAGTAACTATATAACTAATCTTATAATGAACCGACATTATCTGAATTTGATTTAGATAAATGAATTTTTGAAATCTAGGTAAATGCAGTTCCGTCGTATAGTTTTGTTCAAAACTCTATCATAAATCAATGTAATTTATCAGAAAAAATCTTTTAAATATAAAAATGTAACACACATGTTGGTGAAAATATTAAAGAAAGGTTTTAACAAAATGTTAGATTAATTTTTAATCGATAATTGACTTTCATTAAGCTAATCTTATGTAACCTTTTGATTTATTTCAAAAATTGCTATCGTTTTAAATTTTAATTTGATTAGTAATTTTTTTTTAATAAATAATTGTTTTAATTAAGGAGATTTATTTATTTAAAAACTTTTGTGCTTGAATAAATGAAAATAATATAAAATGTTAATATTGAAAAAATTTACATCGGTTATTTTAGTAAGTTATATTTATTTTTAAACATAAATATTAGATATTCGATAAATTTCAAAAAAAGACTTTTAAAAATGTGATAAAAATTTTATTTAAATTACTATGGTGTTTATATTAATTAAAATAAATGTTTTGATTGAAAAATTTTTATTAAATATCATTATTATTTAATTAAAAACGAAAGTCTATCAAATTCAAAATACACTATAAATTACGAAATAGTTTTATAGGAAATAAAAAAATATTATTTCAACCACAATACTATTTAGACAGTGAAATGAAATAACTTAATTTCCGATTTGAACAATATCAGTGAATTCAATTTTTTTTTTTTTTTTTTTTTTAACAGATATTGTATACAATTTCAGGGCCCATAAGTACAATGTTTTTGAAATTTTATAAAATATTCTAAAAAAAAAAAAATGATTGTTATCATTTACATTCTGTGGTTTGATTATTTCAGGTGTAACACCACAAAAATATTTAAATGATATTGTATGACCTCAATGAATTCAATGGTTTAAAATATTTTTTAAAATTTGAAAGGATTCAAGGGAACAGTCAAATAAAAATACTTTTTCGCTATAACATTAAGGAGAAATTTCCAATGTCATATAGTATTTTTAAATAATCTAAAAATAAAAAATAACTTTAATTATAGTGTAAGTACATACTATTTTTTTTGTACAGCAAAATTTCAAATTGGTCGTGGTAATGACTTTCCAGCACCTCGTCTATTCTGCAAATGGTATCTTTATCCGTTAGATCACCATACATAAATGAACAGCGGCATGATTTTTGCATAACCTTTAAAGTATAAATATGAGCAGAGAGTTAACGATTTGAGTCATTTGCATTTTGTTAAAAATAAATAGCTCGAAAGAGAATTTATCCAATTGTGAATTACCTCCGCCCGGTTGTATCCAGATATTTTACAGAAAGACTCGTTACAGTAGACAATTGGAAAGTCGACAATCTGTGCGTTTGCCAAAAGAAAACTGCTGTCAGCTATAAAAATTAAAATATTTATTATGATCCTTCTTAGATGAAAATTCTCGTTTATAGTTGCAATTTAAATACTTTTTATATCTAAAATATTTATGGTCGATAATCTGTTGTAACATTAAAATATTAAATACAATAATGATCTTTAATAAAATATCTAGGAAGCAACATCTTAATCACTATACATATTTTAAATACAAATATTACTTTGACATTTAAATTATTTGTATAACACTTCTAATGGAAGTTTATAGGATTGTATTGTATTGCATTTCAAAATAGTCTTTTTAAAATATACTTAGACCAGATCAAAATTTATTATTAAAATCAAAATGCAATAATTTAGTCACGATTGTTTTATGCGTATTATTATTGTAATTTTAGTCATATTTCTATAAAAATATATTTCTTCCTTCGGATATGTACCTGAATTATTTAATCAAAAGGCTTTGAAAAGAAACTCATTTTATAATAAAATAGATTTTTTAAGATTATTTCAAAAAATGTTTGTAATATAAAGCGTTATTTTGAGCTTTCATAAAGTAGTGACCGTCCTAACCATTTGTTTAAAAAAGTTTTATAATTTCAAAGATAGTCCGACTCATCCATAGTTATAATATATATTAAATTAAAAATGATCTTAAGAGTAATGCGCTATAAAGAAATCACAAGGCCTTGGTTGACTGAGGGAATAGTTTGAGTCTCCAATATCCAATGGATAAAATGAGCTCATTCTGAATAAAGCGATGGACCTTTTTTACTCATCAATTCATAATCTGGTTAAAGATTAGTGAAAATTTTCTTATTGCGGGCCTACTGAAAATATCCGCTTCAGGCCTCCTCACTTCTAAAATCGGTCGTAATCCTGTAAAACTTTTTTTTCATAAACATTCCTCACGACTTCTAAAGTTAATTAATAAGTTATTTATTTATATACCCTTTTTTAGTTTAATATCAGTCATTTAAATACTAATATCTTAATTAATACAACAATTTTAATGTATTAATTTTGAATGTATTTATAGTGAATAAATATTTTCATAGAACTAATTCATTTTTATCTTAAAAACAAAGTATTGCTTTATGGTTTTGCATGGTATCACCTGTAGACCTTAGTTGCGACAATTGATTAAACCACATTGTGGTAACATTGGGAGCGATACGCTTGGTGTGCTTTTTCTGCGCCACTCGGTGTAAACAATAACAGTGCACGTGTCATCAAAACCGTACACACAAAATAAATTACTTTTACATTAACTGTACTCAGAATTTTTACTACTGTGTAATAAACACTTATGATTTTTGTAGGATACTTAAATTAACTTCTATTGAAAACGTTTTTTTTTTTTAAATAAAGCAACACACATATTTAACTAGCTTATAAAAGAGGACATAATTTAATTAAGAAAATGTTTAGTTGATAACAACTTTTGGACCAGTATTTACGAAGTTATTAACAATTTATAATAATTACTGGAGGTGAGAAGTGGGTGCTGCTGCTATTTTTATCACTAATTTCTCGTCTTAACTCTTCCTCTTGCCTAAGTATAGAAACGAGAATAACTTCCAAAGAATTGGTCCAAAAGTTGTTATCGACGAGTCATTTTTTTAATTATATCATTATCTATTAAATAAGCTAGTTAATTATGTAAGGAATATTAAGAACAGTTATGGAAATGAATGTCGAGGGAAATATAGGTAGAGGAAGATCAAAAAATACGGAGGGATGTTATTAAATGTAATATGAGGATGGCTGATGTGTGTGTAAATGATGTGGGAGATCGTGTCAACTGAAAGTTTAGGATAAGGGTTGAGATAAAGAGGAGAAAAAAAGAAAAAGAAGGGAGCTATGTAAGTAGCCATTTGAAAGAATAAAGCTGACACCTTTAAAAGAAGGGATAATCCCAAAAAAGTCATTTATAGCTAAAAATCAAAACGTATCCGAAAAATTCAACATTTTTTTTTCCAATATTATTTTTATTTTAGAGTAATCTAGTGATTTTTGATAAACCGATATATATATATATATTGTTTCAATAAAAGGTTTTCCAAAAATTTAAAATATTTGATTTTTGCAAAAAACTTTTAAGAACCATTTTTGATATCAAGTTAATTAGAAGAAAACATTATTTCTAAGGATAGAATTTAGGACTTAATTTCAAAAGTTAAATAGGAACCTATTTATTTTATTTATTTTTTACTATTAAATGTGAAATGGATTAAATAAAATTTTGCCTGATAAATAACTAATTTTATAATAAAACTTTTGAAATATTAACAATTATATGTTTAGAAAGACAAGATATGGCGTAGGGTTTTGTGATGCATTGTATTTACCATAGTACACAGATAACAATTCTTCTACGCTACGCATCTTAGTTGCCTATAGCTGAAAATTAACTCAAAAAGTAGTAATACACAACTAGCTATCCATCAGTCAAAATTTTATTTAAACTATTCTTAATTTATTAGTAAAAAATAATAATAGCTTCCTACTTATTATTTGAAAGGTTTTTAAAAATAAATAAAATTTTATTTATACATTTTTATAAAAAAAATATTGTTTCATGAAAAAATGGGGGTACACTTATCCCTTATTCTTTTATTATTAGCAGAACACTTTTTAAAACTATTGACAATTATAAAAATTTATTTAAAAAATGAAAATAATTATGACATTAAAAAAGAGCACAAAAAATAATATTTTACGAAAAAATGTGTGTTAGTATTCTTAATAAATCATATTGTATAAATAGTGATTGGCAATTTTTTAACAAATGTCTGAAAATCGTATTATGACAACAACAGGAGATAACATATTTATCTAAAAAAAAATGTGCTCAGGGTTTAATAAACCCAATAGCACTTTTACGACATGAAACATCAACTATATAAAAGAAAAGTTTACTCAATGTATAAAAAAAATAATATTAGGATAAGTTGACAAACATCGCTCTTAAAAACCACTTGGAAGATTATATACTTTTTGTTAAACGATTTACTGCCACCATCAAAATAACAGGCTAAATGAAGCTTCATTTTTGTTCATTAAAAAACCTATTTAATGAACTGCGTACACATTGAGTGCATAATGATGAAAAATATTTTAAAAGCAATAACGTTCGTTCAATAATCGAATAAATTTTTGGCATTCATTACATATTTTCTGAAAGGTATTCATTCACTAATGTAATTTGAAAATTGCAATAAAATCAGATATCCATAGAACGATCCTCCTCATTATACTTTATATGCAGAGAAATATTTTTTACCTTAATACCTAAAGTTAATACACAAATTCGTTAATTTAAATATTTTTGTGGATCAAAGAAATATTCAATACGTTAACTGAATTTAAAATTGCAATATTGTACAAGTTTTATTTCGATAAATACTAGTGCAAAAAATTATAATTTTGACTAAATAAATATCTCTTAATTAAACGTTTACAGACACTTGTAGCCTCTTACTCATAAACTACAGTAGAGTGCCTATCTCTCAGTAATGTCCTTTTTGTTGGCGCTTAACTTGAGTAGTACAAGAGTGTTCCAACAGAAAAAAATGTACGATCAACATATTAAAATCTCTAATTATCATTTGTTGCAATGTTCTTATCGACACTTTAAATAAAAATCGATTGACTTAGATTTAATAATATCAATGCTTAAACTGCGTTGCTTTTTAGGGGCAATTCATTATTAAGTCAAATATAGGCTAAATAAGGAGATGAATGAGGGTAGCCAGTGATGGTAGAAAAGTGATAGTAGAGCGGACGATGGTGGCTGGCGAGCGCGAGGAAGTCTCACGCAGATCAATAGCAGCACCCCGGTCGAGGGGAGAATTCAGTCGCTACCACAGCCACGGTAAAACGAAGGATGAAGTGGATCAGGAGTCGGTCCCAACGCTTATTCTAGTATCTTTCCAAGGCCTTTCATTTTTGGCTGTATCGCATTGAAGCAGTTTCGTTAACTACTCTAAAACTACCCCTACCTATACAATTACTTTTAAACAAATTGTTGCACAGCAATAATATACATTGGGTACCTAATTAGTAAAAATGAATGCTAACCATTTGAAAGAGACTAATGGAATTCACAGTGACCTTTATGTACACGGCTATTGACCCAAAAGCTTGTGGCGTTGTGACGTCACTCGTTCCCATGACGTCATGTCCAAAGCATAACCGTCATCCCTTAACCGCACATTGTACTCCGGTAACCCACTAACGTACAAAACACATAAGAGTATGTGAATCTATCTATTCAAATATCACAATATCAAGTAATCAAATGATGATTGATTCAACACAAAAATGTTTTACTAAGGTGTTAATGAACTTTAATAAACTCGGTTTTGTCTTAAATACAATAGAGTGTCCATTTTTGAAAATCGAAAAAGGGGTAGGTGCAAAATTTACATTCGTGTATCGACCGACTACCATCGTCGTTACGGTCTTCACTTGTTACATATATCGTTCTATAATATTGTAACTCAGTAAAATGTTTTAGAACAATATCACATAGAGATAATCATATTTTACGGAAGAATTTTAAATAAGTTTTCTTGCAACGAGTTATTTTGCAAATATTCAGAATTATAAAGTTTAATTTATATAAATATTAACGATGAAAATATTCACCTAGTTTCACCTAATCGATAGCTTTTTCACATGACTATCAAATATAATTTTAAAATAATGCTGAAACTACGGAATATCATTTTCAATATAAAATAACAAATTACAAAAGATTTGCCGAATAGTAATATTGTATGGTTTGATTATGTATTTGAATAAGACAATATTACCGTTGAATATTTATCGCATATTTCGGTAGTCATTGTTTATTCTAATTTATGTTTGATTATACAAAAAAACGGAGCTATAACTAATTATATTTCGCACTGTGTCTGAACACCACACTGTTCTTATATAATACACATAGAATTTACAACAATTTGGATAGATAATAATTACTTAAAAAAAATTAAGTTGATGAACTTGAGTTTAAATTTTCCTGCTTGGAGTAAGACAAAGTTTTGAACATACTTTTCTATAAAGTTTTTCTAAAAACTAAAATATCTTAATTTATATTCAATTGTATAAAACCCAAAAAAATATTTTGTACTTCCTTGTATTGACATTGACGTGATTGTGTAAGTATAATTTTATGCGAACTACATTGTTCTAAAGTAAACCCTCTTAAACTTAATGAGACATATAGACCAATTTCGTACAAATGAAATTAGGTCAAATAAAAAAGTTTTGAAAAACTTTTAAAACAACCAGTTGTACAAAATAATTATTTAAGATTGTAGAGGTAATTTATAATATCAATAGAACGACAAACTTTTGAATATTCAAATGATACATAGAGACTAATAATATCGATCAATCTTGAATAATAGAAAATGTGTAATTTAAATCTTCCTTTGCATAAGAAATTAGTATTCTAGACATTAAAAAAAAGAAAAAAGTGCTATTTTTTATTGTAAAATAAATATAATATAAAACAGTGTGCTAAACGTATACACTACGTATATTTTCCACGAATGCACAATTATTCTAGTGTTTGGATTTTCATTAAATCATTTTTTAATAAAGAGATAAATGGTAAATGGTTATCATTTTTTACGTATGGTACTGAAAAAATTAACCCTTAATTAACCTGAAATACACGTTATATGAAAACAAGGCTAATGAAATAATAATTATTTCAAATGTAAAAGATCTAATGATAATTAAGTAAAATTACTGAATGCTACATTAGCTTTTTTAAATTGCAATTAACAGTAAGATAAATTATGTTGTATATTATTTGATTTGAGTGCATTATTTTACTGAAATAATAAATGTGTATTCTAAAGATATTTTACTAAAAAAGGAACAGTTCTTCAGTTAAAAAACAATAGATGGTTAATTATTATGAAATGGGCGATAACTCAGCTCTACTACATCAAATTAATTGTGAACGTTGTTCAATTGTCTAGTACGTTCGTTTTCAGTTGTTAACAAGACCACTAGAAACGACATCTTGTTCGTCATTTCTTTGCCAAAACTTTAACCCCATAAAAACGTTTTACTATTTTTTAGATTAGTGTTTGCTGTTAAAACTAGTTGATCATTTTCGTGTTTTTAACACCTATTATGGTTGTTGAGAAACGATAAATAAAATTTTGATATGTTAAATTTAATAGCATACATAATATTTTATATTAGAAAGCAAAACTATATGGATAGTAGTGTAAAGAATGAAAATAATAACAACCAGAAACATTAAGTGCTATTATTATAACCCGCACAAAACTTGAATAATATAAGACCTAGAGGTTGAGCGTAACATATAGTAAAATTTAAATTTTAAATCAAAAGTCCATTAGCATCTCAAATCCGCAAAAATGCACGTGCACATCAATTCGAATTTTAAACCAGTAAAAAGTAGTCTTCCATGTTAAAACTTTCAACTTTTCCATTGAATAATAAAAAGTATAACCACACTAGGTTCATACCGTGAATACATAATCGATTTATAATAACGTTAAAAACAAGTTTAAAATTTTAAGTTTTATAAAATTCAAATATTAATGTTAATTTTCATCGTTAAAAATAATTCTTCCATTGAAGCGAATTTCTTTAGATGTGAAAATAATTTTAAATACTTAAGAAACAAATTATGTGTTGGACATTTATTAATCATATATGCAATTGTTTATTTTAATATAACGAGGGTCTAGTATTAAAAGAGCATATCAAACAAAACATGGAATTTTAGACCAATAGTATATTCCAACCAGTATTTTTATTAAATTTTTTTTTATGGTTTTTAAAAATGATTCACCGTTAAAGTTAACGGAAGGTATGTTTTTTTAAGATGACATTTTTACATTAGTGACTAAATGAATTTCAATTAAATATATAATTTTGTTCTTAATTAATAATGTACTAGGCTCTAAAGTTGACAAAGTGCCCATAAGAGCTAATAAAATCTTAAATTTGCAACATATTTTTCAAAAATAATGGTTTATAACGTTATTTTAGCATATAATTTTTTATTAATGCGTTTAAAAATGTTTTTATAATACTATTTTCAAAAATTCTTTAAAATGATTATTGAATTGGACATAATTTAGCACGCTTATTGAACTCATCAATTTAAAACAACCGAAAAACTAAGTTATGTTTTGCTGAATACTAAATCATTAGCAATCTTAATTTTTTAAATAACTTAATATTTTTTAAACATTCTTTGCTTTTTTTATAAAATTATTCGATTAAACTTTTCAGTAGCATTGTTTGCTTATAACTATTGTAATAATTCATAATAACGAATAAATATTACAAATCGAATAATATTGACACCAGTTATTATTTTAAAATATGAACGCATTTAAATAAGTATCTTGTAAGGCTTTTCAATTACATGTCACTAACTGCATTAATTAAATTGAATAGACATAAAAATAGAAAATTTACAGATGGAGTTTTTGTAGTATTGATTTTTCAAGGAACGTGTCGACTTCGAAAACGCTCCCGAGAAGTCATCAAATACTTTGTTAAAAGTTTCTCTACGCCAGGTTTACGTTGGTAAACTTTAATACGGTATTCTCTTATTTACTCCAGAGAAAGTTCATTTTTCCAACGTGGCTGTCAGTAAGTCATTGAACGATAACATATGTTTTACTAAAGCTGTAACAGGTCCTGTTCGCCTTATTCGGCCAAGTTTATCAAATCAAATCTCGCGTCTGTCAGTAAATTATTTGCAACTTGAAATGTTTTCATAAAACTGATTGCCACACCATGCGAAGAAAACGCTTAGAGACGATAAAGTATATTTCATCGAAAATGTGCTCATAATATTAATGGAAAACATTTTATTGAGGAGAAATATCAAGACTCGAATGTTACCGCTGAAAACATAGGTAGATACTCAAAATTGTATCATCATGGCCGAATTTGAGAGTTTTTCACGTTGCTCTACAAAAAAATAAACGTATCCTGAATACAAATCAGTTTTTCGTTAAAGTATTCACGTTGCATGACCTCCTCCACCCACGTACAACGAAAACTGTTAGACTAAAGGAACTCAATGGACGAATTATTCAAATCGTTTTAAATCTAAAATGGCAGAGTAACGTCTGTCTTGCGTTGGTATAATAACACGGTATATTATAATATTTTTGTGTATAAAATAATGCTGTGCCAACTCGCATATTTACCATAATAAAACACATAGCGTCACAAAATTGCGGGAAAAAATGTATTTTCTTTTAATGAAAAACAATTCAATAGAAACTGTAAGGTTTCACTGACGATTTTAATAAATATAAATGTTTTTAAACGTAATTGACTGTTGCATTATCAAGAAATCAATGCAAGTCTTAACTTTGGAACATTATACTTTACAAAGAGTCACAAAAGAGAGGAATACGTTTTTATACGATAAGTATAATGATGCCATTTAACCAAACGAGAGCACAAAACTTGACGACGTTACTCAATTTTATATCGAAAGCTTTTTCACTGAATTAGTTTTTTTTTTTTTTTTCATTGAGTAAACTTCTCTTTTTCATAAAAACACTTTAATATTGTGTTCTATTACAGTAGTTAATCCATGAACCATTATGATGGAACGAAACTTATTTTATCGAGTATTTTATTATTAATAGTAATATTGATAATAATATACAATATGTAATATCACATGAAAATTATCGTTGATTATTAATTACTATTATCACACAGTTTCACTGCTACAGTTATAATTAGGTTATGCATAGTTTATACTATTGTAATGTGTACACATTTTGTAATAACTTCAAATATTAAGCTATAAAACTTGAAAGTTGTTTCTCTTGGTAACTTTTTGCAATAAAGAATTGATCATTACTATAGTAATGACTTCAAAATATTTCCCTACAAGTTTTAACATTTGATGTTAAAATGCCTACATAAATAGCTGTCTTACAAAATAATTTTAATTAAAATGAGCGTGTTTATGTTCGCGTAGGATACAAACATTAATAAGAGCTTGTATTCTTTGATACAAACACAAACTATGGAAATATTTATTTCTAAAAACTCATCTTTGTTTCTTTATCATTTGTGTATAAATAACAACTTTGTAGTTAATATACAATATAGTAATACTGTCGTTGTAAGTAGTAAAATTTTAAATAAAAAATTTCACTTTAAAAATCTTTAAAATTTAAATATTTCTAAAAAATAAACAACATAATGGAGATCTGCATAGTATACATCATTACATATTGAAATTCGACAGTGATTAAAATCACATATAACACTTCAATGCGATTGTTTATAAAAAAAATTATTAGAAAAAATGATTACAAATTTTGTCTTTGGTTGCCAACTATTCACAGAAAAATGTTTTCTTCTATCACATTGGTTTATGTTAGCTTTATTTTGAAATTTATTTAAAGGATACGGGTTTTTGGAAAATTACCAAAAATTGAAGACAAATTTTTGATATTACCTTTAAACTTAAACATATAAATTACAATTTTTCAACACCTCTATTTAATTCACCACCAGTTTTTTTGTTATATTTTAATTTTCAAAAAAAAATGTCGTTAACAAGAAAAATATATAAAATACTATCAATAAAAAATTGGTAATAATCCGTTTTATTTTCAATTATAAATTTACAACTAAAAATATTAATATTGAATTTTTTGTAACAATTATAACTTAAGGACCATTTGAGGTCATACATATAAAAATAACAAATCTATTCTGTAACCAAACCAAAACTTAACTAATTTAGAACAGTGTTACCGAAACTACTATAACAATAGATATCAAGTACGTTTCTATCATCATTGTGCTGACACCCACAACTCTGTGTCTCGTCACCCATCGAAAACACAACAACAGTAGTAACGTTTAGACCATTATAAGTATACTTTTTTTTTACAATATAATAAAAAGTGACTGAAATAAAAAACTTTAATCTTGTAAGACTATTTCTTTATTATTTAACAGAATTAATTGTGTTTATTTATCAATGTAATTTTATCACCACTGTTTGAGTATTGGCATCGGGTGAAAGTGATAACAGCGAAAAAAAGAGAGATTGTTCAACCACATGAAAGCCAAACAATATATCTGTGTGAATAAGTTTGATGCTACTACTACTAATTACGTCTCTCTTGATGCTGAATTAAAAAGGTCACGTGGTCGTATCTGTTTCATATTTACGAAGCAATCTCTTAAAATGGAGTAAATAAAAGCTATGAACGAACGATTTGGGTAGTTAAAGGTGGTGAATGAAAAAAGCCAAACCGTGGATAAAAATAACAATTAAAAAAACGATTTTTTGTTAAATTATTTATATGGAGTATGATGTTTGTTTTTATTATGTGTATTTTAATTTGTTTATTTTTTCAATGTCATGTCTCATTAAATTTATTTAATAAGTAGTATAATAAATTTAATATAATATGCAAATGAATTTTTTTTAATTATATATATATAACAAAAGAGTTAAAAAAAAAAAATAGTACCTTATAATATTTTTTATATCTAATAGTAGAACGAACTCGGAATCATCACATTTCTAAACGGACTCTTAACGTATCCTTTTTTAGTGTGGATGAAAGATTATACAATGTATCAGTACCAATGCACTACTTAAAACTATTATGACATCTGTCATGAATAATGTAGGTGATGATCAGTAATTCCGAATTATAAATAAATTTGCCAAGAGTGTACTTTTACATAATAAATAAACAGATTGAAATAAAATTAGATCGGGTAAATAGCTAAAACTGAATGTTCGTCATTATTAACTGAATAATATATTAAATAAAAAGTTTGAATAGTTTGGGAATTTCAACAGAAATATTAAAAAAAATTTTAGATTGAATTTCCTTGAATTTTACAACGCTTATTATATATCTTATAAACTTTGAACAACATAATTCAATATAATTGTTAAGGTTTTGACAATTTTCAAAAATGAGTATTTGCGTTATGAGAAATACAAACATTTGAATGACTAGTTTTTATTATTTTCGTACGCATTTCCAAAAAAAAAAAAAATGTCTAAGATATTTCTAGAATATAAAATTCTGCGCTAACACTCTTAATGTCCATAAACCAATCATCGTCAAACATTATATACTTTCAACTGTTGCTGTACAATATTTTTTCTAATTTAGTTTAACAAACCATTGCTGTGAATTTATCTTTCGGCAAAAAGTTTATGATGCACGTAGAAACAGAGACACAAAATTAACGATGTCTTCGAAGGGAATGTGAACAAAACAAAAGAAATAAAATGGTGGACTGCAGTCATTACAACAGTCAGTGACGTTATGTGTTTAGTGTGCGTTAAACGTAATAATTCAGTTTTGACCTACATAGCAGCGATCAGTTGTGGTGGCATTTTGGGATTTGGTGGGTCTTTTTCCTCTTCCATCACCAAGTGCTTATTCACTTGTACTAGTTGGTAACTATAAGTGTTGCACACTCAAGCGAGTAATAAAAACATTTTTTCCGCTTTGTTTTTAAAACTACACGAGTTGTATGACATATGTTCTAGTGGAGTAAAGTTCTAATTTTTTTGGTTGACAATTCACAGTGTTTAAATGATTTTAAGTAACAAAAATATATCCCATAAACATAAATATCCCAATATTTCCTCACAATATTCTGCTACATTACTATACATGAAATAATGTTTTAAATCTCCATAAAAATTGATCTTTTTTTTAAGAAAGAAAATTATACATATATTTGTTTAATTTTTTCTTATCTTATGAACTGATATCATAAAGTATAATATGAAATAAGTGATGTTTGAGTAGTTACGGAAGCAAAATATGTTAAGATCTGATATGATTATGATTAATCAGCTTTCATAGAATATCATTAAACTAGAAGACATAATAAGTTAAAGTTGGGTTATAACATTAACTGTCACTGCCAAAAATGAAAGTAAATTGAGTAAACAAAATTAAGAATCGAAATTCACGTTTTATGTTACTTAAATAACATGAATAAACGTATTTCAAAAAAGTTATAATTTATATAATTTTTTTAACACTTTATAAACCAATGGTGGTCTACTCAAAAAGAGCACATTTTTTAACCTTTGATACTCAGAGATGGTTGTTCGTCACCGGAGAGAGAAATGGCAACTCCAATTACTCGCTAAGCAAAGTGATCGAGTTTCGAACCCGAAAATAAATATAATAAATATTTTCAAATGTTTCCATATGTTCACTTGATCCTTACCGTTTCGAACTCGTGCCATAGTTTACTCGGAGTGATAGTTACGGGTCAAAAGTTATAAATATACTGTCGGCCTGGTTTGTTTTCTGTTTCTTTTTATACCGGTAATCAGCTGATATTTGATAACGTCAATATGATTATTTTTTATCGCAGTTGATTACAGTTGATTTCTTGTTATGGATATAGTTTTTGCCTGTGTTTAGTTTTTGTTTTCAACATACTTAAATTGTTATTCTTTTCAGCACCAACAATTTCAAATATGTCGAATATTCTTTTTACAAATGTTTTGTTGTTTTCTTTATTATTGGGTGTTATTTTTTCTTGGTATGTAATAGGTAACCTAGTCTTGATAATTTATCTTCTCCGTCTGGACACGATAACAGGGCAATAACATGATATCTCATTGTAACAGAGATATATTATCAAAAAGATCTTAGAACCGAAATCATTTCAGTTTCTAGAACTGGTATCAACGTTATAATAACAAACAGAAAAAAAGCTAGGCCAGGTAACAGTATAGTTACAACTTGTAACTATAGTTACGAAGATGGACTCTGAAACGAGTCTGAAACTTCAATATTCAACTTAATACATGAATACATCTGAAAATATTTGAAATAATACAGTGATCCATGAAAACTTTAACACATAAATAAATACTCTAATTTGAACTAATTTTAAAATGATAATGAATAAATTATTAGATGTTTAATTCATATATATATATATATTAGTGCACAAATTTGAAAATAATAGGGATGAATAATTTATATTTAAAAAAAATAATTATTAAATATTGCCCTCAAAGAACTTTTCAACATTTAATGCTTTACCACGAATAATTAAAAACAATTGTTTTTGATTTTTTACAATAGAACATTTGTTTCTACTCGAGTAACAATTCAATGCGAATTAAACCAAGCTCAATAATTATCACGGAAAAATGATTTTGAAATCAAACATTTTACACGAATGAATGTGTGCAGCAATAAAAGTATTTTTTATTATTCATTATTTAATCAAAGTTATAAAAAACAAAAGAGTAATTTTATTTTCCCAGAAGTGTTGGACTGAAATATAATTAAAATACACGAATTTAAGTACTTGTTTAGTATAAACAAACTTTAATAGAGGGTTGAATGTAACTGTCGTGACATAAATACATTTTTTGTGTTAAGTTATTCAGAATGTATTAAAAATTAATGTCACAAACACAATCAACTTAAGAAGTGAATTGCTTTAGAGAAGTATTTTCAACAAAACAGATAATAGTTTATTGACTAATTCGTAGATTTTTCAAAACTCGACACAAAATGTAATTTTGTAAAATGTGTAAACGGCAATAATCACGACAATCAAATATTCTTATGAAAACTTTTCGTGAATACATTCAAATATTAACTCAGATAACTCCCATCACGTGTATTGGTATTTATTTACGAGTATACTTATTGTACCGTGGAAAATTGTGTGTCAGGTCATATTAATATTTTAGGTAGTTGTGGGCCACAACGTCCAAACTTTACATTGTTTGAGAAAACACTACGACGCAACGCGAATGTATTGTTCTCAGTCGAATATTTCACGGAAAATTATAATACAACAAAGTAGAGGGTTCATGCTCACTGCACTTCCCTCCTAGATTGTTCAAATGTTACTGCTCGTGGTTTAATTAAAATCACCCTCAAAAGCCAAGATTAAATGGTGCTCCGCGTGTTCATAATGAATTTTACATAATAACACTATTGTTCGTTTAAAAGACCAGTAAGATAACGATTACAGTTGATGGCGACGGGCACGACAACGTTTTTCCGAAAACGAAGTACTCGAGAAATCAATTCGTCGGCATCGCTTTAGTAATCAAAGTAAAACAAAACATTTTTAAACCGATCCCTTCGCGGGTACATAGGAATATTAACGTTTTTGTTACGCTCATGAATATTAAAATGAACGGCGTATTCTGATAACGTCCAGTCGACATTTAATAATTGGCTTTTACTTAGTTTAACTTATAAATTTATAGGTCAGCGAATAATAATATAATATCGCTCGGCAATGAACCCCGAGAAAATGTATTTTCTTCTAGAAAAAGCATTCACCCAAAAGTCGTCCACACGGTCGAAAAGAACTTTTGATTTGAATTACAACCGTCGCGATTCGCGCGTGATATCTTATGACAATAATAATTAACGAGAGTCTCGCGTGTAATACTACTTACGTTGTGAACTCGATCTTCTGATGATGTTCTCCAGAAACGTGTTTTGAGGGGCGACCAGACCTCGTCGGCCCCCTGGCATAATGGGCGCACCTTTGTTACCCAGTAGGAGGCCGTTAGCTTGCGTTTTTCGTCGATATTATTATCACTCCGGTCATAATAAAATTGATTTCTAAACACTTGTTGATTATTTACAATCACATCGCGGAGTGACCCGGACTACACATTATTTACAAAAAAATAAATTATAAAACAAAAACCAAACCGATTCAACCGTATGGAAACGTTTTTAAAAACATGACGGCACTTAATTCAATTATTGGCTTTCTGTGTGGGTGTGTAATATTGTCTAACTGCAGTTTTTGTCAGCCGCAATCCAAGTGCTCGCGTTTGTGTTTCTTCATAATCGACGAGTCCGGATGTCAAGTGGCAACACGGCACGGCTATGGGCAGCGCACACGTTCATCGGGTGCCTGTGACCCTGTTCGTTGACGACACCGGACGACGACGGAAGCGACGAACGGCGTTTCATCTTTTTCCCAACACCTGTAGGCAAACGTTCCAATAACCTCCGTCGATGGCACGTTGGTACATGTGACGGTTATGAAATCTGAGGCGATGCCGCCCGTCCGTTTTGGGTGTCAGCATCGAGTACGGCGATAATTATAACTTCTATCAGTTGCGCGTTCTGATCTGAAAAAATAAAAAAAAACAGCTGTCAAATGGCGTATTCTCGCGTCGGAGAAAAAATTATCATATTTATCCGGTAATTGTTAAAGGTAATACGAGCGTAACTCTAGGCAAATGAATATATTTATATATATTACACGAATTTCCAGTGGATTATAACAATTGTGACTAATAACTTAGTTATGATCAATGTAAATGTCCATCGCTTCAGGAAAATACACTTTAATCGTGATGCTAATTTTATTTATTTTTCACTCAATATTATATTTAAATAATATATTATCCATGCTTTAGTGATCGAAAATAAAAACTATAAATTTTGTGTTTTCAAATATCACAAACCGTTTTAATACAAAACGATTTGCAACTATAAGATGTTAATAATAAAAACATGTTGTTTTCTATTACTACTGTTTTTTAGAGTATTAGCTAAACGTGAATTTTTCCATTTGGTATTTTATTATTGTGATAAATATTAGCATCTAGTTAATCGGAGTCTTTTCAATACTGTTTGATTGTATCAATTTTATTTCATCATTGTAAGTCTTATTGCATTGTGGACCAAAAAAATTAAATAATAGCTATTGAACGCTTTTGTCGGTACCGTATTCGGTGTATTTTTTTAGATTATTTTCATGTTAAAAAAGGAATGTAAGAAAACAATCTTTTACATTCAAAAGATTGTAATAAGTTCTTACGAAAGAAAATAAAATTAAAGCTACATTTATTTTGAACACTATTTAAAAAAAAAAAAGAACAATGCCAATACTGATATTATTTAAAAATTTCAGTCTTTTGAAAATCAATGACGTAAGTTTGAATAAACATAATTATTTTATTTTGAAAAATCTGAATAATTTTAAGTAGATAATTACTAACGATTTTAGCTTTCTTCTCAAATATCGCTGGCTGTGAATATTTCAAGGAACAGCCTACAAACACGTAGGCAATTTTTTATTTAAGGGAGGGCTCGGAATCCCATTATATCCTTCCTGAATACGTGCCTAAAAAAGTAAACTCTGACGAATTTTCTTGAAATTTTATATTTTTTACCTTCTTTTTCATGTTGTTACTGTTTTTCGTGTTTTAAATCAATTTCTATAATTGTCAATAGTTATAAAAAGTGTACTGCTAATGATCAGAAGAAAAGGGATAAATGTATCCTCATTTTTTCAATAAATAATGATTCTTTCATAAAAATGTACAAATTTTATTTATTTTTGAGCACCTTTCGTTCATAACTTTCGAATGTTATGAAATGTTAATGTTAATTGACTATGGAAAGTATAAAGCATCAATAAACTCTACACCACTCCTCGCCTTTTCAAAACATATAATTGTTAATATTATATACTACAAAACTAATTATCTAACAGACAACATTTTATGTAATCCGTTTCACATTTAATAGTAAAATAATAATAATTGTTTCTTATTTAAATTTTGAAAATTACCCCTAACATCTATCCTTAGAAATAATTTTTATCTAATTAATTTAATATTAACTATGGCACGAAAAATAAATACATTTTTAGTTTGTAGATTTTTATAAAAAATCTTTATTTCTATTATTAATTTTGTATAAATAGAAAAAAATTTAAATTAATCACAAGTTTTTAGATTATAGTGTGAATCTAAATTTGGATGAGGTCCAATATCTGCTGTGATTTAATTTCTGGATATTCATTAAATCGATTCCAACTTATAAGAATATCAGAGGCGAAAAATGTGTACAACACTGGCGAGTAAATATTTCGCTCCAAAATATGAAAGTTATAAGCAAATACTATCAAATATTGTGACAGTTTTTTCATTGACCAGTTTAAAGGTTCACTCTCCCTAAACTTTTCCATGTAAAGAAACTGACAAATTTAAATATTTCTAAATACACTAATATAACTGAAATTTGTTAAAAAAAAACCCGTTATACTAAATAATATACCATTACTATCAAAATCTTTATATCTTTATTTTGTATTTTTTTCAAATTATTAGTTATTTTTTTCCCAGTGTTATCGAATAATCTTTGTAGTTTATGCTTGACCAATAAAAATAAAATTAACATTTACTACTATTAAAATTTGAATTTTATGTAACAATTGTAACAAACAAGATTTCAGTATACGTTTTGACAGTCTCATAGAAACGATACACAAGTGTTGCAAACAAAATTGCTTTTATTCACCATATGCAATATGAAATGTTTTATTATTTTCATTACTTATTTGAATCTATATTCAAACATCCTTCATTTACTTAGATGCTTTTATCATAATACCCTAAAGCTATTTACACACTTTTCAGAAATGTAAATGGAGATTATTCGTCCGGCAATTCAATCACAATGTAAAAATCCCCGCAGGGAATTTTTTTAAATTAAAATTTCTAATAATATTCCACTGAATCGCTTTTAACGATAACGTGTAAAAATATATCGCCGAATTTTCCTTTAACAAAGCCTTCAAGCTTTAATGTACTGTTTTTATAAATAAATTTAATTCATACAAGCGTTATAATAATAAATCAAAATATTTTTCACTACAAAACAATATTCAGCCATTTTCTTCAATTCCATTTGAATGACGTTTAAAGTATATCTGTCATATCAATATTTATATATTGTATACATTTGCACTTGTTTATTATTTATTTTACTACTTATAATTTTGGAAATAAGACAACTTATTCCCCTTTTACATGCAACCGCCAAATATCAATTTGTTCTAGTGTTCACTATGCAAAGTTACCACTACACAAAGATGATTCATTAACTATTAAATTAAACAAAAAATGATTTTTTTAAAATTTTTTTAGTTCGCCAATTTATGAATTCATCAATCATCAAGTATTTTTTATGTTAATCCCTTATGAGGAAGTCAACTTAGTTTTTTTCAAATAGCGACGCTAATAATTAACCAGTTTATTTCATAAATAATAATCAAATTTAAAAAAAAGTCTGATCGATAACAATTTTTAAACAAATATTCCGTTAGTTATTTACATTTTTAAACTTGGGCGGGAGGAAAAGTGCGAAAAAATATCTCGTGGTAGTAAAAATAGTCGTTGTTTTGTTCTTCTGAAAAATTACTAAATTGATCAATGAGCTTATAGAAAATAACCACGGATGTATATTTATTATAATATTTAAATCAATCTTTTTTATTATTTAAAGTTAAAATTATATTTTTTTTTTGAAATCATTAAAATTATAATTTTTTTCTTTAATACTCACTTTCATTTTTTTCAAAATTCAATTTGTCAAATATTTTAAAACAAAAATAATTATACTAAAAACGTACAAAATGATCGTTCTTTCCTTAAGTTTTTTTTTTTGTATCTTTCATGCAAACTCCTTTCGTTTGTCCAGAGGCCACTAGAAGTTCTTTAAATAAGATTAATATGGAGAATAAAATCTACTACCAAGTTTTCTCTGTTCATGAAAACCATTGGCAATATATTTATTATTAGATATACGTGATGTATTGGTTCGCCTTATACACATACTATGCACCAAACCGAATCCTATCATTGTAGTTGTTATCACTATTTATATATTTCATAATTTGATTCTTAGATAAAACAATGTTATTTAGAACGTAGTATTAAACAATTAAGAATATTTATTCAAGTATTCGCCTATTATTGCTGTACTATCGTTGTCATTTTTAATGTACCTACTGATTTTTAAGATATTTATAAAAACTATTTTTAGGAATATCATAAAATAATTGGACATTTTTCAAACATCAGCATGTTAAACTACAGGTGCAAATACACAATTTATAGATCATCCTGTTAAGTTGACAATCCGAAAAATGGTCTGTATTTTTATATTAGTTTTCTCGAATAAAGAAAATTACACTCAACAAAATTTTGATTTTAACAACCCTTGGCACTTAACTACTTTTATGTTTTACTCAAACTATATGTCAACTTAAAAACAATAAAAATGATTTATATTTTTACAGTTATATTCATTAAGTGTGGCAGTATTTTAAGGTTACATTGGTTCACTATACATCAACATTTTGAAACTTTCCAAATACCATGTTGAAATATCGAAAATTAATGCAATGTATTTATGTTATCACATGAATAATAATTACCCAAAAGGGTACTTTGCATCAGACCCCGTTTGGGATATACATTTATGTAAAACGCAATATTGATTGTGATTAACGATCACTAACCATCACTATGATATCCAATCAATCTTTCTACTTAACTATGACCTATTTCAGCCAGATGAGATTGGGATTGTCCGGAATCGCCACTACAGAATATCCTACCGAGTCTCTTCCGTAACTTACCGTATAACCCAAACACATACTCCGTTGATGGAGACAACTCTTTTGGGGATGTGACCAACGACCACGCGAGACAAGTGTGCACAACGTGTGGGAAGTTAAAGGCGTCCGGCGGTCCGTTCGCTAGGCGACGCGACGCTAGGGCGCCAATAGCGATCGAAGCCACAGAAGTGCGTGGAAGTGGCTGACCCTCTAGCGAAATGGCGCCGTAACCACTAGACTTCTTTTTCAGCTTTCGGATTTCAAAATAGGATTCACAAGGATTAAATTTAGGAATTTCCATTTCAGTGACGATTGATAAGTACATTTTCACAAGTATCTTCTGCTTAACTTAAAACGGTCCCTGGTACATGTTCTATACTTAAATGGTACCTAACATTTTCACTAATTATTCATTATAAATATTCGAGTCTCAAATATTTACAATAAACTTCTCAAACTTCTCAAGATACTCAAACTAATTTCAATTTTTCTATCCCAATGTGTTATTATATTTATTAAAATCAATTATCAATCATTGACAAATGAGTGACAGACTAGTCATGTCTTTAATACTAAAATTATGCATTAAATAGATTCAATTTTTTTCGAGGTATTTTTTATTTTTTTGAAGAGATATCTTCAAAGACGTAAAACATATTTTTAAATTTATATCATACAAAATAAATGACTTTTATACTCCAGAACATGTACAATTTATCATTAGTTCCACTTACTAAATTATGGGGCGGATATGAGTGTCATAACCTTCCATGACAATTGTATGGTGAAAATACAATTTTTTTCGTTTAAAAGGGAAAACGAAATATTTTCTTATGTATATCCTTCCCAACAAAATCCTAATTACGACATTGAATGTTCCATAGTTACAAAAAAAAAAAAAAACATTAAGTGCATGCATTAAAAAAATATAAAACTGCTGTGTAGGAATAAAACATTTAAACTGTTCAAAATAAGCAAACACTAAATTCGTCTTAAATTTAACTACAATTTTTTAATTTAATTTAAGAACTTAATATATAAAAAAAACTATTCATATCGTAATAGTTTAAGAATAAATATTTACAAAATAATTATAAATATTTTTAAATAATCCTTTTAAAGTAGAAAACATGTTTTCATTTAATTTACAAAGTAATTATAAAGTAATTTATAAGTACACAATAAAAATTTATTTAATACAAAATACAAATTTGATACTCAAAGTATATTTACTTTACTAATAATACTTAACAAAATGAAGTTAATTACTGCATTAAGTACCATACAACATTATTATAAATTATAAAACTTCATGCATAGAAAATTTATGTTTAATACATATATTACTTTTTAAAGCATTTGCGCGGAAAATATATTGAACAAATACCCTTGTTTTACTTGTGGTAAGGTTTTTCCAGGTTATAAGCCTACGAGAATAGTTAAAACTTTAAACTATAAGCTGATCTATACAGGATTTTGAGTCTGAGGATAAAAATATAACACTCGCACCAGACCCATATTTGTAGATTTAGCAATCTTACGACTTTAACGTGGTTTAAAGCTTCCCAACACCATTTATATTTCTAACCATGTCATCAATTTAATACCACATTGCTATCCAAATATGCATCATATATATGTTTAGGAATAATAATAAAAACCCACAATAATAAAGTAGTTAATACATTTCAACACTCTTATGACTATGGATTTTCAACCAGTAAAATGTTTGCTGTACACTTTGATGAATGATGTTCAAGCTATTAACAATAATCATTAATGTTACTGTAGCTGTAATTTTTTCAATTTGACTATATTGAAATCATTTCAATATGAACAGATTGAAAAAATTAATTGTGTTTAACATAGTTTTAAGTAAATGTTAACAAGTACTAAAATAGATTCTGCCTAATTAATATTTTCATGCGAATAAACTACATCGGTAGAATGAAACTAATCTCCTTACCCTTTTCAAGAATAGTTATCCTGACGAATAGCATTTGCAGAAAGCACACTAGTGGGCGTTATAATGTGATTTAAAATAATGTATTATTCATTTCCCGTGTACCTATTCATGTTTTTGTATTATCCTCCATTTAATACAAAGATATAACGTAGTGAACTACATTTATACGAAATTCGAATCAAAGTCCTGTAAACTACCGACATTCAGTTTTCCATTAGAATGGTAAGATTTTGACAAAGTTCTACGTCATACTAGTTATTTTAACGTTTGGCTCCAGTCAAAAGAGAGTGTATATATATATTTAATATATATATACACTAAATTATTAATATATATATATATATATTAATAATTTGACAAAAATCGTGGTTCATCGATCACTTTTTGCCTGTAGGTAGTTATACTAAATAATACCAAGTAAAATGTAAAAAAACTAGACATTAATCTATTCAATGTCCAAACATCATGTTTAATTGGATTATAAACAGGAGACACGTCAAAAAATCTAATATCAAAGAAACATTGAAATATATAGAAACTATGTTTTATTAAAAATGTTTCATTGTTTAAACAATCCTGAAACCTAAACATCGTACAAATAATGTAATTTTTATTTCGCTATAAGCGCTTTCATATATTAAAAATTTAAATAAATATTTTTCCTAAGTAACCTTTTAAAGTATAGAATAACTGATTCCAAATTCACATGAGAAAATATTACACTCCTTTTAAATTCTTTATCGCCCTTGTCAAAATGGAAAACGTGCAACGAGATAGTTGTGAAAATAAACGGAAGTATAGACTTGTCAATATTTTATTATTCTGAGTTCGGTCAGCCGCTTAATTTTACGTCGGATAAAGAAAATATACGGTAAGTTCTGTCACAATACATTTTACAAATGATGGCAAACATTTCTAACAAATACACATTTTTTATTTCAATATTGTAAAAAAAATATTTTAAAAATAAAATTTATCATGCATATCATTTAGCTTGATACTTTGTAAGTAAATAGACATTGTCGTATAAAAAAAACCTCATATCAAAGCAAGTTTAATCCGATCGCAATTAAATTAGTGGTTACTTAATAAGATATATTGGATCAATATTAATTGACTACTATTTTTGAAAATTAACAACGTTTGTTAGCGATACTCATCGATTAAGACGTATAAAATTACTTTTGTAAAAGGAAATACGAGATACCATCAAACGTGGTGTTCCAAACTAAAATATTTATGTCGGCAATATTCTTTAGTGTATTCGCTTACAAAAGAAAATCGATAGCGTTTTGTTATTTTCACGTGACCACTAAGTTGAATGAAATATAGACCTCTCTGCGATTAAGCATTTTGATTTAATGTAATGTTTTTCCCATGTAAAGATGTCAAATTCGGCTGACATCGGAAGCTTTCAGCGGCGAACAATAAAACCCATACGACTGTAATAGCATTACAAAAAAAAAAAACGAGAGACATAAAAGAAAAAACAGAATGTCTGTCGCAATGCGAGTCCAACATTTCGTAATAGTCTTCAGACTTCCAAAGACGAAGAAAATTACACATGTACACAACGTTAGAACGTGTCTGAGGTTTGAACGGAAACTACAATCCGCACCCTTACCGGTCTACTGCCGTTTTTCGCCGTGATGAATCGCACACGCTGACCTATATAAGTGTAATAACCGCACGGTTGTCTTCCCTGAGGGATGTGAACTACACATTTACCAGTATCGCTGCCGCCAAAAATACATTTTATGTTGCATCTCTGGGTAATCATGATGAAAAATAATTCTTTTCTGCATCACTGGCCATTGTAGAGAGGAAAATAAAATTCCAGACGTCTCGCAATATGTTCGATCTGAGACTAGAGGTCATATATGGTTGATAACAATACTGCTAAAAGGGTGAAAATCGACAGCGGTAGAGGCTTTCTACTATATTTTATGTTATCAATAGATATTCCATTAAATTTACTGAGTGACACGTTTTAAATACAATACAATTCCATCTCGTGCTGTGTACAATGTACACGCGAAATTTTCCATTTAGCTATTCAAAACCATTTGTTACTCTACATTGGCCTAACCTCAATAGTTAGGAATATTCATTGCCTTTGCTAACTAAACATTAGTTTACAAGTTTTTAAATTCTCGAGAGAAAAAAAAATCAAGATTTTTTATTTTTATCCTGTAGAAATAAATTAAACCAAGTAAAACGGAATTAATTAATTATGTATTGAATTAAAAATTTTTTATTCTAAAAATGTATCCCTTATGCAATAATATCTATTGTTGTCATATAGTTTTTTAAAAGCTTAATATTTGTAATAAAGTTGTTGAAACTTCTCGATGGTAATTTTTTTATCCTGCGACATTTTTCAAAATGTTAACGCAAGAAGAGTGTTTTCTACTCTGAAAAAGTTTTGTGATTAAATAAACATTCTACTGAAGTTGTTTACAATACTTATCAAATAATATTTATTTATAAATTATAATTTTAGCATACATATAATAAAAATGAATTATGGCAATAATTAGTAACAAACATAATATATTTGTCACTATTGATAGGCATATTGTAACTATGAATGATTGTAACTAATTTGTACAAGAAAATGATTTACTCAGGCAAATATATAACTATATTTTTGTAAGCGTGATATATTCAAAAAGTATTTTATTTAAGAATTATACAAGTTATAACAAAATACTAAAAATTATGATTTAATTTCTTATTTACTTAATAGTTGTATTAAATATGAACAAAATTCATATATCTCACTTGTTGTCTAACTAGCTTACTGAATTCAAAACAATATCAACTGAAATTTGCAAAATATAATAATAAAAAAGTAAAATTTCAATGAAGTTTATCGATAGTTCGTTCTAATTTCTATCCGGGTAGCCTTTCTAAAAATACTACGTTTTATAATTATTAAATTAAAAGTGTTAACATATTTTTCTCAGACTGTAAGTACTTAGAAATACTCTAAAGGAAACTAATATGACAAATTCCAAACACGATATCAATTAGTTTTAACAATACCATCCAATAATTACTGTAAAGATGATTATCTAATATTTAAAAGAATAATGATACTTAATAACTTTTTTATAGAAAAATTAACAGGCATAATTTGATGTTTGCGAAGTAAATAACTACTGTTCAAAATAAAAGATCATGTTATTAATACCTATAGGATTAATAATCCCGATTGCTAAGTCATACACTTCACTAAGTAAATATTATTTCTTAGTGTCTATAGAGTCTAAGTATTAAATTTCTCATCTAGGTATACCACACGTACTATCAAAAAACGTTTCCCAGATAAATTCTCGTCATAGCGATTAAATCAGCATTCTCCCACAAAACATTTTTATCGCTAAAAATAAATTTTTAACATTTGTGGATACTTGAAAAAGTTAATTTGACTGTTGTACGGGTACACCTTTTACCGGGTCAACCGTTTGTCGGATGGTAGTATCGACCATTTTTTTTCTCAGCAAAAACCAGTGTAATTTACTTACCTACGCACACTGACACACAAATAAAACCTTTTTACCAAACGTCAGGTTTTTTATGCATGTCGAATGAACGAACCTTCCCCGCGTGCATGTTTTTCCTGTTACTATAATACAACGTTATTTATGTCCTAATATCATGGTAAAAGTGGCAAAGTAAAATAAAACAAAAACACCAAGTCTGCAACCTTCAGTAAAGTTAATTTCATTTATTTCGTACCTAGTATTATTTTTTATGTCGGATAATTTCAAGATAAATAAACTACCGTTTGAAATATAAATATTTCCCAATATAAATTTAACTGTCTGAAGTATCTACAAAATTGAATAGGTGAGTAATGTTATTATTTCTTAAATTTTCTTATTTTATATTTGTTTTTCATTTTCTCTATGTTAACGAATACATTTCAATTATTATAATCAGTTATTAAGTTAAATATTTCAATACTGCTGACACACGCCAATTGTTCAATGTTGTTATTAATTTAAAGAAGGTAAAGCGAGAATTTCTCGAAGTTACTGTTCACCAATCATAATTAATTAATTTGCATTATCATTTATGCATCTGTATTATATAACCATGTCAACATAAAATAATAATAAAAAAAACAATTAAAGCTTAAACAAAATTTAAAATGAAATTTTGAATATTTTATTGGTGAGCTAAAAAAATGCAGGAATATTCACTAATATATTTATTTTAAAAATTATTTTATGTAAAGATTTCTAATTTGCTTTTATAAAAGAAAAATATATTTCAATCCTTTCATTTGCACATGAATTCAGCTTAATTTGCATTATATTTATAGTACGATAAAAAACAAAGTATTAATTTGCACTATGAATGAATACAACAGTATAAATCAGTAGAGACATTTAAACATGAAATTGCATTAAGAAATATTAAACGGAGTGAACTACATCAAAAACCACACGATTTCCCTTAAAACAACAATTGTATTTTTCAGTTACATACAATTTTTGATTTATTCGCTATAATATTAATAATATTAATTTTGTTTCATATCTTATGCGTTATAAGGGTATCTATATTTTGTTTTTTAATAGAATCATATATTTTTAAAAAACTTTATTCGCTTAATTGGTATAATAATAATGTTTCGATTCATTGAGTATAGTTAGCATGAATAAATATACTGGTAGCAAATAACAATGTTCATGATTGCTAAAAAAATACTTCTATCAATTTATCAAATTAAAAATATATTTTCCTATTTTAAAAATAAAGTTGGTACCCCTATAACGTATGATAGATGAATAAAATAATACTTAATAATAAATCAATTAAAAATTACATATAACTGAAAAAAAAAAAATCTCAAAATTGATTGAAAATTCTACATAGTTTTTATATAATAAATAATAATTCTCGAGTTTAATGAAATATTATAAATTAATTAATGGTGAGAAATAAATAAGTATAAAAGACGTTTGTACGTATTATTACTTTTAGAATTTACTTTAAAAATAAAAATGCAAAATTTCTTTATTGGTATAAACATTTTAATTAAACAAAGTTCATTTTTTTTCCATCTCTGTAAAAATTTAAGTGAATTGCATTTCATCCGGTAAATGAAAATAGCTTTTTACTTTATACCATAAATGAGTTACATGGTGAAAACTCTACGTAAAAAATTAATTATTTTTTATTTTGCACATATACTTCATGAGCATACAAAATAACATTTGAATAATTTATATGCTTAATTTTGTTATGCTATTTAACAAAAAATAATAGGTAGTCTACAATGTATTTGATGTTTTAATTATGGTTAAAAGATGAAAAACCTTTCACGGTATATTTGTTGAAATGCTTAAACTCAAAAATTTGAAATAATATTGTCACTCACGTATACAAATTACTATGGATGTTGTTAATGTTAATTTGTCTAACCAATGAAAATGACCTCGGGGTAATTATACGAATTAAGTATCACTAAAAGAAAATATTTAATAGATTGACTAGGCTCTCATCTATTTTGATTTTTAAACCAACGATGAACTGATAATTAACGATTGATTAATAAATATTTTATTATATCAACTATTTATTGCCCATTTGAAAATTCACAAGCTGAATGATTTTTCCAATACACTTTCCCAGTTTTCTTAGATTTCATAGAAGTTATGGATAGAATTACAGGTAAAATTTAAATAATATATTCGACTATATACCGTTCTAAAAATATCGTATAACTATCAAATCTAAGTACTTTATAACCAGTCCAAAAGAGTATTTAGTTATTTACAAGACCACAAACGTGTGCACATCCTCACTTGGAGTATATCGTTGGTTCAGTAAAAATGTGGTTACGAACATTATATTGGCTCGACTGTTTTGATTCGTGGTGGTAGTTGGTGAAACGTTCTCAGCTGAAAATCCCTAAAGAAATTATTTTATCCAGCGCATGTAAACATTTTATAAAAGACTATACAACAACCACAACACATGTAAACTCGCTCACATTTTTATATTGACGAATCCTATTAATAGAGGAGATGGTAGTGGGTATACAAGAGATTTTATTGACATGCGTTTGGCACGGCATACCAAAGTAGCTTTAGCAACAGCAATAACTGTAGACTTTTAGTAGCGATCAATATGGCGTTTAAAAAATATACCTGATGGTTGCCAAATGTTAAACGTTGGGAGTATTTTAGTACAGCGATATTGTTATACAGATTTACGGTCGTTCACTTGAACGATAATTATGCAAGTAATTATGTAACTCGAAAATTGGCAATCGCATATTGTTTTGGCCAATGCGTGTATTCTTTTTTTCGACAATTATGGAACAATTTTTCGGGTCGCCTCGTGCTAAATTAACATTAAATTAATCCAAGTTCTACGCTAAAGGTCACGTAAATGACAAAATGAGCTTATGATTTAAACCGCTTAAGTGTATTTTCCACTGTAACAGCCAAACCTTTACGTTTCTCTTTATCGTGTACGGTTGTCTGCTATTTAATGAGAGTAAGCACTCGCTTATAGGTTAGCTCATCCACACGCGAATATTATCACCACAAAACTAACTAACGACAGTCGCATTGTTTTATCACGTCATGTGTATCACTGTCATTAACCATCGCGTGTACTTTTTAAACGAAACATTTTGTTTTGACATGATTTTAAAGCGGACTGCAGATATCTTTATAAGACTTGAGCGCGTTTGTTTTGAATGTTTATTACATCACACAAGATCCCATAGCATTAGCACTCGGACAAAATGTGTTATTGTTTCATTCTCGTGTATTTACTCTTTACGACGGTTTCATTTTTAATTTATTACGGCTTAAAAGTATATTATCGAAAAATAGCCGATTGATTGATTTTCTTATGGCGTTTATTTGTAATTAAAACTAACTTGGTAAGAAATCGTTAAACTAATTTGGAGTTGAGCAAATGAATTACACATCACTTGTTTGTTTAATCCCTCCAGGATTATCTCAATGGAATAATTAGTACGAATTTCTTCTTTGTAAGAAAAAAAAATTATAAAGTTTCTCGTAAAACTATTTTATTATTTAACAACTCAAACATGAATGTCGGCTGTCATTAACACAATCATGTTATAATGGTTCGTCTAGATAACCGATGCAGGAAATTCCTCAACACAATAAAGTGAATGAGAACAATCACGTCGCAAATAATAGTTATTAATAATTTCTCTAAAACTTTAGCTAGATTACATGAGATATGCCGTGCTTGTTATACAAAATAACTCTAAAATATAATTTCCTGCGCTTTCTCCCCTAAAAACTGCATAATTTTTATTTGCATACTATTAAAAAAAGTAAAATAAAGATTTGTTTTCTGTATAAAAAAGAAGATTTAATCCGAGTAGACTTAATCCTATATATATATATTTTATTTTTATACAAATGAAACGGTGAAACTAATTTACAATTGTTCAATGCACATTTTCTCTAGAGATTTTTTATTACCAAGTTGGGATTTTTAATTAAAGTAAATATTTAAAAACACACACAAATCTTAAAATTTAGAGGTAAACCCTAAGACATCATTAGTATTTCACTAACGATAAATATACAACATTATCAAAAATCACGGACGGCGTTCGTGAAAACTATTTTTAATTTAAAATACGTGTCATTCTTGAAACAATATTTTAATGATTCAATAAAATATATTTTCTATGTAACGTCAAATTCATTTCTATTTTTTAGAACTCAATTGCTATACAAAACCTACACATTTATTTTTTAACGTCTAAACAAGAAAGTATCTACAACTTTTCTTCCGTTTTATACAGTGTATTCAAAAACTAATGTATGAACTTTGGTGTTTTATAAGTTACATTAGCTGTGCAGTTACTTAAAGTTAAATTCTCTGCGGGTATACCGCCCATAGCTATAATATTATATTGTAAACTTTTTTTTATCTGCAGGAAGATAAATTTAATGATGGAATTTAATTAAAACTACACCGCATAATTTTATTTTTGTATCAAACATGAAAATGCCATAATAAATAAACATTGATTAATAGAAGAATTTAAAATACAGATTACCAGTCAATTGTGCAATATCACAATTGACTGATAATCTATAATTTTAATTTGAAGTTAAATATCTAACTCGAATAAAAAAAAAAAATTAATTTAGCTGTGTGTACAGTTCGTACTGGTGAATACTTATAATGCATACTCCATTCGCACAATATACCCACTCTGTATATTTTCTAAAATTGTTATTGACCCATTAAATATTTTTGAGAAAAAATGCTCTAAAAACAGCTATTTTGAAATTTTGAAAAAAAAAGGAAAAACTTTTTTTATCAAAAACCAATAACAAAAAATATTATTTTAACGTAGTCTAAAAATAGCATAAATTATTAAAAAAATATTCAAAATATTTAGTAGATTTATTTATGTATTTCAGAACATCCTGGACCACATTGTGTATTAATGTTATTTTAATTATTAAAATATTTGGTGTTACGCCAAAAAATGTCTAATTAAACTAATAAATGCTACCACATGTCATAAAATATTTCAAAGGACTGCTACATAATGACAATTCAATAATCTGCACTGTAAGAAATTATCCGAAAATTCTCATACGTCAGTTTGATATTTTTCATACAATGAGTGGTGTAATTTTGACATAAAGTATCAAAAATCGTACACAAATATGACATTTTTATTACTATTTATCAACACTCTCCTTAACATTGTACGCGTTAAAAAATCCCAATATGTAGAGAGTGTTCAAAAAGTAAGGAGACAGGTCAATTGTTGCAAACAATGAGATCCTTTTGTTGAACACTCTATTTATGTGAAAATTAAGGCAATTTTTTTAAGAGCATGAACAAAGAATCGAAAATACCGTAAAATTGATGTTTAAAATGCCTAAATGAAAAATAATGTACAGAGTTGTTGTGTTAAATACAAGTCTGTTCAGTAAAGAAAAGTAATATTACTTTTTCGTAAAAATTGATTTTTTTTATTTAAATAGAAGGCGTATTTTTTTCTAATCCATACTATTACGGACGACTGAATTTAGAGTTTTGAATGAAAGAAGAGTAATAAGCTAAATTAGATTTTGGTTTCAGTCCAGACCCGCAGGCCAAGATTATTTGATCACACCGCATTAATTAACCGTTATATTTTCTGGGTTTCAATAGCGTAATAAAATGTAACATAATCACGAGAATATTTATTACTCTGAAATAGGTGCTGGGGGGACATATCAGCATTTCCCATTGTACTCTTATTGACTAACGATAACTAATAAACGACCCATTTCCTAACCTATCCTGTTGGCACACGACACACACTGGCTTAAATTACGCGTGGTGTATTTGTATGCTGTTGAAGTCAGGTAATCGTATTGATCGAGTAAATTAAACCCATGCGGAAGAAGTGTTTAATTTAACCCGAGTTTATTTACCTACGTTCAGCGATCCAGTTGTGTATATTATTTACCTTTTTCTCCTGTTGACTTAATTTTAACAAATATAAAAAAATTCATTTATTAACTAGCTTTCTTCATATTTCCTTTTTCGTGTTTACTTAAAAATAAAAACCAAAAACCTACTTCATATTCATACAGCTACTTCATATACTAACATCGTAACCAGTATGTAATAACTCAAAAGTAGCGACGACAAAATATACTTATTTCTTGGATTATTCGGTGCAGATTATAACTAGAGAATATGTTAAAAAAAAATTTCAAGATTTATGGAAAAAACATTAAATTATTTATACTTATTAGAACTTAATGGTTTGCTAAAGAATATTTCATCAAACTTGAAAATTACTTTAAGTATTGGATAGTTAGTGACACATTTTGTGATAAAAACAAATAATTTTTTTTTTAATTATTTTAAAATAATAACTTTTTACTAGGTTCATAATCCAACTAGTCCAAACAAATATTAACAAAAAAAACATATTCTTTGATTCTGAGATTTGGCAATTAAGTCCCTATACACAAATAAAGCATTAGTGAATATTTAATAAAAAAATTGTAAGTCAAAAAACTTTTATAAAAATACATTTTATTAAAGTTGACCACTTTTAAGTTTAATTTATAAATCGTTTATTACATTAAGTCATAAAATTAAATAATTGGTTAATTATCAAAGTAGACCAAGTCTCCAATTTCTTTTGTTCAAGTTATCTGACGCTTCAAAGATAAATTTAGAAATGACCAATTTTATATTTCAATGTATACTTATGACCCACTTTATGGTAATAAAAACATTTTTATTAGCGAATATTCTCGTCTTTTGATAATCATCAATTTGTACCTTTATAAAGATACAGAATTTCACTTTTATTAGAACTCCAATTTTCATTTTTATAAAAACACAAATTTGCATTACTATTGAAATACAAACTACACTTTTATAGAGATACATATTTTCACTTTTAAAATTAGTTAAAAGTAAAATAATGTACAGAAAATGTTCTAAAAAGATTATTACGATAATTTAACATCACTGTTCAATTGTATGCTTAACTAGTAATGGTATTTCCAAGGAAATATTTCAACTATATTTTGGAGATAAGAACAAAAAGTTACATATTAAAAATCAGTTTTTTTGATTTTCTTTCTAAATTAATGAACAAAAAGCATTTATAAATTTTGTTAAATTATCCCGAACACACCATCAGCCATTATAAATGTATATTAATTGATTCGAAAAATATGTTATGCCTCTTACCTAGGTTATAGTTTGTGGGCATTAGGGGGGTTTATCTCCCACATAATTTATAAATGTTTATAATTACGAGCCTTAATAATTATGACTTTAATGTATATTTTTAAACAACATTTGAATTACCCCCACATCAAGTCGTCATTGATTTTGTCATTACTTTTCAATACAAATTATTGATATATCAATTCGCGTTTGCTTAAAATATAGTAGCCATTGACAGTTTTATGTATCGCAACGTCAAGCCGTACAAATAAAAATCGACGTCCCCTCGTTTCACTTGTGTTTGTTTTGGTCAGCTGTCAGAGGGCTAAACGCGTGCAACCACCGATAACACTCACAGTGTTTTATAGAATTCACTTTGGTCAGGCATTATGTTTGAAAAAAAAACTAAATTTATTTTAAAATAAACGATGATCATTTTTTCAGATAGATTATGACATAACATCATAACTTAATAACTATTGTAAATTGATAAGTATCCATATTTAATAACATTTTTATCTGATTTCTCTAACAAAATTGAACCCTTAGATTATTCTGACATGATACATGAATTCTTCAATACAAAACTATCTTTATCGTTGTAAACGTGATTTCATTATTAAGATCGAAAATACAATTAACGTTATCAGTGCCTAATTTGCCCTAAGCAATATTTACATTTTCAATTTGAGTTTATTGGATGATTTTTAAAACAACAAAATGAACAAATCTCTATATTTAGTATTTCTTCTCAGATAGAGCAAATGTACTAGTACAAATCTTTCAAAGAAAAACTATTCTACGTGTGTTGAAAATAAATTAGACAGATACTACATATAGAAAATTAGACAGATACTATTTCATTTTTACACAAACTGACATTTTATTACAATGTTTTTTATTACTCGTATTTTCTTTGCTTGTAGATACCAATGCTAAATTTCAAAAAAAATTTTTAAGTGATTTTTTCTATGAAAATCACTAAGGAGAGGTGGGATAAGCGTCTACTCTATTTTTTACTTTAATGGTGAATACAAATTCATGTGCTATTCTTATATAGTTATTATATATAACATAACATTTATCAGAGTACCTACATCTATACTAAAAAGTTCAAATAAATGAAAATGCATCTTTTCAGTGTTAAAGAAATGAGAGTAACACTTCTTCCGATAAAGGGAATAGTGCAATTTTAAAAAATTATACAATGTTATTCAATACTTTTTTATTATTTAAGTAAATATGAAATAATTCATTTGACATACAAATAAAATAAATTACATAATTTATTTAAGAGTTATGGATATTTTTTATCGTCAATATCACTTATTCAGGTTTCATGTTTAATTTATTCATTGGCATTTTTATTGGTTGATCATTAGACAAAAATAAACGATGAATTCTCAAATAATCCAAATTATAATATTCTTAATTAATAAGATCTACATAATCGGTATCACACTTACACCAGTACACAAATGTGAGAAATTTGAAACCGCTTTAAATAAATTATAATATTATTTAATTGTTAAAATATTGAAGATAGTAAGAAATTGTTATCTACGAAAAAATAAACCACCAATTATAAAATTAATTTACTTGTGATATAAAATGTATACTACAAAACAAGCCGTGTTTAAAAAAAAAATTATATCTGATAAAACATTTAAAATTATCAATTTTAAAGGAAATATTTTGAACAATTTAGTAAAGTTAATATTATAATGATCAATATTTATATAATCACTCAGCTTAAGATTAGGGCTTAACTATTAAATGAATAATTTTTTTATCTCGATAACAAAACATCTTCAAAATGGTCTTTTTTAAGACTGCTCTGTTGTTGAGTATCATGAAGTACTATTCACTAATTTTATTACACAGAGGCGAGATCACAACAACGAGTATAACATTAATTGAACAGCACTTCTTGTTAAAATTAAAACATCATTATACGTGTAAATCTTTGGAAAATCCATTAAATATTTGTAAATTAATGATGTTATTAAATTATTTGCAAGTGATGGATTTTATTATGATATTAATTTAATGGATTGATCGAATTGAACGTATTAATTTAGAAGTGTACCAAATTAAAAAAATGCATTTTCAGAATATTGGAATCGTAAGCTATGTAAATATTTTTAGCTGATAAAAACTTACTATTAAGTAAAAAAAAAATTAATTATTTACTTGAAATAGAATTAGATAATTTTCTGAAATGTCAGTAGTAATTCATTGTACAATAAATGACTAGTGTGATTATAAATAATTAATACTATAATTAAAATCTTACTAACGTTAATAGAATATTATTAATAAAAATATTACTTTAATAAAAACATGATTTTTATACTTTTTCTTACTTATTCATATTCTTTGGAATCAAAAAGATTTTGCACGAGAATATAAAAGTGCTGGGTAGCATTCATATATTGAAAGTTAAACGTTGAAAAATAAATCTTACAACTTACAGTTAAGAATTAATAATAGTTCATTACAGGTAAAACTTAAAGTGAAAATCCTTTTTTTGCTATATCTCAAGTGTACTTTAATATTTATTCCTTATACCTAATGTATATTAAAATACCTACTTTGGTATTTATTTTCAAACGAATAAAATAGAACATTGAACTTAAGTGCTGTTACTATTATATTATTGTAAAAGTAAAGTATTAGGTTATATGTATTCTTTTGTATAAAAAATCATAATTATACCTAGTATAACTAAGTAATAACTAAATAATTATGGACGTAATTTTACAATCATCAATCAAATAAATTTAGTTAAATTTCTAAATTATAAATATAAGCAATCATTAGAAATGACATTAATTGTCATTTTATTAATACAAAAACTCTCAAATGCTTCTAATTTATAATACATTTTTTTGTTACTTATAAAATAAATTATTAAAATAAAAAACATAAATACAGTAATTTGAAACGTACTTAAAATATTCTAGAGAAGCAAGTCAATAATTGTGAAATATCCTAAAATGTATTCAATCACTATAAAACAGCCTGTTGGGAATTATAAATGTTAGTGTAGTGATATCCTCACAAAAATTTACCATTAAACTGAAAAGGTTTATAGGTTATAGCAACATTTAGCTTTATGGGTAAGAAGGAAACAGCCAGTACATAAATTTAAAATAAATATATATTTATTTATGATTTCGAGTAATGAAATCTTTGGAGATAAAATATATTTTTTTTATTAAGTAATATAATTAACTTGAAACTCATTTGAAAACTGTTTTCTAAAGCTAAAAAACTTATTAACTTAAAAAGCTTATAAACATTAAAAAAAACTCTATATGTCGTATTTTCACTTAATATAATAAAAAATATTAATTAGAATTAATCTAAAATCGTTCAATAATTTAGTTTAAAATATAAATAGAATTATTTTTTCTAACAAAATAATTTCAAATTAAAAAAAGTCACGGAAGTCTGGCGTCAGTCATACTTACACATGTCGTCGGTCATCTTTGATAAGGACAATATTTAGATCTCAATCGTGACCTCTCTGCAACTTTATAGTGACTTCGTGTGGGAATTTATTTATTAACTGATTAATTTTATTATATTAAAAATAAAAATCAGTAAACAAATTTTTTTTCTTTTAATTATTATTTTATATGTAATTAGTAATAATATAAAAAAACCCAGCACAGGGGGGTCGCGGCACAGTGGTGACGTGGCATAGTTGGATCAAGTATAATGATATCTGACAGTGATTAAAATCACTATCAAAAGAAAAACGCTTCGATGCAAATCTTTAGATGGTGTTTAATTTTAAAAAATTGGTGGATTATTCCAAAAGCTACATGATCTGCTATTTCCTTATTAATACCCTGNTATCTTATAGTTCATTATTAATATCCTAATTAAGATAAAGTATGTAGAATGAAAAAGGGATTATTAAAAAATATTATTTCTCATAAAAAAATAATGTTGATCCATACACTTTTCAATATGTCATAGCATTATAAAGTTAAAAATGTAAAAAATAAAATCGAGAATTTTCACACAATAATAGCATTCGGTAGCCATTTTCACCGTGAAGATAAAATAAAGTCCGAAATTTTTTTTTTGCATAATAAAGTATATTACATTAGCTTTAATTTAAGATATATATAAAAGTGTCAGACTTTCCGGAACACTTTCAAAATTTAAGTTGAAAAAGTAAATTTTTTGTGAAAAAGTTGTCATTTTAAATCCCCCCTAGTGGGCAGATAAAGAGTCAAATTTACAAAAAAAATATATCAAATGTTAGGTAAAGACATTAAACATCTATAAAAAAAAAAATTATATTGATATGTTCATTTTTGAAAAAGTTATGGCAGTTTTAAGTAAAAAAAATTGAAAAAATTTCGAAAATTAGCGATTTTTAAATTTGTAATTTTTTTGGAGGTTTCCCCCATTTACGGGGAACGAGGGAATTTTTTTCAATTTTTAAGGGTAATGTCTTCGACTAGATACGATTTGTGATCTTTTGACGTATTATTGAAAGAAATCGGTTCGGTGAGAGCTGAGAAAAAGTGGTAACAGACACAAAAAAAAAAAAAAAACATCATAGTAAAACCAATACCTTTTCAGCTTCGCATCGAAGCTAAAAATTAATGTTTTACTTAATTATTAATATTTTTGAAAAATGTATGTTTCAAGAGTTAATTTTTTCATTTGCAATGCAAAGCTGAGAAAATATTGTTTTTACTATGATGTAATTTTCTTTATTTGTGTCAGTAATTTTTTTCAGTTCCATTGAATAATTTTGTCTAACAATATGTAAAAATTATCATATTTTAAATCATTATCGTTATTTTTTGGAAATTTTACCGTTGTTCCGCGTAAATGAGAAAGAGTCTCTAAAAATAATACCCCTGTGGGCATATAAAAGGTCAAATTTACAAAAAAAAAATACCGAATGATAGGTAAAGACATGAAGCATCTATAATAAAATAAAATTATATTGATTGGGTTATTTTTAAAAAAGTTAAAGCAATTTTAAGTAAAAAAAATTGAAAAAATTTCGAAAATTAGCGATTTTTAAATTTGTAATTTTTTTGGAGGTTTCCCCCATTTACGGGGAACGAGGGAATTTTTTTCAATTTTTGAGGGTAATGTCTTCGACTAGATACAATTTGTGATCTTTTGACGTATCATTGAAAGAAATTGGTTCGGTGAGAGCTGAGAAAAAGTGGTAACAGACACAAAAAAAAAAAAAATAAAAATAAAAATAAACACATCTTAGTAAAACCAATACCTTCTCAGCTTCGCATCGAAGCTAATAAGAGCTAAAATCTTTACTTGACATTAATAGAAACTGATAACTTTATTATTTTATTAACAATTTTTAATGAGATTGAATCTGGTTTACTTACCTATTTTAAAGTTTTTTCATTCATGATAAAAGTCGGATTTTATCTGAAAAAAAAAATTTGATGAATGAGTAAATATAAATTACATCAATTCAAAAGTGAAGTTTTATTAAAATGAGATATCCTGCCATTGTAAGATGATAGCTATTTAAAAATAATTAAATTCGTAACGATGTCTATTTGCGAAGAGTAATCTTTTACAGTCACTAAACATTTCTTTGAAGTTAGAGTGCATTTTGAGGGACAATCTTTGAAATCGTTTCTTATTCGTTCCCTTATTGGCAAAAACTTCAATGAAACCGATTTGTTATGACATTTTTAATCATAACATTTATTCCACAACAGCAAATCGATGAAAACTGAGTTATTGAAAAATTATGTCACTCAGAAAATTCTTAGAGGTATAAAATAAAATACACTTTTTCGGTTTTAGAGAACAATGTAACACAAGTATATTTCATGACAAAAAAGTAAAATAATCCTTCTATTAATGTTCAAGAATTATTTTTACTTAAGTATTTTAAGTAGCAGCTTAAATACTTTATTTGATTTATTAATTAGTCCATGGAAACATAATTAATTTAATTATTATAATCACAGTAAATGCCCAACCTTTCTATAGAAACAAGTATTTATATTTTATTCTTCCGGAGATAATACAAAATAAGTAATTAAATATATTTTTGATTTGCAACCGTTAAGTGATTTAATTTTTTCTTGGCAATTCTAAACATGAGCATTAATACTATAGTTTTATTAATTTCTGTAAGACAGACACTTATATGTTCTTAGCAAATGAAATCTGCAAACAATTGTTTATAGTGTGTATTAGTATATTTACTTTTGAGGTTATTTTTTATTTTAATGCATACATTTTTTTCAATGCCTTTATTTTTCCTTTTCTTTATATTACATGTCATTTATTTTCTAGTATTCCGACCACTACCGTTTTCCATTTCTTCAAATATCTCATGGGATTTTAATGGTTAGATATACCACTTTCAAAAGTGAAGCAAAAAAAGAAAGAGTTTTTATTTATATTTGTCGTTGTGTGTTGTCACTTTCCTCAGTGTTGTTTGTCTATATCAACAGTTCTGGTGCTAAATTATGAGGTTTGCTCAAACAATTTTCTCGTTGATACGTTAATAAAACATTATGATTAATAATAAACAATTATGTCTGTTTCTTATGCTCAGAACACACAGATTATAAATTTTTTTATATAAAATTGGATTATTTAATTTTTATAGACCTATACATACATATTTTGACTATTTGTTCTAAGATTTAAATTATTTAAAAATTAAAAATATTCTTAAAATACTTTGTTGAGCTATTCAATAATAGCAAAATTTTTATTTATCTACTTAATATAATTTATTTTTCTACAGATTAATTTTTCCTTGTATTAATTTTCTTATGTAATTATGAAATAAGTTAAATATTAAAATAACACATTACTGGAATTATTCAGCCTTTCTTCCTCTGATTTTGTTTTTAAAAATTCAAGTTTTTTTTAATGAAGCGAAAAAACTGTCACTTCTCACTAGTCAATTTATAACGTACCATACCAAGCATGAAAGCTTCGTTTTGTGACTAACGTAAGAACATTTTAGAAAGTCATTAATCAAATTGAGTATAGGCTATTTACAAAAGCTAATTACTATTTTTGCGTTCATTAAGAAAACAAACAATCAGCTTTAAGCATTTTTGTTAAACTAAGTACTTAGAATACAAATAGAAAATATCGATGAACACTGGATTATTTTATCTTTCACTATGTAAATTCAGATTAGTATAATATATTTTTTCTTAGCATTAGTATTATGATTATTAGTTAACGTGAATCCATGAAACCAAAGTATTAATGTAACTATCAACAATACTATTAGTTTCATTTGCAGTGATTACATTAATAAGTTAAGACATTGAACTAATGTTAGCTGATATTGTAATAGTTTTATAGTTATTATTTATAAAGTTTAACTTATAAAATTTCCAAAACTACTTTAGTTGTCAATTTAATATCTCTCAGATATTTTCTTAGTCTTGTCGTGTTAAATAATTTTTATTATCGATTTGATGTCAGAATTAATATATGTGTTGGGAATATAAATGTTTTACTTTATTTAAAAAAAAATGAAAAGTTTTTTACTTTTAAATGTGTTATGGATTTACAGTATAACGAATATTAATTTTTTAAAAATACGAAATTTCATAATTAAAATATTTTGAAGTTCAGTCATTGATGTAAGAAATTGAAAGCGTAGGAATTATATGCCCTTCATATAATTAAATTTCCTTATACTAAATATTAGTATAAGAGAATTTACTTATTCAAGTGTTCAGATGCATTAAACTAATAACCACCCTCTTCGATTGTTTACGATATTTACTTTTATAATTAAATTTATAATAAATAAGTATTACTCCTTCTATTTTACTTTACTGAGGACATTTAAGTTCAACTTTAAAGAAAATTAATAGTAAAACGCTTTTTACTCTGAGAAACCAAAGGTTTCTCCGCATTTATTTTGTAAAAGAGCTTCATCAATAATTTACTATAAAGTCTTTCCGGTGACTAATGCATTTTTGTAAATCTTACCCTGTTCTTTTCAACTTCTTCGACAGTTTTTCCTATTTTAACGTTTTATAAAAAAAAAAATCTCCTAGCTATTGAACTCACACTATTATTTATCATGAGACTCTTATTGCAAATAGTCATAAAATGTTCTTATAATATTTATGTCAGTATAAGATTTTTCGGTTTTCCTTGCTGATCTTCATTTTATATAGTTAGATAAACAATTCAGGAATATATTTACTGTGAAATATCTACCTCTCAACCTTTTTAAGTTATGTGTAATGTTAAACTGCCTAAATATTTATGTTATTTTCGTGATAATATATATGGCATATATACATATATAATTATACATTGTATAATTTGGCTAGTAAAAATATCATATTTTAATAAACCTATTTATTGTAATAAAAATGATATTTAAATATTCAAAATAGTTTTGACATTTTAATCGAGAATAAGTGTAATGTTAATGTTGAATGTCACTTGAAAAGACCATTAAATTTTTTATAATAGCAATAACATTCGTATTGTCAACATTAGTATCTATTTTGTTTATTTTTTTATAACTATGATAACCGAGTATCAATTTCAGCGTAAACATGGAAGAGTGGCTAATGAGTTTGAGCTTATTTTTTTTTAGTAATATTGCTCACCTTGTTTTCTGACCTACGAAAAGACATAACAGTGACACCGACTTTTCTTGTTTTCTTGTGGTCATACGCATTATGTCAGCGTAATGCACTCCAATAATGACATATCGTGAATCAATTTATCATTCTGTGACACTTTTACTGTATTAAAATAGTATCTTGTAAAAATAATGTCGTTGTTTTATTGTTGTGATAAATATTTTTCTAAATAACCTATCAATGTGAGTTATATGAAGACATTTAGACAAAATATCTAACAACAAATAAATGTAATAGTATCGCTTTACAGAAATATTATATAATCAATCAATAACACAAAGTGAATTTGAAAACATTCAAATAAAACTGAACCAGACTTGATACCAGGATCTATTTTAACATAACTATTTAAGTAAAATGATTTTGTGAAAATTGTATTTGATATATCTCTCTTATGCATTTTGTATAAAAATTTAATTTTTTTAACTTTACTCAAACTTTTGTTATAATACCTTATAATATAATCACAAAAACAGAATAACTAAATCCTTTAAAAATAACACATAAGCTATCCTTGAGTTATAAGTGTTGGTTAATTATCTGAATAAATGTCCTTTATTCATTTTAAATTCAGAACATTGAAGGAGTTTCCCGAACTCGATCAGAGTATTCTAAATATGAAAATAAAAGACAACGATGTAAAAAAAGAAGTAAAAATCGAAGCAGCAATTGGTTTATCAAAAGGACAGTAATTGTTAGTGGATAAGTGGAACAGTTGAACACTAAGAGATAAAAAGTACCAAACTATTGGTTTTTTTGTGCGTGATCAAAGTCGTAAACTTGTCTGGCTGACTAATACGGCGGTATAATTTAGGTTTATCGTAGTAGCTGAAACGATAACATTATTTCAAGACTATCTTCATGGCATCTGATATGACCTTTAATGAGTACTATTCTCTTGAGAGACATTTGTTGAAAACAGTTGTCGACTAAGAAATACATTAATATAAAATTATAAGAAGAAATCCAATAATAATTTTTTTTTGTGGATACTTTAGATTGTAAGAAAATGGAATTAAATGTGGAAAGTTCTTCAATGTTGCTAATCAAAAGCACAACAAGGATTTTTTGGTAAATATACATGTAATTAAAAATAATTTATACTATCCCGATTCGAAATAAATTGTATCCTTACTACGCATTTTTATCATAAAAGTTTTCATAATCTATGCATTTTAAGTTTTAATGATTCCTTTGTATAGTATTAGCTACCCTTTAACGTTGTAAACAAACGGCAAGCGTCCACAATACACACACCATCGGTTCGTTTACAATGTCGACACAGATTTGGTATCGTGGAACATAAGTGTACATAAACAAGGCGTCATAGGCTATGATTTGGTGAACAACACATCTCCAATTGAAATTAACAGAAGCATATTAATTCGATAATGTATCTATGTTAATGAACCAAGAAATGGATAGAAAACCATGAATAACTATGAACAGTAGTCTGAAATACTCAAACCCGAACAAAAAAATCAAATCAAGGTCAGAAATTAAATGTCTATACTAATACACATACATAATCACTTGTCACGAAATACACAAAAATTAATATACTTTTTTTAAATGAATATTTGTATTTTGTTTATTGTTGAACTCAGAAAACAATAATTGATTTTTTGTTAGCAAAATTAAAACAACCCATTTTTTTTATAAAATATATAAATACCATTTCAAAATATTGTAGTACGCTTATTAAATATGGGATGAAGCACGATTAGAAATTTTATGTTTTAATGAATTTTGATATTATAAAAAGAAAACGATTTATGATATATTTTTAGACTTTTTATAACAAAAAAAAAAATCATTCCTAAAAGTAAGAAAATCTTAAATTAACAATTAAACAGTTTAAATTTCAATATATCTAAATAATGAACAATCTTTAAAAAGATTTTGAAAACAAAATAATTAAACGATTTTTGTTTTAATAAAGATATTAAAGTTAAATAGACGTATTTCATTTCAAAAAATTGTACCAATAAACTACTCTGAATTTAGTTTTTGACTGTAGTTTTAAGTAATGTAGCAAGTTTTCCATTTTCTTGGAATAACAATGTAATAATCCTACTACACTAATCCTAAAACCTTCAATTACATAGTTGTTTAGTTTCATCAACCTGTAAGTAATAATTGAGTATCTATTTAAGAGTACCTAAATTTTTAATATTTAGTTTCACAGGATATGATACAACTAAAACAATGTCGGCATTGTTCTTGGATTGGCTAGACATTACAGGGACCTTTTTGTATTTTTTTTTTTTTAGTTAACAAAACTATTTTTGTTTTTCATTTATGCATGTGAAGCTCTTTTATGTGCGGAGCCCTAGGCATGTGCATTGGTGATTTTGTCATCTCGTCGGTCTTGACCCGAGACCATTTGATCAATAAACGCTTTTATTTATTCCTAATTAAAATTAATTAAGTAGCCGTATTGTATTATTTTGAATTATTGCCGAAAAAGTTATGAAGCTTTAAGCAAAATTGCTTACAATACGAATAGTTTAATTTTATTGATTTTAATTGTGTTTACATCAAAAGAAAGAAACAAGTAGTTTTCAAAGAATTAATAAAACTCGGTTGAAATAATATATATTTCAGTGTATATATTGGCGACAGACGGTGCGACTTTAAACAGAGATGGGCATTTGAAAAACTTGGCAAACACTCACAAGAGAGTATACACTGAAGGTATTTCACATGGGGCGTTAGAGCAGAAATAACAATGTTGAATCGGACTCAGTTAATGCATACAGTAATAACACAATAAACGGCAATGACAAATATAGTTTTTTAAATATGTTATATCCAAAGATTTCATACTTTTGAATACATATACTGCTATACTGTTTAAGAAATAACTAGTATAATGTAGATGGATTTTTCGAATAATTCTAATGAGTTTTTCCTACCAATAATTTGTTTAAATTGATTAAACGTTAAAATAATTAAAATCAAATAGACGAAAACGTCGCTTAATTTGTTTTTGTATTTATTTTCATTTCATATGAAATTCGGTTGGACGAAAAAATCACCAAAGTAATATTATACCAACCGTTTTATTTTAATTGAGCAGTCGATCTCATAAACTTTGCACGAAATCAAAAAAACGCGTAATAAAACATATAGATAAGATACCGGATAAATATTTTTATATACCTAGACGAGGAAATAAAAAATAAAAATACAACGGAGCTCCAATTTTAACTACCATCATATCACGAATTTTACTATTACTGTGTTTTGTTAGAAACAGTTTAAAATCAACTCATAGATCATGTAATTATAATGCATTTTCATGGAGCATCAAAGTTTCACCGAGGGAAAAATGTTCTAACGTCTCTGATTATATTGAATGTGCTCTAAAGTGATGTTTCGAGATCCAGATTAACGAACCTTTAGTTTTACGTCCGGACTCGAAGTGTCGGAGATCGGCCAGGTTGGTGTGTAGGGCGAGCAGAGGTAGGTGCACATTTAATTGGTCATTATTATGCGGCGTCGTGGATCGCGCTTAAGTCGTAAATTTAACAGCCGCTTCGTTCCCCGAGCACATCGCGTGATCGTAGCCCGAAATTGTTTCCAAACGAAAGCTCTACGGTGTGAATCGATTGGTCCGTAAACTATGGCCACGTAATGTGAAGACTTTACACGGTTTTTCATTTCCTCCGGACACCTAATAAAAACCTTTATGTTTGCCTGTTACCACCTTGATCACTAAGAGTGTTTTTTTCTTAATCAAAATTTACCAAACTTTTGGACCGTTTCCCGGGTGCAAGTGTGACAGCTGTTGGACCCTTCACTTTCAGATAAATACATTACAGGAAAAATAATCGCCGTTAATGGTGCTGATCAAATTGTCTCGGGTTACAACGTTAAACTCATTTGTAGAAAAAAATTACTGTACCCCACAACAACTACCATTGATCGATCAACATCACACCATTTCAGAGTTTAGGAATTCTCTTAATCATTAGGCTTTGATATATTACACTTTTATAAGGAAAAAAATAAGCGTGTCTACTTTTTTCCATTTACTTTAAACTAATTTAACAGCACGAATCACCCAAAAACTTATTTACTATCGTTGACAAATTGTGTTTCATTGATAAATGATAATTTACATGTAAATTAATAACTTCATTGTCAGTCGTAAGGTATTTAGATATTTATAACATTTATACTGTTGTATGTTATTAATCAAGTTTACATCAAATTTAGCTTATTTATACATTCAGAAACTTAATGTAGCTTAGAATCTTCACTATTATCCGAGGCGCTCAAAATGCAAGGGATATAAGTGAAATTATTTTATTTTTACAAAATCGATATTAAAGTTATTGAGTTTTCATACAATACCATGTAAAATAAAATCCTTTTTATTTTTTTCTTTAGCTAAATAAAACTATTAATTTCCAGACCGACTGTTACCTAACTCAATTTTCGTCAAAAAAAAAGTCACTTTTACCCCTTGCATTTTAAGCGCCTAATTTGAATTTAGATTTTCTCCTTTTTCAATTATGACTGATCCATAATATTTTTTGTGCGTATTTGCTAGATTTAATTTGGTATCACATTCAACTCAAATGTACGATTTTGAAAATCTGGAGATAAATAATAAATGTAATTAATTTGAAAACGGAAGAAAAAAACGTCAATATATTAGCGAAAAGGAAATTTTCGAGATTAGTTTTACAATACCGATGCATAATTTATAGTTATTGATGAGGGAAGTTTGTCAGTGGTGCATTGACCGCAATTTATCCCCAGAACTCTCAGTCGCTGCTATACTTACAGGTTTTGTTGGTTGCCATAAATACCAACACAAGTTTGTCGAGGTAAACGCGTGTGCCCGCATTACCCGAACTAGTGGACTCGGTAGAATCGCTTAAACCGACAAACCGAAATAATTGGAGAATGACACATAAACTATGAGAAGACATAAAACTTTGCCTAATAGCATTATATACCTTAGTACTTGTGACAATTTCCTGTTCCGGAAATCTTTATATTTCACTGAACCCAACAACACATACGATTGAAAATTATTATTTACGATGATCATTTGGACACCATAAAATTGAACCATGGCCATTAATTAAGGTCTAAATTCATTTGATCGCATCCGCGGACCATTCAATCGAGAGCTGTTTTAGCCGGACAGAGAGAACTCTGCGCGGATTACAGGAGTTTAGAAATAGAAAACAATATCCGAGTGATACAATGCTTAGATGCACTGTATTTGCATATTTTGCATTATAATGACAGCGAAACACGTCCTGGCTATAATATGTAGTATAAATTCCACGTGATACTCACCCTACTCGATAGGAACGGCAAAGCGCCGATTCCTTTGATAAACCCGACACTAACTGGTAGTGCTAATATCCCAGCGCTAAAAGTAAATGACCATTGTTGCAATAATCCTCGTGCAAATCTATTGTTACAAGCCCGGGCGCGAAAGAAACACTGTTGCGGTAAAAACGAAAACTGCACCAAAAATAAAAAATCGTGTAAAAAAACAGCACAACAAAATATGTGTTATCACTAGACAATAGATGTCCGATATTAAAAACAACGATAAACTTGATTCATATAACAGACGATTGCGAGCGAATTATCAAAGACGTCGGATACGTTGCGTGTATGAGTTTGCACGAACGAGGGCCGTGTGTGCGCTGCATCAGTGGGCCCTGCGTTGCGGTGCCGGCGGCCGCTATGACCGAATCATGCGCAAGAACTGTCCGCACGAACAGCGCTCGCGCCGTCGACTTTTTGCTGTTCTCGCAAACATATACACGTTCCTGCATACCTACATGTGTAAATAACTATACAATTTCGGAATAAAATATTATTATTTATTCCTATGACATGGATGCGTCCCGTGTCTCAAAACGTTACATTATTTAGAACAACTGTCCATTTCAATGTCCATACGGGTAGAAGAAGCGAACGTGCACTTTTAATCAGTGGCACTCCGTAGGTGATCTAACGTTACCACCACCCTCGGCCGTTGCCCGAAAACTTTTGTAAGCCATCAATTGGTCAAACTACTTCAGGTTATTAAAAAGTCAAATATATTTCATAACACACAATACACAATGGTTGACCATAATTCGTTATGGTTAAAAACCTTAGTAAATAATGCAACGAGTGGACTATTGACTATACTACATTTTCATTAGGCTCGCGCAAAATGACAGTTTTCTACACGCGCTATAAAATTTCAGTGGAAATAAAAATAAGTAAAAATAATCCTACACAACAAAAAGCTCTTCAAAAATATCCGCAGATGCGCATACTTCGAAAACGATGTTTTCATCATAAGCGCCAAGTAGACACAATTTTATACTAACATCTTTTTTTAGTGATAAAACTTTGCCAAATATCAACAATTCGATTTGAAAATAAATTTGTTAATATAAGAATATTTTCACTCTTTAGATAATTTTCATTTTGTTTATATATATTTTTTGTATGGGTAAAATGAAACACGTAAAATATAACAAAGAATAATTTTAAATATTGTTCGATGAACGCACTACTTACCTAATTTAATTAATTGTTGTAATTACATAAAATCTAGTAGAAATATTTCTTGTTTAATTTGTTGTGTGATCCAGAAACGTATTTAATATTTTGATACCTTGAATCCACATAATTCTTCCACCTTTGATTTTAGATATTTTTTTATACATTACGTCAATACAATAATAATAACAGTGTTGCTTTTACAGATAATTATCACAAATATCAACAAAAAACTAAATTTTAAATAAATAAAACTNAAAATAAAATACAATAATAATAACAGTGTTGCTTTTACAGATAATTATCACAAATATCAACAAAAAACTAAATTTTAAATAAATAAAACTAATCTATTATTAAGCACACTCAATATTTAACATTCTCTATTATAATTAATATTCACTATATTAAACAAGTATGGATTAGGAAAGTCCAGTTATTTATAGCGGGGCCTCAGAATTTGGAATTTCTCATTAAAACTTAGCATAAAAGTATGAAATTTAAATAACTTCTAGGATATAGAATCCTCATTTAATTTTAAGCTTCAAGAATCACTGTACTAATCTAGACTTGATAGTGTCAAAAACCAAATTTGAAAACATAGAAATATTAATATTTTTATACACAAAAAGGCCAGTAGTTTTTCAAATACTTAAAATTATATTTAAATTAACTTATTTTTAATACTGATTGAAATTGGCATACATTTTATAATTATATTCGTTTCCCCTGAAAGATTTATTTAAACAAAAAAGTTATTAAATTTCTTCAGGATATATTATTTCCAAAAAAAAAAATTATGATTATCATGAAATAATAAAATGATAATAATTTTAAATTATCATATCAATATTTATCGATCTTTGACAGAAATTGATTTTTATTTTCCAATTCTATGAAATATTTTTTTTTGTTTGGTGTATTCTGATCTTATCGCAAAACATAAATAAGATACTTTTCACATATTTCATTTTATCAAAACTAAATGAAAAGCTTAGTGCAACAATCAATCAAGTATACTTTTAATAATTTATTAAAAGCAATTTACTTATAAAAAATGTAATTAATGACAACGAATAAATATTTCTACAAAAACCTAAATACAAGATCATTTTCTATAGTGTGTACACCAGTGGCGTAATTAAGATTTTGTCCTGACGAGGGAGGAAATTACATAAAAATATTTTCCAATTCCTCCTCCAAACAAACAAAAATTGTATCTTCGCCTTATAATTATATTTGTTATAAGGGATTATAATACCAATAACTCCCAATAATTACGCCAGTAAAGTATTCAGAAAATTTTCATTTATTCAAAAATTATAAAAAATTATATTCTCAATAATATCAATGCAACAATATATAGTTGTTATTCTAAGTCTTTGAAATGTTTCATTTTTAATTGATTAAAGATTAAGCTAGCGCTATCTAGTTATTAGTTCGTACAATCATAAACACTAAACTTTTTTGATATTTTAATAAAGTTTATAAAATTAAACTTAATTTTACGTCAAATAGGATTGTATATTTTATTAATAAATGGTAACTTTACTTTTATAACTGACGATATTATACAAAAATTTAGTTTATTTAAATTCAATCCTTCCACATTATAAAATATATCATTGATAGTCGACGTATCAATTAGCACATTGTAATTCTGTCACTGTATTCGGATTAAAACTCTAGTTGTATCATAATAATGAAAATTTCATGTTTGAAAAGTTTTATATCTAATTTTTATTTTATAGTTTCCGAATCATAAATAATGTCCAACCCATTAATTAACATTTGAAGGTTTTAATGATTATAGATGTAATTTCTGGTCGGATTTTAATATATAAACTTAACAACGACGTGGTTGACTTGAAATTTATGTCTTCTTTTAATTTTAAAATAAGTTTTTTTTTTTAATCAACATAAATAAGAAAAATGAATTATATGTAAAAAAAACTCCGCACAGTGGGGACGTGGCACAATTGGGTCAAGTATAATGATATCTGACAGTGATTAAAATCACTATCATAAAAAATGCTTGAATGCAAATCTGTAGATAGTGTTTAATATTAAAAAATTCGTGGATTATTCCAAAAGCTAATGATCTCCTATTTCTTTATTTATATTCGATTACAAGTTTTATGATTTATAAGTATAGTATATAAATAAATATATAAAGGAAAATGGCCGAATGAAAGAGGTATATAAATAGTATTTATCATAAAAAATTGTATTGACCATATATTTTTAATAAGACTTTATTAAAAACTATAGCATTATAAAATTAAAAATATAAAAAAGATTTTTTTTATTAACTTTAATGTCCGTTTTCACCACAAAAACAAAATAAAGTCCGAATTTTTTTTTTTCATAATTAAGTATATTATATAAGCTATAATTTAATATATATATAAAAGTGTTATTATTTCCGGAACACTTTCAAGAATTAAGTTGAAAAAGTTTCACTTTCTATTCGCATTTTTAAGTTTTNCACTTTCAAGAATTAAGTTGAAAAAGTTTCACTTTCTATTCGCATTTTTAAGTTTTGAACCTACCTGTATAAAGGGAAATGGTCCGATTCAAAAAAAAATTATGTGCGAATGAAAGAGATATATAAATATTATTTCTCATGAAAAAATTGTATCGATCTATACATTTTTCGAAATGTTATAGAGATATAAAGTTAAAAATGTAAAATATTTTATAAAATCGAGAATTTAACCACAAAAATAGCATACGGGAGCCATTTCACCACGAAGACATAATAAAGTTAGACATTTTTTTTTCATAATAAAGTATATTACATTAGCTTTAATTTAAGATATATATAAAAGTGTTAGACTTTTTGGAACACTTTCAAAAGTTCATTTGAAAATGTTAAATATTGTGAAAAAGTTATCATTTTGAATCCCCCCCAGTGGGCAGGTAAAGAGTCAGATTTATAAAAAAAATATATTAAATGATAGTTAAATACATCATGCATCTATAAAATAAAAAACGGTAGCACAGTGGGGTCGAGGCACAGTGTGGACGAGGCATAGATG